>NW_024871460.1:19933500-20649000 GCF_019054845.1 Dipodomys spectabilis
AACTCAGGACTTCACGCTTGCCAGACAAGCACTCTACTATTTAAGCCAATGGGCCCAGACCTTGTTTTTTTCTTTTTCCTCCTTTAGTTATTTTTCAGGTAGAAGAATCTCATTTTGCCCAAGGCTAGCCCCAGATCTAGATCCTTTCTACCTATGCAACCCATGTAGTTGGGATTATTACAGAGGCAAGCAGCACGCACACACACACATGCACACACATGTGCGCACACACAAAGGTTTGCTGAGATGGGATCTAGAGAAACCTTTTGCCAGAGTTGGCCTCAAATCTCAATCCTTTCAATCTCCACCTTCTATGTAGCTGGAATGACAGGAATGCACTATCACATTCAGCCTTGAAGTAACTGTTTAGAGCTACTTTAATACTATCTGAAATAAACATACAATCAAAAGACTACTTATAGGGCTCATGCCTGTAATCTAAACTAGTGAGGACTAGTTTAGACTCATCTCCAATTAACCACCAAAAAGCAGGAAGTAGAGCTATGGCCCAAGAGGTAGAACAACAGCCTTGAGCAAAAAGAAAGTTTAAGAATAGTACCTAGGCCCTGAGTTCAAGCCCCTGGTGAGCAACAAAAAATAGACTTTATGGGTGAAAACTAATAATCTCTTTGTTGAACAAAATGATGTGAAGAAGTAGAGAGGTCCTTCATGAAGAGTCCATGACCTCTAGAATCCACACCACACTGTCCGTGTCAGAGATTGCAGGTTTGCTTTTCACTAACCGGTATAATATTAGCTGTTTATATATAATTTACTAACTTGCCTGGGTAAAAACAAGAAAGAGCAAGGGGAGAGAGGAGAGAGAGGAAAGAGAGGAGAGGGAGGAGAGAGAGAAACAGAGACAGAGAGAGAGTCAGAAAGACAGAGAGAGACAGAGAAAGAAAGAAACAAACAAAGAAAAAAAGAAAGAGGAGAGTAAGAAAGAGAGACAGAGAGAGGGGGCAAGCTGTTACTTTCCAGGCAGCAGTCTCTAGCCACTCAGGTAAGTATTAATAGGTTTATCGTGCAGGTGAGGTTACTCAGGTTACTGTAACATGCAACCTGTCTGGTCTTTTGAACAGAAGCTTCCTGTAGGCCAAGTTCATTGCCTGTCCTGAGCATCATTAATTAGCCAGGTTCCCAGCCCTACATTAACACCTTGCCATGTGAGACTCAGGAAACACCTCTGAGGGAGCCCTCAGAGCTGCATTCTTCCTACCTCCTACTACTCACAAGCACACAAGCACACACGCCGCCCATGAAGAAACTGAGTCACCTGCCACCCTTCCCATATCTCCACATCACCTTCAGCTGAGATCTGGACTCTATACCTCAGAAATGACTCCAGGGTTGCCACTAAACTGAAGTGGCTTCATTGCTTTGGAAAACAACCAGTTTCCCGGTGCCCAAGTTATAAGCATTGTGAGTTATCTCAACAATCCCCATTTGTGTTATGCTGGCTTTTTACATTTTGTTTTCTCTCATGGGCATGTGTTACTTTGGTAATTAAAGTTCTCATGAAAATGAAGTTAAAAATCAACTAAGTCTAAGCACTAGATACTGGACGCCTGGACATCTGGATGAATTGTCACATCACGGCCTTAAAGCCGGCGTCGGTTACTGCTGAGGACAGTGTAACTACACAAATACCTCCAGATCATGCACACTTCCAATACTCAAGGTGCCCTTTATCCAACCAAGATGGCCCCAACTACATTGGGATCTAAACTTCATGAAGTGCGATGCTTAATTTTTTAGCACTTCGTAGCACAGTAAATCCAACAGTTATTGGATCTTTTTTCCCTTCATCTTGAAAATGAATATGAGATTTTGAATTTAAATTCTATTAAAGAAAAAAAATACACCCAATCATAAAAACAAACACAGACAACTTTTCAACCAGAACTTACTCAAGACCTAACAACTCTCCCAATTTCATGGCTTCTCTGGCATTAAAATAACTTTTGAGAATCCCAACTTTGGATAACATCACCACCCTTTGGGCTCCCTGCCCATCCTGCTGGGCCTCATTTGCCTGCTATCAAGGAGACATTTAAGTAGGTCGGCCTGTATGCAAGTCAACACTGACCAGCACAGCAAGATTCCTTGGCCCAGAACACAGCTGTTACCTAAGGATAGCTATCTAAACTGATGCCCAGCCTCCCTCTCTCACCTCCCTCCTGTCCTCTAGCCCAGAACCAACCCTACATCTAGCTTCCCTGGATATCAGCCTTCAGTCTCATCTTTTATTTCATCCCAATTGACACTGAAACACAATTTTAGCCAGAATATGATAGCTCCTTAAGCAATTTCACTTAACGTCAAAGTAAGGCTACTTCAGTCCTAACTTTAAAGGTCTCAAGTGTTAAGATTTGTTTTTAAGTCAGAGTCTTGCTCTGTGGCCCCGGCTGGCCTGGAACTCAAAATTCTCCTGCCACAACCTTCTCTGTGCTAGAATTATAGCTGTGCAGCACCATGCTCGGCTAGAGGTCTCAAGTTTATGCGATTTTGTATGTGTGTGCATGTGCACACGCTGCTCCTGGGCTTGAACTCAGGGCCTGGGCATAGTAACGAGATTCTTTTTCTCAAGGCTAGTACTCTACCATTTGAGCCATAGCATTACTTCCAACTTTTTCTGAGTGGCTTATTGGAGATACAAGCCTCAAGGACTTTCCTACTCAGATTAGCTTTGAACACTGATCCTTAGATCTCAGCCTCCTGTGTAGCTAGTATTACAGACATGAGCCACCAGTGCATGGCAGAGGTCTCAAGTTTTAAGTAAGGAATCCTGACTTCACTCACTACAGGTCCTGAAACCAGTCTGTGGATAATGTATTAGAAATAGACACTTGAGCTTTAAGACTATTGGCTACCATCTCAATATGCCTGATAGCTAACAAGTCTCGTCAGTTAGTTATAGGTAGTGGTAGAGGCTTAACAAGCTTTCAGATAAAAGGAAAAAGGAAAAGCGCCCAGATTTGTGGCAGGTGCCAGTTTTCTTGGGATCAGTACTTGTGCCACGGCAGATTTCAAACTACCAACTTGACATCAACCAGTTCATAAAGCCCAGAAAACAGAACAAATCACTAACATGCGCCAGCATCACTGTAGATGGGATCAAGTCAAAATATAAACATGATTTGTGTTAAATATGTATATGTAAAATTAGCCAAAAAAAAAAAAAAACCCAAGTTCCTCAAGCTTTCATTTTATACTGTAGGGCACAGATCTATACAGAATTTACCCACACCAAGTAAACTGGTAATGCCAATGACAGAAATATGTTGTTAATGTAAGCTAATAAATAGTTCCTCTTAGAAACAGAGTATCCACATAATTCACTGTCTGGTCTAGGGCTTCTGCAGTGTACTGGGGTGATCGTTAGGTAATTACATTAAAAAAAAAAAAAAGGAGAAAACCATGGCTGTATTAGTCACACCAGGACACAACTTCTTATTTTTTCAGAAGCACTAATAGTCACTTCTTGTCAAAGGGATCCTGTGGCAGGCTCATCACTTAATGACTAAAGAAAACAGTATGTTCTATTCATGCACCACTCACTCACCCTGTCGGGTAACTTACTGAGCACCAACAACAGTCCTGCCCTGTGAGGAGTTGAAATCCACTGCAGTGAATGGTATGAGGACCTCTAGGTGTGACCCAGTGTCATCACAGCCCTGCAGATGGCTGGGGAGCCTGAGGAGAGCTGGCAGGCAGGGATTGCTAAAGGCATTCCAGGCTTTGAGTTCAGGGTGAGCAGAGGCTTGGAGAGCAGGGAGGGGAGGGGAAGGAAGTGGTCCAGAAAACTCGTTTGGGGAGCCAGCTGGTGCCAGCATCGTTCACAGTGATCTCGAAGACTATACTGAGCCATTAGGTACCCTCTGGAAAGGATCCGAGGAAACCAAGCTTCCAAGATAAGCCATTCCGGACTTACAACCGGATTAGCTTCTCTAGAAGCCCAGAATGATAAGACGGAGCAAGAATCTGGGAGGGGCAGTGCCTGCACTCCGGGGAGTGAAGCGGACAGATTTTTAATTTATCAATCAACTAACACACCTCTCCAAACTGTCTTTAAGAAGTTAGGCCCCCTAGGCAGGAAATTCAGATTATCATCAACGCCTGCCTTAGTCACTCGGAAATTGTAAGGATCTCTGACAAAGCCAAAAGCCTGCAGCTTACCTGTTACAGTCTTGAATGCAACCGCCGCAGTTTCCTTCCTTTAGGTAACAGGCTGCTCTATTTGAATACAAGATACTTAGGGCATCTGCACTCTCACTTCCTAAAATCACAATTTAATACAGTTAAAGCCAGTAGCCAAATCACAGAAATCACCCGCGCACTGCGACAGCGGTCGGGGTGGCACTGCAGTCCCGCAGCCTTGCTGGGCACTGCGGAGCCCCGCGGGTGCGCGGGGGGGCCCTGCCTGGGTCCCGCCGATCCTCGCCGGGGCCCTGGTCCCCGGCTGGGCCGCCCCCCGCCCCGCGAGCGAGCGGCGTTCCCGGGTATTGCCACCGGGCTCGGGTCACCAGGTGCCCGCGGTGACCGGGAAGGCAGGCTCGGGGGTCCCCGGCAGGCCGCGGGGTGCGCAGGGCGCTCGGGGCTCACCCACCTGCGGGCTCCAGCTGCTCGATGGCCGCCGCGTACCTGCGGGCCGCCTCGGCGAACTGCCCGTTCTTGAACAGCTCGTTGCCCTGGTTCTTCAGGCCGGCGGGGTCCGCCGGGGCGCCGGGGCCGGGGTCGGGGCTGGGGAGCTCGCGGGCCCCCGCGGGGTCCCCGCTGCCCCGCCCGCTGCCCGGGTGCCCGTTGGCGTCGCCGGCGGCCGTGGAGGTCGCCCTCGGCGCGTCCCGCTCGCCCGCGCCCGGCCCCGGCGCCCGGCCTCGCCGCGGGGCGCCCCTGGCCGGCCGCCGGCCGCCCTCGCCTTTGCCGGACAGCTTCTTCTGGATGTTGCCCATGGCGCGCGGGGCCGCTGCGAGGAAGCGGATGCGGGAAGTCAGCGGCGGCATCACCCGCACCGACTACCGCGGAGGCCGTGGGCCGGCGCAGAGGGGCGGGACCGCGGGGAAACCGAGCGGCCGCCTGCCCGCCCCGGGGCGGAGCCCGGGGTTCCCCGGCCTCCGGCGCTCCCGCCCCGGCCGCCCCAGGACACCGCGCCCGGCTGCGACGCGCGGCTCGGGAGGCGGTCCCCCCACCTCCACTCACAGCTTGGCAAGGCCGGGTCACTAGAATCCAGCCCTCGTTCGCACCCGACGCCAGGGCACCTCCCCGGTTTAAAGGACCGGGTGAAACACGGGCATTCGAATGAAAACTAAAAACCAAGGTGACTTTGAATTCACAAAGTGAATGTGTCAAAGAAGTTGCATAAGATATGCACCCAGCATTTAAAAGTTAAAGAAAGTATTAAGAAGACCATTTTCCACTCCCGCCTTGTTCAAACTAAAAATCTGAATTTGTTTCCAAGATCTCAGGTATTGATAGCCTTAAGAAGTGTGCACGGTTTGGCTTCGGTTGTGTCTTGTTTTCTCCAGGGGCCTGGAGGGTGAACTCTGGGCACCCACTGGATAGGCAAGCCCTCGACCAATTGAGCTCCACCTCCAGCCCTATTTAAGCTTTTGTTATTTTCTAGATAGAGCCTCAGGTTCAACAGGAATCACCCTCCAGCTACCACCACACCCATATCCTTTTATTTACAACTTACTACAGGCCTAAATCCTTAGACACAGCACCCCATTGATTTTATGGCAAGTAGTATCTTTCCTACTTTACCAGGCAAGAGAGACACTGGAAGACACTAAGGAATTTGTCCAAGTCCAGAGAACAAGAAGCCAGCCTAATTGGGATTTGAACTAAAGACTGAAGTATTCCTGAGCAACTTACAAGGAGAGGGAAGGAGGCTGGAACATGAAGGACCCAGGAGTCTCGCTGGATAATGACTTACTCATGCCCCAATGCAGAGGGGCTGTTTAAGGGATGGCTCTCTATATAGATCAGAGGATGGCCTGAAAGTTCATGAAAGATTGGCTGTAAATGGGTCACGCTACAAAGCAGAAATACTCTTAAAGGATGAGAATAGAATCTCCATTGTAGATGGAAGAATGCCTAGGAATGAGAGAAACCATAAGGATCTGTTGCCCTAGAAACTAAGAGTGTGGTGGTAAAAAAAAAAAAAAAAAAGTCAACAATAATGAATATTAAAAGAACAATAGTGGAACCTTAGGATAGTATGAGCAATCAGTAGATTTGAAAATCTCAACAAAATACTAAGAAGCTACAGTGTATTAAAAAGGATTGTGTACCTTGGTCAAGCAGGAATTCATCTCAGGTGGGAACAGGTAGCTCAATTCTCCAACATAAAATATTAACAGGATAAATAAAAAATTTATATGATCATAATAACTGATGCTAGGTGAAAAAAAAAATGACAGTAGAGAGACCAATGCAGGAAGATCTAAAATTCTAGGCTACCCTTGAGCTACCTGGAGCAAGACCCCACAAAAAGAAGAGAAGGGAAGGGGGAAAAGGAGAAAGGGAAGGGAAGGATACAAGGGGGGAAGGGAGAGAGCTGTGTGACCAAAGTGGTAGAGCATCTCCTAGCAAGTGTAAAGTCTTGAGTTCAAATCCCAGGAGGGGGAAAAGGAGAGAGGAGTAGGGAAGGGTTAGAGGTGGAAGGGGATGGAAAGGAGGAGGGGGGAGGGGAGAGGGGGAGAGGAGTGCAGAAAGGAAGGAGGCAGGAGAGAATGGGGAAGGGGAAAGAAAGGAAGAGAAAAAAGGAAGAGTAAACAACAAAAAGACCAACAAGCACATAAAATGATAGTCCACATAGTCATTAAGCAAATGCAAAACCAAACCAAAGGGGACACCACTTCATCACCCACTAGGATGCCTATAATGACAAAGAGAGAGAAACACAAATGTTGGTGAGAATATGGAGAAATTGAAACCTTCATACAATGCTGGTGTGGTCCCTTGGGAAAACAGTCTGCAGCTACTCAAGAAGTTACACATATAGCTATCACACAGCCCAGCAATTCTACCTCCAAGAGTACACCCAAGAAAATTTGAAACCTCAGTTCATACCACTGTATATAAATGCTCACAACAACATTTGTTCTTTTGTATCCAAAAAAAAAAGAGAAACAATTCAAATATCCATCAAGTGATAAATAAAGAAAACATGGTGTTAGCCATACAATGAAATGTTTCTACATAAAAAGGAATGGAGTACTGATACATGCTGTACCATGGATGAATCTGGAGAACATTTTGCTGAGTGACGACAACAGATACAAAAAGGTACATTTTGCATAATTCCACTATCTGTGCAAGTATATAAAAACATAGTCTCAAAATACACCTTCAGCCAGAGTGCAATTATTTTTCAGAAAACAAGTGAAGGAAGTACTTCTGTTTTCTGAAAAACACTACTGAGGCTAGCATTGTCCTAATACCAAAATCACACAAACATGGAAATAAATAAATGAATGCAAGGAAGAAAGGAAAAGAGAAAGGGAGAAAGAGGGAGGAGGAGGAAAAAAGGAGGGAGGAAAGCAGATGGAAGTCTAGCTGGGCACTGGTAGCTAAGGCCTGTACGCAGAAGGCTGAGATCTGAGGATCACCATTCAAAGCCAGTCTGGGCAGGAAAGTCCGTGAGACTCTTAACTCCAATAAACCACTTGGAAAACCAGAAATGGTGCTATGGCACTAGCCTTGAGTTGAAGAGCTGAGGGACAGTGCCCAGGCCCAGAGTTCAAGCCCCACAATCGACAAAAAGAAAAACAAGACTGAAGTCTATTATCTCTCGTGGACATAGATACAAAAATCTTCTACAAGGTATCAGCAAAATAAGACTCACTAATTTTTTTTTTTTTTTTGGTCGCCCAGTGTTCAAGCCCCATGACTGACCAAAAAAAAAAAAAAAAAAAGCCAAAACAGAGGTACATCTCAAGTAGTAGAGAGCTAGTCTTGAGCAAAAAAGCTCAGGATCAGTGCCCAGGCCCTGAGTTCAAGCCTCAAGATTAGCACACGAAAGAAATCAAAACACTCAACCATAGCGAAATCAAAAGCTACTTCCTAAAAGAATCTACCAAAACACAATAAGGTCAAAATTATGGAGGAAGACTCTATGTTAGCCCTCTGAGACTGAAACAAGTAAGGAAACCAAAACAGATGCACCAAAGGGAAATGAAAAAGAGAACCAGCCTTACTGGCAGACAATATAACTAAAAAAGAAACAACCTAACTATAAAAGAAATTACAAATAATTTATACACAGGATCCTTGAAAGCATAAGTGAATTAGCAACATACAAGAAAATCATGTTTCTAAAGGCTAATAATGATCAATGGCATCTTTGAAAATTTTGAGAGGTAGCCTCATTTTTAAAATGTCAAAGCTGGGATTGGGAAGGTGGCTCAGTGGTAGAGTGCTAGCCTTGCATGCATGAGGCCCTAGGTTTGATTCTTCAGCACCACACAAGCAGAAAAAGCCAAAGTGGCACTGTGGCTCAAGTGGTAGGGTGCTAGCCTTGAGCTGAAGAGCTGAGGGACAGCGCCCAGGCCCAGAGTTCAGACCCCATGACCGACAAAAAACAAAACAAAAAACAAACATAAAATGTTAAAGCTGTGGTCATTGGTAACTTATGCCTGTAATCCTAGCTATGCAAGAGGCTGAGAGCTGAGGATTGTGGTTGGAAGATAGCCTGAGTTGGAAAGTCCATGAGATTCTTTTTTTTTTTTTTTTTGGGGGGGGGGGGGGGCGGGGTCCGGTATGCTTAGTAACTGTCCAACAATGTATTCAATGTAGGAATATAAATGGAGCCATCTCTGGGCACCTATTTGAGTAAAATGAAACGAATTTGTTTGTATCCAAGTGGATATACAAAATCACCTGTGAGATTTAAGGAGTTAACTTGCAAATAATTGGTGCCGCACAGAAACATTTACATTAACATGTGATATTCAGGAATTCAACTGAGCACTAGAAAAAGGTTCTAGACTAAGAAGAAAAAGAAGAGTGAGGAGATTGTATTACTCTATACTGAGAAAAAATTAATTAAATGTACTTGTAACTTGACAAGGTAAAGCTAGAAAAAGCACTTGAGAAAATGAGGAAAGATGTTCATGAATTTAAAGCCAGTCTTGGCAACATAGGGAGTTCCAGACCAGCATATACTATGGAAGGGAGGAAGGGAGGGTGGGAGGGAGGAAGGAGGAAGGAGGAAGGAAGGAAGGAAGGAAGGAAGGAAGGAAGGAAGGAAGGAAGGAAATCTGGCCTAGCACATTGTATGAAAAGTTAGTTTTTTGCATAACTGAAATAGAAAAGGCATTTTACTCTGATCTCCGCTGCCATCTTCTTGTGTTACTCTTCTCTCCTTTCCATTATCATCTTCTGAGTTTTCTACTTCTTCGATGACCATCCTTCTTCCCTTGGTCTGTGTCTTCGATGCAGGTTCAGAATTTTTCAGATCTCGTTCAACCTCAGACAAGGTTTTCTGCAACATAATCACCATACCGATAAACATGTTTTCCTTTAATGAAAAAGTGATCTTACAGATAAGAATATGCAGATGTTTTTAAGTGGAGATAACATAAGGCTCTTATGGTGGTCTAATTTCTTTTTCTTCAAAAAATTATCTGATTATAATTATATGTTTACTTAAAAATAGAAGAAAAAAAGGCCTTTGAGTGACAAATACAAAAAGGAAAGAGAAAAATCTACCCCAAATCCTGCCACTCAGGTAACACTACCAACATTTTGGTGATTTTTCCCATATGTTTCCATACATATAAACATATAGATGTTTAAACAAATAAAATCATGCTACATATTTCCTTAAAAGTAGTTGAAAGTCCTGAAATTCTTTATGTCAACTAGAATAAACATTTAGCTGGGCATTGGTGGTTAACACCTGTAATCCTAGCTTCTAAGGAGGCTGAGATCTAAGGATCAAGGTTTTTGAAGGCAGCACAGGCAAGAAAGCTCCTGAGACGCCTATCTCTGATAAACTACTCAGAAAAAGCCAAAAGTGGGGCTGGGAAGATGGCTCAATGGTAGAGCGCTTGCCTTGCATGCATGAGGCCCTGGGTTCCATTCCTCAGCACCACATAAGCAAAAAGAAAAAAGCCGGAAGTGGTGCTGTTGCTCAAGTGGTAGAGCGCTAGCCTTGAGCTGAAGAGCTGAGGGACAGCGCCCAGGCCCAGGGTTCAGGCCCCACGACCAGACCCCCCCCCCCCCCCCGAAAAAAAAAAAGCCAAAAGTGGTGCTGTGACTCAAGTTGTAGAGCACTAGCCTTGAGCAAAAAGAGGCTCAGGAACAAAATTCAGGCCCCAAGTTCAAGCCCCAGGGCTTGGCAAAAATAAATAAATAAAGGAAAAACAGAATGTGTACATCAAACCATCCCTCCATCTTTAAAATGTTCATGAAGGATAAATGACAAGAAGTGCACATACTTAAAATGTACAAGTTGATAGGGTATTAAGATAAAACACATCTATCACTCCCCAAAGTTTCTTCCACTCCCCTACCCCTCTCTGCAACCATTGTTCTGTGTGACAGGCTAGTTTGCATTCTAGATCTTCATATAGACAGACTCATTCTGCATGTTCTTGTTTCTGCCTGGCTGCTTGCACTCAGCACAATCACTTAGAACCATCTGTGCTTTCTGTGTCTCAATAGCACATTCCGTTGCACTGTGGGTCAAGTCCATAGTGTGGATATAGCATTCACCTGCCAACGGACATTTTAGACTGTCCTATTTTATTACAAATATAGTTGTTATGAGTATTCAAGAATAGGTCTTTGTATGGATATATGATTGCATTTTTCTTGTGTAAACACCTAAAAGTGGAATGGAATGACTAGAGCATATGACAGGCATATGTTTTTATGTTTAACTTTTTATGATACTGCCAAATTATTTTCCAAACAAGTGGTCACTATTTTACATTCCCAGGAATTTCATTTCCTCCACATCTTCACCAACAATTGGTACAGTAAGTCCTTTCATCTCACTTTTGAATTTATATTTCCCTAACATTAATAACATTTGAACATCTTTTCATGTGCTTATTTTCCATCTTTATATGTCTTCTGATAAACTGTCAGATCAAATATTTTGTTTGGTCTGAAAGGATACCTCAGTGATAGAGCAATTGCCTTGCCTGTACAAGGCTTGGGTTTGATCCCGAGCACTGCCAAATTATATGCATGCGAATGTGTGCATTTATGCAAATGTATTTGCTTATTTCCTATTTAGCCTTTTGTTTTCTTATTAAGTTTTGACAGTTCTTGATACAAGTCTTCAGTTGATTTGCAAACATTTTCTTCAGTCTATGGCTTATCCTCCTATTCTTCTAATAGTGTCATTCAAGAAAGCAGACCTTTTTAAACTTGATGAAGTTGAATTTATCAATTTTTTCTTTTATAGACTATATTTTCCAGGTCATATGAAGAAAATATTCATTTAAATAAAAGTCACTGGGGCTGGGAATGTGGCTTAGTGGTAGAGTGCTTGCCTAGCATGGGTTTCATTCCTCAGTACCACAGCTACAGAAAAAGCCAGAAGTGGAGCTGTGGCTCAAGTGGTAGAGTGCTAGCCTTGAGCAAAAGAAGCTCAGGGACAGCGCCCAGGCCTGAGTTCAAGCCCCAAGACTAGCCAAAAAAAAAAAAAATCATGGGCTGGGAAGGTGGCTCAGTGGTAGGGTGCTTGCCTTGCATGCATGAGGCCTTGGGTTTGATTCCTCAGCACCACATAAGCAGAAAAAGCCAGAAGTGGCGCTATGGCTCAAGTGGTAGGCGCCATGACCAGCCAAAAACAAACAAACAAACAAAAATCACCAAGTTTTTAATTGCTGTTATAAAGGTGATATACACAGGGGTTACAGTTACATAAGGTAATTAGTACATTTCTTTTTTCTTTTTCTTTTTTGTCAGTCCTGGGGCTTGAAGTCTGGGCCTGGGCACTGTCCCTCAGCTCTTCAGCTCAAGGCTAGCACTTTAAGCCACAGCACCACCTTGGCTTTTTCTGCTTATGTGGTGCTGAGGAATCAAACCCAGGGCCTCATGCATACAAGACAAGCATTCTTATACTGAGCCACCTTCCCAGCCCCATGAGTACATTTCTTTATAGGACGATGTCAACCCTTCCTCTTGCCTTTCCCAGTTTTTTCCTCCTGTCTCAACCCACAGATTGTATAATTCATTTACAGCATAGTATCTAATGAATACTACTGCTGCATTTGTTTACCCTTTGTCCCTTCATTTCTGTATCTCCCCCCACCCCCGCCTTACCCTCTTAAAAGCAGATAAATGAACCAACAAGACAAAAAAAGGATAAAACAAAAACAGCAATGAATGGCCGGGTAACAGTGGCTCAAGCCTGTAATCCTAACTACTCAAGAAGCTGAGATTTAAGGATTGTGGTTCAAAATCAGCCCAGGCAGGAAAGTCAGTGAGACTCTTATCTCCAATTAACCACTTGAAAAACAGAAACAGTGCTGTGGCTCAAGTGGTAGAACTCTCTCCTTGATCTGAAAAGCTCAGGGACAGAGCCCAAGCCCGGAGTTTAAGCTCCTCGACCATAACAACAACAACAACAAAATAGCAATGAAGAGAAATTCTTTTTTTTTTTTTTTCTGTTCGTGGTGCTTGAACTCAGGGCCTGGGTGCTGTCCCCTGAGTTTTTGTGCACAAGGCTAGTGTTCTGCCACTTGAACCACAGCTCCATTTTCAGCTTTTTTTTTTTGTGCTTAACTGGAGATCAGAATCTCACAGATTTTCTTGCCTTCAGATGGCTTTAAACTGTAACCTCAGATCTCAGCCTCCTGAATAACTAGGAGTGTGGGCAGCCAGTGCCTGGCTTACTATGTTTTCTTCTAGAACTTTTATTTTAGATTTTACATTAAGGTATATTATCCATTTTGAGTTCATCTTTACATATGGTTAAGCTAAAAATGCATTTGGAGAAGGCTTAAAAGTTAATATTTGAACATAAAATTATTGTTGTAAAATGAAAGTGGCTTCTCTTGTTCCAACATTTTTCTCTTATAATACTGTTACATTAACACTTAATGTCTATAAGCATCATATAAAGGACATCCAGAGAAAGTATGATATATAACCCAGTAGGCACCGAAGTTAGTGGAAACTTAGGTACAGTTTATCAATGGAAGACAGCTGTTTATGAGCTTCTCCAATTCTGCCCATATTTTGAGTGGGGACACTGACCTAGGACTATCTTTAAGGATGTTTGTACCAAGAATAGCCTTGGGAAGCATAAGTAGCATTTCCTGTAGAGAACAGGGCAAGTATTTTGCTCTCCAGTATAATAAAGATGGTAATTGCCTCTGGAGCAGAGGTTGGGCAGATTTGCTAATAACCCATCATAAAAGATGGGGTTTTTTTCTTTTTCTTTTTAAAATTGTAAAGATGCTGTACAGAGGGGTTGCAGTTACATGAGTGAGGCAAGGAGTACATTACTTGTCGATCATTGTTACCCCTGCCCTTCCTTGTTCTCCCACTATCCCTTCCCTCCCCTACCTCCCACACTCCTCCCCACACCATTCTCCCCCCACACCCCCCCAAAGTTGTAAAGTTCATTTCCAATATACTGTCCTGTGGGTATCCTTGTTGCAATGGGTCATCCTGTGTCCTTGTTTCAGTGTTTGGTTATTCCCCTTCCTCTCCCCAGATTAGAGATGTGTGCGTGCGTGTGTGTGTGTGTGTGTGTGTGTGTGTGTGTGTGTCTGTGTCTGTGTCTGTGTCTGTGTCTGTGTCTGTGTCTGTGTGTATCTGAACTCAAGGCTTGGGCACTGTCCCTGATTTTGGGGGTTTTGTTGTTGTTGTTGTTGGTCATGGGGCCTGAACTCTGGGACTGGGTGCTGTACCTCAGCTCTAGCTCAGGGCTAGCAATCTACCACTTGAGACACAGCGCTACTTCCGGCTTTTTCTGCTTATGTGGTGCTGAGGAATCAAACCTAGGGCCTCATGCATGCTAGGAAAGCACTCTACTACTAAGCCACCTTCCCAGCCTCCTGAACTTGTTTTTGCTCAAGGCTAGCACTCTACCACTTGAGCCACAGTGCCTCTTCCTGAAGTATAGACTCCCTAGCTATCACACAAATGTACAGAGTGGTAACATCCACCTGGGTCACTCTGTATCACTCCTCCAGTTATTGGGAACAAGGGAACTGACATGAATGTGAAGCTCATCTGTCTGACATGCCATGAGTGACCAAGTCCTTTGTGTCTGACGTAGGGTATCTGCTGTGTAACTCCTTCCTTCCTTCCTTCCTTTATTTTCTTTTACCTTTTTTTGTGCTAGTCCTGGGGCTTGAACTCGAGACCTGGTGCTGTTCCAGAGCTTTTTGACTCAAGTCTAGCATTCTACCTCTTCTGGAGTCACAGCTTTACTTCCCTAAGTCCCTTTCTTTTATATTTTTAGTTTTTTATTTTTTATTTTTATTATAAAGGTGATGTACAGAGTGCTTCCAGTTACATATCTCAGGTAAAGAGTACATTTCTTTTTGGACAATGTCACCCCTTCCCTCACTCTCAGTTTTTCCCTCACATCCATACCCAGAAGTTGTATAGTTCATTTTCAACCAAGTGTCTGGTGAGTACCACTGCTGCATATGTTCACCCTGTCTCCCTCCCCAAAGATATATAAATGAACAAACAGAACAAAAGGAAAACTTTTGTCTTCATTTCCTGGAGTTTATTTCAATAAATATTATGTTGTATTGATTGGATGCACATGGGCATTACATCCTCCTTGTTCGCGCTGTGTGTGAATGCCTAGAGACCTGCATAATTTATTATGCCCTGTATTTTAGATCTAGCTTCCACGTATGAGAGAAAACATATGCCAAGGAGGGTAAAATCTTAGACTTCTCACTTATCTCTACAATTTTCTTTTTGTAGTGCTTGAGATTGAATTAAGGGACTCATGCTTGCTAAGCTGATGTTTTGCAACTTGAGTCATGCTTCCAGCCATTTTTGAATTATTTTCTAGGTAGAATCTCACTTTATGCTCAGGCCTGTATTGCCATCTTCCTTGTGTGTGTGTGTGTGTGTGTGTGTGTGTGTGTGTGTGTGCTGGGACTGGGGCTTGAACTCGGGTGCTGTCCTTTAGCTTTTCCTCTCAAGGTTGGCACTCTACCACTTTAGCAATACCTCCACTTCCAGCTTTTTGCTGGTTAATTGGAAATGAGTCTCATTGGCTTTCCTGTGATTTGAATTGTGATCCTCATATCTCAGCCATCTGAGTAGTGAGGATTACAGACATGAGCAATGGATGCCTAGCTTTGTGATCTTACCCTGTGTCACTATGGATGACAAGTGTGTACCACTGCACCCAGCCATTGAGTGGAACAGAGTCTTGTAAACTTATGCCCAGCTTGGCCTCAAACGACCTCCACAACAGCTTGGATTACAAGCTTCAGCCACTATGGTTGACCTTACCTCTACTCTTTAGGCCTTAATATAGAGCCCCTTAATTCATATCTGAGTTAATCCACTCAGTTGGGTAGTATGTGCTATCAATGATGCTATACTTACCATGCTAGAAGCCAGCTAAAACCTCTTCTATGGCCGTGAAACTCACCAGTAATACCTAGAAACTTGTGTGCCACTCTGCATAATAAATTGGGATTTGTTTGGAAAAAAGCAATGCTTGCAGCACTATAAGTGACAAAAATTAGCTGGCATTGAGTGATAGGTTTCTACTTAGGAATACTTTATTTTTCTTAAAAGCCTGTGTTCTTTCCCATCAGGAGGATGTTCAACATTTTTTTGTATCTGGAATATATCTGCGTTGCAAAGCTCTGACTATCCCTTTAACATCGCTGATTTGGCAAGAATGTTACCATTGTAACATAAATTCAGAAACAGCATTGAGAGACAAGTCCATGTTCTGTACTTACCTTGGCCAGTTCATTATCAGGCTCAACATCTAGTACTTTAGTCAAATCTTCTAGAGCTTCCTGGAACTTGTTTTGATGCTTATACGTAGTGGCACGACGCAGAAGAGCTGAAAATTTACCAAAATAAAAGTTGGATGTTGGACAGCTGCCCTGATGTGTAGAACAGACTTTGCAAGTGGGAAAATACAAGCAGTAGGGGAGATCAGGATGCAAAACTTAAATTACCCACTTTCATTTGTTGATCCCAGGGAAAACAAACCTGTAGTAAACAAGCAAGAGAGGATATACCAGGCAGCTACCTCGGCTGCCATCCTGGCCTCTGCAGCCAGGCACACCAGCTCCTCCCAGGGCTGAGGGTTGACATAGCAACCTTCCAAACAGGTGTATGTGCCCCACAACACTGCAGCATTGGGAAGCTTTCCTTCTTATCATCATTCTAGAAACTTAGAAAAGCTGTATGAAAATTAATAAACTACTGACCAGCATCTAGCTTAGAGTATGGCGTATCCATGAAAGCTATTTATCCAATGTTCAAATGTTTAGAGAGAGTACTGCAATCATGAAGTCAGTTAAGCTAAAAAATGGAGCACTTGTGTCAGATTCTTCCGTAGTTTCAGTGTATATGTTATAATTAATACTGACAATGAATCTTTCAACCCCACCCCTTTATCCATCCTATAAATAGAGGACTTTGTGTGATAAAATTGGTACTTTGAAAAATATCAGGCTTCTTATTTATGAGAAGAAGTTTCTATCTGAAACACCTGACCTGTTTTTAAATATAGCTGTAAGATTAACTTGCTGGTTTTCGTTTCAGCCCTCTAGGAATGCTATGGAGATCTCAAGAGCAAGCCAAATGTGATCAATTACTCCAACTTGAGATACTGCCGACACTTTCCCATCACCATTGCTGGTCAGATTCCCAAGGGAACATGGGTCCATGCAGATGTGTTCATGATAGAACAATTGTCTGTAATGTTTTTTATTATTTGGAATGACTTGAGAGTTACAGAAAAGTTGCAAAGATAGTACGGAGAGTTCCAAGGTCCCTTCATTCAACTTCACCTAATGCTAACATTTTAATCATTCTTTCAGGATTATGAGCTAGCCCAGTGCAATCAGGGACTTCAATTCCAAATAGGTGGTTGGAGCACATGTAGAAATTGGGGTTTTGCTGAAATAGCTTTATGTAAATATATTTAGTATCTACAGACGATCTAACGGGTCCTGCTGTAACTTTCAAAGTGCTCAGTGAACATTTACCCTTGATGTTTCCAGGCTCCAACTCCAAGACCTTTTCACAGTCCTGGAAAGCACTATTCCAGTTCTGTAGTTTGATTTCCGCTTGAGCTCGATTGTTATAGGCAGCCACAGTAGGAAGGGCTGAGAGGCTCCTAAAAAGAAATACTTATTGGCAACATGCAGGCCCAAGATAAAATTGTAAATAAAAAAAATCATACTACATGTATGGGCTGAACAATGTCCCTCGAGAACTTAATGTTAGCTGGGTAAGTTAGTACATGACTATAATTCCAGCATTTGGCAGGATGAAGCAGAAGGATCATGAGTTCCATTTCAGTCTGGGCTTATATGGAACAAGGAAAGAACTTGTCTCAAAGAACAAACGAAAAAGTGTATGTTGAAGTCCTGACCCCGCAGTGTCTTAGAAAATGAATATGGTTGGAGATAGGAATTTAAAAGTGGTAATGAAGTTAAAATAAAGTCACTGATGTGAGCTTTAATGCAGTAAAAACTAGCACCTGAGGGGAAATTGAAGCTAGGTGCTGGTGGTTCATACCTGTAATCCTAGCTACTCAGGAGGCTGGGATCTAAGGATCATGGTTTGAAGCCAGCCTGGACAGAAAAATCCTCATGAGACTATTATCTCCAATTAACTACTCAAAACCGGGAAGTGGAGCTGTGTAGTAGTAGAGTGCTAGCCTTGAGCACAAAGAGGCTTAGGGACAGTGCCCAAGCCCTGAATTCAAGCCCCAAACCAAAAACCAAAAGAAAAAAAAAAAGAGGAAAAATTGGAGCTCTGATGTCTGACACACCCTGTGAGCACAGGGGGAAAAGATGGTCACTTGCCAGCCAAGAAGAGAGGCCTCCGAAGAAAACATCCCCACCTATACCTGGATCTCTCAGACTTACAGCTTCCAAAAATGTGAGAGGTTGTTTTTCCTGTTTAAGCTACTGTTTAAGCTATTAAGTTTGTAATATGTTGTGATGGCAGCCTGAGCAAAATAATATATCCTGTATCACTCAAAGTAATAAGACATAAACCTACATATAAAACTTACATTTAGACAGATGCTTCACTAACCAGTAATAGGCTAAAGTTAATTCAGATTTTTGAGGTGATATCGAAATGAAGATACATATAAATCTCTCAACAAAACAAAACAGGTTAGTTCATATTAAATAGCAAACTTTTTTTACTCCTTAGGATCAATTTCCTAGTATACACACAAAAAATGGAGTGATCAATCCCAATTAATAACCTTTCTTCAGTTGTCAGCATGCTAACTGAAACAAATGAGTCTGCAATGTAAAAGTAGATTCTAAGATTCTAAGAAAATGATCCAAAAGTAATTTAATCAAAGAAATTCAATTGAAGGAGACAGAAGAAAAGTCAGTAGGATGAAGAATATAAAAACCAATGTTGCTCCATGAAGGAGATAAGTACATGAAAAGAACTGCAACATCAACCTTATTGTTGATTTGGAATGCTGTGAAATAATACCCAGATATAAGAAATACAAGGTTATCAGTGCACTGCATTTATAAAACCCACAACAGAAGATGGAAACAGGAAAGTAGTGAGCAGGATCAATTTATCAGATCATGAAAGATGAATGGGGAGGAACGGCACGGCTGGGTAGAGAGATGTGCAGAACACCTGTCAGGAAACAACTGGAACAATTGATCCTAAGCATTCCTGCCACTGTGTGCCACTGGCCAGGCACTAAGGCCTTCACCCACAGAGCTCACTTCCTCATTTCCAGGCATGGAGGAAGAATCGTTGTTCTTTTCATTACACAGATGAGAAAGCAGGTGCTCGTGTTGTGCCCGCAGCTAATAAATGACAGGCAAGAGAGAAAGCCAGTCTGCTATGGTTACTACCATGTCCTCCCACTTTGAGTAACATTGTCTAGATCAGGCCTCATGACAGCACTCATCTGCGCTATGACAGCTTATAACACTGAGGAAACAGGCACAGGAGATAAGGAGTCTTCCAGGGTCAGAAGGAAGCAGGTCTTTACCCCCATACCACATCATACCATACATACAACATAGAACACATATCTTTCTCCATAGACAAGAAGAGAGAAAACGATGTCAGCCCTGAACACAAGAGACTGCCCTGACTGAATGATCCATCCAGTATCTTTCCTGTGTTCCCTTAAACTGTCAAAGACAACAAAGTTCTTTTTTATTTTCTTCTTTGGTAGTACTGGAGCTTGAACTCGGGGCCTCTTATTTGCTCAGCTGGCACTCTACTGCTAAGTTATACAGGCACTTCCGGCCTTGTTTTTCACTGGTTATTGGGCTCACACCTGCACTTATTTAGATTATTTTAGATTCGCATAGTCACTAGGGTCTCAACACCTACCATTGCACCCAGCTTCCCTCCATAGAGGTGGAGTCTCATGGACTTTTGTGTCCAGGCTGACCTTGATCTGTCATCCTCCCAATCTCAACCTCTCATACAGCTTGGGATGACAGGCATAAACCACTACCTCCATCCATGGGTTGAAATGAGGGTCTTGAAAACTTTCCTTCCCAGGCTATGGTTGAAACTTGATCCACCCATTCCCAGCCTCCCAAGGAGCTAGCGTTACAGGGATGAGCCACAAGTGCTCAGCTATAGACAACTTCTTTGGAGACACAACCTTTGTGTACTGAGTTTAATTCTAAGGTGGCATTAGTGATTCTATACGCTCAATTTAGGAACTTCTTTTCACAGACTGTAAAAACTTCAAAAGTTCCTATCAGCACTTATTGAACATCTGCTATGAGCCAGGCCTTTTCCTGGATTCTGAGGACATAAGGATATAAAAACAAAACAACAACAACAAAAACAAAACAAAACCAAAAATACCTGGGCAAGTATTTAGAGATGACATTGCAGTTAGTACGGCATCAAACAAACTGTGTCTTTGACAAATGCTAGAAAGAATTGATAAGGCTGTGGCAAGAGCCTATAAACTGCAGTGCAGAGGTGTAGAGATGGATGAAGGCTGGGAGGCCAGGAAGACTTAGACAAAGAAGACAAGACAAGTTCTAAAGGATGAGTTAGAATTAAGTAGAGGCTGAAAGTGCATTCTAGGGTATAAAGGCACTGAGGAGAGGGGAGATGTTTAAGTATCAGAATGAAATAGGACCAGCAATCTGACTGCAGAACTCAAATTCTTAATCTTTATGCTTATGTGAGTTCCATCAAGTTTCTTTCAGATGATTTCAGTTTTTTTTTCTGTAAAATGGGGAAGTTTAGATTCTGTTAAATACAGAGTAGAGTAGGAACTTAGAAGTCTGAGAAAAGTTTTTTGGTTTGTTTTTTTTTTTAATCGAGACAGTGTTAGGGATGTAGCCTCGCAAGATAAGACCTTGGTTTCACACCACACACTAGCTGAAAAAGACAAAAAAAATGGGAAAAATGAAAATATAAAAGCACAAGGGGAGCCAGGCACTGGTGGCTCACACCTGTACTTGCAGCTAATAAGGAGGCTGAGATCTGTGGGTTCAAAGTCAGCCTGGGCAGAAAAGTCCAAGGGAGAGTCTTAACACCAAAAAGCCAGAAGTGGATATACAGCTCAAATCGTAGAGCACTAGTCTTGAGTGAACAAGCCAAGCAATAGCATGACCTAAATTCAAGCCCTAGTACTGGCACCAAAGAAAAGAAAAGAACACCAGTGAGTTCATGATAAATCACAAGCATAACTTAAGTGAGCCTGATAGACTACTGAGCTATGGTTCCAACAACTAATCCATTAGAGCTTTATTTAAATAAAAAAGTTTGAACAACAGAAGCCTGCTCACCTGGTGTAATACATCACCGCCTCTTCATAATCTTTTGAGTTGAAAGCCTCATTTCCTTTTTCCTTTTCACGAGTGGCAAGAATTCCCCTTTCTTTCTCCGTGAGGCCTAAAAATAAATATCTGATTTATAGGAACATATAACTAGATAGATAGATAGATAGATAGATATAAAAAGTTCAAATCCAAGAGAGCTTTTTTTTCAGTTTCCTGAAAATCTTCACATCAGACAATTACGTACTACTGAGTGCCACTCTCTCATACACTTCTGTGTATTATAGCTTAAGTAGAAAACAACAAACTAAACCAAAGAAATGAAAGGTTTCCTAAGCTTAGTGGCTTTTATTTTCTTTACCATTCACAACTTTTAAGAATTTCAATTTTTTAAAATTGGTTTTACCGCAATCTTTTTGTTGCAAAGAAAAAAGATAAAGGGCAAGGAATGTAGCGTAGTGGTACAGTGCTTGCCTGGCACACATGAAATCCTGAGTTCAATTCCTCAGAATCCACATACACAGAAAAAGCTGGAAGTGGTGCTGTGGCTCAAGTGGTAGAATGCTAGCCTTGAGCAAAAGAAGCTCAGGGATATCGCCCAGGCCCTGAGTTCAAGCCCCAGGGATGGCCAAAAAAAAAAAAAAAAGGAATTTGTAGAAAAGAGAAAATTGGGAAAAAATTACAGCAAGAATAATGGGTTTATACTCTTTTTCTTGGTATTGTTGGTGGTGGTGGTGGGGCCTGAACTCTGGGCCTGGGCGCTGTCCCTCAGCTCTTTATCTCAAGGTGAGTGCTCTACCACTTGAGCCACAGCACCACTTCCAGCTTTTTCTGCTTATGTAGTGCTGAGGAATCGAACCCAGGACCTCGTGCATGCAAGGCAACCACTCTACCACTGAGCCACGCTCCCAGCCCCTGGGTTTATATCCTTAAGTCTTACATATTTGATTATTATAACTATTATTCATATAAAATTAAACAGTTAAAGATATATGAAGTCAGGCGATGGTGGCTCACACCTATAATTCTAGCTACTCAGGAAGCTGAGATCTGAGGATTGTGATTCAAAGTCAGCTGGGGCAGGAAAGTCTGTGAGACTCTTATTGCCAATAAAGTACAAGAAAGCTGGAAGTGGAGGTGTGGCTCAAGTGGTAGAGCACTAGCCTTGAGCACAAAATTTCAAGAACAGCATCTAGGACCTCATTTCAAGCCTGAGGACCAGCAGCAGGAAAAAAACAAAAGATAAAAAGGAAAATGAATTTGTTAGAACTGAACTTTGGTATGACCCAGCAATCCCACTTTTGGGCATTTACCCAAATGTTCACAAACAAGACCACCCTAAAGCTACCAGCAGAACTATGTTTATTGCAGCATTATTTACTATAGCTAAGATATGGAACCAACCCAGATGCCCCTCAGTAGATGAATGGATCAAGAAAATGTGGTATATATACACAATGGAATTCTATGCCTCCATCAGAAAGAATGACATTGCCCCATTTGTTAGGAAATGGAAAGGCATGGAAAAAATTATATTAAGCGAGGCCCAAAGAAACATAGGTTTCCCTTATTTGCAATAACTAGTATATGTCTCAGTCAAGCAGAAAAGATCAGATAAGTTGATGTTAGGGAAATGAACCCTAAGATATGTATTCAAATGTTTTATTCTTTCATACGATTGTTTCTAACACAATTATAAGATGATTTCTTTGTTGCTTTGTATGTCCCTCCCCCACGGTATAACTGCTGCTTTCACTGTATTTGATGTTGGCATAATTTGAGGAGGTCAAGGGAAAAAAACAAATCATTTAAATAGGGATACAGATGAACCCATTGCAACAATGAGATGTACAAGTCGTTATGTCGAAAACGAACTTTACAACTTTGGTGTGGGGGGGAGGAAGATTAGGGGGTGGGGGAAGGATGGGAAGGGATGGGAAGGGTAAACAAAGGAGGAGGCTACAACGCTTGATAAGAAATGTACTCATTAATTGTACCCATGTACAATGTACCCATGTAATTGTAACCCCTCTGAACAGTATTTTCACAATAAAAAAAAAAAAAAAGTGAACTTTGGGAGAAAATCTACACTCTTACACTCTTCTCATGGAAATGTTACACTTATAGATGATGTTTCCTAGGTTGAAGTTTTAGTATAATTAAACATGTTACAGACTATTAATTAATCCATGATTCTTATCCATGATCCCCTCTCACCTGATATATCTAGTCTTGTCTCAATTTTAGACAAATGAGCCTTGTTGTCCACTGTAGTCTTTTCTTTGGAATCCTCGTCAATTTTTGAGCATTCCTTTTCCACATCAAATCTTAAGTAGAAGAAAAATAAAACTGAAAATATGTTTAATACAAGTAAGGAAATAAAATTTATTGCCGGGCACCCATAGCTCACATCTGTAATCTTAGCTACTCAGGAGGCTAACATTTGAGGATCACAGTTCAAAGCCAGCCCATGCTGGAAAAGCTGTGAAACTCTTTTTTTTTTTTGGTCTGGTCGTGGGGCCTGAACTCTGGGCCTGGGTTCTGTCCCTCAGCTCTTCAGCTCAAGGCTAGCGCTCTACCACTTGAGCCACAGCGCCACTTCCGGCTTTTTTCTTTTTGCTTATGTGGTGCTGAGGAATCGAACCCAGGGCCTCATGCATGCAAAGCAAGAGCTCTACCACTGAGCCACCTTCCCAGCCCCAAGCCATGAAACTCTTATCTCAAAAAAAAAAAAAAAAGGAAAGAAACAGAAGTGGCATTGTGGATCAAGAGGTAGAGTGCTAGCTTTGAGCTGAAGAGCTGAGGGACAGCACCCAGGACCAGAGTTCAAGCCCCATGACCGACAAAAAAAAAAAAAGAAAAGAAAATTTACTATTGTTATTCTTATATTTGTATAACAGGTTGTATATCTTACTCTTTTTTTTTTTTTTTTTTGGGTCCGGTCGTGGGGCCTGAACTCAGGGCCTGCGCGCTGTCCTTCAGCATTTCAGCTCAAGGCTAGCGCACTAGCGCTTGAGCCACAGCACCACTTCCAGCTTTTTTCTTTTTGCTTATGTGGTGTTGAGTAATCGAACCCAGGGCCTCGAGCATGCAAGGCAAGCACTCTACCACTGAGCCACCTTCCCAGCCCTGTATATCTTACTCTTTTATGTGTGTGTGTGACAGTACTAGGTTTGAATTCACACTCTAACTCAGCTTACATAGCTAGGGCTCTACAACTTTGAGCCATACCTCCAGACTGGCATTTTGTTGGTTAATTGGAGTCTCTTGGACTTTTTGGTCTGGGCTGGCTTTGACCATAACCCTCTGAGACTCAGTTTCTTAAGTAACTAGGATTATAAACATGGCTTGCTTTGGTTATTTTTCAGATAGGGTCTATTCTTTTTGGCCTAGATCATTCTCAGACCATGACACCTCCTGTCTAGCTGTAATTACCGTGATTAGCCCAAGCTGCAGTCCTCCTATCTCTTTCTCCCAAATATCTGAGATTATAGGCATAAGCCAGACCACAGGCTCAGTATCTCCTAATCTAAAATTCTTGATTAAGAAGTATTTGGGATTTCAGGGTTTTTTTCAGATTTTGGAGTATTTGCATAAACATGAGATACCTTGGGGATGGAACCCAAGTTAAAATACCTAATTTATTTATGTTTTCTATGCCCCTTATACACATAAACTGAACATAATAGTTTAAATAGTCATGTGCATGAAACAAAGTTTGATAGTATGAAATTTGAAATAGTAGGATAAAATCATTTTAGAAGTTTAAGCATTTCAGATTTCTTTTCAGAAAGTTACAGATGTTCAACCTTTATTGTACCTTTGAATATAGTCTCAAAACTTGCATCATAAGTGTGTTTTCCACATCCTTTTTTGTCATTTACATTCTTTCTTAAGAAAAAATGTAATTAAGTGAGAATTTAAGTATTAATCAGATTCAACCTGCTCCAAAGGGGTCATTAAATTGTGACTAATTTCTCTTCATTTAAAACATTTGTACTTTTTACTTTGGACAAGTATAACAATGGTTATTTTTATAAAATAAAAATTTGGTTATTTTTGTCAAATTTCATTTTTGTCAAATTTTATTTTATAAAAATAACTAGTGTTATCCATATATTTACAAAATATATATTTTGACGGGTACTAGTGGCTCATGCCTGTAATCCTAGCTACTCAGGAGGCTGAGATCACAGTTCAAAGCCAGCCGGGGCAGGAAAGTTAGTGATACTTTTATCTCCAATTAACCACCAGAAAACCGGAAGTGGCGCTGTGGCCACAAGTTGTAGAGCCCTACCCTTGAGCTGAAGAGGTCAGGGACAGCGTCCAAGCCCAGAGTTCAAGCCTCGTGACTGATAAAATGATGTAGCTGTTTTGTTAAATCAAGATAAAACTTCTTAGATAAACTAGGCATGATGGTACATGCTTATAATACCAGCAATGTGGGAAGTTAAGAAGTGGCAGGATTGTAGTTCGATGAAAGCTGGGAAAGAAAGTAGGAAGACTCCATACTAACAAGCAAGCCAGGTGTTGGGGTACATGCTATAACACTACCTTCTTGAAACACAGTGATAGGAGAATCAAAGTTTCATGCTGCGCTAGGCAAAATGTTCAAGACCATCTAAAAATTTAAGTGGGGGAGGTGTAGCCTCAGTGATAGGGATCTTCCTTACTAAGTTTGATTCCCTGAGTTCAAACACCAGACCCACTTACTTCCACATAAGTGTTTATACTACTTTTTGTATTTTACTAAAAGCAATTTGGTCCACCTTTTGAGCTCTTGTTCTTGTGCTCTGTTCACAAACTCAGAGCTGATGCTCTACCGCTTGAGCCATGACTCTAGTTCCATATATTTTGTGCCAGTACTTGGTTTATAATATGTACACTAAAAGTTATCATAGTATTTAATGGTGCAGAATTTTTCAGTAACAAAGATTGTATAAAGGAATATAAAACATACTTATCCCATTCTGAATAATCCCTTGGAACTTTCTTCTTAGCTGGTCTACTTTTAGAATGTTTCCCCTGAAAGAATAAAAATCATATCTTATAAGATATATTTAATCTAAAATTAGCAGGTTTTACTGTAAATGCAATGTAAACTATTGAGTCAAAATACACAAATGCCAATTGTTCAGAAAATAGATGCCTTTCAGGTTATAACAACTTCAAGACTATAATACAATAATATACAGCAGGTAACAGAAAGGATTTTAAATTTGTAGTTACTTCTGGGGACAGTCCAGAGGTTTTAAAATATATAGAGATATTTATTTATTCATATATAAAATTTGAAAACTCAGTGTGATTATTAATGATTTTTTGGCCAGTCCCGGGGCTTGAACTCAGGGCCTGGGCACCATCCCTGAGCTTCTTTTGCTCAAGGCTGGCACTCTACCACTTGAACCACAGTACCACTTCTGGCCTTTTCTGTTTATGTGGTACTGAGGCTTCATGCATGCCAGGCAAACATTCTACCAGTAAGCCACCTTCTCAGCCCAGTGTTTTTTTTTTAAATAAGAAAAGAGAGGGCTGAGAAGATGGCTCAGTGGTAGAGCGCTTGCCTTGCATGCATGAGGCCCTGGGTTCGATTCCTCAGCACCACATAAGCAAAAAGAAAAAAGCAGGAAGTGGTGCTGTGGCTCAAGTGGTAGAGCGCTAGCCTTGAGCTGAAGAGCTGAGGGACAGTGCCCAGGCCCCGAGCTCAGGCCCCATGACCAGACCCAAAAGAAAAGAAAAGAGTACTAAATAAATTCATTCTGTGTGAGGGTGGCGGGAGGGGGTTGTGGGTGTGTGGCAGTACTGAAGCCTAAACTCAGGAACTTGGGCTTTTCCTCTTCTTGTACTCTATTTGCAAACTCAGAGCTGATGCTCTACCACTTGAACGATGCCTCTAGTTCCACATTTTTGTGCCAGTACTAGGGCTTGAACTCAGGGCCTGGGCACTTTCTCTAAGCTTTTTCTCCCAAGGATAGCACTCTCCTACTTTAACCACAGCTCTACTTTTGGCTTTTTGGAAATTAATTCAAGAAAAGAGTCTCTTGGATTTTCTTGCTAGGCCTGGCTTGGAACAATCCTCAGATCTCAGCCTCCTGCATGAACCACCAGTATCCAGCATCTAGTTCCTAAGTTTGCTGATTAACTGGAGATGAAGTCCCAAAGACTTTTCTACCAGGGCTGGTTAGAACTACAGGAGTGAGCCACTGGCACCCAGCTCCAAATTTGTTTTTTTTTTTTTTTTTTTTTAAGCTCCAAGCATTAGAAAAACAAGAATAACTACTCTGCAGAATTAGTCACAGCTGTTTTGTTTGCAATGACAGATACCCATCTTGTACTAATTCCATTTAAAAAGAAGAAATCACTAGCTGACAAACAAGCAGAGGTACTGCCAGCTCAAGGGTTTCTTAGGCCCTTCTCCAGCTCCTCTCTCCCAAATCCATGTACTCCCTCTACCTGTGATTTACATCTTCCTTTAGGGCTATTTGCTTTCTCTTGTGGGAGGAGACATGGTCCTGGAAGCCTGCATTATAACCTTACAGGTTTTCTCATCAGAGTGGAAAAGACTGAATTTCTCTTCACCTCCAGTTAGGGAAATCCCAGGGAAGGGCTCTGAGTGGTTTAGAATAAAGTGCACCATACTAGATCCAAGATCTCCTGCTGGTGATGGGGTAGGGGAGCAGGTTCTGCACCAGAAGGAAACAGGAAAAATGTACATAAAATCCATTGTTGCTCATAAATAATCTCCCAGAGCAAGTAGTACTTCGTCATGCTAGACATATACTAGGGAATGGTACCTAAATTTTGCCTATCTATACAGTCTAATGAAAGAGAATAGAGTAGAATTTAGGGTAAAATGTAGTAGGCACTGATTTTTTTTTTTTAACTCGGCCTGGGCGCTGTCCCTCAGCTCTTCATCTCAAGGCTAGCGCTCTACACTTGAGGCACAGCGCCACTTCTGGTTTTCTGGTGGTTTATTGGAGATAAGTCTCACGGACTTTCCTGCCTGGGCTGGCTTTTAACTGTGATCCTCAGATCTCAGCCTCCTGAGTAGCTAGGGTTACAGGCGTGAGCCACCGGAGCCCCGCTTGCACTGATTGTCTTTAAACCATTGAAATGTCTTTGGTGTCATTTAAGTTTGCCAACAGATGACTCAGCAATTCTAGTGGTATGGTTTGAAGCTCCTGGTTTTCATCTTATTTTTGGTGCAGTCCTGAGGCTTGAACTCAGGGCCTGGACACTGTCCGGCTTCTGGTTTGAATGTTTGGTTCCCAACTGGTGGCCCAATTTTGGAGGGCTCTTAAAACTTTAGGAGGTCGAACCTCCTTGGAGGAAATAGGTCAGTGGGGGTGGATCCCTTGGGACATCCACCTACTGGGGTCCCTTCCTGTCCTTCTCTGCTTCTTGGCTGCCATGATGTTAATGGTCTATGCAATGTGCTTCTTATGTTAGTGATGCAGTGTCTCACTACACTGACTATGGACTGAAGCCTTGGAAACTGTGAGCCAAGGTCAGTAATTCCCTCTTTCAGTTGTTTATGTCAGGCCTTCTGTCACAGTGATGTAACTAACTCAACTAGCAACTCTAGAAGGCACACAGGAGTACTGTGCACTCCTTATCGCTTCCTAGGTAGTCTTCCATGCTTGCACTCTTCTTCATGCTTAGAAAGACAGGTTCTCAATGCTAAGACTGTGGTTTGGGTTGAATGTGTTTCCTAAAAAGATATAGGGAATTCTTAATTCTTGATATCCATGAATGAAACCCCATTGGGAATAGAATCTGTGTAGAGGTAAACAAGGTAAGGTCATTAGAATGGGCCTTTGTCTAATATGACTGACATTCTTATATAAAAAAGAGAGAAAAGTCTGGCACTTGGGAAGACGTGGGTAGAGGCTGGAGTTAGACTACAAGTCAAGGAATGCTTGGGACTTCTAGAAATGAAAGAATAAAGAGGGATACTCCTCTCAGGTTCCCAAAGGATTATTACCTTGACAATCCCTTAAATTCAGGACATGTGGCCTCCAGCACAGGGAAAGAATACCTTTCTCTTGTCTTAAGCTTACCAGTTTGTGTACCTTTTATTAGTAGCCCCAGAAAACTACGTAAGTGGTACAACTTAGTTTCAAAAGGTACTAATTAGGGGTTCAGAGTGGGGCTCAGTGGTAGAGTGCTTGCCTTGCATTTATGACTCCCTGAGTTCAATTCCACATAAGCAGAAAAAGCTGGATGTGGCACTGTGGCTGAAGTGGCAAAGCGCTAGCCTTGAGCTAAAGAGCTGAGGGACAGCACCCAGGCCCAGAGTTCAGGCCCCCCGACCAACAACAACAAAAAAAGGTACTAATTAAAAATGAGGAATATTTAAATTCATATGTGGCACTCCAATATCTAATTATGACAAAGAATATTCTCTTTGAGTAAGTAAAATAAAGAAGAATATGAGTTGGTTTAATTGTGGTAATTATCTCACACTGCATGTATATATAACCATCAAGTTAAATATATAATTTGCACTTGTAAATTTAATTCAATAAAGAAATGTTTTTTGATAAATAAAATGAATGTGCAATGAAAAGGCTCAAGATATGAATGGGGGGGTTGGGGAAGAAAGGGAAGGGATGGTAGGGGAAAAACAAAGGAGGGGGTAACAATGCTCACTAGGAAATATACTTATTACCTTACTCATGTAACTGTAATCCCTCTGTACAATATCTTTACAATAAAATACATATTAAAAAAAGATATGGACGAGGCATACAGAATACACTAATCAATACACCTAGCCCATAGTGCTTTCCTTGAAATAACAAATCATTCTCATTAGTCAATATGGTGCATTCTGCATACTTCCTACTGTGTCATACAAAACATTAAAAAGATATATTTGTGGGGTTCAATATTTAACAAAGTCAAGATTTTACTATTTCATCAAAATTATTTTTATACATTTTTTTTCTGTTACTGGGACTTGAAATCAGGGCCTGGGAGTTGATTGTGCTTTTGTGCTTAAGGCTACTATTCTACCACTTGAGCAACAGGTCCACTTCCAACTTTTTTGGTTTCATGGACTCTCCTGCCTAGGCTGGCTTCAGATCATGATTCTCAGAGATCATGATTTCTCCAGAGAAATTAGGATTATGGGTGTGAGCCAACAGCACCTGTCTATAGGTACCTAAGAACAAGAAATTTTCCTTGACTTTGAAAACTTTCCATACATCCCCACAATACCCCTGATCATTGTCCTAATCCACAGCAGACTATGTCAGTGTGGTGCACACTCTTTGGTGTTAGGACATTTTCATACTTCTGAAAAGTGCATTTGCGTATCTTCCCCAATATTCATATATCTGATTATATAATTAAAATGTCATATCCTAACCAGCCCCTTAGCTCTCCAAGTTTTTCAAGAATGATAATAAAATGATAGGAGGCTGTTCATTTCAAATGATCTTGTTCACTGGGCTCCAATACACCAAAATGGAGCCACTCATTCTTAAGATCCCCATCGCCAAATGGAAAATTAAGTTCTCTGACCTGTGGAGAAATCAGAAGAGTGAAAAAACAGCCCTATCTCCAAACAGACCAATGTGCTGGCAGAAAATGCATGCCCCTTGGCTTTAACTCATATGAAGACAGTAACCTAGTGGTATCCACCTGCTTTTTAGAGTCCCTGCTTTTACTTTAAAACACTTAATATGCTGAGCACCAGTGGGTCATGTCTATAATCCTAGCTACTCAGGAGGCTGAGTTCGGAGGATCATGGTTCTTCAAAGACAGCCTGGACAGGAAAGCCTGTGTGACTCTTATCTCCATTAAAAACTACTCCCAAAAAGCTGGAAGTGGAGCTGTGGCTTAAGTAGTAGAATACTAGCTTTGAACAGAGCCCAGGCCCCAAGTTCAAGGCCTAGTACAACAACTGACACACACAAAAAGACACCTAACATAAGCCAATGACTCTGCCATGCCAGTGGAAGATCTTTCTTAGAGTATTATTCCTTGTTCATTTTTAAGGCACAGACTTTGCCCATTGTGCTCAGCTAATAAATATGAATTAATTGATTACAGCATACCTAGGCAGGAAGCAAGATCCTAACTCATAAATAACCAGCACAGGGGCTGGGACATTGGCTCAGTGGTACAATGCTTTCCTCGCATGCATGAGGCCCTGGGTTCGATTCCTCAGCACCACATAAGCAGAAAAAAGCCGGAAGTGGTGGTGTGGTTCAAGAGGTAGGGCACTAGCCTTGAGCTGAAGAGCTGAGGGACAGCACCCAGGCCCAGACTTCAAGACCCATGACCATAAAAACAGAAACAAAAACAAAAAAAAAGCACAAAGGGGGCTAGAGGAATGACTCCACAGTATCAAACAGCCTAGCAAACATGAGGCTCTGTGTTCAAATCCCAGTTCAAAACAAAAAGGGAGCCAGGCGCCGGTGGCTCACACCTGTAATCCTAGCTACTCAGGAGGCTGAGATCTGAGGATCAAGGTTCAAAGCCAGCCTGGACAAGGAAAGTCCATGAGACTCTTATCTCCAATAAACCACTAGAAAACCAGAAGTGGTGATGTGGCTCAAACGGTAGAGCATTAGCCTTGAGCTGAAGAGTGCAGGGACAGCGCCCAAGCCGAGTTCAAGCCCCACGACTGACAAAAAAAAATATAAAACAAAACAAAAAGGGAAAAATCTAGAAAGGTACCGAGGGAAAAATAAAAACAAAAACACAATGCACTAAATACAAAAATAACACCTGTAGGGGCTTGGGAGTATTTATTTACCATTTTTAAATCTGTAGGTACTTAAATTAATCAAATGAAACACACCTTCTGTATCTCAACTGGATATATATGTTTCCTGAAATTTGCATGCACACTGATAGGGACCTTATGTGCTCATCAAAACTGGTCAGAGTAGAAGAGACTAGATAGTAAAAGGAAAAAGGGAAAAGAAAGTGAAACCAGGCTTTCAAAGGCTGGTGCTGCTTCATTTCCACCTCCAGGTGATGAGACACAGCTAATAGAAAACATCTCCAGTTAGAGTACAAGACATTAGCTACCCTCATTATACTGAGATATCCCCTTAAAGCCACAGTTACCACCTTCCCCCACCAACCCCAAACCATATCACAAAGGCGTACTTTGCTGACATGGGGATGGCTATTTGAGCCACGAACTGGAGGTAAATGATCTTCTTCGAAATTGGGATGCATTTCTGTGTGGTGAGAATGCATTGTATTTTCTTCATTTTTAATGTCCAACATCCAGCTCTGAGAAGAATGGAGAAAAAGAAGGTAAATACATAGGTTGAAATAACCTATTGAATAATGAGACAGACTCAAGAAATATCTGTAAATCATAGTTTGCTATGAGTGACTTTTGAGGTGACAATTTGATCATGACAGGTAACACTCCACCTACATTTTTTTTTAACTGGTGCCAGTCTTGGGGCCTGAACTAAGAGGCTGGGTGCTGTCCCTGAGCCTTTTATTTTTTGCTCAAGGCTAGCAGTTTACCACTTGAGCTACAGCTCCATTTCTGACTTTTGTTTGTAGTTAATTGGAGATAAGAGTCATGGACTTCTCTGCCAAGGCTGGCATTGAACCATGTTCCTTAGATCTCGGCTTCCTGAGTAGCTAGGATTATTGGCATGAGTCACTGATGCCCAGCTCCTACTGTTTCTTTTTAGTTGTGGAAAAATACCTATTACATAAAATTTACCTTCCATGATGGTTCATCTGGGTTATGGATTGGATTCAATGCCTAAAAATTAGTAAAGCACACTTCTGGTGCATCTGTGAGGAGCACTCCAGAGCTGGTTAACTAAGGAGGGAATCCTTGCTGAATGTGCATTGAGCCATCCCATAGGATGCAGGCCTGGATGGGCTAACCACAAAGAAAAGAGGAAACCAGAACTAGAGACATTCCTTCTCCACTTCGGGGCTGCTGTAATATGAGCTGCCCACCAGAAATGATTGCAGCTTTTGAATACCTGAGCCAAAATAAATCTTTGCTCCTCTAATTTTTAGTAGGCATTTTGTCACAGTGAGGAAAGACTAATTAATACACTTTCTGTAGCCATTTTTAGTGTACAATTCAGTGTTGGTAAGCATTTTTATGTTGGCTGGGTAAAATAACTCACACCTGTAATTACAGGTGTAATCACAGGATCGAGATTCACAGGTTGAGGCCAACCAAGAGACTTCTCAACTAATGAGTCAAGTGTGGTGGTGCCTGTAATTCTGGCTACATGGCAGACATAGGTAGGAAGGCAGAGGTTGAGGGCAAGCTCCTGGCAAAAATTCAAGATCCCATTAGAAAAATAACTAAATCAATGAAAGACTGTGAATAATAGTAGAATGCTTGCTTAGCAAGTATGAAGCCTGGGGCTGGGAAGGTGGCTCAGTGGTAGAGCGCTTGCCTTGCATGTCTGAGGCCCTGGGTTCGATTCCTCAGCACCACATAAGCAAAAAGAAAAAAGCCAGAAGTGGTGCTGTGGCTCAAGTGGTAGAGTGCCAGCCTTGAGCTGAAGAGCTGAGGGACAGCGCCCAGAGTTCAGGCCCCACAACTGGACCCAAAAAAAACCCACAAAAAACAAGCAAGTATGAAGCCTGAGTTTAAGCCCCAGTACCATTCACACCCAAAAAATATTCATCATGATGTTGTCTTATTTTTACTTGTCATGCAATGTCTTTTAACTGCACCTTTCAGTAAGTTTCCCTGAACTTCCTATCTAGTAAGTGAAAATGCACTTCCTGGGCACACGAGCATAAAACATTTTAGTTATCTGTTCATGTCAGTCTCTCGCTTCATACTACAAATTCCCTGGGGGCAAGACTTATGTCTTAACATCATCTTTGCAATTCTGTGTCTGGCATACATTAGGTTCTTAATAATGTTTATTAAACTGAATTATCACAGATACCAAAAAACATTGAGTAAGGTCTCTTCCTCCCATCCTCCTCCCTCCTTTCCTCCTTTCTTTCCTTCCTTTCTTCCTTCTTCCTGCTCTTTCTTTCTCTCTTTTCTTTCCTTCTTTCTTTCCTCCTTTCTTTCTTTCTCTTTCTCTTTTCTTTTCTTTTCTTCCTATCTCAATATCATCAGGCGCCAGTGGCTCATGCTTATAATCTTAGCTAGTCAGGAGGCTGAGATTTGAGGATCGTGGTTCAAATCCAGCCTGGGCAGGAAAGTCTGTGAGACTCTTATCTCCAATAACTCACTCACAAAACCGCAAGTGGTGTGGTGGCTCAAGTGATAGAGCACTAGCCTTGAGCTGAAGAGCTGAGGGACAGTACCCAGGCCCAGAGTTCAAACCACAGACTGACCGAAAAAAAAAAAAAAAAAGATGCTCAATATCATTAGTCACTGGAGATAGACAACTTAAAATCACAGTGAATCAAATCCTAGTACAAAAAAAGATGCCAGGGATAATAGTTTGTGCCAGCAACCTAACTCCTTGGGGGACAGAGATTGAGAGGATCATGGTCAGAGGTCTGTCCAGGCAGAAAAGTCTGTGAGACTCCATCTCCAATATAACCAGCAAAAATCAGGAATAAAGGTGTGACTCAAGTGGTAGAGCACCAAGCATGCTGGAGTCTCTGAGTTCAAAACCCAGCTCCACCAGAAAACAAAGCAATTAATACTTTCTAAGTAATCACCTCTCAGTCCTATATTGAGAAACAAGAAGCCCAGGTATCAGATAAATGTTATTCTCTACCTTTAAATCATTGTCAATTGTTTCCCATTCTTCTTTTGTAAAACTGGATGGTGTTGCTGCAGGTTTATCCTTTCTCAAAGCTCTGCTTCCAGGAGCCAAGCCTGTAAGACGCTTCTCACAAAACTCTGTAAGTTCAGGATAATATCCTTCCTCACCAGACCTTAAAAAATGTTTATAATTTCAGAGTTTACCCCTTATATAGAGCACCCTGAAGGAGCCCCAAAATTCTATAGAGATCTCAAGGGCTACCCAAGGCTGAATGCTGGGCTTCTGGCTCCACTAGCACAATCTCCTTATGTATCTGTTAATCTATGGGGTGACATAATGATGAAAAAATTCCCAAAGAAACCAACTTCCTAGGCTGGGAATGTGACTTAGTGGCAGAGTGCTATGGAGCATGCATGAAGCCCTGGGTTCAATTCCTCAGTACCACATAAACAGAAAAGGCTGGAAGTAGTCCTGTGGCTCACATGGTAGAGTGCCAGCCTTGAGCAAAAAGCAGCTCAGGGATAGTGCCCAGGCCCTGAGTTCAAGCTCCAGGACTGGCAAGAAGAAAAGAAAAGAAAGAAAAGAAAAGAAGAAAGAAAGAAACCAAATTCTACAAGATTTTCCAAATTGAGCCGGGCGCTAGAGGCTCACGCCTGTAATCCTAGGTACTCAGGAGGCTGAGATCTGAGGATTACGATTCAAAGCCAGCCTGGGCAGGAAAATCCATGAGACTCTTATCTCCAATAAACCACTAGAAAACCAGAAGTGGCATTGTGGCTCAAGTGGTAGAGTGCTCACCTTGAGCTGAAAAGCTGAGGAACAGTGCCCAAACCCAGAGTTCAAGCCCCATGACCAATCAAAAAAAAAAAAAGATTTTCCAAATTGAATAAGTAGCATGTTCTCTCCTATATAAAACATATATATTCATTTTGGACATGAAGCAGTTTTATAAACACATCCTGGAAATTCAGTATTATAGATAGAGAAAAAATATGGGCTTTATTTTCAACAAGGAGTTTCTATTTAAAGTTCAATTAAAAAGCAGAGTTGGAACAAATGGCAGACAAACAATTTAGAAAAATACCCCCAAAATTCTATCACTCAAAAAATAGGATCCCTTTTTGGGGGAACTAAGTAGAGGCATCTGGTCTCTTTATTTTTAAGGAAAATAAATTGTTTCCTATCCCCGTGTAAGTTTGCTCTCAAAATATAAATTCAATTTACAAGTTAAATTTCATACAACAATCCTTAGTCAACACAATATAATTTAATTATGTAAGTTGTTGGAACCAACATTACAATTGTGGTTTTTAAGCTCTTCAACTCCTAAGCTTCTCATTTTTTATCAGTCCTTGGCCAAATATTCATGACAATATTCTGCTGGAAAAAAATTAAAGAGGAAAATAATGACAGGGCTTTTCATCTTCCCACCTCAGAAATGATGAGGTTATAATGCCAACTCTGGGACAAAGGACAGGAGGCTAAATAGAGGTGATGAAGGAGAAAAAGGTCTTGATCACCAGGAGAGGGTCAGAGGAAAAAATACAAGAACCGCTGGGGCCACAGGAATCCTAGTGCTCCTGGAAAGGAAGCCTCATGCTCCACAGTGCCATCTGCATCAGCACTCTGTCCCCCAAATGAAAACAGCTCCAGGAACCCAAAAGAGGTGTCTAGTTTGGTACTCTATAGGGCAGTGTTTCTCATTCAAGTGGGTTCCTTCACAGACATAGGCACAGACAGACAGACACACACACACACACACATACACACACACACACTGAGACTACCTGCAAACCTAACAATCAGTTGGAGTATTAAAAGCACATTTCTGGGCACACCCCAGATTTCCTGAAGCAAAAATCACAGAAGAATGGCCCTCAAATATGCATTTTTAGCCACCAATATTATACAAATTAATGTATATAATATATACATCTATTATATAGACATATATAGGATCATAAATTACATATTATTAAATATTAAAATCTAAAATATATATATTTGACATTCACCACTATGGGGCTGTACTTTAGGAAAGCCCTAATTTCTTGCCTTCAGACCTCCCTCCCACCATTCAGACTAGCGAGATAACTAACCTTCCTCCCTGACAACTGCTTTAACAGCTGTTTTACCTGGTCCTAGAAAACTGAAGGAAGGGCTGGGAATGTGGCGTGGTAGTGGAGTGCTTGCCTACCATGCATGAAGCCCTGGGTTCAGTTCCACACAGAAAAAGCCAGAAGTGACACTGTGGCTCAAGTGGCAGAGTAAAAAAAGAAGCTCAGGGACAGTGCCCAGGCCCTGAGTTCAAACCCCAGAACTGGCCAAAGCAAACAAAAAACTGAATGAAGCAGGAAAAATGTCCTCTTGGGTAGTAATTGGTCTAAGTCTAATGCTGAAAGTAAACCTAGTCAGACCCTCCAAGCTAACCATAGAGTCAAAATTACTCTTTTGGAACCCACTATGGGCAAAAAAATCTTAGTATTTGAAAATCTTCTCCAAAAGTTCCATTGTTATTTCAACTTTACAAAGTCAACAATATGATTAAAACAGCCATATTTTAAATGCTTACCTTAGCACACAAAGAATTTTTTCCAAGTGTTTAATGTCTGAACACTTTTCAATATATTTGAAATCCAAGTGTTCAATAGGAATTTTAAATTTTTTTGTTGTTCCAAAGCTCCACAAAGAAGGACAATCTTTGGCAGTCATGGCTGAAATATAGTACAGGAAAACAGATATGAAACTCATCTAAACAATAATTTTCAATTAGGATAGTGGAGATCATCTGAGTCAAGTGTTTTTTCCAAGGAGGAAAGCTCATTGTGGACTCGACACTCCCAGATAACTAGTTAACATAGGCAGACATTCCTATTCACACAATCTTCCCTTAAGCAAAGCTACAAGAAAATGACAAAGTAGATTCTGCTGATCCAACTACTTTTTATCTCTTAATGTTGATTTTGAATGACCTTTGACTTTAAATGCTTATTAACATCCCAATCATCCTTTGTAGTTCAGCTCATGTATCTCTTTCCAAGCTTTTCTTTGTTTTTCCATTTCTTGTGACCACTTGCCCTGTCAGTGAACAATTCCCAGGATAATGTTCTAAAGCAATGTGCTCATACTCATAAAACACCAACTTCAATTCTTCCTAGATTGAGAGATATTATTTTATTCATCCTCATGATTCCAAGACTAGCTAACATAGTAAGTAGGACTTTGACTTTATACCACTTAAGAAGTATTCGCTGAGTTGCATTAAGAATGAGTCCTTAGACCTTTTTCACTCTGATTACATTGCTATTAATGGTGATAAGAATAATGGCGCCGGGCGCTGGTGGCTCACGCCTGTAATCCTAGCTACTCAGGAGGCTGAGATCTGAGGATCGCGGTTCAAAGCCAGCCCGGGCAGGAGAGACCGTGAGACTCCTATCTCCAATAAACCACCGGAAAACCGGAAGTGGCGCTGTAGCTCAAGTGGTAGAACGCTTGCCTTGAGCTGAAGAGCTGAGGGACAGCGCCCAGGCCCAGAGTTCAAGACAAAAAAAAAAAAAAAAAGAATAATGGCAAATACTTATGTATTTTATTTTAGTTTTGTCGGTGTGGGGCTTGAGGTTGTAGGGCTTGAACTCAGGGCCTGGGTACTGTCCCTGAGCCTCTTTGTGCTCAAGACTAGCATTCTGCCACTTGAGCCACAGAGCCACTCCCAATTTTTGAATGGTTAATTGGAGATAAGAGTCTCATGGAGACTTTCCTGCCTGTGCTGGCTTCACCATGATCCTCATATCTTAGCCTCTAGAGTAAATAGGAATTATAGGCATGAGCCACCAGTGTCCGACTACTTATGTGTGCTGGGCATCATTCTAAGTACATGTTGTACTTTACATAACTTAATGCACTTAATTCTTTCAAGTATTATGTCAGGTACTGTTTTATGCTAAGAGTAATAATAAGTTAATATTGATGGAGATAAATTGCCATTCACCATGATTATTTCAATCCTAAAAATCGCTCTCCAGATTGGCATTAATTACTCCTAGGGTTAAGGGTATGTAAAGCTCACTGGTAGAGTGTTTGCCTAGTATGCACAACACCCTGGATTCAACTCTAGCAACACTACAAATAGTAACTTCCATTTTATAAAAAAGTAAGCTAACTAGTAAACTGAGGATATAACTCTAAGGCTAACTACAAAGTCCATCTATTTTGTGTGTGTGTGTATGTGTGTGTGTGTGTGTGTGTGTGTGTGTGTGTGTGTGTATGCACACATGCACGCACACATGCACGCACACGCGCCAGTCCTGGGGCTTGAACTCAAGATCTGGTCGTTGTCCTTGAGTCTTTGTACTCAAGGCTAGTGCTCTACCACTTAAGTCACAGCTCCACTTCCCACCAGAGTCCATCCACTGAACCACCCTTTAGTGTTCTTCAAATTTCAGGTAGCAACTTGTGAATAGCAATTAGCACTGTTTTATAGCAAGACAGAATTGAATTTAAACACTACCTGGCATGTACAAGTCTTATAAAGAACTCTTCAATTATTGCCTATATGAATGGAAATTTTGTGTATAAACACATGGCTACAATGTGAAATGTGTTTTATCTTGGGGGCCACTTTTTAAAAACCATTACACTAAAACCTATTCTATGATCATTTTAAAAACAAGAAGCATTAGATTTAATTCACTTAAGTATTTTTTGGGAGGGCGGTCAGGTCGTGGGGCCTAAACTCTGGGCCTGGGCGCTGTCCCTCAGCTCTTCAGCTCAAGGCTAGCGCTCTACCACTTGAGCCACAGTGCCACTTCCGGCTTTTTTCTTTTTGCTTATGTGGTGCTGAGGAATCGAACCCAGGGCCTCTGGCATGCAAGGCAAGTGCTCTACCACTGAGCCACCTTCCCAGCCCTTAAGTATTTCTTTCAGTATCACTGCCCTCTGAGTGCCTGAGTATATAATCTGTGCAGAGGATACTCTGTCAGCTTTCCCTCCATATTTCTGCTGAGTTTGACAAGGGGTATAGAATAAAAATGACAGTTCTTTGGCTTTGAGATGATATCCAACCAAAAAATTAGATTGTGGTGTTCTCACCATGCCTGCAGGTCCCAGAACAATCAATAGCTCTCAACACAGGATAATCTGAAGAGGGTAAATTACAGGAAAGAGGGGTGAAGTGTGGCTCCAGAAGGAAAGTGCTTAAGTACAAGTCCCTGGGATCAAACCTCCAGCCACTACCACCACCACCACTGAAAAACTTTACATTTTTTACGCGGTGGAAAAAAGAATGAGTCGCCTTGGGAAGACATTTTCCAAAGAACTAGAGAACTTTTGTGGGGCAGAATTGAGCAACTGGCAGTACTAAAACAGGTTATTGTAAACTGAAACCTACCTTGCCGTTATTGAGAGTTTGATTTGCATAAAGCATAATTCAGAATATGAAATTAATATATAAATAAAATTAAGAACATCTCTTACCTAATCAAACGATACTCATTCTGAATACTGTTAAAACATTGCTCAGAGAATCCATTTTGCGAACTACTTTTTTGGGGGGGGGTCCGGTCGTAGGGCCTGAACTCTGGGCCTGGGCGCTGTCCCTCAGGCTCTTCAGCTCAAGGCTAGCGCTCTACCACTTGAGCCACAGCGCCACTTCTGGCCTTTTTTTTCTTTTTGCTTATGTGGTGCTGAGGAATCGAACCCAGGGCCTCATGCATGCAAGGCAAGCGCTCTACCATTGAGCCACCTTCCCAGCCCCAACGAACTACTTTTTTATTTTACATACACATTCTCAAGATTTACTAAATGTTAATTAGCAAGTTCCAAGAAGTTGGACTTCTTTTGCTCTCTTAAGGACTCTTCCATAATTCTTTGCAAAGTCTTTGTCTCTGATTAGGAAAATGTTTAGTCTTCACTGTATTTTTCTCCATCATCCTGACCCACATCCACTTTCCCGATATCTCCTAATCAGCTTATCAGTAATACTTTCAGTGAAGCTACCATGGACCTGAAAACAACGTGAAAAACGGGTTTCTCGTGTCGTGGCACCTTCTTCCACAGCATCCACAGGACCGAGCGCCCTCTGCAGCCCGAAAGGAAATGGCATCCTCCAGCATGACAACGGTTACTATGTACAGCACGACCCGGGAGGACCGCTCGGCTAGGGACTGGCTCGGAAGCTCTACAAGCCAGTTTGCTGCAACTGCCACTCTTCAGACACAGGATTTGGCCAGCAGGGCTGGTGCCTCTGGCTGACCCCGCCCCAACTTCCAGCAGTCCCGGGCCATGGCATTTTCTCTCCACCAACACCCGTGTGTTTCCCCAGGTCACCAGGAAAGATGTTCATCCCTTAGCATGCCCCTTCTCATTCCAGTGCTTCTCCGCCTCTGCCGTTCGCCCCTTCTCCCACAGGGATGGTAATGAAGGCACGCTGCCTCAGGCGGGCAGGTACACACCAGCACTTACCTGGAGCTCGGATCCCCACCTGGAGGAGGGCTCAGTGTGTGGGCAGGCAGAAGGGCGAGTCACCCCAGCCCATGAGGGCGGAGACTAGGCACTCTGCAGCGTGATTGGCTAACCTCCACCTGCCAAACCGATGATTGGCCCCATCTTCCCTGCCCTCACCCGGACAAAAGGACCAGATGATTAGAATTGAAGGGTGTAGATTCTGTCCCTACCTTTGAGTTTTAGAGTAGATTAAAAGACTGTTTCCTCCTCCTCCCTCCTCTCTCCTCTCTCCTGCTATCGTGAGGCTTGAACTCAGGGGCTGAGTTTTTGTACTCACAGCTACTTCTCTACCACTGTGAACCACAGCACCACTTCCGGCTTTCCGGTAGTTAATTGGAGATGAGAGTCTCAGACTTTCCTGCCCTAGGCTGGCTTTGAACCATGATTCTCAGCCCTCAGCCTCCTGAGTAGCTATGATTACAGGCGTGAGCCTTTGGCCCCCCGCAGTCCTTCCTCTTCAAATAAATGAAACAAGTTTCCCTCTTCTTTTATATCTATCCCACATTTTCTAGATGCTGGTTATGATCCAAATACTCCACTGTGTTGGAGATACAAAAGTGAATGAGATAAACCTAAGTGAGATAAGACACTTTAGCTCATTTATGAACACATTAATTTTAGATCAGTTTCATACTCTATTTCTTTTTTTTTTTGGGGTGGGGGGTCCGGTCGTGGGGCCTGAACTCTGGGCCTGGGCACTGTGCCTCAGCTCTTCAGCTCAAGGCTAGCGCTCTACCACTTGAGCCACAGCGCCACTTCCGGCTTTTTTCTTTTTGCTTATGTGGTACTGAGGAATCGAACCCAGGGCCTCATGCATGCAAGGCAAGCGCTCTACCACTGAGCCAACTTCCCAGCCCCATACTCTATTTCTTAAATGGAGAATGAGCAAAGCAAACTTTGAGCAAGTTTACATTTAATACTACTTTTACATGGTTAAGAGTCCAGCAAATTCTTTCTCTTCTCCTTTTGCGCTTATAGCTCTACAATCTGTTTGCAGGAACTGCTGGTGATAAAAATTCTAATGCTCAATTTACAGTACTATCTCCACTGCCAGTACTAAAAACACTGAACTTGAATGTTCACATACATAAGATTCAAACTTTAGGCTAACTAAATTCCATGTTATGGGGAAACAATCGTCACATCTCACTCCAGCTAGCAAACTCCTTCCAACATTATGCCCTAAATTGCAAACATTTAGCCATTATAACTTTTCATTGTATCTCTAGTAAAGAAACCTTTTAACTATGGGGAATGGTAGTAATTCCACATGCCTTCTAATTTTATTTTTACTCAGTTTTCTTCTGGTTTTAATAGTGTATACATTTATATTGAACAAACAGGATAAAATAACTTGAAATACTTTAGGGAAGTGAAATTTACCACTAGATAAAATACTGCACCCAAAAATAAACACCCTCATATATATATTACAAATGTATATATATGTAAGCATATATAATATGTAAATACTTCCCATCCCCTTCAACAGCTGCTACCCTCCTGGCCCAGCCATTGGTTCAGATGACCCCCAAGTGTTTTCTCTGCTACCATCTGTCCATTTACATACAGTTCTCAAACAGCCTGAATGACTTTTTTTTTGTCGGTTGTGGGGCTTGAACTCTGGGCCTGGGCTGTGTCCCTCAGCTCTTCAGCTCAAGGCTAGAGCTCTAGCACTTGAGCCACAGTACCACTTCCGGTTTTCTGAGTGATTAATTGGAGCTAAGACTCAGACTTTCCTGCCTGGGCTGGTTTTGAACTGCAATCCTCAGATCCCAGCCTCCTGAGTAGCTAGGATTACAGGCGTGAGCCACCATACCTGGCTCAGCCTGAATAACTTTTTAAGTCTTTAAATCTTGTTACTCTCCTGCTTACTGTCCAATCATTCTACAAGTGGGCTAGCCACTTCCAACTACCTCACCATTCATAAGCTTCATTCTGAAATGGAATTAAGTTCACATGCTACCCGGTTCCCCTATTACTAGCTCCTTCTCATCAGTCAACAATGATCGAGTATCCACTCCACTTTAACTTATTTGGTACACAGAAGTTATTTCAGAAGAGAGGATGTATGTATACCTGTATATGCCACACATCAACTTGTTTTAACACCTCGGTCATTTTAATACCTTCTCAGTCCTCTATACTATCAGTTCTGGTTTCCTTTATTTTTCCATAAGTTTACACTAATAGCAACTACAATGGTATACTTCGTACCAAATAATGCTAGAGAGTTGACAAACAGTTGTGGAAAACAAACTTTGGAAGCTTCTAGAAACCTGAGTTTTAAACAAGACTTTGATGAAAAGTTTGGCTTGAGGAAATAATTTTAATTTTCATTGTGAGTCAGAACACGCAAGTCATATAATTGAACAAATTCTTTATACAAAGAAAGTATTGATATCTAAATACAATCTTGTTTTTAACATGAAATAAAATCATATGTACAGTTTCATACTCATAAGGAAAGTGTACTAACTTAAGTTATACAACAATAAGAACTATTAATGGAGAAAAGTCAAGTAAAATGAAGATACTCCTGTATTTCCATAATTCACCGAGCATCAAATACCACCACTGTTAAATTGGGTTAAGGACAAAAAAAGCACTTGAAATTATATAAAATTTATGTTTTCTGAGTCACTTTCTAATAAGTCATTCTGTTAATACAAAATGAACAAAAAATGGAATTCACTATGACAATTGGAGATTATCTAAAAAATACACAACTTTAATTTTTACTACAATCTCTTCTGTGACACAAAAGACCAATGCTCAAAACACATTTGAGAAGGGTTGGGAGGGATGGGGAAGAATGATGAAAGGAGAGACATCAACCAAGAAGCATTGTATTCATAAACTCATTGTTGAGTAGTAACTCCCTTGTAAAAAAAATATTGAAGTCACATTAAAGATGATAATTTGTTGAGTTTTAAGAATTTGTTAGTTACAATGTAACAATATATTCTTGGTATTTGCTACATTTTCCATTAGGTAGTGTATATAATATTTGTATTTCTTCTATAATTTAGTCTTTCATGAGAATGTGGCTTAGTGGTAGAATACTTGCCTAGCATGCGCGAAGCTCTGGGTTCAATTCCTCAGCATCACATAAACAGAAAAAGCTGGAAGTGACACTGTGGCTCAAGCGGTAGAGTGTAGCCTTGAACAAAAGAAACTCAGGGACAGTGACCAGGCCCTGAGTTCAAGCCCAGAACTGGCCAAAAAACAAACAAGAAGTACATCCATAAATACAGAATCTCTGAAAGTGTTTTTTTTTTTTTTTTTTGCCAGCCCTGGGGTTTGAACTCAGTGTCTGAGCCATGTCCCTAACCTTTATTTTGCTCAAGGCTAGCATTCTACCACTGGAGGCACAGCTCCACCTTTGGATTTTTGTTTTAGTAGTGTTCATTGGTGATAAGTTTTATGGATATTCCTGCCCAGGCTGGCTTTGAACCCTGATCTTCTGATCTCAACCTTCTGAGTAGCTATGATTGCAGATGTGAGCCACCAGTGCTCACCTGAAAAACAGAAATCCCAAATCAACAAATGTTTAAATTACGGCAAGCCAACACACTGGTACATGAAAACATTTATTATATTTCTTTTTTCAAAGCCAGGTAAAATTAATCAGCAAAAAAAGCTCTAACTGGAGGCACGGCTTAAATGGGAGAGCACCAACTGTGAACAAATGACCCTACCAAGAGCACAAGGCCCTGAGTTTAAGCCCCAGTACTGACATTAAACAAAACAAAACTGTAATCCAGGGCTGTGGTCATAGCCCAGGTGGAAGAATGCCTGTCTACCTCCAGGCCCTGAGTTCAAACCCCAGTATTGTCAAAAAAAAAATTTTTTTTAATCCAAGTCATTATTTTTTCAGGACTTAGTTTGTACCAACCCAAATGTTATGCTTCATTTCCCCCTCATATTTAGAAAGTATAGTAAAAGGATACATCTTTTAGTCCTTTTCTTGTACATTATTCTGTATCCACATTCTCTGCATCTGATTGGATCTCTGGATTTTATTTCACTTTCTGTGTGACACTCTAGAAAAGAAAACACATTTTTTTCAATGCCTAAAAGGAAAATTACTTTAGCCGTATTAATTCAAGGTAACCCAAAGCACTAAAATGTACTCCATCTCTAGGATATTCTAGTATTAAATGTAAACAGTACAGAACAAAAATTGTGAGCAGTGTACTTTTTCAAGATCAAAGAAAAGTGAAATTTAAACGAGCTTTTTTTTTTTAAGAATGCTGAAGTAATTCTGTCCCATAAACTGGCAGATCAGTGCTAATTGAAGGAAATTACACGCAATGATTTCCACAAGCTTAAGTAAAACGCTCTGGCTTTACGGGCTACTCTTACCTCCGCAGATATAGATCATGGGCTGCTGTTTCGGGGGCTGAACGTCCTTCTGGGTGTCCATTGCTAGGCCCTGAAATCAGACTCAAATACTCAGTATTTCAAAGCGGCTTTCTCACAAAACCAGAGACAATCTTAACCCCAAGTCTTTCCTAGTTTTGACCAAAATGTCCGGCTAAAATCCCAAGGGTCAACGCCCCCACGTACGCAGGGCGAGAAGAACTTCAGGCCGCCAAGCGCAGAGACACTTGAAGTTCGCCGATCCCCAGCCCCGTCGCGGCGTGGCCACCGTGGCTAAGGACTTCCGGTGCGGATGTATGACGCACAACCCATATCCCCGCCCCTTCCGCCTGGTGTGTTTCCTCTCCCTCCGTACCCCCGCCCCCAACTCCGTATTACGCAAAGTGATAAATCTGGTTCCCGTAATCCTAGTCCAGAGGCTGAGATTTGAGGATCGTGGGTTCGTAGCCAGCCCGGGCCAGGAAAGTCCGCGAGACCCTTATCTGCAATTAACCACAAAAAGGGGCCGGAACTGGAGCTGTGGCTCAAAAGGTAGAGCACTAGCCTTGAGGAAGTTAAACAAAAACAAACTCAGAGACAGAATGCAGGCTCTTAGTTCAAGCGCAAGAATCAGCACAAAAAAAAAGTGAAAATGAGTTAGAATGAGAGAAGAGAGAGAGAGCGGGAGGGGGGGGGGGTTGGGAGGAGGATGAATGAATGAATGAATGAATAACATTTGTGGAAGATCCAAGAATGAGAACTGAAGCAGAGGTGACCAGTGGAAACCTGAACTAACAGCTGCTTAGACTGCATTGAACAATCCACATAGAAAACACCTTATACTTTATGCTCTTCCAATTATTTGATGCCTGTATTGGGGCAGTGCAGCAACTGCCTCCTGCCCCCTGACTTCAGTTTTTTTTCTTTGTAGCCTTTTCTCCCCAGGCTCTTGTCATCTTTCTCTTCCACTCCTTTTATTCATCTTAAAACAAAGGCAGCCTCACCCATTATTCCTACCCACTTCAGGGACTTGGGTAGCTCTCCCTTTCCTCCTGTCCTCCCTTTGTTCCTTGTATTCAGCCTTAGAAGAACAAAATGGCCTGTTCCTTACAGATGGACTCTTCCAAAGATCAAAATTTTAAGGTGAGTCAGAACATTCTACATTGCCTTCTTTCACAACAGACACTTTACTCACACTAGAATGAGGGTAGAAAAAAATGTATTCAAATAAAAATTCATTTTCTTTTTTATTAGTTTATATGAGTTACACAGGTGGTAAGTTTTTAATAAGTATTATAAATTTAAATCAAAGATGCAGGATTGATTTCTCTTGACAGGTATTATGCCTTACTAAGCAGCTTTAGTTTCCAGTTCCCCATCTGCCCCTGTAGTATTCTGAGCTTCACCTTTCATTTCCAGGAGTTCAAACTGAAGTCGACTCCACAGACTAGCTTGAAAGATTTAACTTAAATCTTTTCAGTCTTCCTAAAAACCAATTAAAAAAAAATTCCAAGACTGTGGGTGTAGCTCCAGTAGTAGAACTGGCCCAGGGGGCAATTAATATAAAAAGAATTATCCAGAAAAACAGTAATTTCTTGTTTCTTCCACCATACACAGGATAAAATAACGCACATATTTTGTCTATTAGTCCTGTTACAAAGTACCTTTTCTCTCAAATAAAGAAAATCGACTAATTCAAGAGGCACAATAGGTTTATCTACAAGAAATGTCTTAGATTAAAATATCATAGTGGCACTGTGGCTCAAGTGGTAGAGTGCTTGCCTTGAGCTGGAGTGTAAGGACAGTGCCCAGAACCAGAGTTCAAGCCCCACAACCAGAAAAAAGAAAAAAAAAATCCTTGTAGCCTGAGCTTTAGTGGCTCAAATCTGTAACCCAAGCTAATCAGGAGGCTGGGACTTGGAGGATTCCATTTTGAGCCAGCCCTGTCAGAAAGGTCCACAAAACTACATATCCAATTAATCAGCAAAATGCTGCACTAGAGGTGTGGCTCAAGGGATAGAGCACCAGCTATGAGTAAGAAAGTTATTTAAAAGCTTGAGCTCCAAGCTGTTTTAACTATAACTAATTAAAGCTCTTCTTAATGAGCCAGACTCTGCTCTTGCATATTTTTGAGTTTGAAACTCCATGTTGCCTGCCTTTAAAATTTTGCTTCTTTACTATTAAAACCTACTTCATAGTCTGGTCATTAGGAATTCGGTAGCTTTAGTTGGTCCCTCTTCTTCTCCAGTAGCATTAGTTGGTCCCGCTTCTTTTGTGTCACAGCTGTTCTGTTGTAACATTTGTTACTGTACAACAAGCCTTTACCAGAGTAACTGTGTCATACTCATCTGTGTATTCCCAGTATCTAGCGAAGTAATTAGCATGTGGTTTGAGCTTAACTGCAAATTTGAGTTTGAATACATTGAATTTAATATATTGACTAAGGGGACCCACGTAGAAAAGTGTCCTCAGAGGAGAGTGGTGGTAGTGGTTGTCACTGGTTTAAAAGCAATCATTCACGTTCTGAATCATGTAAGAAAGTGGTGAGATGGGATATTTTGTTTAAAGAGAATAGGTAGAAAGAGCGGCTCTATAAGAAGACCAGGAAGAAGCCATCAGGCCAGTACGACTGTGTCTGACATATAATTTGAGCCCATCAAATGTTTTGGGGGCTGGGATGTAGCTCAGTGGCAAAGCGCTTGCCTAAGCAAGTGCAACGTCCTGGGTTCGATCCCCAGTACCAAAAAAGAAAAGACAAAAATAAATAGTTAAAAAAACCTAAACAAATGTTTGGGTATGAAAATTAGTATTAAAATGATGCCATTTGGCTGTGAAGTCACTGGGTGTTTGTGGTGCCTAAGAAGGGATGTTTGTAAACCATAAAGACATGCCATTCTTGTTCATTCCTAACTTTTTTCTAATTACAAGATCTATATACTCATTTTTAGAAACACGAAAATACAAAAAGACACTAAGTAGCAAGCACCATTTTGTCCAAGCCGTTCATTCATCCCTTGCAGTTTATACCCTGGGTGTACTTGTACCTTTAACCTGAGACCTGCTCTTACACCTGAAAACTTTGGAAAGTGACTAAACCACCCAGTAATAGTTCTCAGAATGGCATGCGCAGTGCAGGACACATTCGCCTTTAAAAACAGCTTCCAAAGTGAGTTTGGGGTGGAAGCGCTCCAGGGAGGCTACTGCAGAACCGCCGTGAGCCACAGAGCCGGAGCGGGACCTTCCGGGAGGCGGAGAAGAGGCGGAGCAAAAGGGCAGCAAAGGGACGCGCAGGAAGGCGGGGCCTTTCCGGAAGGCGGAGAAGGGGTGGGACCCAAAGCCAGCAAAGGAGCGCGATAGGAAGCCGGGCCTTTCCCGAAGGCGGGGCGAGGGGCGGGCCCTTCAGCACGGGGGCGGAGCTAGCGGAGCTTCAACGCCGGGGTTGCCCCGGCGGGCAGTTCAAGCCGAAGGAAGGGAGAGGCGGCGTCCTCACGTGAAGGTGGCGTGGGGGTTGCCTCAGCCCGCACCCCCAGGGGGCGAGGCGGGACTCCCCTGGCGGGCTTAGCCGCGGGCGCCAATCCCCTGCGGGCTCCGCCGTCTTGCCCCCCACCCACCCCCACCGGCCTCCAGGTGGGCAGGAGCTGGGCCCCAGGTGCGGCCCACTAGGCGGCCCGAGGCGCGTCTCCAGTCCCCACCACTCAGCCCTGCGTTTCCGGCTCCCGGAGCTTCGGCGACGCCGGCGGCGGCGGTCTGACCCCGGCTCAGGAGGTGCGGGAGGCCGCGCGGGCGGCGACGCACCGGAGAAACCGTTACTCGCCCGCCCACCTGGGTGGGGGTGCGGCGCTCAGCTCCCACCGCGGTCCTCACTCCCGGGGAGGGGAAGGGCACCCATATCTAAGACTACCTGCGGAAAACCAGGATGAGAAGAGTCCTGCTGTCCGTAGAGCTGGAGGAAATGTAAAAAACGATCCAGGCCTTTGCCAAGTGTGGGGATTAACCCAGCCTTAAAGTGACTTATGCTCAGTTTTAGCGCCCGCTGTGATCGTTCGAACGGTTTTCTCCAAGAGGTGTTTCTTTGGCATGGCTTTTAAAAAGCAAAGATGAGTTTCTTATTTGGAAGCCAACCTAACTTTGACAATTAAGAGCTCAAGATTCACTGGTGGTAAGATGTTTTTTTCCGTTTTAGCAAAGAATATTTGATTTTTCACGTAGTTGTAAAAAGTACTTCATACTCTTGAGTTTATAAAAGCCCTTGGAGATAGACTGAGCCCTCCATTCGATGGCCTGGTTTTTAAAAAATGACATCAAAAAAGCTCGTTTGGTCCCGAAAATTAAGTTTATGATTTTTCCTGAATACTTTTAAACCTAAGTCTTGAAGAATAAGTTTTCAGCCAGATGTCCTGAGGTAGTGGAAAGATGAAAATGAGGCCGGCAGAGAAAACTTTTTCTTTTCTTTTTGGAGAAAGTAATGTTACAATGCCACTCCATTTTCCAAATCTTAGCATGGTGAGACACCTAGTGGTAAAGTAACAGAATAACATTTTAAGACGTCTAATTTTACTAAATGGAATGAAAACTGTTACTTAACAAAAGAATCCTAAGGATTAAAGATTAATAGGTGAAGATGCCATTTAAAGACACATTAGGAAGTAGAGCTGTGTCAAAATGTGGTAGAGCACTAACCCTGGGCAAAAAAGCTTAGGAAAAGCGCCAAACCCCTGAATTCAAGCCCAGCTACTGACAACTTTTTAAAAGACATTATATGATTAATGTTTGGAAGACAAAAATGTTTTCAAACATGAAATTTGTTGAAAGTTTGATAATCTTCACTCCTAAGCAGGTGCAGTGAACATATGAGACATATCAACAGGGAGTACAGTGGGGCTGGGAATGTGGCTTAGTGGTAGAGTATTTGCTTAGGATGCATGAAGCCCTGGGTTCAGTTACTCAGTACCACATAAACAGATAAAGACAGACGTGGTGCTGTGGCTCAAGAGGTAGAGTGCTAGCCTTGAGCAAAAGAAGCTCAGGGACAGTGTCCAGACCTTAAGTTCAAGCCCCAGGACTGGCAAGCAAAAAAACAATAAGGAGTACAGGTTTGGTGCTAAACCAGAACAACGGTTCATACTTGTAATCCTAGCTACTCAGGAGGAACAGATCTAGATGACTGAAGTTCAGTTACTTTGGGCACAAAGTTAATGATATTCCTCTCTCAACCACCAGTAAGTTGGATGTAGTGATGTGTGTCTGACATCCTGACTACAAGGGAAGTGTGCATAATACTGAGTTCCAGAGAAGCCTGGGCAAAATCATGAGACCCTATCTGAAAATTAACTACAAGCAAAAGGAGCTGGGGGTATGGCTCCAGTGGTAATGCAAGACCTTGAGTTCAAATCCTAATTCCACCAAAAATAATAAATGAATAAACAAGTGATTAGATCTTTTCTCAGTATGATGTTTTAGTAAGTAATCACTATATTTTACCATCTTTGTGTTTAGTATAGCAACTTGCTTTTGTACCATGCATATTCAATCATTTAACTGATATAACATAGACATATGTAGATTATATTTCTATCCCATTAAAGTCATCTAAAATTTATCTTCCTAAGATCCTTTCTTTTTAAGGGGGGAGAGGCTGAACTTAGGGCCTTGTACTTGCTAAGCAGACACTCTACTTCAGCTATGTCCCAGACCTTTTTGCTCTATTTTGTGAATAGCATGTTGTGATTTTGCCAAGATCCTCTTATTTATGCTTCCTACATAGCTGAGATGGCAGACACAAACCATTTCTCTAGAACTTTTTACTCTGGTTAGCCTGAAAGTGCAGTCCTAATGTCTGCCTTCCAGGTATCCCCACCCATAGAATGTTTTTATACAGAATAATTGTGCTTTTTGTCTGGAGAAAGTTTTGAAGGAGTCATAATTCTCTTAGTATCCTTTGAGTAGTTGAGAGAATTATAAAAAAGAACATTAACTCTTTTTGTTTGTTTGTTTTTGTTTTTTGGGTCCGGTCGTGGGGCCTGAACTCTGGGCCTGGGCGCTGTCCCTCAGCTCTTCAGCTCAAGGCTAGTGCTCTACCACTTGAGCCACAGCACCACTTCCAGCTTTTTTCTTTTTACTTATGTGGTGCTGAGGAATTGAATCCAGGGCCTCATGCATGCAAGGCAAGCGCTCTACCACTGAGCCATCTTCCCAGCCTCATTGACTCTTTTTTTTTGTCGGTTGTGGGGCTTGAACTCTGGGCCTGGGCGCTGTCCCTCAGCTCTTCAGCTCAAGGTGAGTGCTCTATCACTTGAGCTACAGCGCCACTTCCGGTTTTCTGGTGGTTTATTGGAGATAGGAGTCTCACAGTCTCTCCTGCCCGGGCTGGCTTTGAACCACGATCCTCAGATCTCAGCCTCCTGAGTAGCTAGGATTACAGGCGTGAGCCACCAGCGCCCAGCCTCATTAACTCTTTTATATTAGCTTCCTTTGAGTTAAGATTCAACTCAAAAGCCAGACATGATAGTGCACAATGTAATCCCAGCAAAAAATGAAAACATTTAGGCATGATGCTTGGCTTGTGGTTACTTAGGTAATCTGAATATTTAGAATTGAAAATTTTGATTTTTGTATCAATAAATTATTTGAAATGGGATGCTTATCAGTCTGTTGCTTTTTATATTTATATTTGCTTTTAAAGTAACTTTAAAATCATATAAGTTTCAATCAAATAATGTATTTTGGCATAAGGTACCTGATTATTCATTTCAAAGGAGGAACACATTTGTTTTCACATCCTAGAAACAGAGAGTTTGAAGATGTTACAGAGGCATTCAAGTCAAGATATCCCTGGATCAGGAGGTAAAGTAGACTCTCCTACTGTCAACATCAAGTGCTCCCGCCTTGAAGAACTTTCTACATCTTCCTTCCACAATAGTGGCCATCATGAGTTGTTAAAATCATACAGTTTTAATAATACATTATTTATTGAAAAGAAAGAAGAAGACCCAACCTTAATCCATGAGCAACTCAAAACTTCAATCCTAGGCTTAACAAATCCCTTTGAATCTCCCACTCAAAGAAAGAAATTTTTCTTCCCTACGAAGGAAAAGGATACAACTCCAGAACTTTGTGAGACTCCTAAAGTCAGTGGGAAAAAATGTTTACTCCGGAGAAGATTGGATGTATCTTTCTCTCTTCTAAAGGGGAAATTTGGATCACAAAACAGTTCTGTAGAAAGTAGTGTAAGTCAAGGTCTCAACTTAGAAAGATATATTCCCAGCAGTGATTTTAGTTTTCCAAGGCAAAGTAATTTTAGCCCATTAGTCACTAGCACTATAAAGACAGAAGAAGTGACTTCCAGCAGTCAGAATTTAAGACTAAATTTTTCTCAGCATAAGACTTCCACAATTGATGGTTCCAAAGATGATTGTGGCCTATTTGAAGCTGAGTGTATATCTCCCATTCAGGGCAATGATTTTAAAGATTCTATCACACATGACTTTAGTGATAGCAGTCTAAGTGTTAATGATGAAAATGTGCATCCTGAACTTCTGAGCTCCTCTGGTGGTAGAACAACTTTTGAGACAGATGGGAACATATTTGTGACTCCGGTAAATAATCTTGCAAAAAACATTAACTTTAATGCAAGTCAGACTGAAGCAAGAAACAATATTTCAACACCTGAAGACAGTGGTTTTAACTCACTTAGTTTGGATAAGTCAGAAGATTCCCTGTCTGACCAGGAGGGCTCGTTTCAAGAACTACTTCAGAGGCATAAGGGAACTCTTAAATTAGGGGACACTATAAGAAAATCAAGATGTCTTGGGAGATCAAGAAGACTATCTACTCTCCGGGAGCAAGGATCCCAGTCAGAGACAGAAGAGGAAAAGCAGGTCATCCACTCCACATCTGAAGCAAGACCTGTGGCTGCTTCAAACACCTCAGAGCATCAGCTGAGCAATGACAATAAGAGTGGGGATTTGACTTTCACCTATAAGAATCTGTCAAATACTCCAGCCTTGCAGTTAGTGCAAGAGCTCTTTATGAAAAGCAAAAGGAAAAGATTTCAGCAAGTGGATGACTGTGGATTCTTAGAAGAAAGGAATGAGGGAAAGATAGCTGTATTGCAATGTGTTCTTGCAGGACTAATTGGCAAGAAGATGGGTATAGAACAATTGGATATCTTAACTGAATTGAAATATAGAAACCTAAAGCATGTTCTTTCTATGGTTTTAGATTCCTTGACTCCAGAGAGCTTATACAGGTAAGAAATAGATGTTTCTTGTGGAAAAAGTTTACTTAAAAAAATCATTTTCTAAGTTGAAAAGTTTTTCTATGACTTGAGTGATTGCCTCTGCTTTTTGTTTGTTTTTATTATTTTTGTCTTTTGTTGTCTGACACTGTATATAAAAGAGTATTTAAATGATCGTCCTGATAAAGTTTGATAGTGTACTTGTTTAAAAACAAGTGTACTTCTTTAGAAACAACAGTATTGGTCTGGGAATGTGGCTTAGTGGTAGAGTGATTGCCTAGCATGCATGAAGCCCTGAGTTCGATTCTTCAGTACCACATAAACAGAAAAAGCCAGAAGTGGAGTGTGCTCAAGTGGCAGAGTGCTAACCTTGAGCAAAAGAAACTCAGGGACAGTGCCCAGATCTTGAGTTCAAACCTAGGACTGGCAAAAAAAAGTAAAAAAAGAGAAAAAGAAACAACAATATTGTCTTTTTCTGGATGAAACTCTTATTACTCTCTTTTGGAAAGAGTTTCTAAGTGGTGCACTTTACATTTTCAAGAAGGTAAATTTTCCATAAGCTATGTAATGATTCATTTGAGTGCTCACATTCTGTTGTTGGGTACAAAGTGAATTAAAGTTAGCATACTTGGTCAGGAAAATAAGAAGCACAGTGGTTACTAAGAAGTGACTTCATATAATGAATACTATTAGTTAATACAAGTTCTAGAATCCAAGAAAAAAGGTTGGCTCTTGTTTTAGTGTTTGGTCTTTCCAGAGATGAAAGAAATAAATTGGTTTTATTGCTAACACAGCAGAAAAATACAATTACTTTTGTGACTTAGAAACTGAAGAATTTGTGTTTACATATACTCCAGTAGATAAGTACTGCTGCATAAAAATAAACTAAGTCATTTATGAATATTGAAGATGGGAACTAGAATTACAAAGACCAAAACAAGAGTCTTCATGCTGGCAATACAGAGCTATTTCAGGAATATCAGAAGACAGGGCCCTCACATTGTCATGGCCAGGAAGGAGAAAAGTAATATTGGAATGAGTTTCTGCAAATAGCTAGCCTGGCGAATATGCAGAGATTTACTAATTTCTTTTTTGATGGGAATATGTCAAGAGTTTAGTTTATATAATCCTCGCTGTTTTTATGACTGACTGCTACTTCTAAAGATCTTCACCTTTCCCCCATATATTAATGACAGACTTGTAAATTATTGCATTTGATATCTGAAAGTCCCCAGAGGTATCTAGGATAACAATATGCAGATTGGGAAATAGCCCCAGAGTTGAGTGATCTGGCAGCAAGTCATGCCAGGAGTGGGGAGTATTCTGATTTAAGGCATTTCAGAAAAGATTGGTAGATAATTCATTGGTATAATCCCAAGTGATAAACGTGTGTGGCTTTTTAAAAGCACTCAAATGAAAATAAGATAGCCAAGATACAGAAATGTTTTTTATATATGCTGAAATACTTGGATATGGGCCAATTAAAAATTGGATTACAGTACACTGTAGGATGCTTACTTGGTATTCAGTTGTATTGCAACAATGACTTCTGTCTACTCTCCAGACTGCAGAATGTGTATTTGTGACCTTAGCAGTGCTATTCTGGTGATATGAGGGATGATGGTCAGTTAAGGTAGCTGTAGAGAATATTCAGTTGTATCATTTGTTTCTCTATAAATGAGTGATTTCTTCCCTCCTTCTCTCTTATGACTGATATAAGGTACATGTATTGGATTAGAAAGAGGCAGTGGCAACTGAATGGCCATGGTAGTATAAAAATAGCAATGTTAACAAGTGGGCCCTCCAAATGGAGTGACTTCTTCAGTCTTCTCACATTGTTCTCATTGATTTGTAAATTACAACAATTAAAAAAGATCAGCTTAACAGTTGAAGGATTTCTTTTTATTTAATAATATAGTTGAAATTATTAATGAATAATCACTGTATGAAGATTGTTCCTTAGTTGCTTCACTGTCATAAACTTTGATGCATAAAATAGGAATTTAATGTTGCTACCCATAATAGTATCTATTATGAGCATTATTAGTTCCAATGAAGGGTACTTATTCCTATGACTTAGCAAAATAAAAATTAAAAAAAATATATATACACACACTTGTAACTTCAAAACCAGACCTTAAGGGGCTGGGAAGGTGGCTCAGTGGTAGAGTGCTTGCCTTGCATGCATGAGGTCGTGGGTTTGATTCCTCAGTACCACATAAGCAGAAAAGAAAAGCTGGAAGTGGTGCTGTGGCTCAAGTGGTAGAGCACTAGCCTTGAGCTGAAGAGCTGAGGAAAGTGCCCAGGCCCAGAGTTCAGGGCCCATGACTGGCAAAAAAAAAAAAAAAAAACCTCAAGTCCTCAAAGGATACAGATTTATGATGCTTCACAGGTACAACTCTGCCTCCACTTCAGCATTTTGCTATTTAACTGAAGATAACATTTTGAAAACTTTTCTGCCCAGGCTAGCTGCCTCTTGAACAGCTGGAAATATAGATGTGAGATAGTAGAGACAGGCTCAAAATTTTTAATCTTATATCTTAATAGTCCAATGGGACTCATGTTGGCTTATATGGCTGTTTATGAAATAATTATCAAAATAATGCCAACATATATTTAATATTTTAATAGTAATAATTTTGTTCTCCATTATTAATCTCTTTCATATGGTAAATAATCTATATCAATGATATTGATCAAGTCATATTCTTAATGTAAATCTTTAGCTTAAATTTATTATCTAAAATCTTTATTGTTTTTTTTGGGGGGAGGGTCCATTCATGGGGCCTGAACTCTGGGCCTGGGTGCTGTCCCTCAGCTCTTCAGCTCAAGGCTAGCTAGCGCTCTACCACTTGAGCCACAGCATCACTTCCGGCTTTTTTCTTTTTGCTTATGTGGTGCTGAGGAATCGAACCCAGGGCCTCATGCATGCAAGGCAAGCACTCTATCACTGAGCCACCTTCCCAGCCTCTAAAAACAATTTTTTCTTATGAATTGTCTTACCAAAAATGATAATCTTCTTGAAATACAAACAATAAAAAGACTGATCTTTCTGTTTTAGTGTTTGGAGAGTCAGCAGAAATTGGCGTGAAATTGTTGCTCAAGATAAAAAAGCAAATCGAAGGAGGAAAATTTATATCACACAACTGAAAGCAAATTCGGAGGTAATGCTTTTCTGAAATAGATTTATGTAAATATCTATTTCTATACTCCTGGCTGAGCTAATTTAGTTTTTCCACTATCATTTAGCTTTTTCCTTTTAGCAATCATTTGTTAATAATTTCTTCACTTTTTCCAAGTGCTGTTTCCACCCAGTCTTTAAAAGTGGAGCAGACTATTCTGCACCAAGGACATCTTGTTGGGTTTTTGTTGCTATTATTATGCAAAGTTGGGGCTGGAACTGTGGCTTTGTGGGAGAGTGCTTGCCTAGCATGCAAGAAACTATGGGCTCAATTCCTCAATACCATATAAACAGAAAAAGCCAGAAGTGGTGCTGTGGCTCAAGTGGTAGAATGCTCGCCTTGAGCAAAAGGAGCTCAAGGATAGTGCCCAGGCCCTCAGTTCAAGCCCCAAGCCTGGCCAAATAAAAAAAAGAAAGAAAAAAAGGAAGGAAATTATGCAAAGTTGCTGTTGATAGCATTGAATACTAATAATCTACTGGTTTTCATTCATTACTAGCTAGTTTCTTAACATTTTTAAAGTCCAGATTTTTTTCTTCTGCTTCTTTTTGATACTTTTTGAACTCAGGGTCTTGTCTTGATCAGCTGATGCTTTACTACTTGAGCCATATCTCCTGCCCTGCTTTTTGCTATTTTAAAGATGGAATATAGGGAATTTTTCTGCCTGGGTATGTCTTCAAATTGCAATCCTTCGGATCCCAGTCTTCTGAATAGCTAGGATTACAGGAATGAGCCACTAGTACTTGGCTGCCAGTTCAGGCTTTTGAGTGCCAATCACATGCCAGGAACTATGCCAGTTGCTCAGATTACAATGATGGCTGTTTCTGACATGGATTTAGAGCTCATGTCATGGAGTGACACAAGTAAACAGGTAACTACAATGCAGGTGTGTTAGAGAAAGTTAATAATTTTATTGGACATTTAAAAATAAATTTTTTTTAAAAAATAAAACTTTTATTGGACTAATACTTGGGAATCAAAAAGAAGAGCATCTCAGCTTAGACTCAATGAGTTAGTAATTAGGTAGATGAAGATAGGGTAAAGTCAGCAGAGGGAACAGCATATGTAGAGCTTGGAGGTGAAGTGAATGAGCTAGGTAGAGTTGTATCTGTGAAGCATCATAAATCTGTATCCTTTGAGGACCTGAGGTCTTTTTTTTTTGCCAGTCATGGGCCCTGAACTCTGGGCCTGGGCACTTTCCTCAGCTCTTCAGCTCAAGGCTAGTGCTCTACCACTTGAGCCACAGCGCCATTTCCAGCTTTTCTTTTCTGCTTATGTGGTACTGAGGAATCAAACCCATGACCTCATGCATGCAAGGCAAGCACTCTACCACTGAGCCACCTTCCCAGTCCCTTAAGGTCTGGTTTTGAAGTTACAAGAAAAGTTGATGAGTTCTTCCCAGGGACACTACTTTGTGTAATGGGCATCTGATGACTTAACACCCATGTTTGATTGTAGATTCACTTTTTTTCCTAAGATATCAATAAAAGAAACTTAAAGTTTGATATCTTATTCTTGCCCTAATAAAATATTTTAAAAACATAAGTACATTTCTAATTAAATAGAAAAATTGAAATGAAGCATGACTCAAACAAACGTGAACAATGTAAATATAAATTGGTGGGTTTCCCATTTCAGTAATATAAGAAATCCTGCTAACTAAAAGCTTGACTTTGAAGAAAAATTTCACCTTCTCACCTGTGATATTGCTATGACTTACTGAGTTTTTTGCTACTGCTACAGCTGCCAGCTCTAGGAAACTCTGTGAAAAAAACTGCCTTCTTAACATATCTTTTTAGAGTATTGCCCTACATTGTAGAGCTAGACTTAATTTTAAAAAGCCATTATTGTTAAGCAAGTGCCTTTTAATATTTAAAATTTTGGCGCCACATAATACTTAATCTCTCTAGTAAGAAATCTTGCATATTATCAACCTCTCAGCTAATTTTGGATAGAATTCCTCATGCACTAACAATCACTTTTTGGTTTCTTAAAGGAGTATATATATATATATATATATATATATATATATTTTTTTTTTTTTTTTTTTTTTTTTTGGGTCCGGTTGTGGGGCCTGAACTCTGGGCCTGGGTGCTGTCCCTCAGCTCTTCAGCTCAAGGCTAGCACTCTACCACTTGAGCCATACCGCCACTTCTGGCTTTTTTCTTTTTGCTTATGTGGTGCTGGGGAATCAAACCCAGGGCCTCATGCATTGCAAGGCAAGCGCTCTACCACTGAGCCACCTTCCCAGCCCAGGAGTATATTTTTTTCCTTGAATTTTTTGTTTTGCTTTCTCTCGTAAACCCTTTAAAAAATAACAGGTCTATGTTTTTAAAAGTGAAATTGGACTACAAAGGTTATAACACACTCATCCATCTGTCTATTCTTGTCCCATCAAGGCAGTTCCTTTGAATTCTTTAGTTGTTTCTTGTAGCCTATACCTCCATATTTCTTTTTTATTTATTTATTTTTTATATATTTTATTGTGAAAATACTGTACAGAGGGATTACAATTACATGAGCAAGATAATGAGTACATTTCTTATCAAGCATTGTAGCCTCCTCCTTTGTTTCCCCTTCCCATCCCTTCCCAGCCTCCCCCCATCCAATCCTCCCCCCATATACCCCCATATTTCTAAGTAATATGCTTTGAGCACTTTTTAAAAAATCATTTTTATCTGTAAAAGGATTAGGTTTTTAGCCTTTCATCAATACTACCATCTAACTTTTTCTGTCTGAATTCCGTTCTCCCTTACTCCTGTTTTTCTGACTATATTTATACCATCAGACTTAGGAGGTGCTGACATCATTGAGACTGTGTTGAGAATATTTATGACTTATATACTAACAGCATATTTTTTCCTGTGTAACTTTTTCTGAAGTTAATAACTGTATAGTTTCTCTCTCTTTTTTCTTAGTGTTTCTCTGTACAGATCCCTGATTCATCTCCCATTATTCACCAGAACTGAACTCTCCTCTGTGATCCCAAACAAATGAGGTATTCTACCTGTTCCTTCTTTTTCTCAGAGACAGCCTGCCTGTAGCCCTTTGGCTTCTTATTCCAATATGGACAGGTTGTTTTGTGCCTAAACGATCCTAATGCATCACTATCTTAAAGTTCCTGTAAACAGAAACATTATAAAACAGAGTTGTTTGATGATTTCTCTCATCCTTGTAATAATGCCACTGAAAGTGCTAGTGAATGAAAATTAGAAAGCATAGACCAGGCATATGTAAGAGGAGCTCAGTTTTATCCCTTTGCTTTTTAAATAGAATGAGCTTTGAAATTAGAATACCACTCTTTTCCATTGGATTTCTTAATTTATGCTTCGCTATTTTTCTCATATTTTTAAAAGTAAATACCACTAAATGACTCCACTCTCACATATTTAAATCTTTTCTGGTTACATAATGACAACTGTGTTTTGAACAATAATAGTACTTAATGAATGTGTGCCCCTTGTTATTCAATAATAGGCTTCATTGTAAGCTCTGGGAGGATTAGCCTGTTTTCCTCACTTGCCACCTATTAGGTATCCTAGAGATATTTATTAAATGAACATTTTTTTTTCCTGTGGCTGAAATTGCTTCAACAACATGTCTGTACATTTTTGGGGATGCAGACACACTACATTGAAATCCAGTGGTGTTTTCATTGGTGTTCTGTTTGTGTGCTCTTGGGTCATACGCTGTGGCCTAGGCTGCAAATCATTTACGCAAATGTAATATGAAACTGAGCGCTGGTGGCTCACACCTGTAATCCTTGTAATCCTAGCTACTCAAGAGGATCACAGTTTTGGGGGAGGGGAGTTGCAGGAAACTGTCAGACTCTTATCTCCAACAAACTACTCAGAAAAAGTCAGAAGTGACACTGTAGCTCAAGTGGTAGAGAACTAGTCTTGAGCAAAAGAAGCTCAAGAATAGCATGTAGGGGGCTGGGAAGGTGGCTCAGTGGTAGAACGCTTGCCTTGCATGCCTGAGGCCCTGGGTTCGATTCCTCAGCACCACATAAGCAAAAAGAAAAAAAGCCGGAAGCGGCACTGTGGCTCAAGTGGTAGAGCGCTAGCCTTGAGCTGAAGAGCTGAGGGACAGCGCCCAGGCCCAGAGTTCAGGCCCCACGACCTGACCGCCCTCCCAAAAAAAAAAAAAAAGAATAGCATATAGGCCTGAGTTCAAACCCCACTGGCACAAAAAAATATATGAAAGATGTGTTGAATCCTTGCATTAATTTTATGAAGGCTAACGTTTGTTTATTATTTTTAGGAACATATCTTTAAGCTGTTAAATAATTTTTCATGCCCAGTAACTTAATTTGCTGTACTTATCCCACTGTAACTTCCCATATTTTAGCTCTCCTTACAGTTAGAAACCAGTTTTGGAAGTTAGACTATCAAGGAAGAGAAAGCACAATTACAGTTTTGGCATAAGGAAATCCATCTATTGGTTAAAAATGTAAACTTCTTTAAAAAAAATTATTTTTTCCATTATCAATCTGAACAGAATAGAAGGCTATAAAATTACTTGTTTAAGATGTGTTTGTTTTTAATATTTTTCCAGCCTCATAAAGGTATTATTGACAAATCAAACTGCATATTTTAAAGGTATGAAAACTGATTAACATATTTCTTCACTGAATATGTAGGAACCTAGTTCAAATGAAGGATTATTTTTGTTCCTTTTAAAATGTCATAGCTGGGGCTAGGAAGGTGGCTCTCTATTGAGTGCTTCCCTCACATGCATGAGGCCCTGGGTTCAATTCCTCAGAACCACATAAGCAGAAAAAGCCAGAAGTGGCGCTGTGGCCCAAGTGGTAGAGCGCTAGTCTACAGCTGAAGAGCTGAGGGACAGTGCTCAGGCCCAGAGTCCAAGCCCCCTGACCAACAAAAATAAATGAATAAAAATAACTAAATGAATAAAGTAAAAAAAAATTAAAACGTCAGAGCTGCCAGGTACCAGTAACTCATTTCCTGTAATCCTAGCTTCTCAGGAAGATTATAGTCTAAAGCTAACCTGGGCAGGAAAGTCTGTGAGACTCTTACCTCCAATAAACCGCCAAAAAGTCGGGGCTGGGGGTTTAGCGGAAGGGCGCCCGCCTGGCGTGCGCAAGGCCCTGGGTTCGGTTCTCAGCCCTGGAAAAAAAAAAAAAACACCAAAAAGTCAAAAGTGGAGCTGTGGCTCAAGCTGTAGAACACTAGCCATGAGCACAAAAGCTAAAGAAGAACGTCCCAGTATTGACATATAAAAAAAAAAAAAGGTCAAGGTTGTATAAGATTTATGTGTAAAAATGAATTAGTTCCAGCTATTTGCACAAATCAGCCAAAGACATGAGTTATGTGGCCAACCAGTCCCATTGTTTTTCAACATATGACTAAGGTAAGAAACCTTCAAAGAATTCCATAGCAAACTTTCAAAAAATTTACCTCTTCTTAGACTTCTTTGGTGTAAAATGAATTATAAACTACAGTCTGAGCCAAATCCTGTTCATCATCTATTTTTTTTTGTGGGGGGGGCGGGGTCCTGTCGTGAGGCCTGAAATCTGGGCCTGGGCACTGTCCCTCAGCTCTCCAGCTCAAGGCTAGCGCTCTACCACTTGAGCCACAGCGCCACTTCCGGCTTTTTTCTTTTTTGCTTATGTGGTGCTGAGGAATCGAACCCAGGGCCTCATACATGCAAGGCAAGCACTCTACCACTGAGCCACCTTCCCAGCCCTCATCATCTATTTTTTTAAAGTAAGTTTTTCTAAGACACAGCGCGCTCTTGAAATTACTATTTATCCATAGCTGCTTTCTCTATAAGCCACAGATGAATAACTGCAAGTATATGGTCTGCCAAGATGAAAATATAAACTACTTGGACCTGCACAGGAAAAGCTTGCTAAACAAGGATAGTTACAATAAAAGAAGAAAAGAAGAAATAACTGAACATGCAAACTGAAAGTATAGTTATTATTTTCTTTTTATATTTCATTGACTTTTAGGTGTGAAGTAAGAAAATATTTTTCCTATAAAGAAAGAGTCCAGGAAGAATATTCTGATGGTATGAGCTTCTTGTACATCAGGAAGCTGTCCTGGAACTGTTTTCATAGTTCAGTGTTGATTTCTCTTGCCTTTTACTATAGGAGGCTGTGTTAAGTGTTGAGGATGCTGCCACTCGACTCCATCTTCTAAATCGCTCAGCTTTAAGATCAGTGCAGGCACAGGCTCAGACACCCAGTACTCAGAAAGAGCAAGTTCCAACTCTGTCTCCTTGGGGAGAAGTTTTGACGCCTATAGCAAGCTCTTCAGTTACTCCTTTAAATAGTAAACAGGAAGAGTATTTTAAGGTAAGTGTTATAAGTTATTAGAAATAAAGAGCTACAGAATTTGGAATAAAGTGATTGGCTGGATGATACGGGAAGATTTAATATGTGTGCTATCACTGCAGGTTGCCAAAACACTTTTTACTGATGAAGCATTAAAGCCTTGCCCAAGGTGCCAATCCCCTGCTAAGTACCAGCCATATAAGAAAAGGGGACTGTGTAGCCGCACAGCCTGTGGTTTTGACTTTTGCGTGTTGTGTCTATGTGCTTATCATGGGTCTGAAGAATGTAGTAGAGGAACAGCAAAGCCAAGAAATAGAAAAGATGCTCTCCCAGGAAGTGCCCAGAGTAAACGGAACTTAAAACGCCTCTAAAGAGACTACCTATAAAACAAGCACACCCCCATGCAGTTTTGACTTGAAATTATGACTATTTTGAGTGCATGAAAATCTTCCCATTAATGACAGATGATGATTTTTGTTCCTATTTTATATATAATACTCTTATGTCATTATATGTTATCTTTAATGTGTTTTGAAAATTTTTGCTGTTATTTTTACCCATTTTATTAACTTGGTGTTTTAAATAAAGAATTTTCAGTGTTATCATATATATATGTATTTTACTGTTTTATGTAACATGCTAAATTTGTGCATTTTGTCACTCTGTGATGAAATGTTCACCAGTCATTTTCATAAACTAGTTTTCTAAATAATAGTAAACAATTTGACCTTGAGAACAATTGCCTCATAGATTTAGAAAACAAATGTTTGACTTAAATGAAATATAAATAAAATGTTTATAGTCCTGTTGATTTTACTCCATAATTTAAATCTTTCTCTTATTTAGCTTATTTTATTTATTAAATTTTTTTGCAAATTCTTTATTGTGATTGATTACATAATTTCCAAAATTTCATAGTATTGTGGGATAGTGATGCTTAGTTAAAGTCACAAACACATTCTAACTTTCATGGGGCAAATTGTCTATTGTGGTCTATAAAATTTATGAGTTCTATGAGCTTTGACAATACAGTTATTTCTTCCACGTCGGGTGATATGTACATTCCTTTCCTTTTGCTTAGTGTCAAGCTGTTCCCTCTTTCTCACTCATTCCCTCCCTCCCATCACTGCCATTGAGTTGCTTAGTTCGTTTGATCAGTGTCCAGTGCAGCTGATGGGTCCCACTGTTGTATGCTTTTCCCTGAATCCCTCTAGTTCTGTGTCCTCCTCCTAGTTTCCCTCCGGTGTGCACATATGTACCATATATGTGATCAGCAGCATGGGATTATTTAGTAGTGATTTGACCAGATGAGTGGAGGCCCTTTGTTTCTCAAGTCTTGCTAACTTTGTCATATCACCTTATGTTTTGGATTTAACATCCACTTATCAGGGAGACCATGTGCTGTTTGTCTCTTTGCTCTTGGCTTACCTCACTCAACATGATTTCTTCTAATTCCATCCATTTCCCTGCAAATTCCATTATTTGGTCCTTTCTAATGGCTGCATAATATTCCATTGTGTATAGATACCACAATTTTTGGATCCATTCATCTGTGGTGGGGCATCTGGGTTGTTTCCCTATCCTGGCTATTGTGAACAGTGCTAGAATATTTTCTTTTAATTAATTTTTTTTTGCTTCTAGTCCTGGAGCTTGAATTTAGGGGTTGGGTACTGTCCTTGAGCTTTCGTACTCAAGGGTCATGCTCTACCACTTGAGCCATAGCTCAGTTCCAGGTTTTTTGGTCCATAACTGGAGATAAAAGTCTCACAGACTTTCCTACCCAGGCTGGCCTCAAACTGTGGTCCTTAGATTGGAACCTCATGAGTAGCTAGGATTTCAGGCATGAGCCACTGGTGCCTGGCAGAAAAACAATTTTTAATAAAAAATTACCAAGATAATCTATGTTATACTTGGCATAAATTTATAATGATATACCTATTTTCAAAAATTATTTGAGTTTGATGCATGTTTCATGTATGTAGATCAGCAAAAAAAGAGGTGAGTTTTATTGTTAAATGATTAAAATTGAGGAAATTTAATAGTAGTTTTCATAATTTTCGTGTTTAGGTATTGCTGTATCTGTGTTCACACTCTACACAAATATTTACATATAACTCTCAATCATTTGTATTTTTTGGCAATACTGAGGCTTGAACCCATAGCTTTACCCTTGCTGGGGAGATACTTCAGACTTGGGCCACACCTCTATCCCTTTTTCCTCTAGGATCATAAACTTACCTGTTCTTTCTCTTTTTCTCTTTTTTTCTCTCTCTCTTTCTCTCTCTCTTTCTTTCTTCCTTCCTTCCTTTCTTTCTCTCTCTCTCTCTCTCTCTCTCCTTCCTTCCTTCCTTCCTTCCTTCCTTCCTTCCTTCCTTCCTTCCTTCCTTCCTTCCTTCCTTCCTTCCTTCCTTCCTTCCTTCCTTCCTTCCTTTCTTTCTTTCTTTCTTTCTTTCTTTCTTTCTTTCTTTCTTTTTCTGTGCTGGTCCTGGGATTTAAACTCAGAACCTGGGCACTGTTCTTGAGCTCTTTTTGCTCAAGGTTTGTACTATACCACTTGAACTACAGCTCCACTTCAAGCTTTTTTTTCCTTTTGGTAGTTAATTGGAGATGAGAGTCTTCCTTGGTTGGCTTCAAATCTTGATCCCCACATCTCACCCTTCTGAGTAGCAAGGATTATAGGTGTGAGCCACCAGCACCTAGCTCTTTGATATGTTTTTAAAAATTAAATACAATATCCTCTAATGTATCCCACTTAAATTTCTTAGTATCTAATGAATTTTATTGTTTTAGTATAAAATAATGGGAAAGGAAAATAAATGTTCACTTGTGAACACCATGCAACTTAACCATTGTGAGGCTTTTGGTATTGTCTTGTGTATCGTATGCAGCCAGTGTCTTCACAGTGTGAGCACATCTATCTCTGTTGTTAGCCAATGTTTTCTCTCTTGATTGAGAAAAAGTAGATTTTACCATATTTTATTTAAGAAAGAAACTATAATATGTTATTCTCTTAAATTTTTTTTACTGTAAAGGTGATGTATAGAGGAGTTACAGTTACATGTCAGATAATGAATACATTTCTTTTTGAACAGTGTCAACTTCTACCTTGTATTCTCCCAGTTTTCTCCCTGCTGACCCCCCTCTCTCCCTCCAAAGTTCATTCGGAGTTCATTTCCAACATAATGTCTAGTGAGTATCACTGCTGAATTGGTTCACCCTTTGTCCCACTATTTCTGTGCTTCCCTTCCCTTCCCCAAATCAGATAAACTTATATACAATAAAAAACAGCAACAAAAGGGAATAAAACAAAGAAAAAAGAAAAAAAGAACCGCAAACATTACAATAAAAAACCTCTTGTTTCCATTTCTTGGAGTTCATTTTGATAAAAGCACCATTTTATATGATCATATACACATAGCCATTGAGCCCTTTTGATACCCTCCTAAGAATATCCTCCCTTGTTCTCATTGTGTGAACGTTTAGGGTGCTGTTTAATTATGTTCAAGTGTAATTATTTGTCTCTTACTATCCATAGAGTTTACTAGTAGATTTATAGGCACATTCTAATTATTACAAATATTTTTTTTGGATATGGCTCACTTTTCTCAATATAATTTTTCCATGTCTTTCTGTTTCCTTACAAATGAGGCCAATGCCATTCTTTCTGTTAGAAGCATAGAATTCCATTGTGTATCTATACCACATTTTCTTGATCCATTTGTCCTCTGAGGGGCATCTGAGTCGCTCCAAATCTTAGCTATGGTAAACAATACTTCAATGGACATGGTTGTGCTGGTGGCTTTAGTGTGGCCTTGTTTGTGGTCAATTGGATAAATGACCAGGAGTGGGATTGCTGAATCATACAGAAGGTCTAAGTCATGTTTTTCTCTACTGCAGATACTCTTAACATTAGAAGCTGAAGGGTTTTATTTGTTGTTGTTTTAAATATTTTTGGTTTTACTTGAGTTTAAGTAATTTGAACAACAAGGAATGAAGGAATCAGTACAAAGATAACATGTTTTATGATTTTTATAACAGCATTTCCTGAAGAAAAGAGATCAGAACAGAAATTCAAAAAGTTTCTTCTTAGGCTGTGAAGGTGGCTCAGTGGTAGAGTGCTTGTCTTGCCTGCATAAGGCCCTGGGTTAGATTCTTCAGCACCACATAAGCAGAAAAAGCCATAAATGGGCATTGTGGCTCGAATGATAGAGCACTAGCCTTGAGCTGAAGAGCTGAGGGACAGCACCCAGGCCCAGAGTTCAAGCCCCATGACTGATCAAAAAAAAAAAAAAGTTTCTTCTTGGTAAGTTTGATATTTGCAATGGGGGCAAGAGATAGATAAGTTAATGAGAAGAATGATCAGCATACACATTAAACTTCCTTAACGGCTCAAATATCCAGAAAATTGGCATTATTTTAATTATGAGTTATATATTGTCCTAACCTACTGGAATAGTTCCCCAGGTCTACTTCCATGGCATTCCTGTCTTTTAAAAAAGCACTTCATTGTTTTAGTAATTTATTTGCTTTCTTCTCCTGAAGTTCTATGAAGTCTTAGACCATATCATGTCTGACTTAAATAATTATATCCTCAGTATCTAGCAAAGTGTCACATCAAGAAAGTGCTTGATAAATATTTATTCAATATGAGTGGATTGTTTTAGTGATATTGGTAATTTTTGTCTTCATTATTTTTATAAAATAATGAAGAAACAGTTTCATAGTAATTTCAATTTTTTAATGTTTGATTTCACTGATTAATGCTTCAGTGCTCCAAAAGAGTAAAAGTTAAATAATGCCTTAAATTCTATTTAAACATATAATCAGTAACTTTGTGTGGTCTGTTCATTCTTTATCTGATTTCTTAGAACCAAAGAGGATATAATGGAAAGAGCACTAGGCTAGGAGTCAAAAAGCTTGGTTGCTGTTCTTAATTGCTTACTGCTTGTGCACTTATGCAAGTCACACATTATTTCAAAGACTATTTCCTTGATCGGTAAATGAAGTTTAATAAACCTGATATATTGTGAATTCACTCATGAAATGATTTTTACTATATGGCAGAATATAAATATAAAAAATGAAACAGCATTTGTGAATTAGAAGATATAATTTTGATATCAGTTGCTTTATCTGAATAAAATCTATAAAGTCAACTTCTAACATGCTTGCAAAAAATGTTTGGCAGAAAATAATTTGACACACCATCAATTGAGCAGTTGCTATACACAGGTACAGCAGTAACTCATTTATTCTTCATGATGATTCTTTAAAGAACCCATTATCTTATTCTTTTTTCTTTTTTTTTTTGGGTCCGGTCATGGGGCCTGAACTCTTGGCCTGGGCGCTGTCCCTCAGCTCTTCAGCTCAAAGCTAGCACTCTACCACTTGAGTCACAGTGCCACTTCCGGCTTTTTTATTTTTGCTTATGTGGTGCTGAGGAATCGAACCCAGGTCCTCATGCATGCAAGGCAAGCGCTCTACCACTGAGCCACCTTCCCAGCCCCCACATTATCTTATTCTTTTTGATAAATCCAGAAACTTGAGGACCAGAAATACAGGCAACAAGTAGAGGATCAAGATTCTAGCTGAGGCATTCTTTTTTTTTTGTCAGTCGTGGGCCTGAACTCTGGGCCTGGGCGCTGTCCCTCAGCTCTTCAGCTCAAGGCTAGCACTCTACCACTTGAGTCTCAGCCTCGCTTCCAGCTTTTTCTGCTTATGTGGTGCTCAGGAATCGAACCGAGGTCCTCATGCATACAAAGCAAGCATCCTATCACTAAGCCACCTTCCCAGCCCCATGAGGCATTCTTTTATCAGTACATGACAAAACTGTTAGCACACTCTGTTAAGTGAAATCAGTACAGTACACATATAATTACAGCACTGTAAGTGGAAAATTGTTACTTATTTTTGCCAGTCCTGCGGCTTTGAACTCAGGGCCTGGGCGCTGTTCTTGAGCTTCTTTTGTTCAAGGCTGGCACTTTTACCACTTGAGCTAAAGCGCCACTTCTGGCTTTTTCTGTTTATGTGGTACTGAGTAATTGAACCTAGGGCTTCATGCATGCTAGGCAAGCACTCTACCACTAAGCCACATTCCCAGCCCCAAGACTGTTACTTAAGAAAAATTTCTTGGTTTACCAGGAAAAACCCAATTTAGAATAATGTTGCTTGAGCAGAGAAGTTCTGTAGCTTGAGAGTGATTCAAACAACTTTATCACTTAAAATAAATGAGTAGTCTTATCTGGCTGTAGCATTGAAATGTAGAGACTGGTCATTGTTCCAATCCCAAGGTCTTTATCTAAAAACATAGTGTGTAATGAGAAGAATATTACCACATTCTTGTTACTGTTCACTGCTGGTCAGTTTTTGATCATTGGGTGAGATAGAGCAGTATGAAAGATTCTTCAACATTTGATGGATATACTTGTGTTCCCAAGGAATGATTACACTTAGCATTTTATTTTCATATTTAAGGACATGAGGGAACAGAATCAGTATTGATAAAACAGAAAACCAATGGATACTTTATCTTTTACCTATTTATAAGAAACTCTCAATCTCTGACTCTGATGGCCTGTCTCCTTGACAACCTTTCTAACTATGGACAGAAACATTCTATTAGGTTTTTAGCTCCAAGAAAAATGTGTTTCACAATTTTATCTCCTGCCTTGGGAAAATGGCTAAAACTGTGGCAAATATAAAAGAAACAATAACACAATTGGATCATTTTATACTAGATTTCCAATGTGAATAGGATGTTTAAATTCATTCTAGCTGTTTAAAGATTTAATCTTCTTATGGATTTCTTAAGAATTGAATTGATATTTTGCTAGTCCAAGGGCTTGGGCACTGTCCCTGAGCTCCTTTACTACTTGAGCCATAGCATCACTTCAGCTTATTCTGACACTAATTGGAGGTAAGAGTCTCATTGACTTTACTGCCTGGGCTTTCTTCAAACCATGATCCTCAGATTTCAGCCTCATGAATAGCTAGAGTTACAGGTGTGAGCCACCAGCACCTGGTTTGAATTGCTAGTTTGAAACCATTTTTTATATGTATTTGGCTTTGTATAAAGCTAAGTTTTTTTGTGTGTGTGTGTGTTGTTGTTGTTGTTGATTTATTTTTGGTTGGTTGTGGCGCCTGAACTCTGGGCCTGGGTGATGTCCCTCAGCTCTTCAGCTCAAGGCCAGCACTCTACCACTTGAGCCATAGCGCCACTTCTGGCTTTTTCTGCTTATGTGGTGCTGAGGAATAGAACCCAGGGCCTCATGCATGCAAGGCAAGCACTCTACCACTGAGCCACCTTCCCAGCCCCTAAAGCTGTTTTTCCATTACCTTTATTTATGACACAAACATTTAGTGATGATTTTTGGCATATAAAATATTACATTCCTGTTATCTATTATGTATTATCAATTTATTCTAAATTATTTCAGAATAAAATAGTGTATATATGCAATGTTTACATTTTTTAAAAAAAGATATAATTCACAATGTTTTTGTATGGAGCAGCGTGAATATTTCAGAGACTATGCAAAAACATTCCACAAGAGGGCACCAAAGACTCACAGTGATTTGGGCCTTTAAAAAAGTAAATTCAGCAGTTATGTAGTTGACATTGACATGTAACACTACCAAATAGGGAATGTGTTCCTTCATAATATGTAGGATAAATTTGGGGAATAGATACTACACAGAATTGGTAAAAAAAAAAATATTTTATCTGGATTGCAAGTGTATAGTTTTCCCCAGATGCTTTCTAATAGCATACCTTGTTGGCAGGCCTTAGTTTCTGTGTTGGCCATCTGCATTTACTTGCCCAAGGGCTCTGTATTCGTGGATCCCTTATCCTAGATGATGGAGCCCATGAGAGAGATCAGTGGAGCAGTGTAAACAGATGAGTACTGGTTACAAAAATGGAGTCCTACTACCAGTGATTTCCCCAGGCATTCTCAATCCTGCAGCATTCACATCTTACTAGATAATTAAGAATGCCTCCCAATCCCAACAGGTGTCTTCTACTGACTTCCTGTGTAACTACCCTTTCATCTCCTGCCATATTAAATTCTATTAAAATGTAGCCAATCCTTGTTTATAGTTTATATGAATCATTGTCTGATCTCTCCAAAACGAAAATTTTACCTTCTTAGAATCTAGCAATTATTCTTATGTCTTATTTGTACTAAGTTCTTGTTCTTCACCATCGCATCAAGGGCAACACTAGTTTTACCTCTCTACCTCCTTTAATGTGTCTTGTACATGCTAGAGTATGCAAAAAGGATTAATTGAATTGCTGGTTTCTGTATAATAAACTTGATCTAGACCTCAGGTTCCATTATTCAGCAAGTAGCATAAAGAAACTTTTAATTAGATTGATTCATTTTTGAGAGGGCTTTATTGACACTCTGCCTTTGCTTCAGTATTTCCACTACTTTCTGTTTTCCCATCTTTTCTTGCTGTGCCTCCATCCTATGTGCCTTTGAATTTTCTGCTCAAGGGTCACCAGGGCTGATCTCCTCCCTTGTGTCCAGGGCTGGTTGTCCCACTCCTCCTTCATGCAGCTGGAGACTGGTTTGTACTGTGTTATCTCCACATGTATCAGAGCTTTGATGTTTTCCTCCTGAGCCAGTTCCTCTGACCTTACTCTGTGAACCCAGAAGCCTTTCCTGCCATGCCTTTCCTCTGCCTAGTTTGGGTCAGGCATACACAGAGTGCAGTAGGGCAGGGAGGAGCTCACGGCTGAGTTAAATGGTTCTTCAGCATTATTTAGAAGTGAGGGGATGTCAAGACCACGGACACGAAAGTTCTCCTTTATTTTCCTATGCTGCCAGGCAACATAGGTTTCTGGCTCCCTTTTCCCATACACTAATATTTGTGATTTGTCCTTACATTCAAGCAACCTTCCAATGCCTATGGCTAGGACTTTTTTTTTTTCCTCCCTCTAGTGTACCAGAGTCTGCTATTCTAAGCCCACAGCTACACTGAGAATGATGACTAAGATTGGTGGGATCTGAAGTCAGTGATTCCACTTTAATGTGCCTATCTTTATTTTTGGTGCTTAATTTTTACTTTGGCCAAGCAGTATAGATATAATCTCATGTGTTAAGAGCAGCCCTAATGAACGAGGTGCCATTATCATCTGTACATTTTTTTCCAGGTAAGAAATAAGGTTTAGATGAGTCAAAAAAAAAACCCACCCACATTAGTATTTAAAGCTATGTGTAAAATGGTGGACATTTGATGCTAAATATTTATTCTTAGCTTATTACCTGCTCTTGTTGTAGCTGGCCAGTTTCTGTATTATTGAGCTTTGGGTCTGCTGCTCTCTATTTTATTAGAGAACTACTTGCTCCTGGTTTGGCCTCAGATAAGCAAGTGGCAAGAAATTCAAGCTATTGAACCTTTTACTTTTCTTTTTTCTTTCTAACTGGGGGATAAAATTTTGAGATCATTTGACCAATAATGTTCTTTTTTTTTTTTTTTTGGGTCCAGTCGTGGGTCTGAACTCTGGGCCTGGGCGCTGTCTCTCAGCTCTTCAGCTCAAGGCTAGCGCTCTACCACTTGAGCCACAGCGCCACTTCTGGCTTTTTTTTTCTTTTTGCTTATGTGGTGCTGAGGAATCGAACCCAGGGCCTCATGCATGCAAGGCAAGCACTCTACCACTGAGCCACCTTCCCAGCCCACAATGTTCTTTATGTTAGCATTATTTTTGTTTCCTCATCAAATAGGATCAATGTATCTAACATTTATTGAGCATGTACAATGCCAGGCTTTGTTTTAGAGACATCTAGAACAAAGAGACATCAATAGATGTTTTTTTAAAAAAAAAAGTCCCTTAGAGCTCAAAATCATTTTTTAAAAAGGGAAAAGGGTAGGAGAAGAAAAACAGGAGATAGAGGAAGAAAAAGAAGAAAGTATTCTTGTAAAAATCACAACACCCTAGAGAAATGGTTAGAGTTTTCAAACTAGGGAAGGGTTAAAAGTGAATTATCTCAACAGAGTGTATATAAGAAACAAAGCAACGGAATGGGATATATTGACAATTAAGAGTAAATCTAAACCAGAAGGCCCAGATGGTAGTTATCTTGAATAAATTAAGAAATTGCCTAATGAATATATTAAACTAATTATGGTCTTCAAAAATTATGAACTGTTAAGTTAGAAAGTAGGAAAAAATGCTGTTTTCTAGTTAAATGTAATACGGATGTGGGTAGTTGTTTTACAATATAGATAAGAAGCATAATCTAACAGAAAGAAAAGATAATGATCAAAAAGAGAATGGAAATAAGTGATATGTAAATTTTATGGTTCCTGTTTCTAAATTTTCTAAATCAACCTGCAGTTACTTTAGGAACAGCAAGGAAGGATGGTATCTCACACTCTTACATGTTGAGCTTCCAGTAGCTCTTAGGAAAAAAATTCAAATGCACTTACCTCTAATTCTGATCCACTTATGTATAAAAATTAAAAATATAGTTTACCTATATGGAAATAAATGAAGACAACACAAATCATAGTCTATTTATTCAGAGCTTACTAGAACAGGGTAGTCAGCCCCATAGCTTGTATTTTTCAGACACTTGTAGGCAGGTAAGAGAGTTAAAAGTAAAATCTAAACATCAGTGAATGCACATTAAAAAAACACAAGCCAGCTGCTGGTGGCTCACACCTGTAATTCTAGCTACTCAGGAGGCTACTAGATACTCGGGTTCAAAGCCAGCCCAGGCAGGAAAGTCTGTGAGACTCTTCATCACAAATTAGCCACCAGAAAACTGGAAGTGGCACTGTGGCTCAAGTGGTAGTGTTCACCTTGAGCTGTAAGAACTCAGGGACAGGGCTGGGAAGGTGGCTCAGTGGTAGAGCGCTTGCCTTGCATGCATGAGGCCTTGGGTTTGATTCCTCAGCACCACATAAGCAAAAAGAAAAAAAGCCGGAAGTGGCGCTGTGGCTCAAGTGGTAGAGCGCTAGCCTTGAGCTGAAGAGCTGAGGGACAGCGCCCAGGCACAGAGTTCAGGCCTCCCCCCCCAAAAAAAAGAACTCAGGGACAGTGCCCAGCCCAGAGTTCAAGCCCCACGACTGACAAAAACAAAATAAAACAAAACACCCAAACAAAAACCAAAACCATAAACAGATACTGTTTTATGCCCAGAATGTCTAGATAAACAATAGCAGATGATTAAAAAGCAGGTGATTAAGTATTGGCCAGGATTTGAAGAAATCAAAACTTGCATGTTTTGCTAGTAAGAGGGTAAAATGGTGTAGCCAATTTGGAAACTGCTCTATCAGTTCTTCAAGAGATTAAGCAAAGTTGTTTTTTGACCCACTTTTTCCTAGGTAGATACCTAAGAGAAATAAAAACATACATATATGTACAAAGAATAGAATAGAATCATTCACTGATGGTCAAAAGTAGAAACTCAAATACCCATTGTTAACAAAATGTGATATAGCTATATAATGCAATATATGATATACCCATAAAAGGAACGAATTACTTATAATATTGATGAACCTTGAAAACATTATGCTACATGAAAAAAGCTATACACCCACAGCATGTGTGAAATGTTCAGAATAATAGAGAGGTAGCTTAATGGTTGCTTAGGGAGGGAAGAAAGGAGATAGTTAACATGCAAGCAAATGAAAGTTTTAAAATTATGCTGATGGTTGCACAATTTTGAACACATTAAAAGCCACTGAGTTCTGCACTTTAAATGGGTGAATTGAGTAACATATTGTGAATTACACACCTCAATAAAGTTGTTACAAAAAATCAGCAGTTCATAATGAATAGTTATAACCCAGGCATTTGTGTTTGTTACTGTCTTTGTGATTGTTATTTTTTAATCTTGTGGGGGGGGGGGGGAGAGAAAAGCCACATAACAGAGTTGCTAAAGGGCAAAAGCTTTGGGATCTGACAACCGAACAACATGTGGCTTCAACACTATCAAGCTGTGTATCTGTGTAAATTATCTCACCTCTCTCTAGGTCTCCAGAGAAGTTGTAAGCTATCAAGAATACTGATCTCTTCAGGTTCTTGTTAGAGATTCCTATAAAGAGTAATGTTTAGCTGCTGTTTATGTTAAAACAGATTGACTTGTCAATATGGCTATCTCACACAGAAATGTACAACTTTTGTGAACAAAACACAGTGCAGAATAATTGCAATGGAGATGAACTCCAAGAATTCATTTAAACGAAGAGCTACTACACAGTGGTCCTCAAGAGTAGGTGTGTGGACAGGGAAGGTGACTCACCTTGCATGCATGAGATTCGATTCCTCAACACCACATAAACAGAAAAAGTCTGAAGGGGCTGGCTCAGTGGTAGGGTGCTTGCCTTGCATGCATGAGGCCCCCCAAAAAGAGAGAGAAAAAGCCAGAAGTGGCGCTGTAGCTCAAGTGTAGAGAGCTAGCCCTGAGCTGAAGAGCTGAGGGACAGCACCCAGGCCGAGTTCAAGCCCCACGACCACCACTACCACCAACAAAAGAGTAGATGTGATACGGAGGGAGAAGGGGGGTTAAATAAAATGAACCCTTCAGATTTGTCCACTAGGGTCAGGTGAAGGGTCTGCCTTCTTGCTATTGGTCCTTTCAATATCAATATAGGAGGTTGTCTGGATAGCACCCAGAGTGGTCATTTTCACAGAAAAGGCAAATCATGCTGCTTCTCTATTTAAACTCTGTCATCTACCTGTTACTCAAAATAAAAGCCAGTTTTTGCCAGGGTCACTAGGCTCCTGTGATTGATTCTCCATAGTTCTCCTTACCTCTAGCTCTCTTCTGCTTTCTTGTTTTCATTTGACTCTCTGATTTTTGTCTGCTTAAGGCTTTTGACTTTTTTTCTGGGCCATATTAAAAACAACCCAAAACAACAAAAAATGACATGGCAGATGCCCTGCATTTGTGCAGTGCAGTCTCCTAATACTCCTTGATTAAGCATTCACATACCTGTTGGCCCCTAGTGGGACAGATGTGGAAGCATTGTAAGTTTTAGTAACATTGAATTTGTGTTTAATAGACGATTCTGCTTTCAGCATGGATAATAGGTTTAGGGGGAGCTCCACTTGCAGCAAAGGCCCAAAGAGAGACAAGTTAGGGAGGTTTCACAACAGATCGGCTGGGAGCCTACCCTGTGGTTGCTAGTGGAAGTGGAGAGGAATCCCAGCAATACTTTAAGGTAGAATTAACGGGACCCAGTGCTCAAGTGAATATGGGGATTTGGAGAGGATATTTTAGGGGGAGACTCCAGCTTTCTGGTTGAGTCGCTGGTAGGTGAAGGAGCTCACTGTGGTGATGAGAGTTATGTCAGAAGATGGATGCAGTGTGAAGACAGAAAGGGCCATGTGTGTCCTCTTGGAGTTTTCATTGAGCTTTGCCCTTACAGCAGGCGTCGCGTTCGGGGTTGCTTTAAGGTCCAGGGAAAAGGTCAAGACTGGACATTTGAGTTACACATGGCTTTTTCTGAAAATGTACTTATTTCCCAGTTTTTGTTGTCAAATGCACCCTTCATACGTAACCTCTTCCGTTGTTAGCTTTTTCCTGTGGTGATCTCGGCTGATGTCACCTCTTCAATCCTAAAGCTTAGCCAAGGTGAGAGACCATCAGGCCTCACCCATCGGAGGGAAGACCCAGCTCCTGAAGCCCAGGGGCAGTTCGCTCGTTCCAGCTGGCGTCAGGAGCTGCGTGGGGAGGGCCGGGAAGGAGGCGGGGGCCGTATCCATCCAGATTCACTGTCCTTACCACCCGTTTGTTGACTGGCACCCCCTCCGTCCAGCTACCTAGGGATAATAAATGCAATGAACAAAGCCCAAGGCCCGCTGGCCGTTTCTGTCGGGCATGGCAGGAGGGAGAGCGCCAACGGGCTCCCGGTGGCCTCAGCCCGAGCCCGGCTCAGCGTTGAAGGCGGCGCGTTCGGGGCCTGCAGGGGCCCCTCGTGGGGTGGGGGGTGCCGGGGCGCCAGTGGGGTGGAGGCAAGCCGGGGGCGGCGGGAGAGGGCCCCCGCTCGCCGGGACCGCCGCAGCTCGGCGGTGCGCGAGCCGGCGCCCGCATTGTTCTGGCTCCATAGCAACTCGGCCACGCGGGCGGAGTAGGGGACGGCAGCCGGGCGGCGCCGGGCGTCCGTACGGCCTGCGGGCCCGCACCGGAGGCGGCATGCCCGAGAGGCGGCTCTCCGCGGGTAGGTGCCCGCCGCCCGGGCTCGCAGTCGGGGGCTCCCACCCGCCCGACCCCGGAGGAGGCCTCGGAGGCCTTGGACGAAGGCTCCCCCTGACCCAGGCCGCCGCCGCCGCCTCGCCGCGCGCCCGGCCCGCTGCAGCTGCAGTGCACGGAGCCTGGCCGCCCCGTTAACCCCTCCACCGGAGGTCCCAGCCTACCGGCGGTGTGCACGGAACACGCCGACAGTGTGCACGGAACCCACCGACACGGTGCAGGGATCCGACCGACAGTGTGCACGGAACCCACCGACAGTGTGCAGGGAACCGACCGACCACGCAGGGAACCGACGGACAATGCTGAGAACCGATGGACAGTGTGCAGGGAACCGACGGACAATGCAGGGAACCGATGGACAGTGTGCAGGGAACCCACAGTGTGCAGGGAACCGACAGGGCCCCAGAAATGTCCTGAGCAAGGCCAGATCATCTCATTTATCTAAGAGGAAATCGGATTCCAGTGAGATAATGCCATGTTTTATCTCGTTTCAGAGCCACCAGTTATTACTGAAGAAGACTTTGTAAGTACAATTTAGAGAGGATACTTATTTTTTCCCTTTATTAAAAAAATAGCAAATATTAGATCATAGAAGAAAGCTCTGTGTTTTTCCTTGTGCTAAAATGAGTAAAAGGTGTGTAGGAGGCCTTCACACACTCTTTAAAGGTACATTTTTAGGTAGGGGGCAATTGATTTATATGGTAGATTTTCATCATTGTTACCGTTCTATCAACAGATCTCACTACGTCTTCCAAACTCATGGTCTCCAGGCCAGATAGGTTTATCTCCATGGTTTTGTTGTGGCAAGGCCACGTTCCAGTTCCTGGTTACAGTAAACATTCGTAGATTGCATTAATAGTGAGTCGTTTGTGGTTCATTTACAATCACTTTGTATTTTTTTCTGTACATTGTTCTCAGTTCAGGCTTCTACAGGTATTTTGTCACATATACACATCATTCTTAGGTGTGTTACCTTTAGAGTGGGTTCTGTTTTACACGCCCCCTGTCTATGTAAGGAACTCATACCAGATCCCAGACAAGAAGTAATGGTGCCTAGGCCTACTAAAGTCCCAGGAGAATTCCAGGAGCTTAGAAGCATTTTGTTGTTTACTTATGTCCTCCAGCACTTGTGCCTCCTCTTGCTGATTATGTGATTTTTGCTTTTGCCTTTTGTTCAACAAAAAGAATGAATGTGTATTCAGAAGAGCAGTCTTGGATGCTGAGGGTCTCAAGAAGCTAACAGTCTACCAAGGACAGAGAGAGAGAGAAGAAAGAGAGACAGAGACAGAGACAGATACAGGAGAGAGAGAGAGAGGAGAGAGACAGAGACAGACAGAGACAGAGAGAGAAAGAGAAAGAAAGGGAGTGGAGGAGGAGGAAGAGGAGAGGAGAGAGAGGAGAGGAAAGGAGAGAGAGGAGAGGAGAGGAAAAAAGAGGAGAGGAGAGGAGAGAGAGGGAGAGAATTAGATCCATCTTTATAGACAGCTTCCAATTTCACTTTTCCAGACTGTTCTACTGCTGGGAAAGAAAGACATGAGATAAGAAATATATGAGGTATGTGGTATGTGAATGTGCGTGCATCTTCTGGTTGTGTTGAGAAAGGTCTGGTTCATGAGAAATTTCTTTGAGTGGTCCTAGGACTTCAGTTTAGGTTTAGCAATACACCTCTTATTGGTTGCAATTGCTACTGTTTCATTTGACCTTATCAGCAAACTCATGATAGCTGGGCAACTCTATTAGCCTGTCTTTCTTGGTTTCTTTAATATTACTATCTCCATGTCATTTTTATTCCCTTCTTCTGCTTTCTTTCTTTTCCCATGAAATTATCAATCTTGTCCAGTTTTCTGTTTTACAAGATTTCTGTAGATGAACTCCTCTTTGTGCCTCTAACTTCAGCCACCCCCATTTCATAGGAATTCCAAATCGACCACTTACAGCCCAGATATCACCTTTAATGCCACTTGTGCCTTTCTAGTGGATTCCTAGCCATTGTCATTAGCATGCCTCTGTTTCACCCTCCCACTGAACTTCTTTTTTCCCTCTCCTACCTCTAATGCTGCTTTCCTTCACTTTCTCTTATTTTGGTTAGTGATGGCACTAGCTACTCAATTACCCAAGCCAGAGCTTTTCTTCCTTTTCTATTTCTCATGTGCAAACATTTTGGAAGTTCCTTTCTTAGTAAGCTTTTTTTAGGCCTTGACATGGTGGCTTATGCCTATAATCCTAGCAATTAAGGAAACACAGATTGGGAGGATCTCAGGTCAAGGCAAGCCCAGGCAAAACATTTCTAAATACTCCAGGTGTAATTGTGCACACCTATAATCCCAGCATTGGGAAGACATAGCTAGAAGGATCATGTCTGAAGCCAGTCCTAAGCAAAAACAGGAGGCCTTATCCAAAAAATTAAGGTAGAAAGAGCCAAGGATATGGATGAGGTAATAGAGAGCCTTCCTAGCAAATGTTAGGCACCAAAGTTCAAACCTAAATCCTAGAACCTAAAAAAAATTTTTTTTCTACATCCTTGCAGCTACTCTCTTATTTCAAGCCCCTCTTTCTGGGCTTGGACTTTGGCAATAGTTCTCATATTCTTTTCTTCAATATTTCCTCTGCCAACTCTAAAGTTTCTGTTCATCAGTTCAGTTCATCAGTTCATTAGATCACATGTGGTTGTTTTGCTCAGTCTACCTTAAGATTTTTCCTTTTCTGGTCATCTTGGCTATCAGGATTTCAAAAATAATCATGTTAAGCCAGAAGTGGTGTTGTATATATTACGTCTTATAGATACCTGGAATCCCAGCTGTAGTCTCTGTAATCTCTGCCTGGAGACAGAGACCGGAGAATTGCAGTTTGAGAACACTTAGGGCAAAAGCACAAATTATTGAAAAGCAAACTAAAAGCAAAAGGATTTGGGAGCATGACTCAAGTAATAAGAGCACTTGATTAGCAAGCCTGAGGCTCTAAGTTCAATTCCTAGTAATTCCAAAATTATCTATTCATCTATCTATCTGCTCATCAGTTACTTGACTGAATAGAGCTTATATTAATAGCTAGGATTTAGTAAATGTTGACTACATACTAATATTCAATCTCAAAACAACCCTAAGAGGTGGTTATGTTTTTACAGGTAAGGAAGTCAAAGTTCACAGAGCTTAACAACTGGACTTGAGATCCAACTGGACTTCTGTAGAGCCATTCAAACTTTTCCAGAATTTTTCATTCTTTAGCTTGCTGCCCCAATACTTTCTCTGTGATAAATACAACATCCATCCTGTTTTGGGCTTATAAAGTACTTCCACATGCCTTCTGCTCCAGCCAAACTACCCTGCTTGGCTCCTGCCTTTGCTGTCGAGTTTTGTCCCAGTTGCCCTTCCTCATCCATTTCACAATCTTGCACATTTTTCCAGGCCTAGCTCATCTCCTCCACAAAACCTTTCCAACCTAACATCATCCAGACTGCCTTGGCGCTCTGAGCAGCTTCCTTCAGAGACTAGTTTGTGACCTGACCCAAAAATTACACCCTCCACTTTGAAAAACAGTCCTCCAAATCTCAGTCTCTTGAGTTGTTAATGTTGCAGGCATGGGCCACGGCACCTGGTTAATCAGCTTTAATTTTTCTTTTTATTGTTGCCTGTACTAGGTTTGAACTCAAGGACTTTTTACTCTTTCACTGATGGCTAGTGCTCTGCCATTAGAGCCACAGCTCCACTTTTGACTTTTTGTCAGTTAACTAGAGATGAATGTCTCATGGACTTTTCTACCTCGGCTGGCTTCAAACTGCATTTCTCAGTAGTCTCCTGAGTAGCTAGGATTATAGGTGCTAGCCAGTGGTACCTGGCTTTCAACTTTTTTTTTAATGCATCTAAAAAATAAGTTATAAACATTGATATTACTCCATAATACTTCATTGAGTATCATGAGCGAATGTTCAATATCAGTTGGTTATTTTGTTGATATAAAATGTATGTACAGTGAACTACAAATATTTTTGAAAATATCATTTGATAAATTTTGACAAATGTATGCATCTGTGTAATCCAAACTTTTGTCCTCATACATTTCTATGATTCTAGAAAATTCCTTCAGGTTCCCATCCAGTTGATTTTTGCTTTCATTTCCAAGACGACTATCCTGTGCTTGTCTCTCTGACCTTTGTTCATACATTTTGCTCTATACTCTGTATTGACTTTTGTATTTGTAAATATAGACTTGGAGGTCATTTGAACACATTTCAAATGCCATTTTCACGTTTCCAGTCTCTTCTTTCTGCCAGATAATTCCTTTCCTTCCCTTGGAGAAAACTTTATATTCTAATTTTCTTGTAGTATGTACTATATTCTTTCGTGGAATGTGTTTTTTTTTATTTATCTTTTTTCCTCTTCCTTGTTTGTAAGATCTTTGTTGTATATCTTACATCTTCTAGAATTGTGAAGAAATCGAGCTGGGCACCGGTGGCTCACGCTTGTAATCCTAGCTACTTAGGAGGCTGAGATCTGAGGATCACAGTTCAAAGCCAGCCCAGGCAAGGAAAGTCTGTGAGACTCTTATCTCCAATAAACCACTAGAACTGCAAATGGCACTGTGGCTCAAGTGGTAGAGCGCTCGCCTTGAGCTGAAGAGCTGAGGGACAGTGCCCAAGCCCAGAGTTCAAGCCCCATGACCGACCAAAAAAAAAAAGAATTGTGAAGAAATTGTGTAACAAAATAAGCCAGCCAATTTAAACTGCTATAATTAGTGAAAGTATATAAACTATTTTGCCTAACCCTCTTTCAGTAAGAAATTTAAGAAGTTTGGACTGAAAATGGAAAAGCTGACTTCACTTTCACAGACCGCACACCTGTAATACATGAAAAACCAGGTTTCAAGAATCTATTCAATTCTGAAGATGTGTTCCACCTTCCATTGCATCATTCAGCAGAGAATATGTGTTGCAAATTTTGCACTCAAGTTTACAGAATGACATAATGGAGGAACTGACTGTAACTCAATTTTCTCGATTATACCTTTCACCATCCACAGTTTGTTGGTTATTTGGAAATAATAAACCCGAGTATGGGTTATTCATTTCAAGGGTCCTAGCCATTGGATTGTGGAAAGTTAATGAGAATAACTGAGTTACTTTTTCAGATCAAAATCTTTTTTTTTTTTTTTTTTTTGGTTGGTTGTGAGGCTTGAACTCTGGGCCTGGGCTCTGTCCCTCAGCTCTTCAGCTCAAGGCGAGTGCTCTACCACCTGAGCCACAGCACTACTTCTGGCTTTTTCTGCTTATGTGGTGCTGAGGAATCGAACCCAGGGCCTCATGCACACGAGGCAAGCGCTCTACCACTGAGCCACCTTCCCAGCCCCTTCAGATCAAAATCTTTAACATAGCTTTTCTTTTTTTAAAAAAAATGAAGTGCTTTGGGAATAAAGGGTTTATCAAATATTGGTTGGTTTGCAAGATTGTCTGCCTATTGATGTGACAAGGTATTTGAACACATTGCTATAGTAACTGCAGTGAAAAATTCTCATTTAGAGAAGTTTGGGCCTACCTTCCTGCTGAAATGCCCAGAGGATTCTACACTTATTTACTGTGATGGAACTGCTCAAGCCAACAGAACTGGCAGTGTTTCATATTGAGAGAAATTAAACTATAATTCTAGAAAAGAAATATCCATTGTGATGTATTGAAATAATAAAGTAGGTCCCCATGGTTGTATGTAAGTATAAGCCTGAAGATGAGTAAATGCCAGGAACTGGCAAATCAACAAGGGGTTAGGACCAAAGGCTGCTAGTGCCACATTAGAACTCATTAGCCCTTGGAAAGATGAGCTCAGAAATTGACAGTGAACATTTGTAAACTATAGCAATTGTACAGGGTAGGTTTAATGAATTTTTTTTTTTTTTTGTCAGTTGTGGGACTTGAACTGTGGGCCTGGGCGCTGTCCCTCAGCTCTTTAACTCAAGGTTAGCACACTACCAATTGAGCCATAGTGCCCCTTCCAGTTTTCTCGTGGTTTATTGGAGATAAGAGTCTCATGGACTTTCCTGCCTGGGCTGGCTTTGAAACCACGATCCTCAAATCTTAGTTTCTCCAGTAGCTAGGATTATAGGCGTGAGCCATGGGAGCCTGGCCACGTTTATTAAATTTAACAATAAAATGGACTTGTGATGTATGTCCTTTATTTCACTTCCTAGTAATTATTCTTAGTGTTTTTCATTAAAGTTTATATTGACTAAATAAAAAGCCCTCTCCCCAAAAAAACCCTCAAGCAGGTGCTTTATCATATATACTTCATTGACTTTGAGTCTCTTGGGAGTGTAAAGCATCTGGAGATGGATGTATGAGTCTGAGGGTCCTCTAGAAAATTTTGTCAATGTGGCTGGTCAAATTCCAGGGAGTATTTGGACCTATAGGTTCTATGAAATGCACATTGTACATGATGTTAAAATTAAAAATAAGCTAGGTGCCAGTGGCTCACGCCTGTGATCCTAGCTACTCCTACTACTCCTATTCAGGAGGCTGAGATCTGAGGATCACAGTTCAAAGCCAGCCCGGGCTGGAAAGTCCTTGATATTCTTATCTCCAATTAACCATGAGAAAGCTGGAAGTGGTAGAGCAGTTGAGCACTATACTTGAGCTGAAGAGCTGAGGGCCAGCACGCAGGCCCAGAGTTCAAGCCCAACAACTGACAAAAAAAATTTTAAATAATTAATTAATTAATAAAAATACATATTTTACAAAAACTAAGAAGGACTGGGTGCTAGGGGCTCGCAATTGTAATCCTACCCACTCAGGAGGCTTAGATCTGAGGATTGCGGTTCAAAACCATCACAAGCCAGGTTGTCCATGAGACTTTTAGCTCCAATAAACTACTCAGAAAAAGCCACAAGTGTCACTGTGGCTCAAGTGGTAGAGTGCTAGCCTTAAGAAAAAGAAACTCAAGGACAGTGGGCCCAGGCCCTGAGTTTTAGCCCCAGGACCTGCACTAAAAGCAAGAGCCTAAGAAGGGATTTCCTCCCCTACTGTTTTTCAAATATGTTCCCTACCCTTCCCATCTTCAGACTTTTGATCCCTTAGCCAGTACTGTAAAATTTGGCTCCTCTATTGTAACACAATGCTTTCTATTTTAGAGATACTACAAATATTTATTAAATTCAGATGTTTTCTTGTAAGAGTTAGCAGAAACTGGGTACCTCACAAAAGATAGTCCAGAGACTTAAAGTAACTTTGAAAGGTAAATAGCCTCATGGTTTGCACAGAATATCTGTCTTCTTCTGATTAGATCTTTGCTAATCAGAACTTTATTTGAGCATATATTCCTAAGGTAGTGTTAGATTTATTAAATCCTTAGTTTGTATTGTTTCCAACATTTGACATTTTTAGTAAGCCAAACCCTGTGTTGATCAGTTGAGAGTTTTAGTTGAGTTCCTTTATAAATCCTGTGTTTATAATTCTCTTCTTCTGACACTGCAGTTACTTAAAATTTCTGTGAAAATATATTTTCCAAGGTAGGTATACATTTACAATAGTATCTTCTATATAGCACTATACTTTAATAATTTTTTAAAAAAATTGGCCAGTATTTGTAAAAAGGAAGTCTCCAGCCATATGGAAATAATAGCACTGTGTCATGTTGTCAACTTTTGTGTTAGATTTGCAAAACTGAAGTATAATTATGAATAACAAAATAATCACATATACTATGTGTGAGAGTGTGCTATGATGTGCTTTTGACACAATGGAAACAGTGACTAATAAAATAAGGTGTTGTATGATTTGGAAGGGAGATTTTGTTCTTGGCAGTGGCTTTTCGATTTTGCCAGTTGTAAAAGTGGCTATGCTGGTGGATGAGATAGTTATGGAAAAAATGTATACAATCTATGCTTAGAACAGATACTGGCAACATTTCCTTTTACAAAAAAGGAAGCAGGACTCAGATTATGAAAACTGTATCTCATTCCTAAGGGGAATGAGCAATTAAGAAGTTCATATTTTCACCTTTCTTTTAACTTCCACCAAAGTGTCTGCCTTTATTGACTTTGCCTCATTTTTATGAATACACATATCTTCCAGATATTATCTTGTGTTTGTTGAAGTTTCATTTTGGTGTTGTGCTACATTTTTCATGTGTTTGGTTTTCTGGTTAACTATGCCAGCAAAGTCTCTTATGAGTATGTTCTATTCTGTTTTCTAATTCCTTCCTTCCAGAGGCTGTATCCCTTGTATTAGGTTTATAATGAAGATTCAAAGTTGGCTAGAAAAACTTTGAAGATCTACATGATAACACATCAATAGAAGAATTAGAGAACAATAGTCATTAAAAAACAAATCTTAGCTTGATTATAAAATTGTGATTTTATATTTTTTACAGGAAGATTGTTTGGCAACAGATGACTTCCTTGTGGACTACTTTAATGAATTCCTAAGCCTTCCAGTGAGTGTATTAGTATGTTCTATTAAATATATTACCAAATCAAAATATTATAATCACTTAAATTACCTTATAAGGCCAGGTGCCAGAGGCTCACACCTGTAAACCTAGCTACTCAGGAGACTAAGATCTGAGGATCGTGGTTCAAAGCCAGCCCGGACAGGAAAGTCCACGAGACTCTTATCTCCAATTAACCATCAGAAAACTGGAAGTGGCATTGTGGCTCAAAGTGGTAGAACACTTGCCTTGAGCTGATGAGCTAAGGGACATGGCCCAGGCCCAGAGTTCAAGCCCCGTGAACAATAAAAAAAATTACCTTATGAGACAAATTTATCAGGAATAATATAATTTTTCTAAAAGATTGCTTGAGGAATTTTGGTAAATTTATAACTTTTTATAGAATTTTTCATTTGGAGCCGGGAGCTGGTGGCTCACACCTGTAATCCTAGCTACTCAGGAGGCTGAGATATGAGGATCGTGGTTCAAAGCCAGCCCGGGCAGGAAAAGTCTGTGAGACTCTTATCTCCAATAAACCACTAGAAAACTGGAAGTGGAGCTGTGGCTTAAGCGGTAGAGGGCTCGCCTTGAGCTGAAGAGCTGAGGGACAGCGCCCAAGCCCCACGACCTACTCACCCCCCACCCCCCAAAAAAAGAATTTTTCATTTGGGTTTGAATCTCATTTAGAACTTGAATTGACATTAAAGGAGAATTTGTATTTAGAGGAATTAAGGTTTGTATTGATGACAAATAAGATTCAGAACATTGTTGTTTATATAGCACAGGTAGATGCCAGTTAATAAAGTTTGTGCCTTAGCAGTGATGGCTAGAATATTAAAGAGTAGTTTGGGAAACATGAGAGTTTATAAAAGGGCTTATATTGTTGTGTTGTATGTAAATTATAGGCTAATCAGAAATGGCAGTTAAGGAAAAGAAAACATTTTTATTACATGCTATAAAAACATGAAAACCTTTCTCAATAAAAGTTTTACTAGGGCCAGGCACTGAGGCCAATGATTGTAATAAAGAGTTACTTGGGAGGTAGAGATTGAGAGGATTGTGGTTTGAGACTAGTACTGGCAAAAGGTTAGTGAGACCCTATTTCAACCGAAAAAAGCTAGCATTTCCCAGGCACCAATGGTTCATGCCTATAATCTTAGCTACTCTGGAGGCTGAGATCTGAGGATCATGGTTGAAAAACAGCCTGGGCAGGAAAGTTTGTGAGATTCTAATCTCTAGTTAACCACCAAAAAACTGGAAGTGGCACTGTGGCTCAAGTGGTAGAGCACTAGCTTTGAGCTGAAGAGCTGAGGGACAGTGCCCAGGCCCAGAGTTCAAGCTCCATAGTCAACCAAAAAGAAAGCTAATCATGGTGGCATACATCTGTTTTCTTATCTGCGTGGGAAACATAAAATAGGAGAGTCATGGTCCAAGCTGGTCTGTACAAAAACATGAAATTCTATTTGAAAAATAACTAGAATACGATGACTTGGGCATGACTGAAACCGTAGAGCACCTACCTGGCAAATACAAAGTCCTGAGTTCAAGCTCTTCCTATATTGCCGTCCATTTGGAATATAAAGAAGCCATAAATAATTTTTAAAGGAGTAGACCATAAAATGTTAATCTTTTAACAGTGTCTTTTGAAGGGTAAGTACTATCCTGTACTTTCTTGCCTATTAGTTTTTGCATACACATATGTGCACATGTATGGTGATTTTTCTTCCCTAAAGAAATTATACTTTCTCTTCCATTTTGCACAGCTAAGCTGGTCGTTATAAGGATTAGATTGATACCAAGTCACCTCCTCTGTTTCCAGATACAGATCTGAGGGACACTACAGGATATTCAGGATTCTTATTGGGTCTGACTCTTAACTTCCAACATTCTGTTTTTTAAAAAACAAACAAACCTGGAAGTGCCAGATGCCATTGGCTCATACCTGCAATCCTAGATAATCAGGAGACTGAAATCTAAGGATCACAGTTCAATGCCAGCTTGGGCAGAAAAGTCCATGAAACTCCTAGCTCCAATTAACTAGCAAAAATCTGGAAGTGGAGCTGTGCCTTAAGTGGTAGAGTGTTAGCTTTGAGTACAAAACTCAAGAATAAAAGGATAGCCAGGCCCTGATACACAGGACACACACACACACACACACACACACACACACACACACACACACACACACACACACACACACACACACACACACACACACACAGAATCTTAAAATTGCCAGAGCCTTTCTTTCCCATATTATACAACCTTCTTTAGTTCTGGAAGATCTACTATTCCTCCCTAAGAAGTATATTTTGTAAATGTTTAAAAAGAAAAATCTGTATATCAGTCTAAAATTTCAGTATGTCCACATTTAAATTTCAGTGTTTCAAGATTTGAAATTATCTCAAGTTGGTATGATTTGCTCCAGAAAATAAATACCCTACCTTTCTTTTTCAAGTATCTATTTTAAATTATTGAAATAATATAATAGTAACAACATTTACAAAAATTATGTGAAAAATTCAGCCATAATCTTACCAACCAGTCAAAACAGGCATTACTATTTTTGTTTATTTTCTTCCAGGCTTTAGGTCAAGCCGCAGTGAGATACTGTTGAACCCTATGGAGTCATGGTTCTCATTTCTCCCCAACACACACTCACAGTTTGGTTCTTTCATGCATCCCCTGCAGCCCCTCCAGGCTCTTTTCTGTCTTTTCAACTCCTGTCTTTATCTCCCTTCCTCTCCTTTTATTTTTAGTTCTCTTTGTATCTACATTCATTTGCATCTACTATGTAGACAACCTATTATTCATTCTCCATACCACTAGACAGGAAAAAGGAAAAAATTGTCAAGGGCTTTCAAAAAAGAAACTGGGGCAACAGGGTACTGGTGGCTCACACCTGTAATCCTGGCTACTCAGGAGACTGAGATTGGAAGATCGTGCTTGAGAGCCAAGCCTGGGCATGAAAATCTGTGAGACTCTTATCTCCAATTAACCACCAAAAAGCAGGAAGTGTAGCTCTGGCTCAAGTGATAGAACACTAGCCTTTATAGCCTTTAACAAAAATGCTCAGGGACAGTGCCCACGCTGAGTTCAAGGTCTAGAACTGGTACACACACACACACACACACACACACACACACACACACAAATTAGGGGCAAAGAGAAGGAATGATGAATTCTCAAACCAAGTATCTGGCTCAATTTTGAAACATATTGGTAATGTTTGGTTTATGAGCACTTAGTGAAGAATTAGAAGCCAGAATGGGTTTACGGAGAACAAATGTGCCAAACTAAGCTCTCTCTTTGGATAGTTATAAACTGGCATATTAGAGTATTGTAAATTTAGTGTATTATGATTTCAATAAAGAATTATAAAAATAATAAATTGAGTCATGTTACTTCCTGCTGTGCTCAAAACCCTCTCATTATACTAAAGATAAATTCCAGGATCCAATATGATCTGGCTCTTGCCATCTCATGATCTTTATTTCCATTTTCCTTTGTTAATTCTTTTCTTAACTAGCCTTCTTCATGTTTCTGAAAAATGAGTATGCCAAGTATATTCAATGTTTTCAGCCTGGAATGCTCTTCTGTGAAATATTTGTATCACTTTCCCTCTGACTTAAATCACTTCTGTTCAGAAAGCCTTTCCCCAACCCTATCTAAAATAATATCCCCAACACATGCTTTGCTTATATTGCTTTTTTTTGTCCCCAAAGCCCTTATCATTATCTGTGAAATTCATTTTCAAATATTTGAACTGGTTCACTAACTATAACCAGTAGGGGTTGATTCTTAATAGCCTACAGATTGAACTCCGCATTCCTTTGTATGGAATTTAAGACCCTCTGCAATTTGGCCTCAACATAACCTTTCTAGCTTGATCTGTAGCTTCATACTCCTTATGTCACTCTGCAAACTCTTTTCAGTCTCTTCTAACCCAACTAGCCCACCTTGACCACATTTGGAGCTCCTATGTTTATCCCTAATTATTTCATAGTAACCAGGAGTAAGACAAAACTATTTGATTCTGGACCTTCCACTCAGTAGCAATGTGATTTTTAGAATCATCACTCACTTAAATTTTCTAATTCATTCTATATGAAAACAATGTATCTTACAAAATTGTTATGAAGTGAGGTAATACTACCAACTAGTGTTTCTTTTTCCTTTCCCTTCACTAACTAGACCATCTCATCTTTCATTCCTGAAACATAACTGGCAATCATTCTTTAATTGCATTGGTGGATGGTTGTCAATCTAGAGGATAATGTTCTGTGCTACACAAGTGTCTCATTGACTTTAAAAATTATTTTTATTAGACTTGCATGAAAAATTGTAAGAAAACCAGTATTTTTCCAGTTTAGGGTCACTCAGTAAATGGTAGGGTCCACCTAAGGCTGCATGGCTCAGAAAGTTTAGATTGTCCCATTGTACTTACTGATGTCTACAAAACTAGCAACAGAGGAGGAAAGTGATAACTACTCTGGTCTCATTTTAATCCTGATATGTATTATGAAGTGAGCTAAACCAAACAAAGCTGATATATTTTTAGGGTATATTAATAGAGTTATATGGTCAAGATCAAGAAAAGTATTAGCCTAGAGCATAGAAAACATTCTGTTCTTGGTGCTATATGTTAAGAATTACTCTGCCAGGGCTGGGAAGGTGGCTCAGTGGTAGAACGCTTGCCTTGCATGCATGAGGCCCTGGGTTTGATTCCTCATCACCACATAAGCAAAAAGAAAAAAAGCTGGAAGTGGCGCTGTGGGTCAAGTGGTAGAGCACTAGCCTTGAGCTGAAGAGCTGAGGGACAGCGCCCAGGCCCAGAGTTTAGGCCCCATGACCGGACCCAAAAAAAAAAAAGAAAAAGAAAAAGAAAAGAATTGCTCTGCCAAAGCAGATTCAGGGAGCTTCAGCCTGGAAACACTCAGGAAACCATGTCAGATGAGGAAGGGTTGAAAGAAGTGTAAGTGTTGAGCCTGGCGTGGGACTGGATGGCAGGGAGCAGCCTTTTGAAATAATTTGAGGACTTGATTGAGGGAGATTGGTTAACATATTATGTGAATGTATAAGGCAGAACTGGGACCACATTTATGATTTTTAAGATAGCTTTCAAACTATAAGATGGGCTGGTTTATAAAAGCGTAAATAGCATGTGATTGGAGATATTCACGTAGAGAGTAGGAAATCACCTTACAAGAATATTTTATGAGGAAGATTATCTATTTGTCCACTTGTCTGTGTCTATTATCTTTCTACCTATCTGTAGTGCAGAAATTGAACTAAGTAAAGAAATTTTGATTACTTTTTTGTTTATTGTCTGCTCAGAGTTACATTATAAATTTCTTTTTTTTTTTATTTGTTTAATATGAGATAGGGTGAGGATGAGGGTGAGGTTTAGGGTGAGAGTGATGGTGAGGGTGAGGGTGAGAGTTAGGGTTAAGTTTAGGGTGAGGGTTTACATTATAAATTTCTTGAGCAAACACAGATCTCTTTTTTTCTGCACCTCCCCTAAATTATAGAACAATTTCTCTTTTTGTTTTCACATTTTCCATGTAAGTTCCTTGAAATAACCAAAAAAGCATTCTAATCTTTTCACCTGCTTCCTCTCTTCTCCAACCTCCACCTCCCACCAGAACCATTTTCAATGTAAACTTGAGAATGTAGACATAAAATATAGGCTATATAGATTTCTGAGGATTCAGAAAACTTTTCCACATCTGTAATGACAAGGGTTGTGGTAAAAAATGGGCTTAGGAATTGGACTTTCTGGCTTCTACTCTATTTCTTTCCATTACATGATCACACCCTTGGGACACACTGTAAGATCCAGAAACTGATGGCTGGTAGCCTGCCTCCATGTTATTTTTTGATGAGGGGAATCCAGGACAGTTGCCGCTATTATAAATGATTATGGCACTTTCCAAATCCTAGCTTTCGTAACTTCATTCTGTTTGTTCTTGTGCCAAGTTCACATTCAGATATTGTTTTCATTTGGTGTCTGGGAGGTTTTTTTTTTTTCCTGTCAACTCTTTATGGACAAGTGCTTGCTTATTAAGTTTTCTTCTGTGCTATAGTGTGAAAATATTTTTTTCCTTTTGGTTTTGTTTTGTGTGTTCTATGCTCAGTGACTGTTGTGGGATTGAGTAGAGGAGCCCACATAGATTTAGGTTGGTCCTCTGTGGGTGGTTTCAAATGTTTGTGACATTTATAGTTTGCAGAAGCTGAAGGGGTGGCCTGTTCTATACCCTCCTTGCAAGGATAGGTATGTCATGTGTTTGCCAGGCCATGCTTAGCTATGTTCTTCTGGAATTTTACCATAGCTTCTTTTTTTGGACTGATTCTCCACACTTTTTTTAAAATCTGTAAACTGTTAAATTTCTTGCAGCTTTATGAAAGAGTTATATGTTATATGGATTGTGGGATATGAGGGAGTTGGAGGGAAGAGAGGAGCGAGACAGAGAGGGAAAGAGGAGAGAGAAATGGGGAAATGAGTGAGATGGGGAAAAGATATGGAGGGCTTGATAGTCCCTTGCCAAACTTCAAATAGTCAGAGATTTACAGAGATTGATTTTTAAAGGTGTTGATGGAGTTCCAGGTAACTCTTAGTATTGTTATATAGGATGTTTTGATACATCTTGTACTTCCAACATAAAACACTCAAATTACCTAACATAACTCATTTTATTAACTAAGGACATTTTCTATACATTTTGTGTGGCACATTGTTCCTTCCATCTCATTGGTGGCTGCCTACTAAACAGTTTACAGTCAAACATCTAAAATGACAATAAACACAGATTAAAAGAAGTTGTTATTGGTAACTGACTCGTTATATTTAACTAGTCAGATGGTTTTTATTCACTGACAAGGATGTATGTTTAAAATATAGATTTGGAGCTCAATTAGTAAAGACAGAGCTAGAGTGGAGATGAACATGTATTAAATTAACCTAGTCATTAGTTTTTAATTTAAATACTGTTCAACTAAATAATTTGGCACCCAGTAAGTTTCAGTGTAGCTGGGCTGGCAGTTTAAACACATCACTAATTATTCACAGGTTTTTTTCCCTCCTCTTTTCAAAGAAATGTGGAACCAGCAATTTATTGTGGTAAAAATATTTTCATGCACTTGCTTTTTCTGTGAAAATATTTTTCGCACATGGATGACTAGTACTACAAAGTTAGCTTTCACCACCTTCAGCCAATTCATTTTAGAACATTTGGAAAATGATACCCTTGAAATAAGAAATTAAGTAAGGGAAAGGGCAGGCTGCAACATACTGAAGAGGGAGGGGTGGGTTTAGGCACAAACTGAAGATTTTCCCCCCTATCATATGATTAAAACCTGAGCATTGTTTAAATCAGCCTACTCAGCTTTTGGGAGAAAATAGTTCCTATTATTCAGTTCTGTCTCCCTCCCCCCTGTCTTTTATTTAGAAGTTTGGTAAATGGTAAAACCAAAGGATTTGATGGTAGGAGATACTCTTCTGAAGCAGGCAACAGGAATTTACATCATAATGAAAGGGCAGGGTCTTTCTCCCAAGTTCGGAACATAGATGGACATCTGCTTATATACCATGAGTACACAGGACAGTCAGCATGAGGGAGTAGATGGAATGTGGACTTTGGAGCTTGTCTCAATGTGGACTCTTCTCTCTTTAGCTAATAATTCCTCACCATCATTCTAAAGCAATGAATCTCAACTGTTAAGTGTGCATTAGAATTACTTAATTACAGCTTGTTAAGGTTGAGAATGCTATGTCCCATCCAGTTTCTGATTGGGGGGAAGGCCATAAGAGTTGATATTTCTTACAAGTTCCTAGGTGATGGTGATGTGAACACTGAGACCACTGGCTCAAGAGAATGTAATGAGAGTGTGGAATGCCAGGTCCGTGATGAACCAGTCCCGTGCCTTTCTCTCTAAGCTTGTATCTTTTCCTCTCACATATTAAAATTTAATAGTGACATTATATTTATAAATTGACATGTTGAAATGAAACCCCTCTATACAAGTACTTACATATAAGAAAAATTAAAACAATTAATGCCAGACTGTTTACAGTTCACTAAAATGTCCCATTGCAATGGCAATTTCTTTTGCTGCATTTCTTTCTCTCCCTTATCTACCTGATAAATATTCATTCTTTATCAACCAACTTCAGCATCCTACTTTCTCTATTCTTCTTCCTTAATTTCTTCTTCTCTCCCTCCTCCTCCTTCTCTGCCCCTCCCTGCCCCGGCAGGGATTAAGGTCTTACCTTAAGATACTTGATTCACTTTGCATACTGGTATTAGAACTAAATGACAGAGAGACATTCAATTTCAATATTGTGTAGATATCCAGTTTTCCCTGAACTACTTGTTGAAAATACTACTTTTGACAGATATTATAACTGCATAGATTTATTTCTAGATCTTTTATTCTGTTGGTCTTCATGTCTGTTTTTGTCAGCACCATGCTGTTTTCATTACTATGGTTCTGGGCTATAATTTGAAGTGGGGCATTGTGATACCTTCAGCATTGGTAAGCCTTTGCTTCTAAAATGGTGTATAAACCGCTATAGGATGGTCCTATCTATCTTAACCTATTTCAAGTCTTTCTCCTCTGTTAAACTCTTCTATCTATAGCTATTCTAGTTTGATTACAACTGCATTGAACTTATATGAGTTACCCATAGATGCCACATTTCTGCCTCTGTGCCTTTACTAGAAAAATCTGAATTAGTGAGAGTGTAGCCTTTGAAATAAAAACACTATATGTTTGAATCTCTGCTCTCCACTAACTTCATGGAGTTGATACTTTAGCACAAGGCCTAGCATAAACTGTTCAGTACATGCACATTAGTTTTCTTATATGTGAGGCAATATAATGAAGCAGGGATGAGCTGTCTTTTGGACAAGACAGACTCATTTCTAGAGCCCTTATCTAGCATGTCATGGCTCTAAATCCATAGCTTATTACTTGGCCATCTCAAGCATTCATTTTCTGTAGAAAACTACCTTAGGAGGGTAGAACGGTTCAAGATAGTGCATTTAAGGTGCCATCACATACCCAGCCCAGGACAGATGTTCCATAAGCTAGTTATTATCTCCTGTCATTTCTGCCAACTGTATCTGAACTAATTAATACCACAAAATAGTTATAAATTCATTTTATAGGGGCTCAGAATAAATATTACAGTCTAATTTTTTAATCCAGGTATTTTTTACTTGATTAGTAGGATATTTTTTCTTTTTCCATTGAATTGTTAGTGGACATTCATTGCTTTGGATTATCACAACTTTGTGTTCTATTGGCTACCATATTTGAGAGTAGGAGGCACAAGAAAAAGAAAGGAAAACAACAAATTAAAGATGAAACTGGCTCACTTGTTCTGTAGATTCTCAGAACTAAAAGAAATCAGTTCCAGATGGCCATTTACATTACAGTGCTTCCTTCCCCCACCCTATTAATATTTGATATACATTTTCTGCCACATTTAATTTATTTCCTTTTCCCAAACCAGATAAATTTGGTCTCTGAGAGCAGCACTCTTTTATCTCTTTAGTCTAGTAGTAGTATAGTTTGGGGATATTTATGAAATTTAGATGCCTGTTTGAGTTCCATATTTAGCAGACAGATACAGGAGACAAAAAATCTACTTATTAAAGACAACTACACAATTTATAGATAATTATTCATACTTAATCATTGAACTCTACTTTTAATTTGGGGGCAAGTAAGTCTTAGCTCTGGGGTTTCTATGGAGATATTCATCTCAAGCTCTGTGAATTTGATTGAGTGATTGTTGGTACCAGGGCTTGAACTCAGACTTTCTGTTCTCAGTCAACTTTTATACTCATGACTAGTGCTCTTACCACTTGAGCCATGCCTCCAATCTAACTTTTTTTGTTGGTCATGGGGCTTGAACTCTGGGCCTGAGCACTGTCCCTCAGCTCTTCAGCTCAAGACTAGAGCTCTACCACTTGAGCCACAGTGCCACTTCTGGCTTTCTGGTAGTTTATTGAAGATAAGAGGTTCTTGGCTTTTCCTGCCTGGGCTGGCTTTGAACTGTGATCCTCAGATCTCAGCTCCTGAGTAGCTAGGATTACAGGTTGGGAGCCAATGGCACCCGGCTTTCTAGCTATTTTCTTTCTTCTTTTTCTTATTTTACTCTTGGTGCCAGTCCTGGGGCTTGAATTTAGGGCTGGGCACTGTCTCTGAGCTTTTGTGTTCAAGGCTAGTGCTCTGCCACTTGAGCCACAGCTCCACTTCCAGGTTTTTTGTGGTTAATTGGTTTCATGCGCTTCTCTACCTGAGCTGGCTTTGAACTGCAATTCTCAGATCTCAGCCTCCTGAGTAGCGAGGAGCATAGGTGTGAGCCACTAGAGCCTGGATCCAATCTAGCTTTTTATGGTGATTAATTGCAGATAAAGCCTGTCAGCCTTTTTTTTTTTTTTTTGTCCTGGTTGGCTTAGAATGAGTAGCTATGATTACAGGCTTGACCACTGGCCTTGGCCTGTCCATGCATTTTAAATGCCTTAGAAAGGCAGACAGATTTTAGAGATTATTTCGATATATTAATTCAAATACATTTTTATATATTTCTAGCTCCATCTTACAGTGACATCCTGCCATTTATTATAACTGTCGTGTATCTAGAAATCACTTAATAAAACTTGAAAGAAGCAATGAACACCCATAGAGAAGTGTTTGATCTTGTCTACCATTTGATTAAACATATATGAATTATATGAATGAGTGGTCTGTTCACTTGGTACTCTAAAATGAGTGAATATTTTGGAAAAGGGACCTGATTGTGGATTAGGAACATTAACTTCTTTGTTTGATTTTCATGCTGGTATTGGAGCTTGAACTCAGGGCCTGAATACTTAACCCATAGCTTTTTCATTCAGGGATGGCATTCTACCATTTCAGCCACAGTTCTACTTCTGGCTTTTTGCTGATTAATTGGAGATGAGAGTCTCACAGACTTTCTTATCCAGTCTTCTGAGCAGATAGGTTTACAGGAGTGAGCCACTGGTACCTAGCTCACCAATTAGGTCTTAAGCAGATTAAATGCCTAAAGGTAGGGCTGGGAAGGTGGCTCAGTGGTGGAATGCTTGCCTCACCAGCATGGGGCCCTGGGTTCGATTCCTCAGCACAACATAAGCAGAAAAAAACGGAAGTGGCGCTGTGTCTCAAGTCGTAGGGTACTAGCCTTGAGCTGAAGAGCTGATGGACAGTGCCTAGGCCCAGAGTTCAAGCCCCATGACCGACAAAAACAAAACAAAACAGAAAAACCTAAAGGTGTTCAATGATTGACCTGAAGTCAAAGATCTATTTATTAACAGACTGGAATTTATTAACAGGCTGAAGACTCCTGACTGTTGTATACTATCTAGTTAGCATTAAATAAAAGTTGGCAGCATTTAGTAATTACTGAGAAAAGCTCAGACATATTATTCTCTTGCAGTCCTTTTTGTCACAGTATGAGGAATGGTGTTGAAATAGTTTTAAATGAAGAACATATTGTGCTTAGTTTTCTCCTTTTGGGGAAAAGAAATTGTTTGCTTTCATGATTCTTGGGAATAAAGCAGATAATGGGAGTATTATTTCTTTGTTCATTCTTCCCTAGTAATCCACTTCTTCAACTGCCAAGATGGTAGCATGGTTTCATAAAAACAAGGTTTATATTTTTCTCTAGATTCAAAGAATCACAGAGGTAAGATGTTTATGCAAAAGAAATTTTTTCTTTAGCTTATATTGACACCTTATGGTATAAATTCACTGATGGGGGAAGAGTGATTGGATCTAACATACCTCTAGCCAAGGGATTTCAGAGCTCCTAAAAAAGAGGAAATGACTAAGCATACAAAAGTAAAAATGTGTGTGCATATATAAACATCAAGTCTTCCTTAGAGATAGTGGATTTGAGTTTAAAATTTCTTTCAATTTATTATCTTACAGACATTTTCAGAAGCAATTAGATTTAATATGGATTATGGAGTTTTTGAAATAATTAACGAGGCCCCACAACTTTTAGAAAAACAACTGAAAAAAATTCTTCTAAACCAGCAACCTCGAAATCCCATCTATGATGTTATAAGGAAAGGAAAGAATGAGGTTAAACCTCTTCAAATGCATGTCCACAGTGAAGAGGAGACCATCAATGTCAACTACAATATTATGGTAAGAAAATATAGTTGAGTTTATATTTTGCAAAATAGAGAAAGCATCTGATGAAATTAATGTGAAAGTCCTTGGGCTTCTCTTTCCAAAGATTAGGTATATTATTGTGCTGTACTTACTACTTACTACCTTAGTTCATAATTAATAGCCAAATTGGATCTAGAAGTTTTCTTTGATTGGTTGGTGAGAACAAGTGGATGTTTTTGCTGGGCCAGAGGAAACTATTATCTGCCCAGTTTTCCAACAGTAGGAGCCTAGTGTCTTTGTGCCACATGGTGCGCCTTTTGAACATTTGTAAACACCATCTTACCAGATGCTATAGCATAGTTGTGTGACCACTCACTTTTCTCACTGGGATCTGCCATGATCTGTGTGTTGACTCTAATGCCACGGTCACAACACAACTCTTCATGTAGCAGTTGGTCTATGGAAGCCATGTAAATGCAGACACATTTACCTACCTGACATATGTATTTTGTTGGTTGTTTTTACTTGTTAGTAGCATTTATCTAGGTTCTGACTTTTTTTAAATCTAGGGAAAGTGAATATAAGGTGAATAAGTCAATATTAAGGTGAATGTTTTAGGATGAGTAGTATCTTCATAAACACTTAATAACTTTGTATCGGATGCATAACCACAGGTAAAATCTAAATTCCTTAATTTTTTTCCCTACAATGAAATTCCTGCCTACTTCTTCAACCTTCCTCCTTCCATTCCTCAAATACATCCTCAGATGAAATACTACTAGATTTTTTTCCCCTCTACTCACGCCTGTGCTTCCACCTAGCTAGTTATGTTTTAGGTCAGATCAGGGCATGATCTATAGAAAAATTTTCTTGGTTTGGAGTCCCAAAAAGCCTACACTATGATGCCTCTACTGTAGATTAACCTCGCTATCTCCAGGAGAGTGCTGGGGGATGTTAAATATTTAACAAAAAAAATCTAAAACTAGAATAGGGTCCTTCAGTGGCCTTGGTGAGCTGAGTTTTCTTGGTGATTCTCTTTCTGTTTGTGATTATTGTTTACTCATTTTATAGCAGCAAAAACACTAATGCTAGCTAGGAACTGGTGGCTCATGCTTGTAATCCTACTAACTCAGGAGGCTGATATCTGAGGATTGAGGTTTGAAGCCAGTCCAGTCAGGAAAGTCTGTGAGACTTTTATCTTCAGTTAACCACCCAAAAGCTGGAAGTGGAGCTTTGGCTCAAGTAATAAAGTGCTAGGCTTGAGCAAAAAAGCCCAAGGACAAGACAGTGCCCAGGCTCTGAGTTCAAGTTCCAGGACTGGCGTGCACGCATGCACACACACATACACACACACACACACACACACACACACACACACAATACTAAAGCTGAATTCTTCCCCTGCATTTCTCCTTTTTCATAAGTTACAAAATTTTCTGAATTCAATTTGCTAATCTGTGAGTTGGGAGTGATAGTTGACCCAGAGATGTAGAGAGGTTTTAGGGGCAAGAATGCCCTGACTCATATTTGTAGCTCAGCATCGTTGTTGTCTCTTGTAGAAATAGAAGTTCCTAGTGATAGAGATCATGGTTAGGCATCAATTGTCCTGAAAGATGATTTTCTTTGACTCTCTTTTTCTTTTTTTCACTTTCTCCCAATAGTGTCTCAATCGTGAACAAGGTATCAAATGGATCAAAAAAGAAAGACTTCCAGCTTTCCTGGAAAGTGATTGCTATTTTGAATACAGGTATTGTAGTTTCATCAACATACATATTTTTCCATGTATGTTTTTCTTTCACCTAAAGCTATTTTTCTGTGATTTCTTAGCAAAATTCTATTTCAGCTATACCTCTTTCATCACTGTACTTTTAAATCTACCTTTAAATTATCTTCAAATTAAGTTACTAATATTATAATGATAGTGGTACTATCAATGATAGTGTCTATCAATGAGTAAAGTATTTGTTAATGTGATGCCAAAAGGAATGTCAGCACAGGGCTGAGGTTTTTCTTTATGTACCATAGCTTTTAAAGTATAAGTATGTATGTTCTCAAATTTTACCAAAGTTTAAACTTTCTTAGAATATGCATTTTTTCAATTACAATAAACTAAAAATGATTAATCAATGAATAGTTCTAGGAGCTGCTGTTACTTTAGCAGAGCCTAAGGGAATCATTCTACAGAGTTAGGAGAGAGTTGCTTAAATCTACAAATTCAAACTTTAGCTTTTGTTCTCCTAAGTTCTACCATACCTGAAACATTATAAAATTTGTGATTTCTGAAATGCAGGTTAGCCAAACTGGTCTCACAAGTAAGATGGAGCAAGTCAGGTATGAATTTTACAATAGGTGCGAATTTTGCTCCCTGGCTCCTAAGAAAAACGCCCAGTCCACAGCCTTCCCTCACTGACGAAGATGATCTGATAATTATGAAAAAGTTCTACCTTTCTCTTGGTGAGGTAAAAGTGTTATTATCTTTTTCATAACTTGGCATGTCAATGAAACATCATTTCAGAGGTATGAATTTCATTTGTAGCTCTTGAACAAGGAAAACAATGTAAAATACTTCTCAGACACAATTAGGAATTATTCTGTAATAGGAATATAGTTATGCTGACATATTGGCTCTGTACTGTTTCATCTGAAATACAATTAGAAGTATTATTCTCATGTCTGAAGTAACAGAAGCAAGATTGAAGAACACACTCAGAATCACCCAAGATACAAGGATAATCTGTTTTATTCCGAAATTGTTGCTATTTGGATTCAATTAATTTTGTACAGAAAGATGGCAAATTGAGTTTTCTGTGTTGTTTAGATAATTACTTACTAGTAAAATTCATTAGAGTAATAAAAGACTATAAGATAAATTTGTCCTCTGTGATGCACAAATGTTGGGTCATACAAGTACATTTGGATAGATGTGACCTAGAGCCAATGGTCTTTCTTGGTTGTCATAGTATAGTGAAGCCATTACCTTCACTGTACTGTGGTTCCACTCTAACTCAGAAGTCCTTGAGATCTACTCATGAAAGTCACTCCAGGGTGTCTCACAAAGAAAAGAATCTCACAAGGTGAAAGTTTTAGCAAGGATTTATTTTAGTGTGGCAAGTTTGAAGTAGAGAAAAATAGAAAAGGAGAGAGAAACATTTGCTTCTTCCCAGGCTGGAAATGGAGATAAAGACTCCACAACATATTCCTCACAGATGAGTGTATATGAAATAAGCAGTGACAACTATGTGGCCTGTATGCTGTTAGTCTTAATCTCCATCCATGACAGACCATCTTTCTGCTGAGCTAGGGCATGGCTCCAAATTCTTTTTAACAGAATACTGCAGACAGCTGATCAAATATGTCATACAAGAGGAAACCTCTTTTCTATCTGTATTAGAATGGATACTCTTAGGTTACTTGAACTGTTTTTTCTTTTCGTTTTGTAGTTCCTAATCAGTGTGAGCAATAGGTGTTTTGATAATATTCATCAAAAGTGTTAAAATATTTTACCACTTCCATTATTTCTGCTGAATAATTTTTAGTGAGGTACTAAAGGGATTTTTTTCCTTCTGTCTTATACTTATTTTTTTAAATCTGTTTTTTATTGTAAAAATACTGTACAGAGGGGTTACAGTTACATGTGCAAGGTACTGAGTACATTTCTTATCAAGCATTGTTGCCTCCTCCTTTGTTTTTTTCCCCTACTATCCCTTTCCTCCCACCTCTACAACTACACTCCCCCCTCTCCCCACCCTCCTGCTTATACTTATTTTTAAGTATTATTTTTTCTCTTAATTTATACCCTCTATAATTGTCAGGAATGTCATAAAAATATGTACTGATGGTTAGGACCAATAAACATGTCAAGGGAAGATCAATCCGGGGAATTAGTTCTGGCTGCTTACATGTGAAGTTAATAAAACAGTAAAAAAAAAAAAAAAAAAAAAAAAAGACAATTGTGAATCTGGGAAGCAGAGTTTTGTGCTCTGCTTTGGTCAGCAATAGCCCAAGAGTTGGAGTAGAGAAGTACTTCATGGTTATGTGACATACTTCTTTCTTTGTGATCAATTAAAAAGTCTAGATTAAAATTTTCTTTCTATAATTTTTTTTTATTTAATTTTATTTGTGAACATACTGTACAGAGGGGTTACAATTACATGGGCAGGATAATGCGTACATTTCTTACCAAGCATTGCAGCCTCCTCCTTTGTTTACCCTTCACCTCCCTTCCCAGCCTCCCCCCTCCCCCCCAATCCCAATCCTTCTCCTTCCCCCCCTTCCCCCCTCCCCCTCCCCCCCTCCCCCACACCGACGTGTAAAGCTCGTTTTGGACATGACAACTTGTACTTCTCATTGTTGCAACAGGTCCACCTGTATCCTTAAACAACTGGTTTTTCCCCATCTCCTCCACAAGTTATACTGACATCAAATATAGTGAAAGCGGGGGTTATACTGTGGGGGAGGGACATACAAAGCAACAAAGAGATAATCTTATAAATGCATTAGAAACACATGCATGAAAGAAAAAAACCTTAAAATACATATCTAAGGGTTCATTTTCCTGACATCACATTATCTGACCTTTTCCGCTTGACTCATACATATACTAGATATTGCAAATAAGGGAAACCATGGGACCTATGTTTCTTTGGGCCTGGCTTACTTCACTTAATATAATTTTTTCCAAGTTTTTCCATTTCCTAACAAATGGAGCAATGTCATTCTTTCTGATGGAGGCATAGAATTCCATTGTGTATATATACCACATTTTCTTGATCCATTCATCTACTGAGGGGCATCTGGGTTGGTTCCATATCTTAGCTATGGTAAATAATGCTTCAATAAACATAGTTGTGCAAGATTAAAATTTTCTTCCTACTATTCCTTTAGCCAATACACATTTCAGTGCAATTTTCTTTTTTTTATATAGAATAATTTTCTTTTACATATTATGTAGCATTAACTAGGGTTATAAAGGTTTATCTGTTTTGTGACTGGAGGAATACTGTAAATCTTTTATTTTTAGCTTTAAGTAGTTGTACAAAGAAGTTGCCATTCAACAAAGTAGTATATGAATAGAGTGAATATTGATCAATGTCATCCATTTCATCATTCTCCTCCATCCCTCCTAACCTCACTCCTTCATTCAATTTTCTTAATTTTGTAAAATATTCATTGAATTTTTTTTTTTTTTTTTTATCAGTCATTGGGCTTGAACTCTGGGCCTGGGCACTGTCCCTTAGCTCTTCAGCTCAAGGCTGCCTCTCTACCACTTGAGCCACAGCACCACTTCACCACTTTCAGTTTTCTGGTGGTTTATTGGAGATAAGAATCTCACAAACTGCCGAGCGCCGGTGGCTCACACCTGTAATCCTAGCTATTCAGGAGGCTGAGATCTGAGGATCACGGTTCAAAGCCAGCCCGAGCAGGAAAGTCCATGAAACTAATCTCCAATAAACCACCAGAAAACCGGAAGTGGCGCTGTAGCTCAAGTGGTAGAGTGCTAGCCTTGAGCTTAAGAGCTGAGGGACAGTGCCCAAGCCCAGAGTTCAAGCCCCATGACCCACCCCTCCAAAACAACAACAACAACAAAAAGAATCTCACAAACTTTCCTGCCTGGGTTGGCTTTGAACTGCAATCCTCAGTTCTCAGCCTCCTAAGTAGCTAGGATTACAGGCGTGAGCCCCAGGGGTTGGTTGCATTGAATATTTTTTCTGGTCTTGGGGCTTAAACTCAGGGCCTGGTTACTGTCCCTGTGCCACTCTTTGCCCAAGGCTAGCGCTCTAGCACTTGAGCCTCAATACCCATGTATGTGGTACTGAGGAGTCCAACCCAGGGCTTCATGTATGCTAGGCAAGCACTCTACCACTAAGCCACAGTCCCAGCCTCTATTGTATTTTATGAGTGTATTTCCACTCCTTTCCTCTCTTCATTCATCTGGTCTCTTCCCTTGATCCCACCATATTTCTGTTAACATACTTATGTATACTTGGCTACCACCCCAAAGTGTATATGATTTATTTTTAGATTAATTCTATCTTTTGTTAAACTAATATGACTCTTTCTCCCTAGGCCTCCTACACTCAAACAAAAGATTGGTTTTCACTAGCAAAGCAAAGTCAGCAAACAGTCTCCACCTTTGCCTTACCCTGCTCTATGTCCCACAGCAAAGTCACACCATCTGTTTCCGGTAAGCGAAAGAGATAGGCCAAAAATGACTTCAGAGCTCTTCTTCGAGTCCTTTGTTTGGTCTAATCTGTCAAGACAGAATAGTTGGGGAGAAAAAAAATCATCCACATCACCCCTGACTCTATTTCACCATCTGCTATTTTGTTCTTGACAAGAAGGTCTTGCTACATGGCCGAGGCTAGCCACAAAGTCACTGTGCTCTTGCTTCAACATCAGAGTGCTGAGAGTATAAGCTTGCACCACCACACTGGGCTCACTTACTACTACTCTTGGAGAACCAACTTGATAGAGCGAAAATGAGGTGGGGTTAAAATCCCATTGAAACATTTATTATCTCTGTGATTTTTTTGGGGGGGGGGTCAGGTCGTGGGACCTGAACTCTGGGCCTGGGTGCTGTCCCTCAGCTCTGCAGCTCAAGGCTAGCACTCTACCACTTGAGCCACAGCACCGCTTCCGGCTTTTTTTCTTTTTGCTTATGTGGTGCTGAGGAATCAAACCCAGAGCCTCAAGCATGCCAGGCAAGCGCTCTACCACTGAGCCACCTTCCCAGCCCTCTCTGTGATTTTTTAAAAGCATTTTTCTACTTGGAATCTCTCTCTCTCTCTCTCTCTCTCTCTCTCTCTCTCTCTCTCTCTCTCTCTCTCTCTATTAGATATGGGGCTTGAACTCAGGGCCTAGGTGCTGTACCTGAGCTTTTAAAATTTTTTTTGGTCAGTCGTGGGGCTTTAACTCTGGGCCTGGGCGCCGAACTCTTAAGCTCAAGGCCAGCACTCTACCACTTAAGCCACAGCACCACTTCTGGTATTTTGGTAGTTAATTAGAGATAAGAGTCTCACAGACTGTCCTTCCTGGGCTGGCTTTGAACCACAGTATCCTCAGATCTCAGTCTTCTGAGTAGTCAGCATTACAGGCATGAACCACTAGCACCTGGCTCACTGTTGTTAGTTTTTAGGTTATGTATTGATGTTTTCATTGCCATTTAACAAATGCATCTCGATGTCATCACTTCAACATCCTCACCGGCCTTCCATCCACCCCTTCCCTTATATTTCTCAATTCTGTGGTATATGCAATGAATTCTTGCCTGCATTCTCTCTGTGTGCCCTCTTTATTCTTCTACTCCTCTCTCCTTGCCCCCACCCTTCCCTCTTGCAAGTACCCATTACCTGGTACTTATTTTGTTGGGCTTTGATGTAGTCTTTTTAAAGAATTATACTATCTGCACTCTACATAGACTATATTATATTTCAGTTAATTCATTTTATAGCCCCTTGCTTACCACCCAGGGTGTTTACTTGTATGTATAGAGGCTCATTTTAGCTACCACAAATGAGAGAAACCATGCAACCTGTGTTTCTCTGGGTCTGGTTTTTTTTAAAAAAATCAGTCCTAGGCCTGGAACTCAGGGCCTGGGTACTGTCCCTGAGCTTCATTTGCTCAAGGCTAGCACTCTACCACTTGAGCCACAGTGCCACTTCAAGCCTTTTCTGTTTATGTGGTACTGAGGGATCGAATCCAGGGCTTTATGCATGCTAGGCAAACACTCTATCACTGAGCCACATTCCCAGCCCCCTTACTTTGTTTTTTTAAGCTGACTATTTTGAAAAGCAGATAAACTTCTGTTTGGGAAGCTTTTATTGGTGAGTCAAGCTCTGCATTAAAACAGAAGGAACATACTAGAAATAGAAATCATCAACTATGATATTGCTAATGAAAAACATCTATATATACTCAGAAGATTTCAGCTTAACAGTTTTAACTCTAATCACTGTGAAAGGCATTGGGAACTTCTGGGGAAGATAAGTCTGAATGCTGTATAATTGAACCTAAATCTAAGTGATGAGGGAGAAAAAAAAATCCTCCCTAATGGAAAATAGCTACGTAATTGTGTCCCTTGCTTTTTCAGAATATTAAAGTAGAAGGTAGAGAGTAAAAAAGCACACACAAAGAGAAAGGGTAGCAAGGTGGTGATGAGTGGAAATGCCTGCCTTGTCCTTTACTCCAGCTTCCCTCTTGTTTGGAGGATCCTGTGTCCCCTTCACAGGTTTACAAAGGCTCTCTTTTGGAGAAATTTGGTATTCCTATTTTCAATAACTGTTCAGTCATTTGCCACCCATCCCTCATGCTGTGTCCAGGGGAGACAACTAATGAATCCTGGCAGTTATTTCCCTTCTGCTTCCAAATGTGTCCGCAGAATCTTTCTGAAGATAATAGTCAATGCAGTCATTCTCCACGATAAACCCATATGGCAATGCTGTAGGTAGCATCTATTATATATATACATATATATTATAAAAATTGTATTCCTATCTAACTAATAGCATTTTATGATTTAATGCAGAAAGTTTTATCTTTGATGATGGAGTTCACCCCAGGACAAAAAAAAGACCACGTAACTTAATTTCACTGGAAGAAGAAGAAGAAGGGTCTGTTTGTGTAAAAGACACTGCTTCTCAAGCTCTTCTGAGAATATACCTTGAAAAGCAACAGAGTGAGATTGAGGAACACCTGGAATTACATTTCTCAACATGTGAAGAATTTTTAAACTCCTTTGTGGTCTTTGTTTTGAATTCAGCCATTCAGAAAATTACTGGGTTAGTTTTGGAAAACCCAGACTTTATAGACTTCACTCATGTAACACAAGTGTCATTTGATGATTGTTTTGAGTCTGCCCTTTGTCAAAAGTTAGTAGGTAGAGGAGTTCCAACCACAGATGAAAACCTAGAAGACAAACTAGGAAAAATAAGTCTAAGTTCAACAAGTGAGAGCATTGGACCTGAGAGCAGGGCTGACTGGTGTGTTTCTCACAGAACTTATGACATTGGTAATAGAAAGGAATTTGAAAGATTTAAGAAATTTATAAAGGGCACATTAGGAGAAAGGTATTGGTGGCTCTGGATGGATATCGAGAGGTTAAAAGTTCTTAAGGAGCCTGGAAGACATCAAAGGTATTTCTATTTTTTATTTCTTAATAGTTTTAGAAACAAATCATAGAATGTCTGTTTAGGTTTTTAAAGCATTGGCAAAAAGCTTAAAATAAACATAAAGGTATATAATTTATATTTTTGAATGAACAATAATAATAAAGTATTTTTATAATAAATTTTGATTCTGCAAGCTTTCTGATTTTATGGCTTCTGGGTAATAATTTTAATTATTTGGGTTTGCATATTTCATTCTGTTAACTTTAGAACTGCTCAAAAATCATTCTATGTAAGCTTTGTAATATTCCAATGATATAGAACTCTGCTAGAAAAAAAATACCTGGTATGTAACCATGCTTGCATAAGATAGATACTTATGCTGATTTAAGGACTTTTTTCCTTAGTAATCTACTTGGTTAACAAATTTAATAATCTTTGGTTAGATGCCACATACCTGGATATCTGAACAAGTTTTTCTGCTAGAGCACTCCCAGAGCTTCAATTGGCTCAGGTCTTCCATTAGCCAGCTCCATATGTTTTAGGTTAATGTAAGTCTAAGAATCTTAAGAGGACACTACTTTAGGAAGTTCTTACTTTTGTCTATAATTTCCTGATCTGCTTTAAAGTGGATCATTGTAATAGACTGTAATTCTCAGAGACAGGTTTGTCCTAGTTATTTTAATGATATACAAATCACAGAACTTAATAGTTACAAGATCAACCAAGTTACCAAACAGGTGATTATGATTGATCATGGGATGGTTACTACCAGGGACATTTTTTTCAAGAACCCTTAGAGTTTTTTTGAGAATCAATACTATAGTTTCTATTATTGGTATAATAAATGAACATGAATTTAGTGGCCTAAATAAACTGTTCTGGAGGTCCAAAAGATTTAGGTAACAAATTTACAAATTCTGAGATTAGGATGTGGGGCTTTGAAGACTACTCAGCTTAATTAGAAAACAACTTGAGAAATATTTTTCCTCCACAGAGACTTAAAACTCCTATAAATCAATGCTCATTTTGAGATAGTTTATTACTTATTTGAAACATTACTTTTTTTTATTGTGAAAATACCATACAGAGGGGTTACAATTACATGGGCAAGATAATGAGTACATTTCTTATCAAGCATTGTTGCCTCCTCCTTTGTTTCCCCTTCCCATCCTTTCCCATCCCCCCCCAACCTGACCCTTCCCCCTCCCCCCCCCCCAAAGTTGTAAAGTTTGTTTACAAGTCGTTATGTCGAAACATTACATTTGACTGGCGGAGTATTCTACCGTGTGTGTGCTGTGTAATTTTATTTCAGACATCTTGAGAAGATGAAAAAATGCTATCTTGTGAGCAGTGGAGAGTGCTACCTTTCTCCAGAAATCTTATCAAAATTGAAACTATTAGATGGAGCTCAGTGGACTGATGACCATTTAAAAAATATTCAAGTTGAGGTTGTAAAACCTTTACTTCTATATTGGTAAGAAAAACAATGAGAGTCAAATTTACTTCCATTTTTTTCTTAACCCACCTATGAATAATACCTTTATCTCTATATATTATCTATATATAGACCAATCTATCTAGATCTAGATCTATCTATCATCTATCTATCTATCTGTCTGTCTGTCTGTCTGTCTATCTTTCTATCTAAATTTAAAGTGAAAAGATTAATTATATCTTTGGCCTTTTCTAATATACTTATCTTTTAGATGATACGTACATTAGATAAGTACATTTTAGATAATGATAATATTTGGGTGACTTTAATGTGGTTGAACAGTACTTAAGTTCCCTTTTAATCTTGTGAGCACATCCTTCTATATATTACATGTTGAAACACTATCTCATAAGGTGTGTGTATGTGTGTGTGTACATACATGTAGTTATAGGTGCAAGTTTATTATCTCAATAAACATTTCTTGAACAATTATAAGACAACTGCTGTGCTAATGATAAAAGGTAAAACCTGGTCATGTTAACAGGTCATAGTCTGGTGAGAGGAACGCACAAGTGAAATTAACATCCTAAAATGGGTGGTGATCCACAAGGTACACAGTGGAGGTCGCATTTCTCCTGGGAAAAGAGAATGACACAGTAGGGAACACATGTGCCATTTGATGATCAGTGACTATGTACGCCCCATCTGATTTGTCACTTCTCTGCTGTAAAAATCATTGATGGCCCTAAAAGTTTTAGTATAAAGTTGAGATTTTTGAAATTATCAAGTAAGGTAATCATACTCTGGTCCTTGCCTACTTCTCTGACATCATCTCCCACTAGGAATTCTACATTCCTTATGCGATTTGTATTCTTTTATATATAGTGAATTGTTCTTTTTCATTGAAATTATTTTATATTTAAGATATACAAAAAGATACAAGGTATTTCTATAGTGGTCCTATGTATACAAATTATATACATTTATTATTGTCATTGTAAAGGTGATATACTTTTTAAAATCATCACAGTACATTTTATTCTATTTTACTAGAAACGACAGGTTCTTTTAAATTTTCTTTCATCAATAGATTTACATTTCTTATCAAGCAGATAATAATTTTGAATGTAATTGTATGATTTTTCCCTCTAATACATATTATCTTTTATATGAATGAAGAGGTTGCAGACAGTGACATAAAGAAAATATTTTTTAAGTGTAGGTAGCAGAAAAAGAAACAGAAATGACTAGAAATGAGGTTTAGCAAGATTGATAATTATGAGCTCAGCTATTATATTACTTACAGGCTTTCAGTTCTGATTGTCTAATTTAATCATAATATCTTTTCTTCTTAAACTTGTTTTTCCTGTGAAAGGGCACCAAGATTCTGCGTCACTCATTCAACCTCCACAAAACATGCTAGTGCTGAACTGAAATTCTGGCGCCTCCGTCAGGAGAAACCAAGGATGGATATTGACCCTTTCCCACAAATGGCAACCCTCTTGCCACTAAGACCTAAGTCTTGCATTCCACAGATACCTGACGTCCAGGTAGGGTGTAAAATTGATGCTGTGATCTCCTATTAAGTTTATAGTTAGATGACCATGAAAGTTCATCACTATATTTGCTTTGTTGTTGTTGTACTAATGAATTTGCTACCATACCACAGCTAGGAAAAAGAAGATCACATCTACCAATCAATGTAATCTTTTAAAAATATATGGTAATGGCACCTACCTGCTCAAAATTCAACAGTGGCTTCCTCTTCCACTCAGGATAGAATCCAGTGTTTACATAGCTGTACAGTTCCTGTCAGACTCCTGCCACTCTTCTCTTACTCTACCTCAGCTACATTAATTCTTTATGATTATTTTTATGATTATTTTTATTATCTTTAAGTAGTTATACAAAAGTGGTGCCATATAACAAAGCAGTTCATGAATACAATGCATCTATTTTTTATTTTTTTGGTCCATCATGGGGCTTGAACTCTGGGCCTGGACACTGTCCCTCAGCTCTTCAACTCAAGGTTAGTGCTCTACCACTTGAGCCACAGCACCACTTCAGGTTTTCTGGTGGTTAAGTGGACATAAAAGTCTCACAGACTTTCCTGCCTAGGCTAGCTTTGAACCACAATCCTCAGATCTCAGTTTCCTGAGTAGCTAGAATAACAGGCGTGAGCCACCGGTGCTCGGCTTTCAATGCATCTTGATCAATGTCATGTCCTTCAACATTCTCAATGCCTTCAATCTACCTCTTCCTTATTTTTCTTAATTTTTGGTATATATAATGAATTCTTGACTGCATTCTCTTCACTTTCTCCCCTTCATTAGTTTATACCTTTCCTCTTCGCCCTGCCCCTCCTCTTGGATGTATTTATTTCCTGGTGTTTATTTTGTTGGGCTTTGACCAAGATGGTGATTCCTCAAAAAAAGTAAATTTTTGACCCAGCAATCCCACGCCTGGACATTTATCCAAAAGAACAGAAACAAGGTTACAGTAAAGTCATCAGTACACTAATTCTTTGCTACTCTTTGAACACATTCACACACACACACACACACACACACACACACACACACACACACACACAGAGGACTTTGAATTTGTTGTTCTCTTACTTAGAACATTTTTTCCTCCAAATATTTACCTGGGTTGCTCCTCACTTCCTTTAAGTAACTGCTCAAGTATCACTTTGGAACGCTAGCTTGACTCTTCTATATAAGCATACTTGCATAGAATAGCACACCCCTTCCATCTTTATCTGTGCCCTTTATTCTGCTCTATTTTGCTTTATTGTGTTTATGTCATTTACCTGCTTATTGTCCCATATTTCCTACTAGAATGTAAGGATGTTTTCTTTGGTTAATTAGTTGTCCCTAATATATATAAAAGTGCCTGGCACATAGTAATAGCTTAGTAAATATATATTAAATGGATGTGTAAGAACTAGAAATAACAGAATTACAAAAAGTGATCTTCCATTACATGGGAAAGAATAAAAGTATAAAAAAGGATAAGGGAATAAATCAGAAAAGAGAAAAAAGTTAATTGACTTTATATAGATTAAATAAGCAATAAATACTTTTAGAGATATAGTAACCTGCATTTAAGACCCTCATTAATCTTACTAGCCTTTAAAGGCATTGCAAAATATTAATTACTATTGGCCATAGTGACATCAACTTCTTTAAATGATAGCTCTGTGTTCAAGCTGTTTTATTCCCCAGATCTCAGCCTCCTGAGTAGCTAGCAAGATATCTTATTTTAAGACAGGAAGGTATCTAATGCAATTTAAAAAATTTTATTTTTGAAGTAGTGTTTTAGAGCTGGAAATACTACAGTTATTCTTGGTCTGTTTTTCTTTTAAACCTAGATTTAGATGGAGAACTTTAAAAGTGTACCAAATGCTTGTGTACCTCCATCAGAGAACCCTTATTTAGTTGTTTTGAAAAGAGTTAGGGTCTTGAAAATCAGGGAGTTGGCTTTTTGTGACAATCCTGGAGCTTGACTTGGGACCTGGGCATTGTACTTGAGCTCTTTTGCTCAAGGCTAGCATTCTACCACTTGAGCCACAGCTCTACTTCCAGCTGTGTGTGTGTGTGTGTATGTGTGTATGTATATGTGTGTGTGTGTTTAATTCAAGATAAGAGTTTCATGAACTTTCCTGCATGGACTGGCTTCCAACTGTGATCCTCATATCTCAGCCTCTTACATAGCTAAGATTATAGGCATAAAGCCACTGGTGCTGGGCTTCCAACATTCTTAACTATGCCTGAAATTTGAGTGATGACTTATGGATGATGCACTGCTACTCAAGCTTTAGCATTACTAATGTGTCACCCAAAGACTGTGTTCAAAGAGAGATCTCTGGGCTCCCCAGAGTTTGGGAATTTGGTACCTTACTGCACCAGTGGTCCTTGTCATTATTTTGACTTCTTTCTGATCTCATTTATGCCTCGTGTCCATATTGTATGCCACTCTGCTGATTAATCTTAGTTTCTTGATTAGCAGTGTGGCCAGTGACCCAGACATAAGGTATGAAGAACCATCTTTGAGGCATCGTTCAGGGAGCATGAGCATGACATCTAACGTGGAACATTTGATAAACATTATCTAGCTGAGAGGTGAGGAAGAAGAAAAAAATAAGTGATGTGGTTAAGCAAAGGGCTTGAGTAAGTGAAAAGTGCCAAAGGGAGAGATGAATTTGTGGAAACATGGCTTTTCTGTACCTTCCTCAGTTGCTCCCTATGCTGGTTTTGTCTAGCTGGGCAGTGCACCCTTAGCTCACTCCATCTCTCCTTGGTAGAAAATATTCTGAGGAATATAATTTGATGCTGGTTTACTTTTTAAATTAAAAAATAAAGAATAATGTCCATACCAAAAACATGCCCTTCCACTATAGTCCCACCAATTGAGGCAAATGTACGCACTAGGCATTCACCATCTTAGTGATGACAGAACAGGTCCTTGGTTCTCCCTGCCTGGATCTTGTGCCATATTTTCCCCCATTGTTCATGCTCTGACTTTTCCCTTACAGCTATCACGCAAGCCTGCAAGCCCCAAGCTCTAACTTATGCTCATCTCTATATGAAACTTAAAAATTAATATTTTTTTAAGAATTTGTGTGTGCGTATGTGATGGGGGGAGGGAGGATCCTGGGGATTGTAGCCATGGCCTTATGAATTCTAAATATAAACTATCACTGAAGTATACCCCTAGCCTAAGTATACCCATAACCTAAAAAATATTGTGGTTAAAGAAAAAGTGTGAAATGTACCATCTTGACCACACCATTGTGCAGTCAAGCTCCAGAACTTTTTCATCTTATCCATTTAATCATAATCATTAAGCAGCTACTCCCTTTTGCCCTTCATTCCACACCATTCTGTTGTCTCTTCCTATAAATTTGACTACTTTTGTAAGATGTATGTGTAATTGTAAGCTCAGGCTCCTGTGGTACCTCTCATTTATTGAGTGTTAACATCATGCTGTGTTCTGAATTACTAAAACAGAAAAGAGTAGGTTCCAGCTCTGAAACTAGACAGTTATATAGAGAGCTTACTGGAATAATTAGGTTTATTTATAGAATACTTAAGAAGTAATTAGCAGTTATAAGGTATGCAAGGAGTACATAAGATTTTTATTGTTTTTTTTTTCTGGATAAAAAACACCACAAATACAATTCTTACTTGTTAGCCATGTATATAATATTCCAGTGGAAGTTGAACATATTAGGAAACCTTTTTAATGTTTGCTTTTCAAATTATGAAAACTACTGCAAATTCAAAAGTAGACAAATCACTTCTGAACAAGTACTTATTTTTAATTTCTTTCTTTCTTTCTTTCTTTCTTTCTTTTTTTCTGGTCATGGGCCTGAATTCTGAGCCTGGGTACTGTCCCTCAGCTCTTCAGCTCAAGGCTCCCTCTCTACCACTTTAGCACCACTTCTGGCTTTTTCTGCTTATGTGGTGCTGAGGAATGGAACCCAGGGCCTTATGCATGCAAGGCAAGCACTCTACCACTGAACCACCTTCCCAGCCCCCTTAAGCTTCTTATATATTTTTATTTTAATGTACTCTTTTCTCTGACAATTGTTTCTTCCCCCTCTGTTTTGGACTTGTTTGCTTTATGCAGGTAGCATCTTGCAATTTGGATTGTTAAATTTTGACATGAAGAAGTGTTAAGAATGGGAAACATGACAACGAAATTTAAAATATCCCCAAATGGAAGGAAGTAGTGTTTTTAGGTACAGTGTTCTTAGAGACCAACAATGTCTTTGCTTCATCCCCTTCTTTCCTCCCCCCTGCCTCTAACCATTCAAGTTATAGGAAGAATAGTTTCTACCAAGTTCACTCTCTAGGAAACAGCTAGCTTTCTCAATAGTGGAAGTCAGGACATATAAGTGTTTGTCTCTTCTTTTCTTATGATATAAATTGCTGTTTGATTTTATTCTGCTTGTTGTAGGAAACTGGATTTAGAGAAAGATAAAATTCCCATTTTGGTGAGTGAAGTAGAAATCCTATAGTGACCACATAAATCAGAAATCAAATGCATGAGCAGAACTACGATTTATTCTTTTTTTTCATTTTGCTCACTTTTTATTTAATTTATTATCTTCTCGCTTTTTAGAAAGAGGAAGTGAGTTTAACACAACCTCCAAAATCTCCCAGAAAGTCAGACAGAGTGAAAACAGCAATTCATAAGTCTTGGAAGGGCGAGTCTTTGAATCCTCCTGCTAAGGATGATGGGATTGAGAAAGGGTAAGTCCAACTCTTTGTGTATTCATTGCTGTTTTGAAATGATGAGTTTTTGTTAAGAATTTAAAAATTAAATAAATACTGAAAGCAACTATACTGATTTTTCATGTAGGTTTTTATATCCCAATGGTATGTATTACAGACTTAAATATACCATGCAAACACCATGTTAAGAGTAGAAATCCAACTATTAGTACTTTTAAAAAGAGGCTAAGCTAATCATGGTAGTGTATACCTTTAGCCCCAGCTACTCAGAAGGCATGATTAGGAGGATTGTAGTTTGAGGCTGACCTTGGGCAAAAAACATGAGAACTTAACCTGGGGAAAAAGAAAAAGGGCTGGTTAGGGCGTAGCTCCAGTGGTAAAGTATTAGATTACCAAAGGCAAGACTCCAAAGAGGAGAGAGGAGAGAGAGAGAGAGGATCACATCTAGGTGTCTCATGCACTGAGCACAACCAAAACTTCCCTGTGAAAAATGCCTTCTAATATTTACTGGAGTCTATCCAAATAATATAATTTAAATATAATTCAATATTTCTCAAGTTGGAGAACTCATGAGGACTGTCAAGAGTATTATCATCCTTTACCATAGTACATTATTTTATTAATTTATGTTTCCCTACATAGTTACCTATTATATTGTTCTGTATTTCTAATAGAATTTTTCCCTTTAAGAATGCCTTTTGTATTAACTTTGAATGAATCCTTTTTAACAATCTATTAGTTCGTATTCATTTCTTTCATTGTTGTTGTTCTAGTACTAGATGTTGAACCCAGGGACTTGCACTCTCACTTAGCTTTTTAGCTCGCTCTGTACCATTTAAGCCACATCTCAAGTCCACATTATACTTTTTATTGAAATAGAACGTTATATATACATATTCAATACATTCAGTATATTAATTATATAATATAGAGTTCACGACTTAAATCATCTTTTTTTTACTTAAATCATCTTGGAGTGTAGGATATGTACAATTTTTAGTATATTCTCCAAGTTGTCCAACCATCACCATTATGATTCCTGAACATTTCCTCATGCCAGGAAGAAGGTCTCACCTGCTGGCTGTTACTCACATTTGCTCCTAACACATGCCACCACTCTTCTGTTTGTACATTTGCCTCTTGTGGGCATCACATGTGAGTTGAATCCTATAGCTTTGCAGCTTTTGTGTATGATGATTTTTTTTTGTTTTTGGTCGGTCATGGGGCTTGAATCTGGGCCTGAGTGGTAGCACGCTACCACTTGAACCACAGCACTACTTCTGGTTTTCTGGTGGTTTATTGGAGATAAGAGTCTCACGGACTTTCCTGCCCAGGCTGGCTTTGAACTGTGATCCTCAGATCTCAGCCTCCTGAGTAGCTAGGATTATAGGTATGGGCCAGCAGCATCAGGCTATATGATGATTTTTGCATATAATGTTTTCAAGGTTCTTCATGTTCTATTCGTTTTCATCCTTAATTTTTTTTTTTTTGCAGAGTATAGAATTAGACATGGGGAATTATTTTCTTTCAGTACTTTGATGATATTATCCTATTGTTCTCTGGCTTTCAATGTTTCTGTTGAGAGATTAGCCTTCAGGCTAATTATTGTCTTTTGAAGATAATGCATTTTTTCTACTTGCTTTAGAAGTATATTTGTTTTTTTTAAATCTTTTCAGTTTTACTCTGGTGTGTTTGGGTGTGGGTTTTATTTTATGTAGCCAACCCAATGTTGTTCGACCTGTGGTTTTGAAATCTTTCATCAATTTTGCAAAGTTCTCAGCTGTTCTCATATTGTTTCTCACTGATATTTCTTCTCCTTTTATCCTAGGATGCTGATGAAATACAAGTTTGACCTTCTCAATTTATCCCCTAACAATCTGCCTTCTGTATGTCATCCTGTCACATTTGCTTTGTTCTAGATAGTCATCTTCAAGTTCACTATTTCTCTCTTTGACTGCAGTTAATCTGCATCAAGTTGCATCTTTTGAGTTTCCCAGTTTCAATTACTATATTTCTAATTTCTTTGATTGTTCCTTGGTTTATTTGTCAAAATGTTTTATGTTTTATAGTTTTCAAATATTTGCTGAAACTCTTCTTTTTCTATTTCATCTCTTAGGACAGTTAAAGTTTGTGTGTGGTAATTTTAGTATCTGGAATTCCAATGTCTCTTTTCATTGTTGTATTGGCTTTTTTGCTTGTTTGGTTTTATTACCTTTCTTTGCTCTTATGTTTTATTTTTGCTCATTTTATACTAGCTTTTGTTTGAAAAACTAGAATACATCATATTTCACATTACTAGTGAGTTTACTAGTCCTTAAATATATACCCACTTTCAGTGATAAAATGATTTTGTTTCCTCACAAGCAATTAAGAAATTAAATAGAAAATACCTATTGGGTTGATGTGAGATCAATTTTTAATAATTCAAGACTAGCAGAATACTTTTATCATTTTTTTCATAAAATCATTTGTAAAGAGTACTAGTGATGAAAGTAATCGAAAGGTGCTTGGTGGCTCATGTCTATAATCCTAGCTACCCAGGAGGCTGAGATCTGAGGATCACGGTTCAGAGCCAGCCTGGGCAGGAAAGTCCATTAGACTCCATCTCCATTTAACCATCAGAAAACCATAGTAGAGTTGTGGCTCAAAGTTGTAAGACTGCTAGCCTTGAGCAAAAGAGCTCAGGGACAGTCCTCAAGTCCTGAGTTCAAGTCCTACAACTGACAAAAAACAAAAAATGAGAAATTTGTCTAAAAAGAATGAAAAAAAAACAACAGAAAAAGACTAGAGGCTTGACTAAAGCAGTAAAGCATCTGCCTAGTAGGCATAAAGCCTGAGTTCAAAACCTAGAACCATAAAAAACAAACAAAAAAAGGAACCTAAAAGAAACTTTGGACATAAAGATGTGTAATGATTCAGAACAGTAATTAAAAGTCACTGAAGGGGGGCTGGGAAGTTGGCTCAGTGGTAGAGTGCTTGCCTCTCATGCATGAGCCCTAGGTTCGATTCATCAGCACCATATAAGCAGAAAAAGGCTGGAAGTGGTGCTGTGGCTCAAGTGGTAGGGTGCTAGCCTTGAGCTGACGAGCTGAGGGACAGGGCCCAGACCTAGAGTTCAGAGGAGAGTTTTTGTTTTGTTTTTGGTGGTACTTGGCTTTGGTGGTACTAGACCTGGTGCTTGCTAGGCAGGAATTCTACCACTCGAGTCATGCCTCCAAGCCTTTTTTGTCTTTGTTATATTTCAAATAAGATCTTGCTTTCTTCCCTGGCTGGCCTGAATAGTGATCCTCCTATTTATGCTTCCCATATAGCTGATATGATAAGAGTGTACAACTGTGCCCAGGTTTTTATTGATTGAGGTATTGTGAACTTTTTGCCTGGTCTGGCCTCAAACCTCACTCCTCCCAATCTCAGCCTTCAAGTGGCTATGATTGCAAGAATCAGCCATTGTATCCAGCTGAGATATTATTATCAAAGGCACATAGGCATTGAATCTTTGTGTTATTCTTTTGTTAATTTCATTTTAAAATTATTTGTTGCTAAGTACAAGAAATATAATTTTCTATTTTTACCTTGCATATCTTTTGTATGTTTATCTGTACTCTAACTAAACTTACTCTAGTACTATATTAGTGGATTCCAAATATTTATTGAGAATAATTACCTTTAAAAAATGGTTAAGGATGGGGAAGGTGGGTCAGTGGTAGAGTGCTTGCCTAACATACATGAAGCCCTGGGTTCAATTCCTCAGTACCATATAAGCAGAAAAATCCAGAAGTGGAACTTTGGCTCAAATAGTAGGATGCTAGCCTTGAGCTGAAGAGCTGAGGGACAGCGCCCAAGCTCAGAGTTCAGGCCCCACGACTGACACACACACACACAGAGGAAAAAAAGGTTAATTTTTTTCTTCTTCTTCTTGCTCTTTTTTTTGAGGGGGAGGGGTCAGTTGTGGGGCTTGATTCTGGGCCTGGGTGCTGTTCCTGAGTTCTTCAGCTCAAAGCTAGTGGTCTATCACTTGAGCCACAGCTCCACTTCAGTTTTCTGGTGGTTTATTGGAAATAAGAGTCTCACAGACTTTCCTGCCTGGGCTGGTCGAACCAAGTTCCTCAGATCTCAGCCTCCTGAGTAGCTAGGATTACAGGTGTGAGCCACTGGCTACATGGTTAATTCTTTTAAATCAGGACATCTTTCTTTTCCTTGCCTAATTGCCTCAGCTAGAAGCTCCAGTAAAATGCTGTTTTGTTGATAATTTTAGGGGAAAACATCCTTTTGCCATTAAGTATAATGTTACTATTTGTTTCTCACAGATTCTCTGTCACTTTGAAGAAGTTCTTTGGTGCTTTCATTTATTTGTTGATCAGTTTGTTCCATGTCTCTAATTTAGGTCAAGGTACATGTCAGAAAGAAGCAGATTGATTCATTTAACATCATTCACTGACATTTCTGAATGTCTGAAGCCCCAGCTGGAGAGAAGATATATTTATACAGAAGAGCCTAATGTAAGTGTTTTGAATCCTGAATAACCTTATTCTTCACATAACTGATCTTTTTCTCTGATTTTATAAAACTTGGATTGATTCATTGTAGTGTTTTTTCTCTACTAAGGAGAATATTTAAATATTTCTTGCAGAAGGAATCTTACATAAAATTTCCCCGTGTTTCCTTTACTAATATCATGTGTCTATGTCCTATAAAAATTTCTGTTTAAAAAAATACCTATAGCTAGTCACCAGTGATTTCCAGCAGTAATCCTAGCTGCTTAGAAGGTTAAGATTAGGAGGACTGCAGTTTGATGTCATTCCAGGCAGAAAAGTTTGTGACCGTTCAACAAATGGCTTGGTAAAGTGGCACATAACTGTTGGTCTAGTTGTGTGGGAAGATCACCGTTCCAGACCAGCCCCAGCAGCAAAGTCTGCAAGATGCAGTCTTAAGAGAAGTTGGGCATGGTGGTACATGTCTGTCATCCCAATTATGGGATCTTAATCCAGGTGTGTGCTTAGGCAAGAAGCAAGACTTACCTCAAAAATCATCAACACAAAAAAGGTGTGGAGGCCTGGCTTGCCAGTAGAGCACTTGCCTAACAAGCTTAAGACTCAAGTTTAAACCCTCTAACTATAAAAACTGAAAACAAGAAATCAGGACCAGTGGTTTGCACCCCTAATGTTAGCAATTTGAGAGACCAAGATTGGGAAGATTGAAGTTTGAGGCCACCATGTGTAGAAAAGTCCATTAGTCCCCTTCTCTACTGAAAACTGGGCACAGTGGATCTGCCTATTGTCCTAACTGTGAGTGGAAGCCAAAAATTATGCAGATCACTACCCACATGCACACTAGAACACAAAGCACAACCCACTCTCATAAACAACCAGTACATGGGGTTGGAGGCGTGGCTCAGGTGATAGAGCACCAGCCAATGAGTGAGAGTATCAGATCCTGAGTTTGAATTCTGGTCCCAGACCAAACAACTACAAAAAAACCCAGCACAGAAAGGACTGGATGTGTGACTTAGTAGACTGGCTACCTAGCAAGCACAAGCTCTGAGTTCAAACCTTAATACTCCCAAAAATCTCCCAGAAAACCATTTGCTCTGACTTACCTATAATGGCACCTCAGATACAAAATAAGCTCTTCTTTTGTTCTTGTTAATATTTTTAATTTATGTTTTAATGCTGGTATTGGGACTTGAACTCAAGGCTTTTTTGCTCGCAGATGCCAAGCTACCACTTGAGGCCATACTTCTAGTTCTGGCTTTTTGTTGTTATAGTTGGAGATAAGAGTCTCTTGTATTTGTCTGTCTATGCTGTCTTCAACCTGTGATCCTCATTTTTCAGAGTCCTGTGTAGCTAGGATTACAGGCACAAGCCATGTGTGCCTGGCAATCTTTGTTAAATTTTAAAATAAAATTTGATGTTATGTTTTGGAAATCTAGAAACTTTGCAAAGGCAAGCTATTTCCAGAGTGCAGGGAAGATCATCATATGAATTTGATGCAGTTGTTCTAGATGAAAGTTTTATAGCACTTTTCTTACAGATATGCTGCAAGTGGAAATTTCTCAGTCCCACCAGTCTCAACACCTAACTGTGGTTTTATACATTTGCTTATTTTATTCTAGGCGAATAGCTCTCCTTTTCTTCTAACTAGGATTTTTTTTTAAGTTTAGAATGCTGATAGTTCAACATCATAAAAAAAATCTTCAGTTCTCATTTCAGAATTTGTTAGGAAGGAGCTAAGAGAGAGGCAGAGAAGACTTCATGTCCAAGAACACAAAAGCCTTACTTGAACCCTGTTTATGCCACACTTGTTTTAGGATTACAAAGAAATCTGAGTTCAACAAAACAACATGGAGTTCATGTGAACAGTTCAGATACCCTTTCATATTCTGGAGTCACTCTTGAACTTGGAGAAAGAGCCAGCTCTCTGTTTCAAGGATGGTATTAAGAGTTGCTAACACTGTTGGCAGAGAAGCCATAAACAGCAGATTTTATGAGAACTTATACTGCCATTTACACTCTGAAGGCCGTGACCTATGTGGATGAGACTGTCCAAAGAGGGACCTCCTAGGGATAGTTAATGAGCAGCACTGAGAGGCCTTGAAGATAGCTCTTTTTATAACCCTCTTGTAGCTATAATACCAGCACCTCAAGGCTAAAATAACAGTAAATATGTAGGAAACAGGCCACCAACAGAGATTGGAGGACTCCTCAAATAGTATCACTGTGCTTGAAATGTGAAAATAATTGAGGTCAGGGAGTTGCTTTAGCATTGTTTGAAACCAGACTGATTTATTTGATAGAAGGAATAGAATGAATTCTGCTGCTATAATTGAGTTTTATAAATGAATCTTATATGATGATCAGATGCAAACAGACTGCATTAATTACATATATGGTACAAAACTAAAATAAAATAGCCTAGTGGGAAAATGACAGCCCAGCAGAATTTATGAAACTCACTTGTACAATGCTATAAAAATTACAATGTTTTTGGGTGGATAATGGACTTCTGTTTTGTTATCTAGGTTAAAACTATATCAGATGTTGGTGCCTTGGGAGGATATGACATGGAAAATTTGTTGCAATCTTTGTATGTAGAAAATAGAGCTGGATTCTTCTTTACTAAATTCTGTGAGGATTCAGGGAACAAGGTAGAAAATATTATTCCAACTCTGATTTTATAATTTTACTTTATTTCAAGATACATGGTATTGAAGTAAATCAATGCTCTAGTACCTATATTTGATGCCAAAATTCCTATCTCTGGTAAAATAAAAAAAGTCTATATGTTGTGTTTAGTAAAAATGGAAAGATCTCAATTACTAGTCATTCTACTAAAATTACTAAGAAAAGTAAAGTATACTAACAATAGTTTGTTTTCATGTAATTTTATATCAGCATAATTATATTTTGAATGTGCAGTTGATTTATGTCTACCCTCTACTTTTTAATAATCCTAACAGTTACTAATCACAATCAACAGAGAACAATTATTTTCAGTGCTTTTAAAAGTTCAAGCAGTATTACTTTGACCTCAATGAGAAGTGGATAATTGTTTGAATAATTGGAGTAATAATATACATTTGCCCTTTTATACCAAAACCTTAAGATTTTCTTTTTATGCCAGAAATACTCTTTAAGTATTGACTGTGGTGCTAGGATTGAGCCTAGTTCTTTGTACATACGAGGCAAGTCTTCTACCACCAGCCCTCAATAACCATAACCATTAACTAGAATGCTTACTATTTTATGATTTTTCATTAGTTTTGAACGTTTCCATTTTAATAACCAATTATACAAGCACACATGCAGAAATGTAATGTTCTAATGACGATACCCATAAATATTTTGCATATTGCCAGTTTGTGATAAAAGATCAAAACTATCTTAAATCGAACCTGATTTATGGTAACAGAAACTAAACAATTATTTATATCTGAACTTAGAGCTTTGAAGAATTTTAATAATTGGCCAGTAATAATTTACATGCTTTTTTTCCATCTGTAGTTGTGGAAGAACAGTGTGTACTTTTGGTTTGACCTCCAGGCTTATCATCAGCTGTTCTACCAAGAAACACTTCAGCCTTTTAAAGTATGCAAGCAAGCACAAGTAAGTAGTAAATAATATTGGCTTTGTGTGGTGCTCTCAGAACACCGAGAGATGAAAATTGGCCAGCCCCAAATAAGAGAAATCTGGAATTGTAGGCAAAAAGACAGCAATTAAATTGTTGCCATGGGATCGCTTTATTTAAATGTCAGCAGAATATTGTTTTATAATTTGATTTGTGGATTTTTCAGTTTTATCTGTTTTATTTGGTTTGCACTATTTTCTCTTTTCTGCCAACTACTTTTTCTTCCAGTGAAGAATCTCTCTTCCTTCTCTCCTTCCCTCCCTCCCTCTTCCTTCCTTCCTTCCTTTCTCTTCTCCTTCCTTCCTTTCTCCTCTCCTTCCTTCCTTCCTCCTCTCCTCTCCTCTCCTCTCTCTCCTCTCTTCTCCTTTCTTCTCCTTTCCTTTCCCTTTTCCTTTCCTTTCCTCCTCTCTCTTTCTCTTTTTGGTTTGACTATGGGTGATCTAAAAGAGAACCCTGAGAGCAGACTCCTAGTCAATAGCTGAATGGCTGGGAGCAATGGCAGTGACCAGTGTTGTTTGAGCTTCCTGCAGACATCAGCTGTTGGCTATGCCAGGCTGCTGTATGTGTTCAGGCCCCATGTTGGTGCTTGGCTTCTGTGTTACACAGCATATGAGACAGAAACTCAAAGGGTAGAGGAGAGAACATTTCAAGACCACCCTGAAGCAAAATAGAGAAGAATTTAAAAAAAAAAAAAGCAGAGGAAGAACAGAAGATTCTCTGCAAATGGGGACACAGAGAGAGTGGCCTCTCTTGGTGGGAGGAAGAAAAGAGAACAGAATTATGACTTGAGCTGACTTATCTTTTTGGTTTTTTTATTCTTAGACTCTCTGATCTTTTATGGAGAGAGGTATCCAAGACTGGAAAACTGCTAATCACTTCTCTATCTGTTTGGTGATCGCTTAAGGGATTCTTGTAGCCCTGAATAACCCATTCCCAGGGGGCTCCCCCCACCAAACACTGCTGAGGAAACTAGCTTCATCATTTTATTTATTATTTTATTAATCTTATTCAGGACATCAGAGCATACTGCTGGCTATCTGTTGTTCCACCACCCTGACTCTGCCACAAATAATTATGTCTTATAAATCAGTGACAGAGCTTTGTACTTTTTACCGTGAGAAATAAGGACTTCAGCTCCTACATAGCCCAGATGTCTCCATGAAATTAATCTCTAATTTACCAGTGCCATTTTCTGAGACCACACAGTTGACTGTTTTGCTTGTTAATCCTTTACCTGTAATTCACTGTTTATCCTCCTCCTTCTAACCTATTGCCCTTGTCTGCTACAGTACCATCCGTTATTTTTATTATGTTTTCACTACTACAAAGAGTATTCCTCTAAAACTCCTCAGCTGCTCAATGAAGTAGGATTTCTTTTGTTAATAATTAATCAGGCTTCCATGTACTTATAAGGAAGGACACTCTACTTGGTAGACAGAATTAATTCTTAGTTATGGTATTATTATTTGACTAGCTATAAATGGTTGTAAAACACAGGGTATAGAGAGTTTAGGTTATTCAGAAGTAGATGATTCTTTTGGGGTATTCTCACAGCCTTTAAGGTTTTTTGCCCTAAGTTTTCTTTTGGTGGAAGAAGAGGAGCAATAGAGATATTTACTTTTAGCAATAAAGGGAGAAATAAAGGGAAGAAATTCATGTGAGTTTTGAATTTATTTGAAAATACATGTCCAACTATATTTACTTAAAAAAATCTTAACTGGTTTAAGTTTTAATTGTCCAATATTTCTGTGTCTCCATATAGAGGAATTGCCTATAATATCAGTAGCCTATAGGCTTGTTTCACAGCATGAAATATCATTAATTTCTTTGCAATAAAAATATCATATGTTTTCAGGGATACATTTAAAATGTAGATCTTTTAGATTGATAATGTTACTGGCAAGAATATAGTTAATGGACACTGCATGTTAAAGCTATTTTGGAAGCTGGGAGCCAATGACTCATGCCTGTATTCCTAGCTACTCAGAACCCTGAGATCTGAGGATTGTGGTTCAAAGCCAGACAGGCAGGAAAGTCCATGAGACTCTTATCACTAATAAACTACCTCCTAACAAAGCCAGGCGTGGAGCTGTGGCTAAAGTGATAGAACACTAGCCTTAAACTGAAGCTCAAGGACAACACCCAGACCCTGAATTCAAGCCCCAAAATGCGCGCACGCACACACACACACTCACATGTGTGCTACTATTGAGCGTAGATTTAATACATTTGCCAAGTTAAAGGTTAAGATACCGAGAGTTGAATCCAAGAAACATGACTTTCTGTGCATATACCTCGAAGTTTTATTCTCCCATGAAATATTATAGAAATATCTTATGGCAGAACAGATCTGGATGATTTAACATGACTGAAGAGTCTTGTGGTTTCATTGCAGGACCTCAAGGCAGCATAGTACATAATTAGAAACCAATTTTATAGTCTTGGCAAGGAGAAAGATAATCACTGTCATTGTTTACAGAGGGATCTTTAAAAAAATCAAAACAAAAACAAAAAAACAGAACTCTGTCTAGCACCAGTTTGCCAGGGGATCCTATACCACTGTAAAAAGTTGAAAACTAGGTTCTACACCTTTTTTAAAATTTGCAATTACATACTTGTTTCAGTGGAAGAGCATAGCCATAGAATTAAACAGATTCGGGTACCATTGCTTTCTCAAACAAGCCGTGTGTTTAAACAGAATCCACAACTCTTCTTCTTCTTTTTAATTTTTAGTTTTTTGTCGGTCATAGGACTTGAACTCTGGGCCTGGGTGCTGTCCCTGAGCTCTTTAGCTCAAGGTGAGTGCTCTACCACTTGAGCCTCGGTGCCATTTCAGGTTTTCTGATGGTTTCTTGGAGATAAGAGTCTCATGGACTTTGCTGCCGGGCTGGTTTTGTTTGTTTTTGTTTGTCAGTCATGGGGCCTGAACTCTGGGCCTAAGCACTGTCCATCAGCTCTTCAGCTCAAGGCTAGCGCTCTACCACTTGAGCCACAGTACCACTTCTAGCTTTTTCTGCTTATGTGGTGCTGAGGTATCAAACCCAGGGACTCATGCATGCAAGGCAAGCACTCTACCACTGAGCCACCTTCCCAGCCCTAAAAAAATAAGAAATGGAAACTGTCCTGTTTTGCACAATTATATGTTACTGTATCAATAAACATAGTAGTTCACCTTTGTACTACCACTACTCAGGAGACAGAGGTAAGAGAATTGTGGAATTTTTCTGTTTAGTGTTTTACTATTTTTTTCTTTCTTTTGGTGGTGGTAGTGATGTTAGAGTTCAATCTCAGGGCTTCATGCTCACTAAGTAGACATTCTACCACTTGAGCCACTCTGCCAGTCCCTTTTTCATTGCTTATTTTCAATACGATCTCACTTTAAGCCCTGGCTGGCCTGGACTGCTATCCTATTTGTTCTTCCTGGTATGACAATTCTGTACACCCATGCCCAACCATTGAAGTGAAGTCTTGTAAACTTTTATGCCCCTCCTGGCCTCTAACTGCCATACCCCAGTCTCTACCTCCAAGGAAGCAGGGATTACAGGTTAGAGCCACCAAACCCACTCTAGTTTTCATATTTTTCATATCTGTGCTGTGTGTTGTAAATTTAAAAAGATCAAATCTCTTTGACCTATTTGCCAATTTGTATATTATTTCTTCAGCAGACTTAATTCTGCTGTTCAACCTCACCTACTGATCATTTTAGGAATTATATATTTTTATTGTTAAACATTATATATTCTTGGTGTTTTTTCCTTTTGTCCTTTTTTCTCATGTTTAAAATTTTCCTTTTGTATCTTTTAATTATTTTAAGCATGGGTTATAATCTGCAGCAGTGATATCTTTTCTGCATAAAAGTAGCACTACAAATGATGTGGGTTAAAACAGCATGCGTTTATTATCTCCTGTTTATATAGGTCAAGATTCTGGACACAGCTTTGCTAGTCCTCAGCAAGGACACAGTCAGGGTTGGGTTAGTTTTTCATGTGGACCTCCACTGGGAAAGCATCTGCATTGGTGTTCACATGACCGGTGGCAACATTTTAGTTCCTAGCACACTGCCAAATTGAGGGCCTCCAGTTTTGGCTGGCTGTGCGCTCTGGGCCCCCTCAGAGCTGTGCCTTGTGGCCCTCTCCCCATAGCTGCTCACGACATGGCACTTCTCCAAGCCAGTCAAGGAGAGCATCACCTCGCAGAATGGGCATTACCCGTGTTAGCAGCGTGATCTAGAATGCGTAACCACACACCTGTCATCACCATTGCTGAATTCTGCTGGTTAGCAGCAGCAGCACGTGTTATGCCCATACTGTGGGGAGAAATGATGAGGGACACAGATAGATACCAGGAGCCACTGTGTTTACGGGGGCCACCTTGAGCCTGACTGCCACGCTAGTCAATAATTCTATGATTAGTAGTTCTTGGAAGAACTAATTATTAGTTCTGCTGACATAGTAGATTCTTTCCTTGTGTGTTTTGTAATTTTGAATTATGAGTTCTTTGAATTAGTGGGGATTTGTATGTACTTCTGCTAACATAGTTTCAGTGCTACTTTCTTATCTTGGAAAGATGTGGAATTAGACAAGTGTGAATTTGAAAACCAAACCCACATGAGGGGAAACATGATTGCAAATTCTCAGGAAATGTATTTTTTTCCTCTTACATAGAATCCAGGCCAAGACAAGCGCCCTCGTTTTATTCCCTAGGTTAGGTGGGTATAATAAGCCTGTTGTTATGGTGTTGTTTATGAATACTAAGAAAATATGTGACTGCTTCTCCCAGAGACTTTATTTTCTGGTAGTTTTCCAGATTACTTGAGAACTCTTCCTCTATAAAAAAATTATAGAAATACTGAATAAAACAAATATCTGTCTAAATACATGACTGAGATAGAAAAGGAACTCACTTGAGACAGAATTAAGGACTGTACTGAAAGCTAGTATGAAAAGCATGAGCTAGGATAAGTGGTAGTGCTGTGGGAAACCGGGAACTATGGGCTCAGGAGCCTAGGCCTCAAATCCTCAAGAAGTGAAGAAGTTTCGCTGAGATCCTTATAGATACAAACATCTTAAAGGGCTATGCACAAATGAAATGTAAAGTGGAAAAATATTTTTGTATACATTAAAATATATTTTAACATTAAAATTTCAAGTACCTATTTTTCCACTGTACATTTCACTTTATGTACAACCCATAATAATTGCATGTTATTTGTATAGATAAAAAACAACTATATCTTTGACCTGTTAACCTTGTCAAGGTCACATAACTAGGGACAAAATGAGGCTCATTCATCAACAGCATTAAGAATAAGCCATCCACTCAGTAAATATTTAAATACCTAATGTGTCATGACAGAGATATCCCATGGAAGACAAGATTAACATGGTTTTTGACACTTACAGCATAGTGCGAGAGACCAGTGTTATGCAAAATCACATGCAAACAAATATAGAATTGCCAACTGATGAATTAAAAAAAAAAAAAAAAACTAAACAAAAAGGGCTGGAATGTGGCTTAGTGGTAGAGCACTTGCCTAGCATACATGAAGCCCTGGGTTCGATTCCTCAGTACCACATAAACAGAAAAAGCTGGAAGTGGCACACTAGCCTACCACCTGGGACAGTGCCCCAGCCCTGAGTTCAAGCCCCAGGACTGGCAAACAAACAAAAAACCAAACAAACAAAAGAAGAAACTACCATCTTAAGAGAGTCACAGGCATGTGCATGGGGGAGGGCGGTAAGGATGAGTGAATTTGGAAAGTCATGCAATTCTTTATTGCTTTGTGGTAAATTCCAGTGCCTTCATAATTAAGCTATTTCTTGAGTGCCAGGCTGATATTATTTAAGCTTTGTTACATTATGTGTTTTTGTTACCCGAGAGATGGTATCTCAAGTGGCAAGCAGGTTTAGATTCCTGGATACCCTGAATCACTGCACACAGAATCAGCAGGATTTTGGTCTCACATCCCGTTTGGTTGTGTTTGCTAATGAAGTGGATTCAATAAGAACCTATGCAGCACCCAGCTTTCTGGCTTACAGTTACCCAGTTCTATTACTGATGTCTATGCCAGCTCTCTAAATTCAGTGACATGATTCTAAATACTAGAGAATTATGAATCAAAAAAGGATCTTCAAATATCCTCTTTTAAAGCTGTTATCTTCAGAAAGACCAACCCCTGAATGTTTCTGAATAATATCACTATGTGTGACAGTTATTTAATGTTACTGCCTTAGGTTTTGTTATAATAACAATTATTATATAAGACTCTTACAATAATCGAGATTGATATTTTTATTCCTGACAGTTGTAGGATATAGATATTATTATCCCCATTCTAGAGATTAGGAAGACATTCATTAAGTTAACCATGAACTTGGAATTAGAACCAAGTATTCTGACTCCAGATTCTACAGTATTAACTTTTAAATTGTTGCTTTACTGTTATTAATTTCCTCTGCAAAAGTATTTATTACCATGTTTAATCTTTAACTTTAATATTTGACTATATCTTTATAAACATATGTGAAATTCTACCCTCAATATTTTCCATACTAGACTTTTGAGTTCATGAAGATAACCCATTACAATGTATGTTCAGAATTGGAATGGCTTGCGAAAGATCTAACAATTACACTTTAATCATTGATTATTTGACTATAATGCAAGCCAGGTGTTTTTTTTTTCTTTCTAAAACAACTTTTTTATTTTTGTGAAAATAGTTTAATGAGCTCTTATATACCCATCACCCAAATGCATTCTGGTTTTTTAGACATTTACACTTGCATTCCAAGTTAGTTCCTAACATAGAGCTCTTAATAAATTGGCCTAGAGTAACAATGAAACCTATTCTAAATTGGTTTTTGAAACATGAACTATGAAACCAACATGATATCATTCAGAACAGATAGGAGTCATTTTCTTAATGCTTTTTTTAAAATTTTATTTTCATTTTTATTTTTTATTTTTTTTTATTGTGAGGCTACCATACAGAGAAGTTACAATTACATGAACAAGATAACGAGTACATTTCTTATCAAGCATTGTTTCCCCTTCCCATCCCTTCCCATACTTCTTCCCTCCCCTCACCCAACCCTCCCCCCACCCCCCACCAAAGTTGTTAAGTTCATTTTTTCGACATAACGACTTGTACATCTCATTGTTGCAATGGGTCCACCTGTATCCCTAGTTAAATGATTTGTTTTTTTTTCCCTTCCCCTCCACAAATTATACCAACATCAACTACAGTGAAAGTATAGGTTATACTGTGGGGGAGGTACATACAAAGCAACATAGAAATCATCTTATAAATATGATAGAAACAATTGCATGAAAGGAAAAAAAAACAAAAAAACATTTGAATACATATCTTGAGGTTCATTCCACTAACATTAACTTATCTGACCTTTTCTGCTTGACTCAGACATATACTAGTTATGGGACCTATGTTTCTTTGGGCCTGGCTTATTTCACTTAATATCATTTTTTCCATTTCTAACAAATGGGGCAATGTCATTCTTTCTGATGGAGGCATAGAATTCCATTGTGTATATATACCACATTTTCTTGATCCATTGATCTACTGAGGGGCATCTGGGTTGGTTCCATATATTAGCTATGGTAAATAATGCTGCAATAAACATAGTCGTGCTGGTAGCTTTAGTGTGGTCTTGTTTGTGATCATTTGGGTAAATGCCCAAAAGTGGGATTGCTGGGTCATAGGGGAGCTCTATGTTGAGTCTTTTGAGGAACCTCCATACTGCTTTCCAAAGTGGTTGAACAAGTTTACACTCCCACCAACAATGCAGTAAGGTTCCCTAGGAGCCATTTTGTAAAGACAACTAGATTGCAGAATTTACAATGAAGGTACCAGAACATCTGACAACCAAATGTTCTAGTCAAGATAAGTTGATCAGCATCCCAGAAAGAGACAAATCACAGAGGCAGATCTTGTTTGTTCTTAAACCATTGTTTTGAGATGTCTTCTCCCTTAGGCCTCTGGTCAACCTGACACATCTTGATGTAGAGAACATTCACAGGGATCATACAGTTAATGACCCCTCTGTGACTTCAGGCAACCTGCAACATGAAAGCTTGTTTTCTGAGGTGTAGTATACCAGTTAATGTCGCATAATTTTCTCGTCGTTATTTCATGCTCTGGCTTTACATATCAAGTCTTTTGTTCTTTGTTAGCATAGATAGCTTAGATGGATTTTTATTTGAACTAAAAATGTTAGTATAATTGTACTTTACTCTTTCAATTATTCCTTGTTCATTGATTTCCAAGAAATTACTAGAGGTTAAAACCATCACCTTGCTTTTGTTAAGGGATCAAACACCTATTTCTTGGATTGCCTTAGACTGCTTATCTAATTTATTCTATCGTGTACTTGATTGATTCTGCAGCAATGGCCCAAGTTAGTCTTAAAAATCTAGTCTATTTTATCCCCTGAGTTTATGGTTTGCTTTGGGCTTTACTTAACATGTTCTGTTTCTCCCTTCCGATTTTTTGTTCTGTCCAAAATGATTCAAGTTTATTTTATTGTTTTATCCTATTGGCATTTTCCTAGGTTCTTTTGCTTTGAATTCTCCTTCACAGTGTCTGTGCCACTGGCAGAAATTGTTTGATTGTCATCACATTATCTTTTTTGTGCAATTCCATCTTGTGTTGATCTCTGCAGTAGTTTGCCTTTCAGTACCGGGATGTTGCAATCCCTAGAGCTCATCTTTAAGATTCCTATTGAAAAGCCTAAGGTTCTTCACATGAAAATCCATTTTGTGGAAAAGCTCCATCTGTAATTTATTCCCTCTCGGCAAAGCTCCTCAGTAATGTGTTTTGAGCTCCTAATGGGATATGAGAAGTCATTAAAAATAATCATTTTTTCCTTCTCCAGAAAAAAAGTGTTGGATTGCTGAACTTGCTCATTATTTTCATTTTCTGCCTCACATGAACTCAGATAATAATGTTCTGTGCCCACTGGAGCTGTGAACGGTTATGAAAACAGACTTGTCTTTTTGCAGAAGTAAATATTTTGAAATTTCTGAAAGCATCCTGTATTATGGCATTTATATTCCTTTTAGAAATATCTCTAGGGACTCTTGTGCCTTTAGCTTTTTGGAGCACAAGTTCATCTCATTGTTTTATATAAATTCCAAGGATAGAGTTATTGAGCCTAGTTGAAAGGATCGCATGTTAGCTTGCTATCGGCCTTCAAGTACAGCAATATGGTTTTGTTGTTTCACAGAGTAATGACATGTGCTTTGTTGTGTTTAAGATTATCTGTGACGTGATTTGGGTTGCCTTAGGGTCCAGATATTGAATGAAGACCCAGTAAGACCAATTTTATTTCTCTTAATATTTTAATGTTTCTACTTCAAAACCATTCTTTGTGCTTTCTTAAGAGGACTGATTCACTTATTAAGCTTAGCTTGAATTTAACATTTAAAGTTTAGCATCACTCTTTTTTATTGTTCACAATGTAGAGACAAATTTAAAGATAAGCTTCTTGACAACCCCTCCCTCCACCTCCCTTATGCTCCACACCTTTAAAGTAACTATTAAAAGGAGCATTACTATTCTCCCTCCCCTTTTTTTGTGCTGGTCCTGAGACTTCAGCTCAAGGCCTAGGTACTGTTGAGCACTCTTCATCTTGAGCCATAACTGAACTTCTAGATTTTTGCTTGTTAATTGGAGATAAGAATCTCATGAACTTTTACTGCCCAGGCTGGCTTTGAGCCTTGATCCTCAGATCTCAACCATCTAGTAGCTAGGATTACAGGTGTGAGCCAACACAGGGCTCTTTTTTAAACAAAAATTTTATAGATGGATGTAAATCACACAGAATTTATTTTTAAAAAACTCATTAATTGTCATAGTCTGTGAATTGCTATATTCTAGCATTATGGCTTCACCTTCAGGATATATTTGAATTTAGCTAGTATCATTCACCTTTTTCCTACTTGGTTTCTCTTTCTTTAGTGATCATGATAGGAAGGGTGAACTATGTTTGCCTTGTAATCAGTGATGTGGTAAATACTTAAAAGGAAGCCCCCTGAATCTGATAGCTGGGTGTAAGTGATCTCAACATGTTTGATATCAACCTGCCATGGTGTTGGCACTGGATGAAGAATTAGAGAGGTTCAGTAACACACCATCATGCAATATTTCCACCATACAGGTCCAACAGAGGTAAATAAAGGAAAGTTCATGAAGAATAGTAAAACAATAGAGTCATAAGGAAGCAACGAGGTCTTGAATATTCATTTTTAGTTTAAAAAATACAATTTATTTAAGCTTAACAATTGATTCACAGAATTCCTGAATATTGAATGAATTGACTCTTGAAAGCAGTGATGAGCTGACATATGGTTGCTTATAGTGAGAAGAGAGAGATAATGACAAGAAAAGTATCAGTCTGATCTCCATTTAAAATTTCTGTAATATTAGAGCTGGAAACCCTGACCCACCACCTTCAGGACTGTCTGTCTTTTAGAAACTGCTTAAGAGGCCCAGCTTACACCTACAAAGAAAACTTGCTTTGCTCTAAAATGATCAGTTCCTGTTGATTGTTTACTATGAGCTTGAAGAAAACGCTTTGCATATGTCAGTAGCTAGAGGATTTTTTACAGCATCCGAAGAACTGTCTATGTCTATGAAGAATGGTGGGGTGTCTGTCTCTCTTTCCAGGTCTTTGTTGATTCTTCCCTGTCAGATCATTAGGCAGAACCCCAGTTATCTGCCCATAGGTAGAAGGAAACAGTAATGGCAAGGAGGCAGCTTTTTATTTCCTATACTCCCTTGGTGAGCATCAGTAGAAGAATTTGCAAGATGCATATTAAGATGCCTTCTACTATAGAAATGGTTCTAAGAAAAGTGGACTTGTTAATAGCATAAAATACTGACGCATGAATGTTCTCTCCTAATGTCTGGACTACTTTAATAAGCTATATTGAAAACCTATGGTTAGCCATGTGCTGGTGGCTCACACCTGTAATCCTAGCTACTCAGGAGGCTGAGATCTGAAGACTGCGGTTCAGACTGCCCGGGGAGGAAAGTCCATGAGACTCTTATCTCCAATAAACCACCAGAAAATCAGAAGTGGCGCTATGGCTCAAGTGGTAGAGTGCCAGCCTTGAGCTAAAGAGCTGAGGGACAGAGCTCAGGCCTAGAGTTCAAGCCCCTCAACTGACAAAAAGAAAAGAAAAAGAAAACCTATTGTTTAAGTTAATTTTTAAAATTAACACATAGTTGTGCATATTTATGGAGTATGGTGTGGTGACTTGATACATGTATACCTTCTGTAACGAACAAAACAAGGAAATTAACTGTATCATTACATTTATCATATCTTCATGGTTAGACCATTCAAAAGAAAATGTACTTAGTGGCCTCAGTTTCAATTAACTTGGTGATGTGATCTGCTAGATGTCCAATTAGCTAGTGTTAAGGTCTCATAGCACCCTATAAGTTTGTCCATAGTGTACTTAGGGGCTCATTTTAAGTCATATCGTTTCAAAGTTATGTTTCTTTTCTTACTTCCAGTCATGGCCTGGTGGTGACAGCAAAACATCATGCAATTTGTGTTACCAGGCAATCATAGAAAGATACATACACATGATCATTACAATAAATAACCAAGGGGAAATATGCGAAACTATTTCATTAACATAACTAACAGCTGAAATGGAACATAACAAATCAACACATGTGCTACAACATTTAGTATTATACTTGACTTTGCCTTTTAAGGCTGTACAGAAATTGTTCTTGTTTTCATTGGAACACAGGCAAGTGTCAAGCTGCAGCTCATCAAAAAGCCCCTACTTATAGAAAAGCTGCCTTGCCAAGACTCTGTTCACCTTTAGCACAGGAAGAGTGCTTTTCTGGCTATTTCTCTATAGAGTCAAACCCCATAGCTGCCAGTCTTTGGTTCAAAGACCAACCTAAATAGTGTAAACAGGTGTAGAAAGTATTTCATTATCATTATTATTTGCACTCTCACTCTCTCTCTCTCTTTCTCATTCTGTGTGTGTGTGTGTGTGTGTGTGTGTGTGTGTGTGTGTGTGTGTGTGTGTGTGTGCGCGCGCCAGTCCTGGAGCTTGAACTCAGGGCCAGGGCATTCTCCCTGGCATGGCTCAAAGCTAGTACTCTCCTATTTGAACCATGCTCCACTTTTGACTTTTTTGGTAGTTAATTGGAGATGAGTCTCACAAGCTTTGGTTGGCTTTGAACCACGATCTTCAGAGCTCAATTTACTGAGTAGCTAGGATTATAGGCATGAGTCATTGGTGCGCAGCTGTTTTTGAAATTTAAAAAATATATAATTTTATTGCTATTAATGAAGTGTTGTACAGAAGGCTTACCATTTTATAAGTAAGGTTATGAGTACATTTTTTTGGACAATGTCACTTCTTTCTTTACTTTTCCCTTGTGCTTTTGACATTTTAAAAAACAATTTCATTTCTGTAGGCCTTATGTATCAGAAAGGATTAGAAAAGATGTAAATTACAATGGTAAATGTCATAATTTATTTGGTCCATCTCTTGAGTAGTGCAGAAAAAAGTATATTATCTTTAGAATATTGTCTCTAATGAAGCCTCTGAAATTTCCTTGAAGAGGCATATATATAGAAACATTTTCCCTGCATATAATGAAAATCAAATAGCATTCTTTTTGTTGTTGTTATTGTTGGTAATGGGGCATGAACTCTGGGCCTGGGCACTGTCTCTGAGATATTCAGCTCAAAGCAAGCACTCTACCACTTAAGTCACAGTGCCACTTCTGGTTTTTTGGTGGTTAATTAGAGGTGAGAGTCTCATGGACTTTCCTGCCTGGGCTGGCTTTGAACAGAGATCCTCACATCTCAGCCTCCTGAGTAGCTAGGATTACAGGCATGAGTCACTGGCGCCTGGCTAGCATTCATATTTTAATACCTATTAGAAAGTTGAATATTTATCAAAACATTGTTTTTTACAATTTTGGTGGAACTCTAAATTAATGCAGCTAATGATAAGTTTTTTAAAAAATAAAAATAGCATTAACATATGGTCTTGTTTTACCACCTCTGGGTATATGCATATGAAGGAATGTCAGTCAGCATACATTAGATATCTGCACATTCGCATTTATTGTGGTCACAATAGCAAGTTAATGTTATCAACAAATAAATGAATGGAAAATGAAATTATGTCATTTGAGTAATAAAAGATGGAACTTTAGATCATCATGTTAAGTTAAATAAGCAGACCCAGACAAATATCACATGTTTCTTTCATATACAGAATCTTCATTTTTTAAATAAACCCTATACTGTACTCAATATGCAGTAATAAAAATGCCATAATGGAATATTATTTTATACAACTGATATACATTATTTTAAAAAACATTTTCCCTCTCCCACCCCCTTTATGTTATTTTTGGTCTTCATTTCTTCCGATTTCTTTCCCCATCCTTTTTTTCCCCTCTAATTCAGCATTTCCTCCTCTCTGCACAATATAGATCCTACATCTTTTTTCTTGCTAGTCTTGTTAAAAATTAGATAGTCTTAAGAGCTGAGTGAAAATGAACTCTAAGAATTTCAAGACCATAAAAGACTTTTTTTTTCGGGAGAGGAGTTGCTCTCCCCTCCTCTTTTTGAGAGTTGCCAAGAAAGTGAGTCACAGGCACAGGTGTAGAGGGGTGCAGGCAGGCCGCCCAGCGTGTGTTTCCTGATTACATAACCTTTGAGCGTCTCCAGGAGAGATGGAGTTCAGAGCCATGTTGTGTGCAGTGCCAGGCAGTCTGATCACAGACAGGCCATGCTTGTGTCCCTTCTGGAAATGTTTCCTGCTGGGCTGTTAAAGCATGGAAGGTTAATGTTTAAGTTGGAATCCTGTCAGCCACAGCTGTGTATGAGTGAATCTCTGCATTACTGTGAATGAGAGTGGCTGGCTGGAATATGAAGGGAGCCTTTTCACTGTTTCTCTTCACCATGAACTGCATTGTTATTTACTCTGTGGTTGAAACTGGAAGATCTGGGTGGCCAATAAAGCAGCAAATGACCCAGGATATTGAAACATAGATAATCAGACTGTATATATAATCTTTGTATTTCATCATTAAATCAGCTTAGTTCAGTGTAGTGATTTCTAACATATTTTTTGTATGTCTTTTATTGTAAAAATGCTGTACAGAAGGGTTACAGTTAAATGAGCAAGGTAACGAGTACATTTCCTATTGAGCATTGTTGTCACCTCCTTTGTTTTCCCCCTAACATCCCTTCCCTCCCACCTCCACAACTACCCTCCCCCTCAGCCAAAGTTGTAAAGTTCATTTTCAACTTGGTGTTTTCTACATCTCACTGTTACAATGGGTTAACCTGTATCCTTTTTTAAGCATTTTGTTTTCTAAAGATTTTAAGATTCAATTTTTTCTTACATACTTATGTGTAGCTCTTGTGTTTGGTATATATAGTCATTTATCCACTTGAAGATTGACACTTGATTGTTAGAGAGATTAAAGTGCTGTCAGTTGAATGCACTATAAATTTACTCTGTAGCCTGACGAGGAATTGAGAATTGAATTCTCTATCTTTGTCTTTAAGTCTTACCTACCTTTGTCCCCAGTGCCTTGAGATGAGAAGTGTAAAAACTCAGTCCCTGTGGAAGTCAGTAAATATATTATTAAGGATTTTGCTTGTTATCATACTGGAGGATGATGCTTGAAGAAAGATAAATAACTCAGGTGATAATAAACAGTATTCTGATCTACTGCCAGTGAAGAAGGAAAATAAATAAGTAAATGAAAGTAGGAGGACAAATAAATTACCTGCATTTTTGTGCAATTGTCTGCCATTCAGCATTCTAGAACAAGTTCAAGGCCAAAAACAGTAACAACCAAAAGAAAAAGGAAGGAAGGAAGGAAGGAAGGAAGGAAGGAAGGAAGGAAGGAAGGAAGGAAGGAAGGAAGGAAGGAAGGAAGGAAGGAAGGAAGGAAGGAAAGGAAGAAAGGAGAAGGAGAAGGAGAGAGAGGGAAGGGGAGGGGAAGGAAGGAGACTCAGGAGTTTGCTATGCTGGGGAATGAACCCAAGTCCTCACATATGCTTGGCACATTCTGCCACTGAGCTGCACCTTCAGCTCAAGAAACATTTTAAAATGTTAGTTTGGTAATTTTAATTTTTAGTTTCTTAATTTACCTAAATTTGATAGTTTGACTTATGTACTTTAAAGCTTAAAACTATGACAATGTTTAAGAATGGACTTGAATCTGATGCAATACCAGCTTGTTAGATTTACAAATCATTATCTTCAGTTAATTCCAAGATTAGAAAACTTTGTAACATACAGTGGGGGGGGGGGGAGGGGACAATTTCACTTTAAATATTATCAAGTCATTTGGTAAATGGCTCACTTTGTAGTTTTCTTCCCAGCAGATTATGTAACAGTGTTTTAAGGAGGAAGTCTCCTATCCTCACAATCATAAAAATTCTAGATTACCTAGTTAAACAGGACATCTAAAATAACTCTTGTGTTTCCTTCCTCTGAACACTATTTTGTGCTGCTGTTCAACATTGTGGTCTTTCAAACAGTTTAAAACTGAAATCTGTGAATGAGAGTGGCTTGACATCTCTACTATATAAAACTTTAAAATAAAATGCTACTAAATTGCTCCACATATATAAACAATTGAATGACAAAACAGATGAATAACATTGGGTAGACATTGTGGAAGATTTTTGAAGTTCTATGTGTACCATCCATTTATTATTAGTATTTTTATTTGTGTGTGTGTGTGTGTGTGTGTGTGTGTGTGTGTGTGTGTATGCGTGCGTGCGTGTGCCCAGGTCTAGTACTGGGACTTAAACTTGAGCCATACCTCTTCAGCCCAAGGCTAGTGCTCTACCACTTGAGCCACAGCGCCACTTCCAGCTTTTTCTGCTTATGTGGTGCTGAGGACTCGAACCCAGGGCCTCATGCATGCAAGGCAAGCACTCTAACACTGAGCCACCTTCCCAACCCCTTGGAGACTTTTCTACTCATACTGATTTCAAACTTCTACCCTTACATTTTCAGCTAGGATTACAGGCTTGAGCCACCAGTGCTCAGTCATTTCCATTTATTCTTATTACCTTCTGTATACCTTCCATAGTCCAGGATGGATGGAGACATTTTAGGACAAAAAAGAACAATTAGTAAGAGTCTTAGAACTCTAATTCAATTAGGTAGGGCAATGGTCTGGTGTCTACACTAGAAGACCAATGACCAGATTTCCAACCCTACTGTGTTCTTGCCTCTGGTTTCCACAAAGTACACACATTTTTGGTGAAGGTAAGAGAACATGGATGTTTGTAATCTCAGATTGACCATAATAATTGTATACCTTTAGCATTTTGTCATCTGTGAAAAAAAATGACCAAATGCTACTTACATGAGAAAGTAGACAAAGATAAGCAAAACTAGTTTTTATATTTCAAAAAGCTGCTTTGTCTTAAGTAGTTTACCCATATTTTCAAGAAAAAAAGCAACATGGAGGTTCCACAAAAAGTTAAACATTCAAGTACCATATGATTCAGCAATTCTACTCCTGGGCATTTATCCCAAAGATTACAAACTAGGCTACAATAAAGCTGCCAGCACAACTAAGTTCATTGCAGCACTATTCACCATATCCAAGGTATGGAATCAGCCCAGATACTCCTCAATGGATGAATGGATCAAGAAATACATATATATATATCCTACAAATTAAGAAGAGTGGGGGAAGGGTGGGTAGGGGAGGTGATGGGTGAGAATGTTGAAAGGGGTGACCTTGATCCTGATATATTAAAAAACTGCTTTGTTAAATGGAAACTCCTTTGTACAACTACTTAAAGATAATCTTTAAAAATAAAAAAGCTTGTTTGCCTTTTCTCACTAGTTTACAAATGCCCTCGCTGAGGACTCTGATGGGCTAACTTTTGTGGTTTCTCCCAATCTCTCTCTCTCTTCCTCCTCCCCCCTCTTAGTATCTTTTTGCCACCTACGTTGCGCCATCCGCCACTTTTGATATTGGACTTGAACAGGAAAAGAAAAAAGAAATTTATATGAAAATACAACCACCATTTGAAGACCTTTTTGACACAGCAGAGGAGTATATTCTTCTCATCCTGCTGGAGCCCTGGTCAAAGATGGTGAAGTCAGACCAAGTTACCTACAGAAAGGTATGATGACACTAAGGAATGGTGGGAGCTTTTCACTAGGCTGCTCACAGGAGAAACTCACAGGAGAAAAATGGAAAAAAGGTCTACATGCACCTGGGCTGTAGAATTAAGATTTGAGAAGATTCCACTTAAGCAAGGAAAATATTTATTTTTGTTTCTGGACAGTTTCTCTATTGTCTCCTAAAAGAAGATGTAAATCCCTGTCTTTTTTTTTGTTTTTGGTTCTCTGTACAAATAATGTCAGAAGAAGGAAACCCGAGTTTTGATTTTCTGTGACCCAGCAAAATATGCCATGAAAATATATTGTTTTTGTCCTTTCCTGACATTTCTCAGCAGTAGTCTTAATGCTGATTAATGGGGGAAAAAAACCATTTCATTTTATGCTGGGTGGGTTACAGTAAATATTACACCCATGGAAAATATAAATGCTTCCTATGTATCATGAAAGGCAATGCTCTGACTTCAGTGCTTCTATTTTAAAGTACACCCAGATGTTCAGACTGCTTGATTGGATGAAAGTTTCAGTGCTTTTTTTTTTTTTTTCATTCCAAAAGAGGTCATTTAAAGCCCTGGTGTTTGAATATTTTCATTATTCTTATTGCTTTGAATCACAAATTAAAACTTTCCTTGGGTATTTTTTAATGTATGCACCCTAAACATGAAGTCATTTCAGACAGAATTCTGCTGTCTATATTGCTACTCTTAGTGCATATCTACCCACCTATTTGCTGGTCACATCTTGTACCAGGAAGATAATTGTATGACTAAGATAGAGTTAATACCTAAACAACTAAGAGGGGAGTTATTTTACTAGATTATGACTGAAACAACTTACGACTGTGCTCGCTTCAGCAGCACATATGCTAAAATTGGAACGATACAGAGAAGATTAGCATGGCCCCTGCGCAAGGATGACAAGCAAATTCGTGAAGCGTTCCATATTTTAAGTGAAGTAAGCCAGGCCCAAAGAAACATAGGTCCCATAGTTTCCCTTATTTGCAATATCTAGTATATGTCTGAGTAAAGCAGAAAAGGTCAGATAAGGTGATGTTAGGGAAATGAACCCTAAGATATGTATTCAAATGTTTTTTTTTCTTTCTTGCGATTGTTTCTAACACATTTATAAGATTATTTCTTTGTTGCTTTGTATGTCCCTCCCCCACAGTATAACCCCTGCTTTCACTGTATTTAATGTCGGTATAATTTGTGGAGAGGAAGGGGAAAAACAAATCGCTTAAATAGGGATACAGGTGGACCCATTGCAACAAGCCGTTATGTCGAAAACGAACTTTACAACTTTGATGGGGGGCGGGGGGGGGGGAGGGGGGGAGAAGCAGGGAGGATTGGGGGGGCTGGGAGAGGATGGGAAGGGATGGGAAGGGGAAACAAACAAAGGAGGAGGCTACAATGCTTGATAAGAAATGTACTCATGTTGCCCATGTAATTGTAACCCTTCTGTATAGTATTTTCCAATGTAAAAAAAAAAAAACTTACGACTTACTTAACTCAATGACCAAACTAGTGAGATTTTTATTCCTAAATTCTCTTTATTCTGATAAAAGTAGTTCAATGTCTTTTCTTTTTTAAAAAAAAATTTTTATTGTGAAAATACTGTACAGAGAGGTTATAATTACATGGGCAAGATAATGAGTACATTTCTTATCAGGCATTGTAGCCTCCTCCTTAGTTTCCCCTTCCCATCGTAATGTCTTTTCTACTAATGAAATGTTTATGTGAATACACATGAAAATTTCATCCCTACCCACATAAAAAATATATTGCATTGCATAAAAGAAATGCAAAGTATATGGTATCTGCAGTGCCATTAAAGGGTTAGAATTGTAACTAACTTCCCTAGACAAATAAAAAATATTGTCATTAGCTATGATTATTATGAAAGGCTTTATTGACTATTTTTATTAGGAGGAAAAACAAATCTTTCTTAGTTCTAAAACTTCCTTAAATTCAAGGTTGAGGACTTCTCTAAAAGACCAGCTGGTTGTATCATGTAGACTTTCCCCAAAAGGATACCTAAGCAGACTAGCAGAGCCCCCTGTTAAATACAGAAAGTTCTCAAGCAGTTAGCCAGCCAAACTGGATTTTCCTTGTAATAGAGAATTCGAGAGCGGTCTTGTTCTTCTAACAATATAAAATAATGGATTGCATATTCCAAAGACTGAGTCCTTCTATGAAGATTACTTTGATGACAGACTTCTCTTAGGTTCTAGCAATAAATCCTTTTATCCTCGACTAATACCAATATGAAACCTTTTCTTGTTCTGAATTATTTTGTCCCTGAATCCAGCAGTGACTACCTTCATGACTATCATGACTGAGTAGAAATTGAAAATATAATCCACATTTGGCTTATTAGTTTACATTGTGTGTCCAGAAAGAAGTGGTCATTGGTGGCAATTTATCATTACACAGAAATGTATACATTTTAGTTGTATACTTTGAAGTCTGACCTTTCTACATTTAGTCTTTTTAACTAAGTTAGTTTTTTTAGTTTTGCCTCCAAAAGAGTCGCTGGGGGGCTGGGGGCTTAGCTCAGAGGAAGGGCGCCCGCCTGGCACGCGCAAGGCGCTGGGTTCCATCCTCCGCCCTGGGAAAAAAAAAAAAGCTACAAGAATCGCTGGTGCAAGCCCACTATTTTAGTCAATTGCGAATTCATTTCTCTACTCTTTCATAGTGTATATGCTATTGATGTTACAGGCATTTTCATTATTTTAGGTGGAATTGGAGGAAGAAACTCGACAGTTAGACTCTACATACTTCAGAAAGCTACAAGCTTTGCATAAAGAGACATTTTCCAAGAAAGCTGAGGTAAGACAACTTTCTACTTACAAAAACAACCTTTTTATGCTAGAGAAGATGATCACTTTTCTACTGGTGGTGAGATCTCACATTGAGGAAATCATGTGTTTTTAATATAGGGAATAGGCAGTGTCTGTTCCTTTGCCTAGCATACCACATTTGACAGATATGTTATAATCACACATTTAACAACAGAAAAATATTCACCAAAATGTTACAGATAGTTCTGAGTGGTAAGATTTCAGAAGACTTTTTTTTTAAACATTCTTCTTTGTACTTCTCTGAAAATTTTCTTATGCAATGAAGTTTTACAAAAACAGTATTTTAAAAACTGTAACCTTTTGTGCCTTGTGAACCCAGAAGCTATTTGTTTAACATGCTATTAATTAATATCTTGGAAAGGATATAAAAATCCGTAAGGGTAGTATGTTGAAAAGCTGGATCAAAACTTAATGAACTAAATAAAATTTATAACATTCTCCATACCCTTCTATATAAGGAAAATTCACTTTTAAATATTGGTAACTTATGATGAGACTTTTTAAAAAACAGAGAATTAATTCATTATGTAAGGAATTATCTAAGGAAGAACATTTCAAGGAGTAAGCCTATTCCTTACAAAATGTCCACAAAATATCAAAGGGCTGAAAAGTTACCTTGTATATGAGAATTACATTAAGGAATGAACTATTAGACAAGTATCCTGTATGACTTTTAATTATAGGGTAATGGTTTGTGTTCATGATGTATTGTTAACAAAACTATATGTAGGTGCATAATTCTATCTTCATTTTTAAAGATAGATATAAATGACTAGAAGACACGTATATATTTTATTATATATAATATGCTTATATATAATATGGTTATCTCTGTATTGTAGTATTACATATACTTGCAATTTCTTCCTTTTTACTACAGACATATTACTGCTTTACAAAAAGTAGAATAAGGGCTGGGAAGGTGGCTCAGTGGTAGAGCGCTTGCCTTGCATGCATGAGGCCCTGGGTTCGATTCCTCAGCACCACATAAGCAGAAAAAGCCGGAAGTGGAGCTGTGGCTCAAGTGGTAGAGTGCTAGCCTTGAGCTGAAGAGCTGATGGACAGCACCCAGGCCCAGAGTTCAGGCCCCACGACAGGCAAAAAAGAAAAAAAGAAGTAGAATAAAATTAGTATTTTAAAACAAATGCTTTAAGTGTTTGCTAAATGTTTATAAGACGAGGGTGGGGTGAAAGGAAAGGAATTTGACATGAATTAAATCTGAGCCACCTAGATTCTTTATTTAGTTCTGCAACTGAATTGTTTAACAGTCTTAGCTTAATAGTTACTTTTTCTTATGATTTTTCTATTTAAAATTGTAAATGATTTGTTGCATTTAAGAGATTTTTATGAAAAGTATTATGTCATTAGGGTACCACTGATGAAATTGGAACTAGTATTTTATCACTCGCTAATGTCTCTAAACAAACAGAATATTGGAATAATGTTCCTGAAGAATACAAGCATTTTACTTTTAATGATCTACTTAACAACAAATTGGAATTTGAACATTTTCGTCAGTTTCTTGAATCTAATTCTTCAAGGTGAGAAACACATTTATTTTAAAATGTATTGCTTACTTAAAATATTATTTTTGATACTTTACTTAGTTACTGGTTTTGATTCAGTATATTATAATCTTGCTTGGTGCTAGATTTTTTTTAAACATTGTTAGTGAAAACTCATGAGCATAATCATGTGAAATTGGTAGAATTACTTTTTTGTTGCAATGCAGTTGTTTTATAGCAACCTTCAAATGTTTTAAGTGGTTACATGATTTTTGTTGGTACTTAACACTGGCTGACTTAAAACACCAGTGTACTGTTTTTATTTCCTTTTCCTACTATTTCTCTATTTTATGTTTTTTTACTAACTATAGGAAATAAACATCTCCTAGATTACTGAAAATATTATAATATAATGAAATAATATGTTTGTACAGAGTCTTGGAATTTTACATTTATCCAATATAAACTGAAATATGGTCATATTTTTTCTTTCAAGTTGACAGAAACTGGTTGACACTGGAAGCCAAACTTCTCTATGTAGTTTCCCCTCATTGTGATTGGGATTTTTCTAAATCTTGTCTGTTATCAAATGGACATGATGTGTGGATCTTTTCTCATATTTGAAATTGATGGAACTAGTCCATCATTAATGGAAGAACCCAGAGACAGCACCAATAATGATAAATTATTTTTCTGGTTCCAGTTCCTAGCCATCAGTCATTTGACTGGGATTTGGATTATAACAGAGTCAAAACTAACTGGCCGAGTATAGAATCAGAGACCACATCGTACTCATTAGTTCTGATGTAAGAAGATGTGCTAACTGGCCCAGTCAGCCACTTCCTGAGTTTTGTCAAAAACAGTAATTTGTTAGTGTTAAGTAGAGTTTACAGAAATAAATAAGGGCTATATTTTTTCCTTTGTTTTTATTTTAGCATGGACCTTATGTGCTGGATAGACATTGAACAGTTTCGAAGAATAGTTTTCAAAGATCGAAATCAAAGAGAGGCAAAATCAATATACATTAAAAACAAATACCTTAATAAAAGGTATTTCTTTGGACCCAAAAGTCCAGCTTCTATATATCAGCAGAATGAGGTATCAGCGTAAACCTATTTTCTACTTGAAGTCTAAATAAGAGTAATTTATTTCTTTTTGCCAATGATATGAAAGTGTCCCTTTTTCTTTTGCTTTGCTTATATGACTTAGATACTACACCCTTGTGATATTTTATTTAAGTATTCACAGTATCTATGAGTTAAATGTGTTTAAAGTTTACTCCAGTGTAACATACATGACTTTAGGAGTAATTTATGGGAGAAAAATAAATTATTCATCTGGGTCTATATTAAGGACAATTTCAATAAACTTGAGGGTATAATAATGGCTTTATACATATTTTGCTTGAATTAGTCACCTTAGAGATATCAGACACTGTTCTAGAGATAAACAGACAAAGTCCCTTGTACCTTTCAACCATTGAACCTAATCTTCTTTCTCTTCATCTTTTAACCCCCCCCCCCTTTGCTTCTTAGTTACTCCCTAATGATGGGCTTCCTGTTTACAATGTCATTAATCTCAGGAACCATATTCATTAATGAGGAATGTGGGTTTGACTATTTTGTTATACCAAAGTCCTATAGCTTAATCATTATTAATAACAATCATGCCATCTGATTTATAGTCCCCTATAACCAGATTAGGATCAGCAGTAGATTTGAGAGTTCTTGTGACACTTTCATTTCATGGATTATGTTTTTTTACTACAGAGTGAAGGACTATAATTTATTTAATTTAGAGTCAAATGCATAGTATGTGATTTTTTTTAATTTTAGGAGCTTAAAAGCACACATACCTTAAAGGCATACATTTATAAAACACAAATTTCAATGCTAAATTTAGTATATTAAAAATTCAAGAGACATTCATGAGTACAACAAATCAAATAATTAAATTGTATCTCTGGCCTGGGAAGAAATAAACATTAATCTTTGGGATTAAGGGGGAGAAGCAATCCTAGAATTAAATAACTTAAGATCATTCTAGAACTAAATGACAAAAATGCCTTCCCATTACTTGCCTGAGATACAAATCTGGGACACATTAGCAAAAGTGGCTGGGTTTTCAATAAGCACAAGTATGAAATAAACACATGGAAAGCATTTGTTTTCTGTTTGGCTTGTGCTACATTGCGTGAGGTTTCATGGTATCTGATGCTACTGTCTGAACCCTCTGGAGTGCATGCAGCATGTTGATGGGAAAACTCGCCCATCACTATGATAGCAAATGCTTGTGCTTGCTTCAGAATTTCCCACTGACTTTTTTAAAAATATAATTTTATTGCTATTATTAAAGAGTTGGATTGGAGGGATTACAATTCCATACATCAAGTAATGAATATAATTCTTCTTGAACAATGTCACCCCTTCCCACTAACACTTTTTCCTGTCATCCCTTGAGGATGTCCATATCACATTACATTTTATAAGGATTGTGCTAATCTTTTTTTTTAAGGATTGTGCTAATCTTAATTTCAGTTGTATAGCCAGTTTGCTCTTGTATATACCAAGGTTGACAAGAACAATATTACTAATTATTCACTTGACTATTATTATTCTAGAGGACTGAAAATAGGACCTTTTTTTTTTTTACACAGTATCTTTCATAGTATTTTATTAATAAGTTAAAGGAGAATTAAATGAGGGTGATTGTTCTGGTGAGCAATCTAGAAAAACTGAATAGTGTACACAGAAACAAATAGAAAACAATGATTTACAGCAGGAAGCATGTATCAGTAGCTTGTTGAGGTCAGTAATTATTCAGAAAGAAGATTTGGGTCATAAAAATGTGTGTTTAAAATGCACACAAGTTGAACTACTTGACCTTTCTCTAGTTCTTGATGCCTCTATTTTCTGGTTAGAAGTAGTTGGGAAAACTCTACACCACTATCCCTGCTGTCATCCCATCATCTCCATCCCAACGTTAGTTGATGATGTCATATATATTTATGATAGCTAAGTCAAGGTTGTCTTTTTTTTTTTTTTTGGTCAGTTGTAGGGCTTGAACTCTGGGCCTGGGCGCTGTCCCTCAGCTCTTCAGCTCAAGGCAAGCGCTCTACCACTTGAGCCACAGCGCCACTTCCGGTTTTCTAGTGGTTTATTGGAGATAAGAGTCTCACAAACTTTCCTGCCTGGGCTGGCATTGAACCGTGATCCTCAGATCTCAGTTTCCTGAGTAGCTAGGATTACAGGCGTGAGCCACCGGCGCTTGGCTAAGGTTGTCTTTTTTTGTCCTGGGGCTTGAACTTAGAGTGTGAGATTTTTTTGCTCAATACTAGCACTCTATCACTTGAGCCACAGCTCTACTTCAGGCTTTTTGGTTGTTAATTGAAAAGAGTCTTACAGACTGGCTTAAAACTGCAATCCTCAGATCTCAGTTTCCTGTGTAGCTAGGATTATAAGAGTGAGCAATTGGTGCCTGGCTTTCAAGTAATTGATGCCTCATTTTCCTCACGTACAAAAACAAAAACAGAAACATGCTTTCTCCAATGGACCAATTTGATGAGAATCATATAGAACAAAATGCTATTAAGATTACTTAGGAAAAAAAAATCAATTGATTAATGCCCTCATTTTATAATTGAAGATACTGAGTCAATGAAGAAAAATGCCTTGCTTGTTATTCATGCTGGATTCCTGGGGGCCGGGATGTAGCTCAGTGGTAGAACAATTGCCTAACATGCATAAAGCATTGGATTTCATCTGAACACAAGCTCACAAATACACAAATCCCACACCTATACTTTTCAATATTTCTATAGACAATATAATCAGAAGATGTTATATGAGGAATGAAAATTGTGACAACTGTCAGTTACACTGTAAATGGTGGTTTGTTTGTTTGTTTGTTTTTTGGAGTAAATGAATATTAGTGTTTCTTTAACTAAATACAAATTTGTAGTTTCTGGTTCACTTCTATTTTCTTAGATAATGCGTTTAAGTGGTGGCTGGGGGAAGATTCTGCATGAACAGCTGGATGCACCTGTTCTAGTTGAAGTTCAGAAACATGTCCTGAACAGGCTAGAAAATGTGTGGCTGCCATTGTTTCTTGCAAATGAACAGTTTGCAGCACGTCAAAAGATAAAGGTATATAAATGTGTAATCTTTTAATAGCAGTAGAGATGCCTATCAATCAACCAAGAAAAACATCCTGAAGAATCTACTTCTTAGAAATGGGTTTGGACAGGGAGAGGATTTTTACTTTTTACTTTGTAAAATGGGTTTTTGTTTTGCTTTTTTTAAAAAAAATTAAAACAAATATTGCATCATTCAAATGTCCCTAGTATAGCTAAAAACAGGAAAGTCTAATCAGTCAGAAAACTGGTAATTTTGGATATTAAAGACAAATGCCTTTAATGGTAACTAGGAACTATTTGAAATGATTTCCCTTTTCAGATACAATGAAATCAATTGATCAAACACTTTGAGACCTACAGAATTAGACATATACTTAGTCTTTTGAGCTGAACAACTTAGGGGAAAACAGAATTTTTAGCATGGAGAAAAGCTCACTTGTTTTAGGCAAAATATTTCTGTAAATAATCTCTCAAATCTCTTTATTCCTTTTCTTTAGGGCAATTCCAGTTCTCTTTCCAAAGCCAATTACATCGACATTGGGCCTACTAATAGTATTTACCACATTTTCTCATTATGTTTACCACAGCAATTTTATTGTAACTTGTAGTTATTTCCTGACTTAGCATTCTTTGGGTGATCAGCAAAATAAACTAATTCTGGAGACCTTAAACAAAAAACAAAAGGAGTGGTATAAACTATTATATTATGGTCTTGGAGTATCTTATACACGACACATAGGAGAAGCAGTAACACCCTAGCTTTAGATAAGATATAGGCCAGGCCAGCCATGGGAACTCAGCAAGAATTCTTAGGTCATTGTTCGGAGCTGTGATTATCAAGAAAACTTAATGGTGGGGCTAAAACTGCTTAGTACACAATCATGGCTAGCATACATAAGGCCCTGGGTTTGACCCACAGCATTTGTTTAAAAAGAAAAAAAAAGATTCTGCCCTTGTGATCCTAATCCTTCTCCTCTCGATCATTTCTATGTGTTTTGGACAAGGAAGTAGACTTAGCATAGATTTGGCAAGAGCTATTCTCTAAGATAAAATATTATATATTATTATATATAAGCAGAAATCCCAACAAATACAGTCATCTCTTGATGTTTATGGAGCACCTCTGTGGATACCAAAACTCTGAAGATGCTCAAATTCCTCATGTAAAATCTTATAATATTTGCATATAACCCACTCACATCTTCCTTCCATATATTTTAAATCAGGATAACTTGTAAAACTAATGCAATACAAATGTTGATTGAATAGCTGTTATACTCTATTGTCTATGGTATAAAGACAAGAAAAAGGTCCATGGATATTCAGAGTAGGTACAAATTTTTATTTTAATATTTTCATCTCAGCCTGGTTGAATTCACAGATGCACCGATGGATATTGAGCGTCAACGGTATCTTCTGTTTGTTTCTTTCTGCTGAAAGTTTCTTTGGGGGGAAAAAGTTAGTAGGGGAAAAATATGCAGCTAGAGAAGTAGAGTGCTTGCCTAATAAATGCCAGACCATTAATTTAATCTCCAATATGAAAATGGCACAAAACTCTGAGCAGTTATCATGATCACTTCAGAGTCACGTAAGTGAGCCAAAGTGAAACTGTGATGGTTAATTTGGAGCAGAGCAGTTGGGTACTAATACTGTTAGCAAATGAGGACCCTGGGTTCCAAGAATGAGTAACTCAGAGTCCTGACTGCAGGGCTTCAATTTCTCTAATTCTTTTTGTGAATGGCACTCTCTTTCAGTCTAACCTACATCTCACTTTATAAGCTACAAATCAATAATTTCAAAACCCTGAACATTCTGATTAAGTGGATGAAATAATTGGTTTTGCTCTTAGATACAGATGAAAGACATAGCAGATGAGCTTTTACAACAGAAGCATGAAAGGAAAATCGGGGTCTGGAAGGCAAGTAATTATTATACTCTTCCTCTTTTAAGTTCCAGTTTGTCAAAGTATTATTTTTCCTTTCCCTTCTTGTTCAAAGACCTTCCCTGATTTCTAAACCACCAACTGACTACCCATAGCATTCTTCCTTGGCAGATGGAATTTGAGGGAATGTGTGATTCTGTCAGAACTCTGTTCTGAAGGACTCCTGGAACTGCTCATAGAAGTGTGATTGGTCTTCATGTACATTTCTGCATCAGACTTTGATTGGATCCCCAGCTCAAAACAAAACAAAACAAAAACCCCCCAAAAACCCCCAAACATTTGTTTTGCTTATGATGGGTTTATTGAGACAAGCTGTTCTCACCAGTGTCTGGTAGCTTATTTATCACTGAGAGTGGATTACACAAAGAGAATGCACACAGCAGAATCAGCAGGTTAATTCATGTTACAACTATTTCCTTTATTTACAATTACAGTTTAACTTTAAAAGAATTATGACTATTATTTTAATGATTATTAAAATCACTATAATATGATACTTTGCTATTTGCCTATCTTACTTTTTAACAAGCATGAGGCACATAGCCTTTTTTTTTTTTCTGAACCTACATGATGGAATGTCAAACAAGACTCAAGTAAACTCTTGCAAACTAATAAAAATAAAAATGGGCTGGGAAGGTGGCTCAGTGGTAGAGTGCTTGCCTTGTAAGCATGAAGCCCTGGGTTCAATTCCTCAGCCCCACATAAGCAGTAAAAGCCATTGGTGCTGTGGATCAAGTGGTAGAGCACTAGCCTTGAGCTGAAGAGCTGAGGCTGAGTTCAGGCCCAGGCTGAGTTCAGGCCCCACAACCAGAAATAATAATAATAATAATAATAAATGTATCAGAATGTTAGTGGAGTGCATGTAGTAGTTAGGGTATAGAGTCTATTTTGATATTTTCCTTTTGAAAGAAGTAATTTTTAATGTCTTTTTAATTATTTTTAATTGGAATACTAAATAGAATGAGCTTGTATTTTATGTTGTTGTGCATTATATATTGTATTATGCTCAATTGAGTTAAATTATAGGTTTTAGTCAAATTACTAAGTTTTACTATCTTAAGAAGCAGGTCTTAAAACATTATTTGTTGAGTGGGTTTTAAATAAACATCCCAGTCTAACTTATAGTTGTTTCTATTTATAAGGCTATCATTGTAATATGGACCAGATGTTAAGGGTCTTAAGTTTTAGTCCACAGAACATGGCATGTGCCTCAATAAATAGTGATAGACATCTCGGCACTTGATCTGGGTTAATGCCATGGCACTCATCCGGACTGCGCAGAGTTGCCTTCGCTTTGCAGTTCCAACTCACTGTCACCTTGGAGGCCCTTCCTTTTCCAGGCAGAATTAGTCACTCTTGCCTTTGCGTTCCTGTAGCACTTTTGAAATAATTCCCTTAAACAGTTCTAATGGTGGTCACATATGATTTCTTTCAAGGAATTTATTTAATGCATTGTCAACAATAGATATTTTTCATGTAATTTAATCATTAGTATAATTTGTAAGTAAGTCATCTAAATTGTTGCCTTTAGAGTGATATATCCTTACAGGGTTGTATGCGAAAGTCAGCTTTGGGAAACTTCAATAAAATTGAAAGCTATTTGCTAAATTCAATAAAATCTTTTTTATGTTGTTAAATCTGAGAAGGTAAAGGAAATTGTATGGTTTTTAAATGGGCAAAGAAAAATTAAAATGGGCAAAGAATAAAAAGGAAACATTTCAAAATGGTGAAGATATAATAGGAGTAGATTACAGTACTTTTCAGTTTAGGAAAATACCACAGATACTTCTAGATTTTATGATATGTGAAACAAATCCTCAATCATTTTTTTATATCTATTGCTACCACTGGAGCTGTAGCTCAATGACAGAGTAGTTTCCTAGCATGTGTAAGATCCTGGATCTTACACAAAATTAATTACCACTTATATGCTTACATCATACCTATTAATAATTAAATTTAAAGATGTTCATGTGAAAACATGATATTTCTAGAATAGAATTACAATATAGCTTAGTAAAATTTCCATGTAAATTATATAGAATTGATTTTTTTAAAACAAATTTTAAAATTGTTTAAATATTCAACTGCTTGCACTTTTTTAAACGTAGGAATGTTTTTCCTGCCTAACCCAGTACCTGTGACTGAGGCAGGAAGATGAGAAATTCAAGGATAACTTGACTGCATACTGAAATTCCCTCTCAAAATCAAATCAAATCAAATAAATAAGCCAGGTGCCAGACTATAGTCCTAGTTATTTGAAAGTCTGAGATTGGAAGGATCACAGTTAGAGGGCAGCTGAGGCAGAAAAGTTCAGCCCAGAGCTGAGTGCAGTGGTATGCACCTGTTAAACTGTGATAGAAAGCCTAAAATAGGCACATGGTAGCCCAAACGTGTAACCAGGTGGCTGGACACATGGCTCTGTGGCAAGAACATGTGCCCAGCAAGCACAGGCCTTGAGTTCAGAGCTCAGTAGTCCCATATAAAATAAACAAACAAACAAACAATAATTTCTAATAATGCAAAATTGAAAAATAAAAATAGATAAACCATGAATGATAATGAGACATGAATATAAAAGGGAGGCAATCCATCTGAGAGTCAGCAGGAGAGAGAGAGAGGAGGATGCTGAGAGGTGAAATACTGTACTTATATGTATGTGAACACAGCGTATAATGAACCCCATGAAACACTTTGAAAAGGGAGAGAGGAAGAAGGGCACTTGAGTGGACGGTGTGAACTTGCTCAAAGCACAGCTGTACACAGAGATAGAATTGTCCCCATGAACCCCGTCATAGTATTGATGTATACTAATTCAAAAGTAAAATTAAAAACAAAAATAAACAGCCCAATAGATATGTGAATCCTTATGATTTACTTTCTTTTCTTTCCAGAATTCACACATGTACTTAAAAGTCATTTTTCCCAGTGGTCCCAAACTGATCTATTACCATTCTTGAACAATGTACTCATATGTTGTAAATTATCAGTCACTCTTTTTCTACTTTCTAAGGAAGTCTCTTTTAGTTTACTTTTAAAAATTTTGTCATAAATAATAAAAATGACACAAGGGAGGAGATCAGAGGGAAAAAAGCTGCCAAATTCTATTGTATTCATGCTATAAATTTCAATAACTAACATTAAAGGGACAGAAGTTGATCATTTTAGTTTAATCAATGACTTTATTATTATTATTATTGAGAACATAGCTCATTTTCTGTATTTTTTTGTTTTGGACAGCCGGTGGAGAGCAAGTGGATATCTTCATCTTGTGAAATTATTGCTTTTCGTAAAGCATTATTGAATCCAATTACTTCAAGACAGTTTCAGCGTTTTGTGGCTCTAAAAGGAGATTTATTAGAAAATGGAGTGCTTTTTTGGCAAGAAGTACAAAAATATAAGGTATTGTATTAGAGAAAACCACTTTTGAGAAAATCGTTCATGAAAAAACTTGTATAAAATACCTTAATCTGGCCATCTTCTCTATATTAGCATTTAAATATCAAGATGTTTATTGTCCATTTTCTAGTCACACTTACTATTTACAATGAAAAGTAAGAGTGAGCCCTAAAATGATAGTACTGAGACTTTTAAACATATTAATATACATTATGTTTCTTGTTGTTTTGTGCTGGTACTGGGGCTTGAACCTAGGGCCTCATGCTCTTGCTTAGCTTTCTTGTTCACAGTATTATGCCACTTGAGCCACGCTTCTACTCTGGCATTTTGCAGGCCAATTGGAGATGAAGTCTTGCACATTTATCTTCCCTGGCTAGCTTTGAATTTCATTTTCCAGATCTCAGCCACCTTGAGTAGCTAGGATCACAGGTGTGAGCCTCTAGTGTGCAATGTAATATGCATTTTCACCAAATAAGTACCTTCCTGAAGAGATAGAATCTGTTTTATAAAAAAAGTATGGCTTTAAAATTTTCTTTAGGTAGTTGTACCAAGGGCTTGCTATACAACAAAGCAGTTAGTGAGTGCAGTGTCACTTGACCAATGTCACGCTTTTCAACATTCTCACCCGCCCCATCCCACCCCGCCCCTTCTCTCACTTTTCTTAATTTTTAGGTTATGTGTTGAATTTTTGTTGCCATTTAACAAACTAATTTATAATACCATCTGGACCATTGCTATCCCTTCAACCACTTTACTCTCCCTCCAACTGCTTTACTCCCCTTCTTACCCACTCATTCCCTTATTTTTCTCAGTTCTTGCCTGCATTCTACTCATCTCCCCCATTCATTCTTTTACCCATCACCTCTTGTCTTCGCCCCCACTTGTACACACTTCCTAGTACTCATTTTGTACTCATTTTTGATGTCGCCAAAAGGGAACTCTACTACACTGTTGGTGGGAGTGTAAACTTGTCAACCACTCTGGAAAGAAGTATGAAGGTTTCTCAAAAGACTAAACATAAAGCTTCCCTATGACCCAGCAATTCCACTTCTGGGCATTTACCCAATAGAGCACAAACAGGGATACACTAAAGTCATCACCCAACCATGTTTATTGCAGCACTATTTTCCATAACCAAGACATGGAATTAGCCAAGAATGGATCTTTTGTTTGTTTGTTTTGTACCAGTACTGGGGCTTGAATTAAGGGCCTTGTGCTTTTGCTTAGCTTTTCTGCTCAAGGCTGACTCTCTGCAACTTTTTTCTGGTGGTTAATTTAAAAAGAAGAGTCTCAGTGATTTTTTTTTTCTGCTCAGACTAGCTTTGAACTTTGATCCTCAGATATCAGCCTTTTGATGCTAGGATTACAGGTGTAAACCACCAATACCTGCTCTGATGAAATTAGTTTTCACTTTGTTTTCAACTCACATATCTACTAATGTACCATCCACACTTCCCCCCAAGATTTGAGGATTCTTTAGCCACAAAGCTATGCTGCTCCCAGTTAATAACTGTGGCAATATGCAAAGATATGATTGGTGTTCATTGTAGTGTAGCCTTCTTCTTGACTTTGAAAAATCAGACAGATTCAGATATACAATGGAACATTGGTTACTTAATTATAATGTTTCTTTTAACTGAATACTCTTCAGTCAATAAGAAAAGTATGTTGTAGGAGAAAAATCAATGATAGAAAATATGCTTATATTTTTTTATTTCTTTAAACCAGGTACTAGAAAGCAGTATTATTTAATCTAAAATATATGTTCCTGTGTATATCCATAGAGAAAAAAATTGTGAGGGCCAGGCTGAATCCTCAGTGTACAACAATAATTAAAACAGTCCTCTTCTTAGAGCTTATGGTGTCAAGGGAGGGACATAGGATTGGTAAACAAGGCAGCGGTCAGACTGGGATGAGGACCACACAGTAGAAAGCCTAGGATGCTAGGAAAATGATAAAAATGGACTTCTCTCCTAGACTGAAAGAATCACAGAAAATTTGTACTATTAGTCCTGTATATAAATTTATCTGATTTGGGGAGGGGAAAAGGAAACACAGAAAGAGTGGGACAAAGGGTGAACTAATTCAGTAATACTAGACACTATGTTGGAAATGAACTATACAACTTGTGAGGAGAGGTGTTGGGAGGGAAAAAAACTGGGAGAAAATGAGGGAGGGGTGACATTGTTAAAAATATATATACTCATTACCTGACTTACATAACTGCAACCCCTCTGGACATCACCTTTACAATACAAAAAATAAAATAAAAAACTTACTAGAAGGAAGCTGGATGCCAGTGGATCATGCCTGTAATCCTAGCTACTTGGGAGGTTGAGATTTGAGGATCACAGTTTATAGAAAGCCTAGGTAGGAAAGTTGTGAGACTCTACTTCCAATAAATAGCAAAAAGCTAGGCTAGAAGCATAGCTTAAATGGTAGAACACAAGTCATGCATAAACAGGCTAAGTGAGATCATGAAGCCCTGATTTCAAGCCCATACCAGAGCACACAGACTTGCATATAAAGTTACCTCATTTCTGTCTTAGAAATGAGAAGTTTCCGAATTTTACTATTAACTGATTTAAGAACCTATCTTTAACATAAAAATGCTATAATTCAAGCTAATCTATCTCTTTATTAAGAAAAAGGAAAAATAACCTTATATCTGTGACTTTAAAACTGGCTCATGCTAATGCAGAGCTTTTATTTTTACATTTTTTATAGAGAGGATAGTGTGAGGCGATAGCTGAAACAATATCAATACCAATCTATAAAGACACCTATTAACCACCAAGCTCACTGCTGTTGCTAGCCTTCTCAAGGAGCAGTGCACATGGGAAAACTTGTGCACACTCCTGTAGAATCCACTGGATTTAGTGCCTCAAGTCAGCATTTCTCCCACAGCCCTCAGTGAGATCTGTCTACGTAACACTTATTTGCTATCCTAAGTCTTAGGAAAGTGTCCCAGAATTCTCTTGCATAGAGATTGAACCCTTTAAGGGCACAGATGGTATCTGGAGGCTCAACTCAGTGTCTGGCATGGAGCAGGTACTCAATATATAGTGGTTAAGTAAATCAGAATAGGCACTAAAGCTGTTTATTCCTTTGCGTGGGGGAAATAGGTGATCAGGATTAAGTGAAGGTATTCTACCACATGAACCATGCCCCCGGCCCCAAATATTGTGTTTTTTTAAAAGACAATCCTGACATGTCCCAGTACCTGATGTAAACCTTTATTACCTGAAACATGGACAAGCTTGGTAAAGAGTTCTAGTAATACACTAATCATTCTGTTCTGTCTTTCTCCCTTCTTATTCAGGATTTGTGCCACTCCCATTGTAGTGAGTCTGTCATCCAACAGAAGATCACGACAATCATCAACTGCTTCATTAACTCCTGTATTCCACCAGCCTTACAAATTGACATTCCCATAGAGCAAGCCCAGAAGATTATTGAACACAGGAAAGAGTTAGGGCCATATATATTCAGAGAGGCACAGGTAAGAGATCAGGACATGTGGCTAAGCATATTTCAAGTGGATTGGCAATCAAGATACTCTTTAAAAAATTTATTCATATTTAGCAAGATTTTAGTCCTCCAAATGCTGGGATGTATTCTGCTTCATTTAAATAATCTTTGCATATGCCATGAAAATATAAGAAATTAGTAACTTCAATGTCATTTTGTTGATAATATGCAGCAATAAAATTAAAATGTACTTTGACTTTCAAGAATTACCATTTTTGTTTCCAGATTATTAAAAATATTCCAGCTAATTCTTTCTTCCTTTCCCACCATTCAGATTTCCTTTTAAAAAAATCTACTACCACAAAAAAATGTGTAAAATATTTGTGTCCTAAAATTTGTATATTTTTAAAGGTTGGAATATCCACGTAGCTTATAAAATAAGTGAGAGGAGATTTAAGTACTCAATCAACATAAAGTACACAGACTCATGAAAGGAAAATCATGCCTGCTGACCTGCTCAAATTACTTCTTTTTAAGATAAATAATAGCAAACATTGACTTAGTGAACATAATTTATATGCATTTTGAAAAGCCTTTTAGTGATGTTGTTCCTAAAAAATGATTAAGAAAAATAAATTATAATAGGGGCAGTAGGGAAGGCCATGTCATGAATTGATAGGAAACAGATTTAGAGTAGGATTGCCCCGGAGCATGGAACAGCATTACTCCTTAACATTCCTTTGCAAACCAGCTGTGTTCAAAGTTCCTCTAAGGGATCCAAAGTGAACTCAACATGCTACATTATTCACTAAAACAGGCAAAAATACAGAGGAATGATTGAGGATGTGCTATGAGCAATAGATAAAACATGGCGCCATGTAGCATCTCTTGATGAAAAGATCCAAAAGATAAGTTAGCCTCACCCCAAGCACTGATGAACTACACCAGGACTTTACCCATCCATGTCAAAGACCTTGAGTCTGAAAGGAGATGTCTGGAACTGCCCACCCAAATGACTCTGTCACTGTTTCAGGAATTGCAGCCTCTAGCTGTAGAACTCATATTCTCTAGCATCTGACTTCACTTGATTTTCTAAAATGAAGTCATAGCTTAAATAAAGACTTTAGAGCATCAGAAAAGACAGACTATTTAAGGATCACATCCCTCCAAATCTATTATTCTCCCTGTTTTCCTAAAGGAAGCTTAGAGAATAGTGTCACTCCTACCCCTGTATACAAGACAAAGATCCTGTTTCCACCTTCATGCCTTCCACCCCCTTTATTCCTTACTCCACTTATCAGTTCCTAATTTTTACCAATTTTTCTCCTTTTTGTGTCATTCTATCCACTTTTCTCCAGCCATACACTACTATACCACTATCTCACTTCAGGTCTGCAACGTGACTCACATGAATTACTAAAACTCCCAACTCTCTCCATATTAACTGTACACAGCGCACACTGCTTTAAAATGTGTACCTGTCACTTCTCTGCTTAAAACAATCAGGTATTATATTCCTACATACCTATGAAGCTGCATCTCTTTTTACTTCCTGCTGTCTCTCCAGGTCTCACTGAAATATCTGTAGTTCCACAGTTTTCCTCCTGAGCATTATTGTTTTTATCCGTGTCATAAGACTTATCACACAAAATTGAAAGCCACTTTCCTCTGTCTATCTCATTGCATTGTAAAGATTTTGAGGACAGGGAATGTTTCTTATTTAATTTTGTGGCCCAAATGCCTGGCAAAGGGTAGGCATTTTTGACTACATGGATGAGTTATGTGAGATGAATGATGTGAGAAAAAGGAGTGAGATTAAATTGGAAATGAGCAAAAGAGCAAAAGTTGAACAAAAGAGATGAATAGTAAATGAAAAATTAGCTTTGTTTCAGTATAGTCTCTATCTCCCACACTCACTGCCAATAGTCTAAAAACCATATTTTCACAGGTCCCTTTACTCATTAAAACCATTACTCATCTGCTGGCAGTAAGCAAAGCAGTCTGTACTTGTTAAAAATATTTTCTAGCTGAGCATGATGGCTCATGCTTATAATCTTAGCTACTTAGGAGGCAGAGATCAGAAGGATTGTGGTTTGAGGCCAGCCCAAACAAAAAGTTCATGAGACTCCATCACAACCACTACCACTACCACCAGCAACAGCAACAACAACAACAATAATAATAGCTGGGAACAGCATGCAATCCTAAGTTTAAATCCCAGGACTGAAAACAAATAAACAAACCCTGAGTACAGTGGCAAGTAACTGTCATCCCAGCTATGTGGTAAGTATAAATAGAAGGATCATGAACCAGGGACAGGGCATAAAGAAACATAACATAAACAACAGGAGTTGAAGGTAGGCTTAAGTGGTAGTGTACTGGGCAGCAGGCCTTGAATTCAAATCACAGTATTGCCTTTGTTTATTGTGCAGGTTCTGGGGCTTGAACTCAAAGCCTGGGTACTGTCCCTGAGCTTTTTAGTTCAAGGCTAGTGCATACCATTGAATCACAGCTCCACTTCTGGCTTTCTGGCTTTTTGGTAAAGAATTTTACAGACTTTCTTGACTAGGCTGGCTTTGAACTGTAATCCTCAGCTCTCAACCTCCTGGATAGCTAGGATTACAGGTGTGAGCCTCTAGTGCTCAACTTCATTCTTTCTCCCAACCAACAATTTGGTAATTTTTTAAAGTCAGAGAGGTACAGAGTAATGTGAAGAATTTTTTGTGGTGGTGGTGGGGCTGGTATTTGAACTCAGAATCTTACTCTTGCTAAGTTGGAGCTCTACCACATGATCCAGGCTTCATATCCTGTTTCTTTTGCCAGTTATTATTGAGAATAGGGTCTCACTCTCTGTTGTGGCTAGTGCCTGAGCTGTAGTTTTCTGACTTTTGGCTTCCTGTTGTTTCTTGGATCAAAGTATGCATCACCACCATGTCCAGCTTCCATACATGGAGATGGAGTCTTGGAGACATTCATTCCCAGGGTTGGCCTAAAACTATAATCCTCTCAATCTCAGCCATGGGTATAGCTTTGGAGGGTAGGTGCATGGTATTGTGCAAAGCTATGGGTTCAGAAAGGACCTCAATAACTTTTCTGCCCCATCAGGCCTCAAACCCAGATCCTTCCATCCTTAACCTCCCAAGTAGCAAGGGAAATAGGCATGAGCCACAATGCCTGGCCAGGGTAATGTTTATTAATAATAGATATAACCTAAAACCCCTATTACAGTTTTGGGGAGTATAGTGGTTTTATGCCTTTTATTAAAGTTCATAATAACTGCTATGCCCACTGAACATTAGAACAGGAAATTACATCATTCAATGTATATCAAGTAAAGGTAGATAAAAATTACTTAGCCTTGCATTTCATCAAACGAAGTATCTTAGATTCTCTCCATATTCCCAAGCAGCTATAGAATTCAATAACACAACTATGTTTTGTATTTGGCCATTGCTTAATTTATTGATTTTTCAACTTGGGAAATTATCTTTAGTTGAACAAAGGAATTGCCACTTAACAAAGCAGTTTATGAATATAATACATCTTGATCAATGTCACCCCTTTCAACATTCTCACTCAGCCCTCCCTTATCCATCCCTTCCCTCACTCTTTTTAATTTGGCAGGATATACATTGGATTCTTGACTGCATTCTCCCCCTCTTCTCCAAATACAACTATTTTTAAAGGAGTGAATAATTTTAGAATTACTAATAACATTCATGCATGGAAAAGAGGGATAGTGAAGTATGCTGACTCAGGACTGTGCCTTCCCACAGTGTTTCCTTAAAAACAAACAAACCAAAAAATCCCGACATTTCTCTTTTCCCCCAAAAGTTGGCTAGTAGCCTAATGGGATGGTTCATTTTTCTTCACAGCATTAGGTAAAGGCTGTTCCTTGCTGTTGGCCTTGATCTAGTGTGGCAAATAAGTTCTACCTCCTGGAAGTAATGTACACTTCTGGAACTAATGGAAAAACTTAGCCTGGGAATTCCAGCAACCATTCTTATCTCTATAAATATCATAATTAATCATTTAACGTAAAGTATCCTCATAGAAAGCATTTGTCTAGGATACCATTCTGTGTTTTAAATGTTACTTTTCTTGCTTTCACATAAAAGAGAGATTATATCATTTTAAAGTTACTCAAGATTTATTCTTAGATCTGCAGCTTTGTTTAAGAGCTTTTCCAGAGGCAAAATGGTATTTCCTTTCTCTAAAAGAAAGAGGTGGGGGGAAATGTCCCTCAATGAACTGAATACTTGGAATACTTGCATAAAACAGCAGTGTGTGGTACACCAACTAGGATGTTTTAAAAGAAAACATAAATTTCTTATTTAAAAAGACCTAATGGATTCTTTATTAATACAATCAATTGGTTAGGGAAACATGAAGAATAAGGTTACTTTTAAGTGTGTTTGGTATGTGTGTGTGTGAGAGAGAGTGTGTGTGAGTGAGTTAAAGAAAGACTTATCGTTGGTTATAAAAAAAAAACATTGATGATAAGCATGTGCTGAGCTAAACTGTATTGGGAAGTCTGGAGACAATAAATTGAAGGAAACATGGTGTGTATTAAAGATAGAATAGTTAATCCATTATTATAGTGAATTAGAGTTTAAATCAGTACATTTATATAGAACTGCAATCTGAGACATATTGTGCTTTTTTTACACAGATGACAATTTTTGGGGTTCTGTTTAAATATTGGCCACAGTTTTGTGAGTTTAGCAAGAATTTAACTGATGATAAAATTATGAGTGTTTTAGAGAGAAGACAGGAATATAAACAGAAAAAGAAAACATCACTCCTTGATGAAGAGAAATTTGGAAAGGTAAGACAAGACTCAATTTGGAGCCAATTACACTTTTTAAAGATAGATGATATGCACTAACTTGTAGAATTGGGGCTGGGGAATTTACAGAGTAGTTAAACATATAGATTTCAGTTACATTTAAGCCTTTATTCAGAGGTTTGGGGGCACTTTTGAATTCTCAGAATTCATTTTGTAATGGCTGACCTCTGGGGGTTTCACTATGTCACATTTGGCCACACACCCCAAAGCAAGCAAGCAATGTAATGGTTAGTGGGCAGGAAAGGAATGATCATTTAGAGAAGACAGAAATCAAACATTTAAGCCCACGCTGGGTATGGACAAGAAGTTTAGGTTTAAATAGAAGAAGAAGTCAAGGGGTAAGGAGAGCATGTCTTTAAGCAGTCCTGGTGGCACTGTGATCTGATCATTATCAGAGTTCTGGTTCTGGAAAGTGGCCTTAGGAGAGTCTTGGTGGATGGGAGGACATCTAGCTCCCATGAAGTGATCATCCTGTTTGAGGGTGATCTCATCATGGGGTCATCTGTCTGTGAACCTCTACCATTCCTGGAATCATCGGGATAGGAAAACAACTGGAGACTTACAGATACTTTTTCTGGGATCTAAAACAGGACGTCATAAACGCTGGTAGTAGATTCCTCCATTCATCTTTGTATCTTCAGCATTGATGGGGATGGGATGGGTGTCAGCAGGTTTTACATTCTTGAATGATTAACATGCCCACAATCAGCGTGAAACACAAGTCTGACCCATTGTAAGAGAGACACAAAATGAAGGCGGAAATGTCAGGGTTTTTCCTCCTTTTAGTGGGCCCAAATGCTTTTTAGAAACAGCTTCTAAGCACCAGATACAATTTCTTGGGCCAAGTCTCTACCCGAGGCTTCCTTGGCTCTCTCTCCTGGGCAGCATTGGCTGCTTGCATCTGCTGCTATGATGCACCTTAGAAAGCACACTGCTATTGTCCCACAGCCAGGGTTTTCCATCTGCCATGTGAGCATGATGGAGAGACTCAAAAACAGCCTATGATGTATTGCAGAAGCATTTATACTTCTCCCTAGCACATGACCAATAATTAATCACTAATAAATCAGGGATTGAATAAATAGATAACGAATTCCTGAGTGGCATATCCAATATTAAAATTGCAGAATGACACACTGAGAATATTGGCTAGACTACTTCCATTTCTACAGAGAATCCTGGATTATGTTTATAGCATGTACCTTGTGCTTGGGCATGGAAATGTAATGTCCTTAATTGATGTTCTCATTGGTTCCTGTAGCTTAACTGGCAGAGCACAGATATTGACAACTGAAAAGAAACTCTTGTAGAGTGGATACTCTAAAGAAAAAATGGAATTCTACTTTGAATACTTTTTTTTTTTAAACTCAGAGCCTCAGTATGCAGTGACCCAAACTAGACTTATTCTTGCTGTCATGCTGCCCCTGGCTCCCAAGTGCTGGAATCACACCTGGCTGCTTTTTGTTTGTTTGTTTGTTTTATTGGTAATACTAGGGGTTGAATTCAAGATGGATACCCTACCACTTGAGCCCTGCACCTAGCCCTTTTTGCTCTGGTTACTTTCGATTAAGTTCTCACTATTTGCCCAGGCTGGCCTGAACTAGCTGGCCCGCCAAAGGTGGATTGACAGGCAGCTCTCACTATGTACAGCTTTTTCTATTGCTATAGGTCTTGGGAACTCTTTTGCCTGCACTGGTATAGAACTGCAATCCTGATCTCAGCCTGCAGAGACTTTTTATTCCTTTCCTCTTTCCCATTTCCCCTTTCCTTTCCCTTTCTTTTTCTTTCCTTCCCTTCCCTTTTCTTTCCTTTCCGTTTTTAAATGGAGTCTTACTGTTTCCCAGGCTGGTCTCAAACTTAAGCAATCCTCTTGCCTCAGCCTCTCAAGTGGCTGAGATGATAGGTGTATGTCGCTGTAGCCAATGCTTTTAAATACTCTTATTTTATACAATATACACACTGGCATCACTTACTAGCAATTGCAGATTTTACAAATGTCATTTATTTTAATGTGGAAAAAGTAAGGAAGACTAATGTAGTACCAGATGCTCATTCCATGGAAAGTAAATGCTAGAAAAATGAATGTAAGAAACCAATTGTTGTTGTTGTTGTTTGGAACATACCTGCAAAGCAATGCATTGAGTTCAACCCTCTGTACCACCAAAAACAAAAAAATGGGAAGAAAAGAACAAGAGAAAAGGAAAGGAGGGAAGGGAGGAAGGAAATGTGTTTGTAAACCATGAGATTTCTTGAGGTAATTCTGAGCATGATTCTTAACTTTGAACCTCAATTTCATATAGCAACCAATAGTGAAATTATTAATGATTTGAGGGGATTAATTGACATTATATATGCAAACTATTTTACTATATATATATTTTTGCTTTTTACATCAACTTTATTCTCAGAGCAACCTGTGTATGTTAACAAACCCTCAAATTGCCAACTCTTGTAGGAATCATATTCTTTCTTACAGGTACCAAAATCTCATATTCAGCAATGAGTTCTGAGTTGCAAAAGAGGATTTACTGTTTGCACCTGTCTGTAATTTATTACATAATTTTAAGTGCTCTTTGGGTTTTGTTTTGCTTTGTTTTATTGTTGCTGGTACCATGGTTTGAGCCATGCCTCTAGCCTGGCTTTTTGGAGATGGAGTCTCTCAGATCTTTCTGCCTGGACTGGTTTTGAACATGATCCTCTAGGTAGTCTCTTGAGTCACTAGGATTACAGATGTGAACTCCAGCCCAGCTAGAGCTTCATATTCTGAAGGAAGTTATAGTAGGAGAAAGAATCCCATGAAAAAGTGTCACTTAGTTCAGTATCAAGTACTTGATCAGTATAAAATTCATTAACAACGGATGACAATGATTTAACTAATAAAAGTTTTAAACTTTTAAATGGCAAAAATAAACTAGACTAGAAGACAAATTGGGAAACGTAATGTATGATGTAAGTTGCAAAAATAAATCTGAGGAAAGATAAACACTCTTAACAGGAATTTGGGCAAGAAGTATTAACAAGCAGTTTGCAAAAGGAATACAAATGACTAAAAACATTAAAAGGTATTTAACCTTGCTAGTAACCAAAGATATGAAGACTAGCAAAGAAGAAAATGTTGGCAAGGCCTACTTTGGGAAAAAAATGTATATAAACTCATATATCATAGGAGAAAATAAGAAGTAGTACTTTCTTTTCCTTTTCCTCCCTCCTTTCCTCCCGTCCTTCCTTTCTCCCTCTCGCTCTCCCTCCCTCCCTCCCTTCCTCCCTCCCTTCCTTCTTTCCTTCCTTCCTTCCTTCCTTTTTTTTTTCTTTTTCTGGGCTTGACATGTGACTTGCGCTTGCTGGACTGGCACTCTACTTCTTGAACTACTCCTCCAGTGAAGCTTTTTGCTGGTTATTTTGGAGATGGGAGATGAAATCTAAGAGACCTTTTTCCCTAGGCTGGCTTCAAACCATGATCTCTAGATGCTAGTTCAATAGCTAGAACTAAAGATTGAGCTCCACTGGTTCTTTTTAAACATCAGTTGATGACACACATTGTTTAAAATATGTGTTGTGGGACTTGAACTCTGAGCCTGGGTGCTGTCCCTCAGCTCTTCAGCTCAAGGCTAGTACTCCACCACTTGAGCCACAGTGCCACTTCCAGCCTTTTCTGTTTATGTGGTGCTGAGGAATCGAACCTAGGGCCTCATGCATGCAAGGCAAGTTTTCTACCACTGAGCCAAATTCCCAGCATGATCATTTTTTTAAAATTGACAAACACACTTTTAGAAATTATTATAAAAGAGAAAAGTAGTACAACTACACAGAGATGTACATGCGACATCATCTATAGTAGTTTTAAAATATAGTTAGAGATGATGGAAGTTTCTCATCAGAGGCATTAGGCAGATCAGTTACAGGTAAAAAATAATGATACAGCATTTATAAAACCATTTAACCATTGAAAGTGATTATGCAATTTCTTCATGCCATCATCCTCCAAAGGCTTTATTGCACTCTATGTGACAAATATCACATGCTGGTGAGCAGTAAAATGCCTGCTTGCATTCCTGCTCTGTATCTCTCTACATACAACATATTAACATGAGAAAAAAACCAGATCTGAATAGAGCACATAGAGTTTAATTCAATTTGTATGAAGTTTATGCTATGAACTAGAAATGTTTATTAAAATTACAGATTATACATCTATGTATTTTTCCTAATGAGATGTCTGGAGGGATGCTTATGAAAATATTTACTGTGGTTTTTCTTATTTGTGAGAACTTGGGAAGGACTTTAACATTCAACTTCATCATTTATCTCATTCATTTTAAAGTGCTTTTGTATTCCTCTGAAAGAAAATTAAAGATCAAAGTGATAGTGACTTGGTAAAATCTCAAATGTAGCACCCAGTGTATATCGTTTTGTATGATGCTATGATTGCCTAACTGAAAGTTTAAATTAACATAACATTATCCTTTCTTGGAATAATCTAATCTAATTTAATTATAGATTGGAGCCAAACCAAGTACCATAGCGTCTGCTACCAAAACTGTGTTACCCAGTGATTCTAGCTTAGGTCTGCAAGCATATGGCCGACAGGTAAGCATATGAGGGAACAACTTTAACTACCTCTCTAGAGCGATGCACTAGAAGTGTGCTTGTTTGAAAGCAGCGCTAAATTTACAATAGAGGGATTGTAAGAGGATATCCTTGAGCTTTTATTGGGCATTAAAATTTCAACTGACTGGATAATATAATCAAGAAAATTAACTCTTTGAAATACCAGAAAATTTAAGTTGCAGACATTGAAATGACAATTATATTGAAAAGGATCACTAAGCTATAATAGAACAAGATAGACTAAATAGATTCTGTATTCTTATGTTAAGGGATGACAGAAGAGTATCAAATGCTTAGTCACAATTCCTTTTTATTTTTTATTTTTTGCTTGAACTCAGGGCTTGGGCACTGTCCCTGAGCCTCTTTTGTTCAAGGCTAGAACTCTACCTCTTGAGCCACAGCACCACTTTGCACTTTTTCTGTGTATATGGTACTGAGGAATCAAACCCAGGACTTCATGCGTGCTAGGCAAACACTCTACCTCTAAACCACATTCTCAATCCAAGTCTCAATTTCCTAATTCTTTGAAGTGGTCATAAAATTGCCTGATACATAACCATCAACTAGGTCATTTACAATTTTTATGTTTACATTTCTGTTAGCATACATTATCAATGCAAGGGGGTGTTCTTTGTGATAATTCCATGGATAAATATATTTTGATTGACTCTATAGCCTCTCTTAATACTCATTCTCAAACAGTATTTGGTAGGTTTTATTTCAATAAATACATATATACACATAAACAAGTATACATGTGTACACATGTATATGTATATATTCATATGCATATATGTGCATTTATACACACACATAATATGTCTATGTGTGTCTACACATCTATATGTAGGCACATATAAATACATATTATTTTTATCATAAAGAACATTAAATTAAAATTTTAATGAATTGGTAAAAAAAATCACATAAGTTATTTCTGATTTCTTTTGGAGAATAATGTAATGTTTGATATTAGAAAGGTCAGTTGGCATTGTTTTCTAATTATTTATAGAAAATAATGGGATTATTTATTTTTATGATTATTTTATGTAAAAAGTAATGTCATTACAAGTTTTTCTTTGTTTTGTTTTTTTTGGGTCTGGTCGTGGGGCCTGAACTCTGGGACTGGGTGCTGTCCCTCAGTTCTTCAGCTCAAGGCTAGCGCTCTACCACTTGAGTGCACACTGCCACTTCCAGGCAGGAAAGTCTGTGAAACTGTTGTCTATGATAAAGTGCTCAGAAAAAAAAAAGCTGGAAGTGGTTCTGTGGCTCAAGTGGTAGAGCACTAGTCTTGAGCAAAAGTAACTCAGGAACAGAGCTCAGGCCCTGAGTTCAAGCCCCAGGACTGGCGCTAAAGGAAGAGAGAGACAGAGACAGAGACAGACAGAAAGGGAGGGAGGGAGGGAGAAAGGGAGAAAGGGAGGAATGAAAGAAGAAAGGAAGGAAGGAAGGAAGGAAAGAAGGAAAGAATTCAAATTAACATGATTAATTATAATTCATCCAAATGCAAAATTATCTTCCCTTAAAAAGACTTTAATCTTTCATAAGAACCTACATTCATAAATAAGTTTATGTAAAGCTGACTGAATAACCATCAAGACATCTGCAAAGCTTTGTGAGGACGAGTCGCTGAGGATGATGGGAGCTGCCATCCTCCCGGCTCAGTGTCTCATCAGGGTTGAGGCCAAGGATATAGGAAAGGTACCTTCACTTCATCACATTCTTATGAAAGTGGGTAAGGGAGATTGAGGATGATTTGTAGTACCCAGTTAAAGGTAAATTCAGTTTTTGAAAATCCATACTGCTACGGTTTGTGTTAGGTGCGCTTTTTCCCTTTCTTTTTCTCTGGATCCAGGGCCTCTCCTTGCCAGGAGGCCCTGTACCACTGAGCCATGTCCCCACTTTTGCTGCGCATTGGTTATTCTTGACAGAAGACCTTGCTTCCTACCTGGGCATGGTCTGCCTATTTTAGGCTTCCCTACTAAAATAATAGTTGGGGAAGGTTGAGAAAGAGATCCTGAGAACTTTTCTGCCCAGGCTGCCCACAAACTATGATCCTCACAGATCTTAGCCTCCCAAGTAACTAGGATTAACAACAGGATTAACAACATCCAGCTCAATGCACTTTTCTTTAATATGTCATATGTTAATTTTAAATTTTAAACAAAGGGACTGATAATAAGTGGTTTTACCTTCAGTTTATTTCTTGAGGGAAAAGATTCCAGAATTAACATAAGAAATTCTTCTCCTAGCCAACCTGGTGCTACTCAAAGTACATAGAAGCATTGGAACAGGAAAGAATTCTTCTTAAAATCCAAGAGGAGCTGGAAAGGAAGATGTTCACGGGTAACTTTTGCTCTTTGTATATGCAAGCACAGTTGTTTTGTTATCTTCCATCACAGATTAATTTTATTAATTTTTTCATGATTATCTTCCTGCTTTTCTAATTTATCTTTGTGCAGGTACAACATCTCTCACAAATTTTTTGAAGTCTACTGGTTCACCTATGAATTTGAAGAAGAATGTGTCTCTCCATTCCTTCCAGAGTGAGTTTCCATTGAGAGTCCATTTTCACTTCTATCTTTCTTATGCCTCTAACTTTCTTTCTTCTGTCAAGGACAAGCTAAGATATGTAAGTGGCATCTCCTCTCTTTTCTAGAGTAACCAAATGTTACTGTGATCACATCCACTTCTGATCCCCAAGGTAAGTCCTAGGCTGAGATTTGTTCAGCCCTCTGCACACATATCCTTCTACACATTCACACATCTGCACACATACCACATGTACAAGTACCCCTTCACACCCCCACACCCACACCCACACACACACCCACACACACACACACACACAGAGCAACTCAATGGGCAGAAATAGCTCGCTTTCCTTCTGAGAGCTAAGCCCTCTGGACAAACAATCCCTTCCCAGAGGAATCATTGTTTGCTTCTATTCATTTATTAGCAATTATTTTCTCTCACAAAGAACATGCCAGAAGTTTTTCTAAACCTGAGGGAATGAAGATTCAAGCCAGAACTAAACTCCCACACAGATATTCATGTGCTTCTAGAGTTTTGATTGTATACTAATCTTCAAGTTTAACAAGGCCTTTCTAGTGGTGCGATGTACTGTGCGAAGCCCATTGGCAGGTACTTGAAGAAAGCCATAGAAGGTCCTTCTTAACTCCTGTATTGCAGATTAGTTTTGTACGTCTCAGAACCTGTGGTTTTCTGCTTTGGGGAGGTAGACCTCAATGTTCTCAGCCTGTTCATTTGTTTTTTCCTCTCCTCTACTTTAGACACTTGACTCTATGCATCTCCTAATTCCCCCACCCCCTTTCTTAGACCTTATAGTGACCCCAACATTTAGGATAGTGCTTTTTTGATGCCATGAAAACTATTTTGTCATCATTGTTTACATTTTGTATACATGTTTATGTTTCACCCATGTGTTTTTCTTTTACAGGAATTCTTTCACTGACACAAGAAGCTCAAGTGGTTGATTTTTATGGCCTGTATTACTCTAGAATAAAATTATTGCCATGAGCTTTTGGTGTAATATGATATTATGCCCCTCAGTAATATTTCTTGAACATTTACTATATCTGACTAGTAGGTAAGTTCAGCAGGTGATAAGGAGATGTGAATATTCTTAATGATAAATTGGTCCAAAACATAAAGGGAACAGCCTTCCAAACCAAGGCCCCTCTGGGAAAGAACTATATTGAAGCAGTGGTTCTCACACTTCTGTGTCCAGTGGACTTACCTGCGACATTGGCTGGCCTCCTTCCTTACTCCACTCCCAGAAGATCTCATGCAAGTGTTCTACACATCTTTCTTTGACACACACTGTTAGGTTAGCAAGGAAGTACTTGTAAATTGCAGGAGAATTTGTGAAAAAAAAAGAGAACCTTCCCATACTTGTTCCTGGAGGGAATGGAGAATGTGGAAATTACTTTAGCAGGGGCATCCATGGAACTCATAACACCAAAGACACCCAACTTTACCAGACTAAAGTCAATGAACTTCCAGTCTTATAACATCCCGTGTCTTCAAGCTGCAACTGCCATTCCAAATAGGAGTTTGACATTTTATGTTTTGTTTTGAGAAGGGTTCTTGTGAGGTAGCTCAGGCTGGCTTAGAACTCATAATCATCCATTCTTTGCCTCTGAAATACTGGGATTACTGGTGTGCACCATCAGGCCAGGCAGGAGTTAGACATTTTAAGTGGAGAAAGTATCAGAAGACATACTTGAGAGATCACCTTCCTTGTAAATCCATGGCTTTGGAATACCTTTTAACGTCTTTGGAATGGCTTATTCCCCATGCTTCCCATAGAGCCCCACGAAGTTCCTGACTGCTTTCGATTCATTTCCTTGTCTTCCATCTTTCTTCATTTTGTCTTTCATTTTTCATTTGTCTTCTATTCTTGTTTCACCACCTCTGGTTTGGAGCATTTTATGTGCTTGTATTTTTCCTCCTATCAGTGCAGCAGTGATACTTCTTTTTAAAGGTATTGCTTTCCCCAGAGTTTTCAGTATTCATTCCAAGTCATAGAAATTCACTTAAAAAGAGCGTGATCGCTGCTGCCAGGCAGCACATGTACTCCATACCCACGTGCTGCCAACTGCTTTGCAGTCACACTGCCACCATTCATCTCTCCTACCCAGCCATAGTTCCCAAATGTTATTATTCTGAGCAAACCAGTATCTGTTAACCAAGAAGAAAAAAAACAAACATATTTTACATATACGTATTTCTTCTCAAATTTCTCTTCAGTTTTGTAAATCTGAGTTTCTAACATAATTTTTCTTCTCTCTGAAGACCTTCTTTGAACATTTCTTACTAGACAAGTATACTTGAATTCCTCCCATTTTTGTTTGGCTTAGAAAGTTCTTATTTTTCCTTCCTTTTGAAGGATAACTTCAAGATGCAGAACTTGAGGTTAGCAGGTGGTTGTTTTTGTTTGTTCAATGCTGAAACTATTCATTCCACTCTCTCCCTGGCTATGTGTTTCTGAAGATAAGCTAAATGTTATTTTTCCAGTAAGCTTCATAATTTCTTCTGAACTTCTTTTAATATCTTCTTTGTCTTTGATTTTCTTGCATTGGAATGTAGATTTTTGCACACTTATCCTGTTTGGTGGTGTTTTCATTTTTGGATCTATGTTTGAGGCCATTGGGAAAATTTTGTCATTATAACTGTCATTCTTCTTTCCCTTCTACTATTTCTATTACACAGATTGATGCCTTTTGTTTTTGTCTCACAGGTCATGGATATTCTACTCTTTTTCATTCATTTTCCTTTTGCTATCTAGGTTTTGGCCGTTTCCACTGATCTCTTTTCAAGCTCACTAGTTTCTAGGCTACTGAGCTCATCAAAGATGCTCTTATTTCTATTTTAGTAGTTTTTTTTAAAAAAAACACTACGCATATGTTCTTGAATATTGACTGAATTTTAAGATTAAAGCCTTGACATATTAATCAGTTGTTTTAAATTTCTCACCTGATAATGTCAACATCTCTGCATATCTGAGTCTGCTTCTCATGCTTACTATATTTCTTCAGACTGTGTTTTGCCTTTTCACTTGGCTTGTGATTTTTTTTCTTATTAAAAAAATACATAATATATCAGGTGAAGGAAACTGATAATCCCTTAGTGTGAGGTTTTGTGTTTACCTGATATTGGGTTGACTGTGGTGGTCGAGCCCAAATTTTTCTCTATATCCTTATGTCTTCTCTGCTGTTTGCTTGAAGCTCTTAAAGCTAATCTCCATTCAGATTTGGTGGTTAGGAAATGTTTCTTAGTTGCATAACTAGTTCTTTTTTTAAATTGTTATACAGAGGTGTTATAGGTATGTAAGTCAGGTAAAGAGTACATTTCTTTTTGGACAATGTCACCCCTTCCCTTGCTCTCCCTCAGGTTCCCCCCCCCCACAAGTTGTATAGTTAATTTTCAATATAGTGTCCAGTGAGTACCACTGCTACATTTGTTTTTCCTTTGTCCCTCCATTTCTGTACCACCCCCTCCATGAGTAGTTCTGAGCGTTGTAGTGAGCCTCAGCTGGGCGGGTTGCTTGAGCTTTGGTGCAACCCTCCTTTGTTAGCTAGTAAGATCATCCCCTTTGAGGACAGACCTTGTTAAGAAAAACTGAGAACTCAGAGTATATTTTTAAATGGTTACTTTACTCCTCCCTCTACCAAGCAGGAGAGGCTTTTTCTCTGGTCGCCACGGAAAAACATGATAGAATTCATACAGTTTCTATCAAGGAAATGTGGGGGCTCCCCTAAGACCGGTCCCTCAGAAGTGTTCATTCTCAAACCAGCCTTCATTCAGCCTCGAGCAATTCATTATTTGTAGTTTTGTGTTCCTATGACATTGGCAGTAGATGCTGGTGTGATTCTGTTTCTGCTGTCTCTCTCTCTCTAGTTCTTTTGGATTCAAGAATTGTTAGTTTGGTCCAGCTTTTTCTTCTTTTGGTTTTTTTTGTCAGTTGTGGGGCTTGAACTCTGGGCCTGGGCGCTGTCCTCAGCTCTTCAGTTCAAGGCTAGCACTCTACCACTTGAGCCACAGTGCCACTTCTGGCCTTTTCTGTTTATGAGGTGCTGAGGAATCAAACCCAGGGCCTCATGCATGCTAGACAAGCGCTCTACCACTGAGCCACCTTCCCAGCCCTGGTCCAGCTTTTTCTTGTAGTGAGAATGTTCATGATGACTTTACATGTTAGAGTGTGGCCTGACATCTGTATTTAAAAGTCCTGGGTAGTCAGTTTTGTTCTTAAAATTTAAGGAAGGCTAATTTATTAATTGAAGGGTTTTATTTCGAAACATATTAAGTTGATGGTAATTGTTACATGATTAATATTTATATATTCATTACTGGTTTACCCTCAAAGCTTCTTAAGGCACAAACTCATCTCCATTTCTTGCTGCTAGAGGAAATTTTCTTACATTAGTGTCTTTTGATTGCAGCTCTGCTGGTTTGTATATTTTTTTTTGGTTCTTCTCCTCTACTTCCCTCTTTATGATTGAATGATTACATTATTCCAGACCCTTATTATCTTGGATCTAGGCCTACTATACATCTCTTCTCTGGTCCGGCCACTCTCCAACCGTCTTCAGAATGATCCTTCTAAGGTTCACAGATGATGTTTCCATCTAAATGTTTATTCAGACAATTGGTAAGCCTGTTATTGTGTGTGTGTGTGTGTGTGTGTGTGTGTGTGTGTGTGAGTGAGAGAGAGAGAGAGAGAGAGAGAGAGAGGAGAGAGAGAGGAGAGAGAGAGATCTTTATTAAATGTGACATACATGTAAGGCACTCCAGTCTTGTCATATGAACATTTGGAGCATTCTTGCTCCTCTGCGATATTCTCTTACCCCAGGGTGCCAAAGGGTGACTGGCATTATTACTCCTCCTTTCTTCTACCCTGTACTCTGCTCATCATGCCATAGCAGCATTAGCTACACAGATTGTATTTTATTTACATGTTCAGCTGGGTGTCAGTGACTCATGCATGTAATTCTATCTACTCAGGAGGCTGAGATCTGAGGATCACTGAAGAGTCCATGAGACTATCATCTCCAATTAACCACTCCAAAAGTAGAAGTGGCTCAAGTGGTAGAGCAGTAGCCTTGAGTACAAAGAGGCTCAGGGACAGCACCCAGGCCTTGAGTTCAAGCCCCACAACTGACAAAAAAACAAAAAAACAAAAATGAAATTCATATTTCATTAAATATTTGTTGAAAAATTAGGGAGTTATCTCCACTATAAAATCCCTAGAAGATAAAATTCACTGCCTGCCTAAATAAAACTTTCAATATAATGGCATTCACAACAATCTACCACTAGTAATTCTTAGAATTATAAATATATAGATGATGTGGCAATTTTATGTGAAGTACAAATCTGTGTTCTAGCCACATGATCTTTTGTACTTCTAAAAGTCCACCTGTAGGTGGTCTCCAGAGAAGAAATGAATGCTTATTAAATCACAGTAACTCACTTTGGGCCGAGGTTTCTGAAGCCCGGTGTGATGAGCATTTTTAGTGGGATAATGATTCGCCATGCAGGGCTGTCCTGGGTGGGGTGATGGTGTCCCTGGGCCTCCACACACTTATGTGGTAGCACCGCCTCACTTGTAGCGACTCAAGTTTCTTTAAATGTTTGTCAAATCATCCTTGTTGAGAACCAGTGCTTTAGACGTGGACATTTTTACTTTCATTTTTGGAAATTTCTGGTGACAGTAGGAGCTATGAACAATAGTTTCATAACATTTTAAAGTTTTGTTCCTGTTCCGCCAAAACCATATCTTCTAGCCAGTGATAACTCACTGGATATAGTGAATACCTGTCTATCTGAATCATTCCTTCTCTCCTCATACTCACCAGAAGCGGAGTGCCTGAAGGAGTTGCTCAGCCAATGTTTTCTGGATTAATAAAACTTAAATTCTTTGCTTAGTGTAGCATATATTTCAGTGTCCTTAACACTGACCTGGATATGTATAAATAAATTCTAATCATGTTCATTTTTTTTCATTTGATGTGGGTCTTGGTTTATTAAGTCTCTTAAAGAGAATAAAGCTCACTTCTAAAGGAGTCATAGCTTTTAAAAAATCACACAAATTCACACTGTGTCCACTTATACACTTCAAAACATGGGAAAGTTGAGCTCATTTAATTATTGTTTGAGATAAATAGATTTTGAAATAAAATTGTAAAGTAACCTCAAAGTAATTTGGCCAATTGGGTCAGATTAAGTCTTATGTAGAAGTAAATTTGGTACTAAAAATACAACTAGTTTATATTTTTTAAAAAATGTATCTTTTTATTTGCCATATAATTGAAAAATACACCACAAAACTTATGAGTTTTACATTCTTATCACATACTCTTTAACATTATGTGAAATTTCTGCTTCAAAAATACATCAATTGGTATGTATGTTTCAGCAGAAATTGTTTCCAGGTCTGTATCTGTTGCTGCCATTCTGACTTGGGGCCATGGATTTAATCTCTTTGAAACACAGTTTACTTATGTGTAGAGAACTCAGGTTAATATTCCTAGAACAAATTTTATGAATTTATGACAGTGAAACAGTTTAATGTGTAACTGCCTCAATGAGAAATTATGTCTGTAAGTTAAATTAGAACCTTACATCAAAAGATGAAGTTTCAGTATGTATGCTAATCCCTTGGCTGAATCACTTGGCATACTTCAGGGCTTCAAACTAGTGGCACTTTTTTTTTTTTTTTTGATCAGTCGTGGTTTTGAACTCAGGGCCTGGATGCTTGTCCCTGAGTTTCTTTTGCTAGCACTCTACCACCTGAGCCACAGTGCCACTTCTGTGGCACTTCTGTGATTAACGGGAGCTCCTCAGATCTCAGCCTCCGGAGTAGCTAGGAGCCACCAGCGCCCAGCAGCACCTTCTTCTTCATTGTTATGCTGAGATGGACTGCGAGGACCCTGCCGTCCCCACGGGTATTTGGCTGCAGGTTGTGTTAGAAAAGGTTCCCTGGGAGATATTCAGGTATCTCAGGCCCGGGCAGTTTGGCGGCTTGGCTGAGCTCTGTTGGACCCTTTCCGGAGCATCACCCAGCAACTCGCCCCACCTGGGCAGGGCCCAAGACCTGGTGGGCAACGCTGCAGCCATGCCGGTGATTCCAACCCTGCAGCCGTAGCCACATGGCTGCAGCTGGTACCGTCCAGGGGACAGGGTGGCCACAACCGCAGCCCCGTGGATTTCCAGGGAGCCCCGGGAGCAATCAGTGGAGCGTTCGTTCCTTCCCTGCGGCAGCCCTGGCTGCCTCAAGAATGCGCTACACATAGAGCGCCCCTATGACCAGCAATCCCACTTCTGGGCATTTACCCAAAGGATCACAAACAAGACCATACTATGTTTATCGCAGCATTATTCACCTTGGCTAAGATATGGAACCAACCCAGATGCCCCTCAGTAGATGAATGGATCAAGAAAATGTGAAAAAAAAGGTCAAAAGCACTGCACATATAACCTGATGCTAAGCGAAATAAACCCCAAGGGAGAAACTCAAGAGGTTTTATCTTTCTTGCTGTTGTTTCTAATGTACTTACAATATACTGTGAGATTTGTTTCTTTTGTATGTTCTTGCCCATGGTATAACCCGTTTTCACTGTACTTGATTGCGGTGCCCTGCATCTTATATGCACATTTTCCTAATTTGGGAAGGGAAAGGGAAATAACAAAATGCTGAAATAAGGATACAGGTTGACCCCTTGTAACAATGAGATGTACAGACACTATGTTGAAAACGAACTTTACAACTTGGGGAAGGGAAGGGAGGAGTTGGGGAGGTGGGGAGGGAAGGGATGGTAGGGGAAAAACAAAGGAGGGGGTAACAATGCTCGATAGGAAATGCCCTCATTACCTTCCTCATGTAATGTAACCCCTCTGTACAGTATCTATCTATCTATCTATCTATCTATCTATCTATCTATCTATCTATCTATCTATCTATCTATCTATCTATCTATCTATCTATCTATCTATCTATCTATCTATCTATCTATCTATCTATCTAAATTTAAAAAAACATTAAAGAACGTGCAATCCAACTGCAACCCCGCACCCGGAGGCTGAGGCGGGCGGTGCATTGTAAGTTCAAAGCCAGTCTGAGTAAGACCTGTCTGAAAGAAAGAAATTCCTCCCGAAGAACCCCCAGAACACTCAGGAGACTGATCCAGCCATCCACACCCAGAGAAGACTTCAGTCCAGCCGTTGAGCGCCATTAAAGGGTCTAGACTCAGAAACCAGTCACAGCAACCACAGCTGCAGCACCTAACACGCGTTGCTGGGGGGAAACCGCTGCAGTCAGAGCCACTCCAGATCCCCCCCCTCCCCGCGGCTCCAAGAGACTGGTGTCATAACCAGGGGGACCCAACAATCAGCGTGGCCCGTGGCCGGCCTGCTGGAGGGGGCGGGGCAGACCTGGCCACGGAGCGGGGCATCGAGAGGCTGACGTCACCGCCCACTGGCGGAGCTGCCGGAGGGGCGGGGCATGCCGCCGAAGGGGCGGAGCGTACGGCTGGAGGGGGTGGGGCGTCGAGCCCAGGTGGTAAACTGTCAAGACGTGATCAATCTATCGTGGGCAGCTTGGGGGAGGGTCATGAGCGGGTTAGACCTGTTGGAGTGGGGGGAGGGGCGCAGCCTATAGATAGGCTGCATGTTCTGAGGGGGGGTAGAGAGAGAGGGGAGAGGGAAAGAGAGAGACAGGGGAGGGGGGAGAGAGGGACAGCAGGGAAAGCCTGCTGGAGTAGAGCAGGCCTGTGAGGGCAGGGCAAGCCTCCCCAGGGGTCATCGGGGCCTCCTTGAGGGGTCATGGGGCCTCCTCCGGAGAGGCCCGTGGAGAGGCGCCCACCGGAGCAGAGCAGGGCAGGGCAGGCCCATGGAGGGGGAGAGGCCTGCAGAGGAGGAGGAGGGGAAGGAAGGAACCGCCCTCGGAGCTTTGGAGGTTTGCAGACCGGCTCACAAATGTCGGGGCTGCCCATGGAGGCTTGGTGGTCGAGGCTGCCCTGGGTTCTGGGTATGCAGCCCAGGACAAGGCAGTCCCAGGACCCCTTCTGGTGTCTATAGTGAAAATAAAATGCTTTTGTCACCTTTAGCCTCGCCTCTATGGATTGTCTCGCTCTTTAGAGGTCATCATTCTGGCGAGGCCGGTTCAGATAACCTTAGAAGACCCTACCTGTAGTGACCCCAGAACAGTCTTCATTCAGGTCAAGAAGGAAAACCACCCCGCCCATGTGCACGTGTGGCAGGCGTGGAGGATGCTCTTCTCACGGTTCTGGGGGCACTCTGGAGACCTCGCTCCTGGGCACATATTTCGGGGCTGCAATCTAGGCCTCAATAAAGTCTCATTCAAGCATTTGGTTTCCAAGACATAGATAGACATGGTTGAGCTAGTGATAGAGAATACAGACACGGGCTGAAGAGTCCAGAGGGACTGGGAGCAGAGACTGCGGAGACTGCCGCGTGCTTGTATTGCTATTGGGCCTGCTCGAACCATAACCGAGGCCAAGGAATGCTTTACAAGCTCAATGCAGGAAGCCAGCCCAAGGAGAGCATTCTGCGGGTCCACCAAACGTTAATCAGAGCTGGGCGCTGGTTGCTCCCGCCTGTAATCCTAGCCACTCAGGAGGCTGAGATCTGAGGATAGCGGTTCAAAACCAGTCTTGTCAGGAAAGTCCATGAGACTCTTATCTCCAATTAAGCACTCAGAAAACTGGAAGTGGCTTGTGGTTCAAGTGGTATAGCGCTCACCTTGAGCTGAAGGGCTGAGGGACAGTACACAGGCCCAGAGTTCAAGCTCCATGACCAACAGAAAGAAAAAAGAAAAGAAAAAAGCAAGGAAGGAAGGAAGGAAGGAAGGAAGGGAGAGAGGGAGGGAGGGAGGGAGGGAAGGAGGGAGGGAGGAAGGAAGTAAGGAAGGAAGGAAAAGAAGGAAGGACAAAAGAAAAAAGGAAGGAAGGAAAAAAGGAAGGAAAGGAAAGAAAACTATGATCTATGATAGCAAGATAAGTGTACTTTTTCATACAATTTATTTTTAAAATCTCATAGCTCAAAAGAACACATTTCAAAGAGTGTGCTTTTAATGGAAGTGGATTTTTTTTGTCCATTAAGACTATTATGGGCAAAGCCCTTTTATGCCATATGTGTTTGAAATTCTCATCCTGCCAGAAATATAATTTTTTTCAAATCGAGAGAATTATCTCTTCTTAGAAAAATATTCTTGTACCCAGAAAAGCAATCATCTCATAGCTAAAATGTGAACTGAGACAAATGACAGGCCAAACAAGGAACAAACACATTGTCACACAGGAAGAATGTGCTTGCGTGCAAGAGCTTATGCATTACTGCTGTTGAGACAAATAATTTGATTTTTCAACAAAATGTAACATACTGTGTAAAATCTTTTGTAAATGTGGGGTGTGTGCGTATTTGGAGGACAGCTCTTCTGGGTAAGAACGCAAAGAGAATGACTTTTAATTCAGATACAATTCAGCAAAGACCACGGTGTAATCATTATAGCCATCAGCAAACTGACTCATGCGCAGGTGGTCCAACAGTTTCAAAAGCTGTTTCTGAGTTCTTGTTTGTACCCACCATTTTAAGATTACATCAGAATTAAAGCATGCAGGACTTGAACTGACTTCAAAGACTAAACTTAGACCTCTTACTAGTTGAGCTTTTTTCTTTTATTGGTTCATGTTTTCCATTTGGCTTCCATATCCTGTTCTAGCTTGATGCCCCTTCTAGAATTTCATTTACAGCTTTGGTTGGTGAAACACACTAATTAATACTGTTGTGGAGGCTGAGGATTTTAGCAATCTCATGCCTCCTGCTGGGAAAAAATAGCTGCGGTTTTTTAAACCATGTCTAGCACCATATCAAACAGGGCAAAATGCATCTTACACGGAACTCTCAATGCACTCAATCAAAACATATTTAATCAAAATGCGTTTAGGGAGAACTGTTGACACTCTTATCTGTTGCCAATACTATTAATCACTAAGCTCAGAACTTTCAGTGTGACAGAAATATGAGATCTATTTTTTCAAGTAAAATAATAAAGTAAAAACAGGCCATTTTATGAATTCTACAAGTCCCCAAATAATTCTGAAAACAACAGCATTCTAGTTGGAAAGCAGGTAGTTTGACATGCTGTAGATCTCTAGTGGCAATATTAAGTCATACTAATTTAAGGAACAGATTCCAGTTCCATAGGTTTTTGTTCTGCCTGGGAACACTTGTGGGAACAATCAAAAAGCTTAGATTTGTCACTTGATGTGTGAAGAAGCTGTGACTAACTTCTTAATAAATCTGTTAGTGGTATGAAATATCACATTTTGGCTGAAATTTAAAAAGCCTAAAATTACTACTGTTAATTTGCCTGCCCAGCTTTTAGCAGATCTATGAGTGCTATATATCTCATGCTAAGATCAGCTTACCTGCATGCTATTTTGTACTGCCATCAGTAGATGTCAATTTAGGATGTTTTGAGCAGCATGTAGGACCCAAACTTTTAGTAAGTGTACAACTTTGAAGGAATAAATAGGTGATTTTTATAATCCCTGTCATTTGTAGATCATGAGGTTATGATTCCATTTCCAGGCTCTTGGCTTTCTCTAACACTACTCTAATGGTAAAGAGGAAAAGAAGCGCAAAATTCATTGAACTTGGAACATAAGCCTTTTGTTATGTTCACATAACATAGCTCACTTGGCTATGTCAGTTGGCCGTCTACAAACCGAAGAAGATGGGAAGGATGCTTCGTGAATCCATGCTGTAGATTTAGCAACCTACTCTGCCAAGTTCCGAGCTCTGTTTGCCAGAATCTCTTACTGTCCAAATCCTGGAGTATTTGAAAGGTTTATGTGTCCCTTGAGATCTTCTTATGAATATGATTCCCACATACTTCCAAGAACCTGGGGATCCATAATTAGCTAGTGAAAAGATAATTTATACTACATTTACCTTGAACGCTGATTGGCAGCTGTTAATATAACCCTTGTATTTTGTGCAAGCAAACACAAAAGAATGACCAGTTGATTCCAAAACAATTTTTAAAAGTATGAGAACAAAACCTGCATGTGGCTCATGGGAGGCTATTTTCCTCATAATTTTAAAATACCTTTTCCAAGATGTCATGTACTGATTTTCCTAACATTTAATTGAAAGTTTATTTTTTTAAAAATACTTTTCTCTGACTTGTCCTTTTTTTTTTTTTTTTGGTCAGTTATGGGGCTTGAACTCAGGGCCTGGTGCTATCTTGGAGATTTTTTGTGCTCAAGGCTGGTGCTCCACCGCTTGCGCCACTTCCGGGTTTTGAGTGGTTAATTGGAGATAAGAGTCTCATGGGGACTTCTCTGCTCAGGCTGGCTTCAAACCGTGATACTCAGATCTCAGTCTCCTGAGTAGCCAGGATTACCGGCTTGAGCCACCAGCGCCTGTCCTCTGACTTTCACTAAAACACCACAATTTTCAGGTGCTTCAACATATGTGTCACTGATAGTAATATTCCTATTATACTAAAGATGGTGGGGAGAAAGGCCTCACATGAGGCAGTGTATGTTCACATTTTCTCTTCCTTCCTTCCTTCCTTCCTTCCTTCCTTCCTTCCTTCCTTCCTTCCTTTCTTTTCCTCCTCCTTCTTCCTCCTCCTCCTCCTCCTTCTTTTTTGGTGGTACCTAGACTTCAACTTAGAATCTCAGTCTTGCTTGGCTGGTGTTCTACCACTTGAACTGTGGCTCTAGCCCTGCTTTTTTGCTGGTTATTTTGGGGGATGGAGTCTTGAAGACTTTTCTATCCAAGGCTGAGATCCTGAGATCCTCTGGATGGATCTAAGCCTCCTGAGCTGCAAGGATTACAGGCATGTGCCATGAGTAGTAGGCTCTTTCTCTACTTCTTATGCAAAGTGAATGACAAAACCGTGGTCACAACTAATGACATCTAGATCTTACTAACATGATGATAATACTGGTGATGCTGTTCAGATTTACTAAGTGATTTTTATATACCTTATTGTTCTATGAATATATAATGCCAGCAAAAGTTATTATTTTGACTGTGATATAACTGGATCAAATGGAGTTATTAGTCCATGCTTATAATGCTTCTACTTATATCATAAAAACATGGTGCCTTCCACCCTTAATTCCCTCTGATTCCCAAAGACCAGCTTAGATTGTTGCTGAGTATCAGAGAAAATTAAAATCTAATTCTTATATTAAGCAAATTGTTTTTCTCAGTTGATATTTATATTAGCATTGCCTATTTTCTGTAGGAAATAGAGTGAATAATCTCCTTAGAAGTTTGTTTTTTTCCTAAGATAGTACTTCGACTAAAGATACATTTACTTTGAATACATGGTTTTTTTCTTGGTTAAGATGCTATTTGACAATATGATATTTGTGGGTGTAGTTTAGTATTGCTGGTCAAATAAGAATTAATCAGTCTCTAATTCTCAAAGTATATGGTGAGAAAGTCAACCTTTTAAATGCAGAAGTTATTTTCTGAATAATCACTAAAATTTACTGTAATGGCATGGTTAAGTAAATATGTATGGGTATGTGTGAGATCTTACCTCCAAAATAACTAGTGAAAGACTGGGCACTGGTGTCTTATGCTTATAATCCTAGCTACTCAGGTGGCTGAGATCTGAGCCTCACAGTTCAAAGCCAGGCTGGCTGGAAAGTCATCGAGAGTCTTATCTCCAATTAACAATAAAGAAGCCAATGTAAGCAAGAACTCCTGAGTTCAAGCTCAAGGATATACACACAAGCTCAGGCATACACACACAAAACAGTGAAAACGTCGGCGGAAGGGGTGACTCAAGTGGCAGAGCACCATCTTAGCCAGCATGGAGGCCTGAGTTCAAACCTAGTATTGGGGGAAAAAAGAAGTTAGGTATGAAAAAGAGCCAAAAGAAGAATTCATATGGATTGAAGAGAATTAGAGACATGGTAATTAATATATATGTGCAACCTGAATTGGATCCTAGACTTCAAATAAACATTAGAACAGCAGTTATGGAAAAGAGGAGATTCTTTAAAAAATTTAAAATGGAACTACCACATGATCTTGGAATTTAGGCTGCGGGGGGAAGGTCAGCATATTGACGAAATATGTATGCACTCATGTTCATTGCAGCATTGTTTATATTAGCCAAGCTGTAGGATCAGCTTAATTCCATTGATGGATGGATGAATGAAGAAAATGTGGTATATATGTATATATATATATACATTGAATAGAACACTATTCAGCCTTTAAAAAGAATGCTATCCTGTCATTTGCAACAGCAAATGACTTAGTCATTTGGAATAACAGAGAATTATCAAAGGTCAAGGAGAGGTGCCATCCCCATTGAGAAATACTTATGTTTTATTTTATTTTATTATTGCCACTTTAAGGGCTTTTAAATTAGAGATAAGAGTCTCCTGGATGTTTCTTGCCAGGGCTGGCTTGAACTGTGATCCTCAGAGCTCAGCCTCCTGAGTAGCTAGGATTATAGGCGTGAGCCATTGGCACTCAGCTTAAATTTGATTTTAAGTGATCACATATATCACTATAGCGACATATAATTTAAATTCATCAGTTCAGCCTGGGTAAAGCTGGGAGGGAGGTAAAAATAACTTTATTAAGAAAATCAGTCAAATCTGAGTGCAATCTGTGGATTTGGTGAGTGTTTTGTCACTGTGAATTCACTAAGTCTGGTTTATCCTACCTGCAACTTACTTTCAAATGGTTCAAACACTCTGTGTGTGTGTGTGTGTGTGTGTGTGTGTGTGCGTGCGTGTGTGTGTGTGTGTGTGTGTTATATAAACCCTTTGAGAGGCAGAGCGATTAAGCAAATATGGCAAAATGCTAACTATTAATATGCCACCAATAAGAGGATAGTTCGGAGTTGTTTGGGCCACTCCTGTGATTTTTCTGTAAGCTTCAAAGTTAAAATTTAAAAAGTTAAAAAACCCTCAGAAAACTGAGGGCTAAATTTAGACATTTTAAGGCAAACCAATGTGGAGAGAATTGGCTGGCACTAGCTCTGCACCACAGGAAATACTAAGGAAGTTCTCAGGGCTGAACAGAAACGATCCCAGATGGGAGCCTGCAATGCAGGAAGAAGAGAGCAGGAAATGGCAAAAGTCCTAAACTACACTCTCGCACTGGTAATTCAATATGGAGGATTAAGCACATGTGTGTAGCTACTCTGCTTCCCGACTCTTAAAAATTACTGTAAAGGCTAAAGTTATAAACCCACAAAAATAAACAGAGGGCATCAGTTGACCAGAGAAACTGGGACAAATTTCTGAAGATTGAAAATGAGTGATGGTGCCAGTACTGAATGGGGAGCAACGAGGAAATGTCAGCGACCTGACGCGGAGGAAACGGCACAGCTCCCAAGCTCAGGGCGCAGAAATTCCAGAGCCTGCAGCAAAAGCAAAAATATGAGGCTAGAAATAGAGGAGTTCCTGCAGAGTCTGTAGGCAGAATATTCAATACAGACACCTCTGCACATCAGAGAATGCCATGCTAGCTCCAAAGAAAAGCAAAGATAGGGAGAAAGAGACAGAGACAGGGGCAGAGAGACAGAGGCAGAAGAGCTCACAGTTCAGTCCTCTATGCTGGGGCAGTAACTCTACGTCTTGTTTTTCCCAATCCTCCTTTCTTCTTTTCCTTTACTCTGTCAACAGCACTTAGGCTGCATTCTGGGAACTGGGAACTTCAAGTGTCAGCCACTGACCAGCCAGCTGGGATTCCCTGAGGTTCTAGCTGTTCTAAGGCCAGCCCAGGAGGACAGCTGCTTTCACCTCAACTCAACTGAAGCCTAAGAACTAGTCCACTGGTTTGGGAAGTGTCCTCTGGAGTTCCTTGAGATGACTTAGTCATTTGGAATAACAGAGAATTATCAAAGGTCAAGGAGAGGTGCCATCCCCATTGAGAAATACTTATGTTTTATTTTATTTTATTATTGCCACTTTAAGGGCTTTTAAATTTTATTTATTTATTGGTCAGTTGTGGGGCTTGAACTTAGAGACTGAGAGTTGTCTTTGAGCTCTTTTGCTCGGGGCTAGCTTTATTAGTTACTGGGGTTAGGGAGCTATGTTTTATACATCTTTATCTTTTCCTGGCACAGATACAGGGAAATAGAAACTATTCAGTAAATATATTCTGATTTACAGTGAGAGGATTTTTGGGGGACAGAGGGAGTCGGTATTGAGGTTTGAATTCAGGTCCTGTATATGGCCAGGTAATTGCATTACCAGGTGAGTCACTCTACTTGTCCCTTTCTTTTTTTTTTTTTTTTTTTAATTTTTTTTTTTTTTGAGTCCGGTCATGGGGCCTGAACTCTGGGCCTGGGTGCTGTCCCTCAGCTCTTCAGCTCAAGGCTAGCACTCTACCACTTGAGCCACTTCCGGCTTTTTGCTTATGTGGTGCTGAGGAATCGAACCCAGGGCCTCAGGCATGCAAGGCAAGCGCTCTACCACGGAGCCACCTTCCCAGCCCTACTTGTCCCTTTCTATGTTAATTGCTTCTCAGATAGGATCTCATTTTATGCCCGGGTGGTCCTGGACTTCAATCCTCCTATTTATGCTTCCTTTTGATGTTAGAATGATGGGCATATGCCAGTGTACCCAACTATTGTGTTTTCACAGTAGCTTGAGATACAAGACCACCTCACAGTGCTCATCCATTAGTTGAGATGGAGTCTCATAAATTTTTACGTCTAAGCTGGCCTCAATTTGAGATCCCCTGATCTCTCTACCTCCCAAGTAGCTAGGATTATAGATTTGAGTCACCATGAACCAGCTGGTTTAGCTTATTCTTGAAAATGAAGTTTAAAATATCACACATGGAAAGGCTCATCCTTCATGTGCTGTAATCTAGTGCAGAGAAGGCTAAAGGCAAATGTGGAAAGGATGGTGGACAAAGGGGCTAGATCTACTCATTTTTCTGGTTCCAGTGGGTGACATGGTCCTTCCTGCAAGGTTCTCTTGGGGTCCCAAGGTTTGTTTTTGTTTTGTTTTGTTTTATTTTGTTTTTGATCAGTCATGGGCTTGAACTCTGGACCTGGGCACTGTCTCTGAGCTCTTTTGGTATTAGTTTGAGCTACAGCTCCACTTCTGATTTTTTGGTGGCTAATTGGAGATGAATCTCATGGTCTTTCCTTCCTGTCCAGGCTGGCTTTGAACTATGATTCTCAGATCTCTGCCTCTTGAGTAGCTAAGATTATAGGTGTGAGCCACCAGGCCAAGAGGCCCCAAGTTTTAAATGTGGCACACAGGCTTTAAACAGCTGTGTCTTCCTGGCGGCCACTCCCCACCTACTCTACAGATCATTTGGAAGCTGAAGATATCCGCATTTATTCCATCCAATTCATTCACCGTGTCCATATATTAAAATAAACACACTTCAAAGTAGGATACTGAGTAACTACCCAGAGACCCATTGTTTTTGCAAATCTAAGAGCCATTATCAAGTGTCTTAGATAATATATATCTTTTGGCTTTATTGTATCCACTTGGGAACTAAAGTATAGGATTTCCTCCCGTATCTCCTAGTTGTTTATTCTCATCTAGGAAACTTTGATTCATTTGCTCTCTGCATATTCTTAATGCAGCTGAGTTTTAACATGATTCTTTCATTTAACTTCACAAAGCTTCATTCTCCTAAGAGCCGGTATCAGGCCAGGACATCTCTGTGATTGAAATCAGCCTGGTTCTGGGAAAACTGTTTCAATTACTACTGGCTCTGAAATGCCTGAAGGATCACCAGCCCTCCTCAGTATTAGTCTGAGGACATAACCTCTTAGAGTATGTAAGCAGGATCTAGGAGGAGAAATCATTCTCCTAAAATAAACGGAAGCAGGAACTAGTTGGGCAGTGTCCCTTGGGGCTCCTGGAGCAGACCCTTTCTGTCACTGCGGACAGCAGAGCTGATGGTAAGTAGATGCTTGAAGAAGCACCAGGGGTCACGATGAGGTATCCTTTGGGGGTAGACTTGTACTTCCAAAGCGTTTTTTTCTCTACTACAGCCCTAGGTTATCTAAAAATTAGGAATCTTTGCTCATCTCATGGGATGATTGAGAAAGCAAAATGAAAACATACATGACAACCTGTTGCACACTACTAGGCACTACGTATGGTTTACAAAGTAGTAATGCAGCCACTTGGTCCCTGGAGAGGTTAGAAAACATTGCCTGGTCCACACTCAAGCTACAGTGTCCATCCATTGGCCCCTAGAACACAATATTCTATCTGAAGTGGTGAAGGTATTGATGATGTCTTAGGCGTGTAAAAGTACACAAATATTTAGAGATCCCTTAGGACAGCCGCTGGACAATTCTTTTTTGTTGTTGGTCGTGGGTCTTGAACTCTGGGCCTGGGCACTGTCTCTGAGCTCTTCAGCTCAAGGCAAGCCCTCTATCACTTGAACCGCAGTGCCACTTCCGGTTTTCTGGTGGTTAGTTGGAGATAAGAGTCTTACGGACTTTCGTGCCTGGGCTGGCTTTGAACTGTGATCTTCAGATTTTAGCCTCCTGAGTAGTAGGATTACAGGTGTGAGCCACTGGTGCCTGGCTGGACAATTCTTAAAATACAACTCTATTTGAAGACTTGGGGCATCTTCACAGCTTCTTTAAAGGTTAGAGCTAGAAATGCAGCTAACCCAGAAAGGCAGGGCCTCCCCACTTCCTCTTGGCCTTCGACTTACAATATATGGTGGTGATCAATATAGTTTATTTCCCATGCCACCTTAATATCCTCACTTTCTTTTCATGTTTTCATTATTTCTATTATTCATTTTATGTCTCAACATTCATATACAGATATTCCTAAAACAGGTATCTTATTTAAAAAAAATTCTGTGCCAGTCAGGATGCACCAAGTGGAACTGCATTAGTTAGTTTTCTTCCACTGTCACAAAATACCCAAGGAAATCAAGTTTTAAAAGAGAAGCTTTACTTTTTTATTGCGACTCAGTCTGTAGTCATTTGGCCCTCTTGCTGGTGGGCCTTGGTGAGGCGGTGCATATTGTGCATGTTATGCATATTGTGCTGTTCCCAGCCAGCACAGGCTACTTGGGAAGACTTTGCTCATTGCAGTCTCTCAGACTCCATCGATCACACAGAGGACATGGTGAGTCACAGGCTTATAAAGCTTCTACTTAGAAGATACCTTTGTCACTTCTACTCATATTGCATCAAGGTAAGTCAGATGACTCTTTTCAACTTTGGCAGGAGCCATAAGAGCTGGGAATAGAACTCAGTGGTAGAACATTTGCCTACCAGTGTGACTTCCTAGGTTTAATCCTCACCACTGAAGAAAAGTACTTTTGAGGAGACAAAGGGAGACATGCAGGGGAGTAAATTCTGCTGTGTTACTGAAAGGAGAATCAGTGTTTGTGACACTGTGCTGATCTCGACCACATCTTCATGGGGAATGCAGAATAGCAATCCTTCAAAAATGTCTATTTATTAATACCTGAATTATACCATGTTATGCGACAAAGATTAATTCCTTGTAGAACTACAGTTGTTCATCAAGTGATGTTAAAATAGCAAGCATATCCAGGTAGACCCTATGTAACCACAAGCATGGAGGTTGAAGGAGGAAGGTGAGAGGAGGAATAGGTGGGAGCTGGCTTTGAAGGCAGAGAGGTGGCTGCTGCTGCTATGATTGGATATGCTTTGTTCCCCAGCACTCATGCACTTTGGAAGCTTGCTTCTAGAGAGGCTATCGTAAGGAATGGTGGGGCTTTTATGAGGTAGAGCCTAATAAAAAGTCATGGGCCAAGGAATGGCTCTCAGAAAAAATTAATATAGTTCCCAGGGAGTCTAATTAGTTCTCATAAGGGAGTAGTTAGAAAGGAATAAATATGTTTCTGCACAGCCAAGGACATAGCCAACAAGCTAAAAAGAAAGCCTACACAATGGGAGATTTTTTTTGACAGCTACACATCAGACAAGGGTATAATATCCAGAAATACAGAGAACTTAAAAATTAAAAAATTAAAAAAAATCAACATCCGACTAATGCATATCCTACTAAGGTGTGATCAGGCTCATCATGGTATCACAGCACCACTAATGAGAGTCTTTACAGAAAAAGGAGTACAAATGGCCAATAGACACATCTCTGGCATCAAGGAAATCAAAACAACATTGCAATTCCTGTTCGAATGGCCATTATCAAGAAAACAGACGTGGCTCAGAAGGACCCCTAATATACACTGCTGGTAGGAATGTAAACTTGTTCAACCAATCTGGAAGGCAGTATGGAGGTTCATCAAAAAATTAAACATAGAAGTGCCCTGTGATACAGTATTTATCCTAGGCATTTATCCTAAAGATTATAAACCAGGCTACAGTAAAGCCACCAGCACAAATATGTTCATTGCAGCACTATTCACCACAGTCAGGGTATGGAATCAGCTTAGATGTTCCTTAATGGAAAAATGGGCCAAGAAGACGTGGCATTTGTGCACAATGGAATTTTACTTATCCATTAGAAAAATGGTACATCCACATCATACCATTTGTAAAGAAATGGAAAGACATAAAAAAAATTGTTAAGTGAAGTAAGTCAGGCCAGAGACATAGGATGAATATTTTCTCTTATATGTGGAAACTAGACTTAGCTTATAAACATATAAGTAAATATTTGAATGATACATAATTGTATACAAACGTATTAATTGAAATATGAACTCTAGGGAGAGCTCAAATAGTATAGTTCCTTAGAAAGGCAAAGTCAAAGTTCAGCAAAATAAACACCACAAAATGGGTACTTGAAAGGGGTGGTATGGAGTCAAGGGAAAAGGAGTAAATGAGTGAGAAGGAGAAGAAAGTGAGAATTCAGTGAAGAATTCAATGTATATCCTACAAAATTAAGAAGAGTGAGGGGAGGGGTGAGTAGAGGAGGAATGGGTGAGAATGTTGAAAGGGTGACATTGATCAAAATGCATTACTCATGAACTGCTTTGTTAAATGGAAATTCCTTTGTACAGCGACTTAAAGATAACAAAAATAAATCTTTAATGAAAAGAAAACAGTAACTAGACCCCTGGGTCCCGCTCTAGCCATTGTATCATCAACTGATTGGCTTCATCTGTGCTCCCACTATACATTCTCTGTTGACACAACCAAGGGGACCTCATCAAAGCTGAACTAATGCTTGTGCTATGTCCTGTTTTACCCCTCAGATCTCAGCCTCCTGAATAACTAAGATTACAAGTGTGTACCACCAGCGCCTCTCCCCCACCCCATCTCTGAAAAACATTAATCTATATTGCTGATTCTTGATGTGCTCTTGCTAGGCACCAAACAGTAAATTAATTACATACTTTACAGGAATACAAAAATAATCAAATTCGATCACCAATCTGCTCAAAATTCCCTCTGCACTTGTGGCAGGATGGAGTAGCAGACAAATATGTTGTTCATTACAAAGTAGTGGAGGGTGAAAACAACTTGCCCCTTGTATTCTGATTTACTCCTTTAGATACCTATCCAAAATCAGATAAGTTGATGTTAGGGAAATGAACCCTAAGATATGTATTCAAATGTTTTTTTTTCCTTTCAGGTGATTGTTTCTAACACATTTATAAGATTATTTCTTTGTTGATTTGTTTGTCCCCCTTCCTTGTATTTGATGTTGGTATAATTTGTGGAGGGGAAGGGAAAAAACAAATCGTTTAAATAGGGATACAGGTGGACCCACTCAACAATGAGATGTACAAGACATTATGTCGAAAAACAAACTTTACAACTTTGGTGGGGGGAGGATTGGGTGGGGGGGACGGAAGGGGGGAAGGATGGGAAGGGATGGGAAAGGGAAACAAAGGAAGCTACAATGCTTGATAAGAAATGTACTCATTATCTTGCCCATGTAATTGTAACCCTTCTGTACAGTATTTTCACAATAAAAAAACAAAACAAAATCTGTAAGTACATCATTATTAAACACAAACTTATCCTGACTTACTGTTTTGCATTGTCTGCATTTTATAATGGTTTGCAAAGGTTTATAATGCAGTTTTGTAATGGTTTGTACGTCCTTTATCTTCTTTTCCAATCCAAGCATTGCCCTCCCCCACTTCCTGAAGAAGGTGGCCTATAGAGGTCTCAATTTGCCAAGCCTTTGCTAGGGCATAGAATGAAGGATGTGTGTGCCTGTGTGTGTGTGTGTGTGTGTGTGTGTGTGTGTGTGTGTGTGTGTGTGTGTGCATTCTCTCACTTTGTTCCAAGGCCAAAGATACAAATGACTTTTAGATTGTCCCTTGTGTTGTATTATCCATGCCTCTGCCCTTCAGTAGTGCAAATAATCAAGAGTTCACTCGTGTAATTAATTATACAGCCAGGGCTGAGAGCCAATGTCCTTGGGCTCTGTCCTTGAAATTCTAAACCTGTCAGCGAACTAAATCTTGTTTCTTTATAAAGACCTAGTAGCAGGTATTTCATTACAGTCACTGAAGATAGACTAGGAACTAACAGGAGCCAAGAAATGCAGTCTCCCTTATAGCATGCAGAAGGTATGTAACCCTGTCAGCACAATGATATTAGTTCATTGAGACCTGGGTCAGGCTTTTGAACTATGTTACTCTAAAATAGGGAGTTTTGTTGTTTAAAGGTAATACATGTGTGGTGATTCATTAGGAAATGAATATGCCTTACCCTATTTTTCTAGCCATAAAATATATGATCAAATTTGGAACAAATAACATCAGAAAAATGAGATATAAAAACAAAGTGCAAGTTTTTGGTATATGCTGTTTCACTATTACTTCCAACATGTAAATACATATGTGCATATATGTGCACATGTTGCACAATGACATCCCACAGCATAATATTGGGGCCTTCCTTCTCAGCAACGGCTCATGAACATTTTCCCATGACTAAACTGTTCTAGCTGTGCTGTCCAAAGCAATCACATGTGGCTATTTAGAACTGGAAATGTGGCTGTCTAAATTAAGAAGCACTATAAGTAAAAAACACACACCAGATTTCAGAGATTTTTGTATGGAAAAAAGTAAACTATCTGATAAATTTTAGACTAATTATATGTTGAAACAATAATATTTTGGCTTGAAGCTCAAAGGCAGGTGCTTGTGTGAAGTCCTGGGTTCCATCCCCAGCGCCCACAAAACACACAGCAAAGCCAATAAGATTTTGGTTTTGTTGGGTTAAATATATTGCTAACAATGATTTTGTTCCTTTTTACTTTTTAGTGTGGCTACTAGAAAATTCACATTATCTGTATGGCTAGCTTTAGACTGCACAGCACTATTTTCACAAGCAAGATTTTTATATGCAAAAGGTTTCTCTCTGTACATTTTGGAACTCTGTGTGTCTCTTACTTAGGTGTACCTTTGAGAAAAGCACTAAGTTTTCTTTGAACTGCCTCTATTGATTCTCATATGCTGCAGCAAAGCAGTTTCAGCCTTCAACTGCCCTGTTTCCTCCATGGTGGTCCAGGCTCAATGCATCAGTATCAGAAAGAATCTCTCCTGCAGAAGAAATCACACTTTGGTGTGTGTGTGGTGGTGGTGGTGGTGGGGCTGGTCATGGGGCTTGAACTCAGGGCCTGGGTGTTGTCCCTGACCTTTTTTTGCTCAAGGCTAGCTCTCTACCACTTAAGCCACAGCTCACTTCCTGCTTTCATGGATGGTTAATTGGAGATATGAGACTCAAGTATATCCTGCTGGGGCTGGCTTTGAGCCATCATCCTCAGATCTCAGCTAAATAGCTAGGCTTACAGGTATCAGCCACTGGCGTTGGACATCTATCTATCTATCTATCTATCTATCTATCTATCTATCTATCTATCTATCTATCTATCTATCTATCTATTATCTATCTCCATTAGTCATATGTGCATAATATATATGTATATATACACATATATATCTCATCCCCTAAAAATTTCCTTAGATCTTTTTTTTTTTTTTTTTTTTTGGTCGTGGGGCTTGAACTCTGGGCATGGGTGCTGTCCCTCAGCTCTTCAACTCAAGACTAGCACTCTACCACTGGAGCCACAGTGCCACTTCTGGTTTTCTGAGTGACTTACTGGAGATAAGAATCTCATGGACTTTCTGGCCCAGGCTGGCTTTGAACTGCGATCCTCAGATCTCAGCCTCCTGAGGATTACAGGCATTAACCACCAGTGCCTAGCTTTCTTAGATCTTTATCAACAAAAAAATTACAGTTACATTCTGAGAAAAATGCCCATTCCAAGCTTTGCAATGGTCCTTATCTTCTGTTTTTCTGTAGACACAATTTCCAGGGAAGTTTGCATATATATGCTTTGCAATGTCAGGTGGGTTTTTCTGGAGAACCTCCTGGGTATTCTTTTTGTGTCTGCATCTCTGAAAACTTGTATTTTCTTAGTGATAGTGAATAGCGATAAGAAAATTCCTTAAGTATTAACCCTAAGATATAACTTGAACTCATATTTTATTGTTAAATATGAAAGTATCTGTAAAATATAGGCTAAAGAGTCAATAGATCTTCCCACATGGTTTGCCAAATGCTGGAATTGCTATTTCACCTTATATTGAGATTGTTTTTGTTGTTGCTGTGGTTGATCTTCGGAGGTGGTAGTGGTACTGGGGTTGGAGCCTAGAACTTCATATTTGCTAGGGAGATGTTTTATTGCTTGAGCTTTGCCTTTACTCCTTTTTGCCCTGGTTATTTTTGAGATATGCCTTGCTTTTTTTGTGCGGGTCCTAAGGCTTGAACTCAGGGCCTGGGCCTGAGTTTGGGTGTTCAAGGTTTGCACTCTACAGCAGTACCACATCTGGCTTTTGGGCAGTTAATTGGAAATAAATGTCTCACGGACTTTCCTTCCTGGGCTGGCTTTAAACTGCAATCCTCAGATCTCAGCCTCCTGAGTAACTAGAATAAGAGACATGAGGTACATATGCTAGGGTCTTGCTTTTTGCCTGGGTGGTCTGTACCATGATCCTTCTATTTATAATTCCTACTGTAGCCTGGTTGACAAACACATGCCAACATACCCAGCCTTTTAAGCTATTTTTTTTTTTCTGTTGAGATGGAGTCTTAAGAACTTTTGAGCTGGGCTACCCTGGAACCATGATCCACCCAGTCTCCATCTTCTGAATAGCTTGGGATACAGGCAGGAGCCACAGGTAGGTGCTCTGATATTAATCTTGCTTTTTAACTTTTTAGCCCCTCACATTTCTAAACCCACCAAAGTACTCATTACTTTTCCTACTGATTTATATTATGATAGAAAGGACTGAAGTTTTTTTAGGGAATATTACTGCATAATTTGTTTCAGAGTCAATTTGATTTCTTTTAGCTTTTGGTGTTATAATTTGTTATGGTGTAGGTTTGGGACATATACTGCAAGGGTGTAACTCAGGGAAGATGATTCCTCTCAGGACACTGAGAGTAGCAATATAGTAGCCAGAACAGAGGGTTCCCTAATACCTAGCAAAACAGTGACATCTTTTCACAATTTTTAAGATAACACATTGATTTGGTGATTGTCAAGGCCAGGAGGAAAAGACACAGAGGAAACAAGACCATTGCTTTGTCTATTTATCAATTAAGGGATTCTATCTCCCACAGTTAGATGTGTCCTCTGGTTGAAGATCACTTTGAAGGGGAACTGAGTTCTAACCACTGTGAGTACTTACATGAAATATAACTCCCAATAGCCTAGCCATCCTAGTTTATTTCATGGAGAGATGTAGAATAAATCCAGTCTTCAAACTCATCCGGGTTTTATTCTAGAGTAACTTATATCAGACTTAAATCGAGGACTTAAATCAGATTATCAAAATCTTTCTCGTCCTTCCAATATAAAAAGATCCTTCTAAACAGACTTTCTTTACCCCTATGTTACTTAACTTTTTCCATTGCTCTTATATCCATCTGATATATTTTTGTTTATTATTTGACTCATTCACCTGCATATAAGCTTCACAAGGGCGGGTTTTGAATGTCATTAATTTCTGGAAACAACACACATGGCAGGCACAGAATACACCCTGGCCTTACATTCTTGCAGATCTGCAAGACCTCTTCTCCATCCCACTATAAATTTCCTTTTCCCCTCTCCCCAAAGAGATCCTTTCTAGTAGTTTCCACAGAAGTTGTAGGGTAGAGTTTTATTGACTTTACCAGTGTTCTTTGGTCAAAGGCATGGATGGCACTGTTTGGTCACTCTGGAATTATATTCTCAATTGGAGTAGGATTTGGTTTATCTATAACCACATAGCTCCAAGTGGGGAAGGGTTGATTCTTTGAAAGGCTATCAGGCACTTCTACTAGAAGGAAAGAAGAAGGGCAGAACTGGTAAAAGGACAGGGGGAGAGATACATATTCAGAATGTCTACTTACCAAGCACAATCCCATTCAATTTGCACCACAACCAAGAGAGGGTACCATGATAGAGGCGAAAGCCGACTTAAAATCGAATTAAGACAATTTGCTAGCTAGAATGGTGCTGAGCTGAGCCTCACATCCAGTTCTATTGGACTCTAGACCAGAACTCATGCAAACTCCTTTCTAGTTAATTTCTCTTCATTCATTCACCAGGAGTTTATTGTGATTGGCTCTGCCATTTTTAAAGAGCCACTCCACTCCATCCAGGAAAGGCTCCTAGAGTCATCAAGATTTGCCACATTCTTGCACATGGTTGGATCAATCCTTTGGTTCAGGATAATTTTTTCTGCATTTGTAGAGTACAGAAAAGTACTTTTTCCTTCACATATTAAATACTTTGAATTTCTTAATAAACTCATACTCTGTGTGAGCAAGGTTATCATTTCTAACTTATGAGAGAAATCTATCTGTGGAACTGCACAAGGTGGAGGCTGCCCTGTGTCAAGGTACTTCAACTATGACCTACAGGGCGCACGCCACAAGCCTTTTGGACTTCTTCGGCTACCGTCGTCACGTGCTCGGCCCGCATCTTCCTTCTGCGCCTGCGCGCTGCGGGTCCGCAGTCCATTTCTCCTGCTGCGGGGAAGGACGTTGGTGTGGAGGTGAGGCCGGGCGGCGTTGGAGGCCCGCGTCCGCGTTTCCACGGCGCCGGGGTGTCCCGGGGTGGCGTAGCGACTCTACGAGGCCGTCGTGGCGGAGCCTTGGGTTTCTTTCCACCACAGCTCCCTTTCGCCCCTCGGCGGCTTCGGGAGGGCGGCGGGCCGCGGGGGGCCGCGGGGGGCCGCGGGGCGCTGAGGCGGGCCGCGGGGCGCTGAGGCGGGCCGCGGGGGGCTGAGGCGGCCCCGGGCCTGGCTCGGCCGTGGGGCGTCCGGGCGCCTGCGCGCTCGCGGCCGGCCTCCAGGCCTGCCTCCCCCGGCGCCGTGCGCCCTGTCGGGTCAGTGTGACCTTGCCTGGCTCACCGTTATAACCGCCCTGCCCCGTCCGCGGGGGCTTGCGGCAGCCGGACGGGGCGGCGGCGGCGGCCTCGGCGGCAGCCCGCGGGCCTCGGCCCCCCACCCACCCCCACCGCGGGGCCTGCCGGCGGGGAGCCCCCCCCCCCACCCACCCCCACCGCGGGGCCTGCCGGCGGGGAGCCCCCCCCCCCACCCACCCCCACCGCGGGGCCTGCCGGCGGGGACCCCCGCCCGCCCCCCACCCACCCCCACCGCGGGGCCTGCCGGCGGGGACCCCCGCCCGCCCCCCACCGCCTCGGCCGGAAACGGGCGCCGCACCGCGCTCGCACCTGTGTACGGTTGGGAAGATATTTTAGGTGTGCTGTCTGGTTGCTTGGCTGTTGCCCGGTTACCAGGTTGTTTGGAATAGTAGTTGAGCGCCGGAGAGAAGAGATGAAGTGGGTGAAGCCACCGCTCACCTTTGCTCTGTGGGAGTAGCCAGTCACTAGCTGTTAAAATGCCTCGTTGTGGGTGCGAGATCTTCAGGTGTCTTACTGTGTCCTGAAACGTTCTTTTGTCTCTATCTATTAAGGACTGTTGCTACCATGGCTTCTGGTACATTGGCAAAACCTCAGATGCGGGGTCTTCTGGCCAAGCGTCTGCGGATTCATATTGTTGGAGCATTCATTGTCTCTTTGGGGGTCTCAGCTCTCTATAAGGTATGTACATTAGTTTATTGTTTTGTGTTTAAGGTAATGGAGTGTGTATTTTAAAACGATTTTTAGCTTAGTTAAGGAGTATTTAGGTATTGGGGCTTGAACCTGGGACCTCCAAAAAACTCCCTCTTGGGTGGGGGCAAGCTCTAGTAGTAGTGTTTAATCTCCCCCACAAAAAGAGGTGGAGAGCAGGAGAGGAAAGAAGGAACGAATGAATTCTTACCTTTCCTGAACTTCAATGGGATGGTAACCTCATAGATAGCTTACCTTCCATCTTTAGATGGAGTTGTGTCATTTTGCTAGGCCTGCCAAAACCAAAGTGGTAGATCGAATTAGATGACAAGTTTTTTTTTTTCCTCTCATAGTTCTGAATACTTGAAATCTGTAGATAGGTTTGATTTCTTCTGAGTCTCTTCACCTTTGCTTATAGAAGTTTGTCATCTTTCTTTCTACATGGTTCTTTGTAGGGTCGCCTGGCAGTGGCTTAATTTCCTCCTGAAAAAACACAACTGATACTGGACTCACTCTAAAAGCTTCATTTTAAACATTAATTAATTTAAAGACATATTTCCAAGTAGTTACATTCTCAATATTAGAAATTCAGACTTTAACACATGAATTTTGGGAGAACAAAGTTCTCCCCTCAATATATGGTACATAATAATGCAGAGGTGTAGGAAAAGCAGTAAGTCTGTTGGGCACCTTGAAAAGTTGTCTTTTTTTTTTTTTTTTTTTTTTCCGTCCATCGTGGGGCCTGCACTCTGGGCCTTGGCTCTGTCACTGAGCTCTTCACTCAAGGCTAGCGCTACCACTTGAGCCACAGCACCACTTTTGGTTTTCTGAGTGGTTTATTGGAGATAGAGTCTCAGGGACTTTCCTGCCCAGGCTGGCTTTGAACCACAATCCTCAGATCTCAGCCTCCTGAGTAGCTAGGATTACAAATGTGGAGCCACTGGCACCCAGCAGAATTCAGATTTTTAAAATTCTTCCTACTTAGAATTTTTTGTCTATATTCTAGCTATGCTGTGAGCTTCATTAAGGAAAGTATCTTTTTTTTTTTTTTTTGTCCTGAGGCTTGAACTCAGCCTATATGCTGTCCCTGAGCTCTTTTGGTCAAGCTAGTGCTCTACCGTTTGAGTCACAGATCAACTTTCGGGTTTTTTTTTGTAGTTAAATGGAGATGTGTCTCTGTCTCAGACTTTTCCTGCCGGGCTGGCTTCACCCTCAATCCTAAGCTCTGGTACCCAGCCATATCTTTTATTTTTATGGTGCCACCCCATTGCCTGATACACAGATGTTTAAAGATATTTGTTGATAAGAGGGAGTATCTAAAATTCAGTAGTTCCAAGTGTTTTGGAGGAAACAAAAGGTAGGACTAAAGCTCCTTGAGAGCTTAAATATATTGGATGTTGAAAGATAGAATCAAAAGTGGTTTGGGGAAAAGGATATTTTGAGTCAGAGTTCTTTATTACAGGGAGTGGAATTTGAACTTGTAAGGTTTGGGAGAATTTGGAGAGCAAAGAGGAATAACACTGAACACAAGCAGTAAATGGGTATATGCTCTGGGACCCTTTGAAAGAGACAGGCATAAAAATATTTTTGCCTACCGTGTAGTGAACATGAAATGAATGTGGAAGGAGGACTGGATGATAGAGTAATTATTATATTCCTTGATTCTCTCATTGTCAGCGATCAAGTCTGACCTATAACTTCTTGTATGATTCTTATCACTTCTAACTGGTGGTCCTCAGACTAGATCTGTTAATTTTTTTGGGTTATCATCATTCAATGTGTAGAAGTTTTAAAATTTGATCTACAGCAAAAATATATTCTTGCATTGTGACTCAGTTAACTTATTATATATGTGTATGTATGTATGAGAAATTATAAATGTATATTGCATATTTACAAAAGTTTGATGGGACAAAATATGTAATGCACTCTTAATTTCTATTTTATCTTTTTGAAGTGTTGGCTGTAGCCTTCTACATTGGTTTCTTGCCCTACTGATGAGTAGTGGATTAAATTATCATTATCCCTATCATTTATAATATAGTAGCTCTTCAGAAGTATTTGCTATTACTGAATTCCCTTTCCCATGCTTATGAGCATATAAGAAACTTTTTGAAAAATCTCATTTCCTGGCAGATTCTTTAAAAGTATAATGACAAGTTTTGTCTGTTTCTTTAGATAGGTTAGTTGTGGTCTACAGAGCCAGCAGACTGGCATTTTGTACTAGGCTGTTATATAGAGCTCAGTACTTTGTATTTTCTGTCTGTATTAAGAAATGGGATAGTGCCAGACACTTGATAGAGGGCTCTTACTGAGTTCTTCATCAAGTAGCATGATTCTACATTCTGTAATGCACACACTGATATTGATTAGCATTTGAATTATACTGTTTTCTAAAATTAGGTATTAGATTTGAGTTTGGTATATTAACCAAACAAACCCACTAAGCAGTGTTTTGTGGAGAATAAAACTTCTACTTTTGTCATAGATAAGCAGTTGAATTCTGCTTGAGCCACATGCTAGGTAGTGCTTCTAGACCTTCATCAAGTTGCTTAACTCCACTTCAGTAAAAGAATCTTCATTCTTTGTTCATCTCTCCCATTTGTATGCAAAAAACAAAACCTCAGCAAAGTGAGCTCCCTCTTATCCTTTCCTTTGATGATTCTTCACTTGTAGCAGTTTCAAGACTTTCTGTCAGTGATTAGTAGTGGTCCTCTTGAGTCTATTCCATCATTTGTTGCACTGCCAACTCCTAGAACCCGTGTTGAAATGCAAATCACCCCAAATTATTATTATTATTTTTTGCTGGTCCTGGGGCTTGAAGTCAGGGCCTGGGCTTTGTCCTGATCCTCTCTTGTGTTCAAGGATAGCACTGTACCACTTGAGCCACAGCACCACTTCCAGCTTTTTCTGAGTAGTTTGTTGGAGGTAAGAGTCTCACGGACTTCTGCTCAGGCTAGCTTTGAATGGCAATTCTCAGGTCTCAGCCTCCTAAGTAGCTAGGATTATAGTTATGAGCCACCTGTGTCAGGCTGACCCCAAACTGTTTTTTCTTGGTCATTCAGATGTAGACACCTAACAAATCAGTGTCATATTCCTTTAAAATCCATACTGTGGCTAAAAGTGAACCTGTTTTTAGTATGAATATAGAAATATGGATTTGCTGGAGGGAAGACTACTCCCTGATGTCTTTTACCTTTTTGGGTTGTACTCTGGCTCTTACCAGTCTGTACCTTTGTTTTACCAGACATGCATACAAACATTCCTACACACTACCCACCCAAGAAAAGGTATTATCTGTCCATAGGCAAAGAGCTTGTAATTTTCCATGAGACTACGTTCTTGTATCTGTATCTCCTCTTCTACCCCTTAGGAAATGCAGGGCTCTGGTGAAAGAATATACATAAACTTTGTCTTTCATATAATCTTTAAGATGTCCCTCAATGTTTCTTTTTAGTTTGGTGTGGCTGAACCAAGAAAGAAGGCATATGCAGATTTCTACAGAAATTATGATTCCATGAGAGATTTTGAGGAGATGAGGAAGGCTGGTATCTTTCAGAGTGCAAAATGAATTTGGAACGTAAAGGTAATACAGTTACTTGGGTCTCTGTTCTCATTTGTCCTATAAATTTGCATGTCATTATTACACTTTGTTTTCATTATGGAGCTTGAACTCAGGGCCTGGGCACTGTCCCTGAGCTCTTTTGCTCAAGGCTAGCACTCTACCATTGTGAGCCACAGCTCCACTTCTGGTTTATGAGTGGTTAGTTGGAGATGAGTCTTATAGGGACTCATCTGCCCCAGCTGGCTTCAAACCACAACCCTCAGATCTCAGCCTCCTGAGTAGCTAGGATTACATTTTCTTTACTGAAGTTTTGTACCAAGTTTTTTTCTTTTCTGCCAAAAAATGATGTGGGAAATTTTTCTGTGTTTGTGTGCTGGTACTGGATCTTTTCAGGGCCTTGCACTACTCTTACTTGGCTTTTTCTCTTACTGCTGGCTTTCTACCTCCTGAGCCATATCTAGTCATATTTTTGCAGGTTACAGACATTTGTCTGGGCTGGCTTTGATTTCAGCTTCTAGAGTAGATAGGATTACAGGCATGAGCCATTAGAATATTAACTATTGCAGTAAATGAACATTTCTGAAATGTCTTTTATTTGTATCATTCATTTCTCTGTGGTATTTTGTAGTTTTCCATGTATTTGTTCATATTCTTTCATTCCTAATGTTTTGTTCTTTTTGAAATGTCATGGGACTTGAACATCGGGCCTGGGTGCTGTCTCTGAGCTCTTTAGCTCAAGGTTAGTGCTCTACCACTTGAGCCACAGCGCCACTTCCAGTTTTCTGATGGTTAATTGGAGATAAGAGTCTTACAGACTGTCCCTGCTTGGGCAGGCTTTGAACTGCAATCCTCAGATCTCAAGTCTCCTGAGTAGCTAGGATTATAGGCGTTAGAAACTGATTTCGTTGTGTTCATTTTGGCTTCTGCAACTTTGCTTTCATTTCTTTCTATGCTTTTTTTTCCTATCCCTTCTCATTTTCTGTACATTTTTGTATATGGAATTGTTAGTGTTGTTTCTTTTTCCTCTTTGGATTCCTTTTGTTTTTTTCATACTGTATTGATTAGAAGGTGGCCAGGAACAAGCACATTTGCCTTGTTTCTAATTCTAATTACAGGAAAAGCTTTCAAGTCATCTTCCTTTTGGTTTGACATAATTTATGAGTTCATCATGTTTTATATTTATTTTTTAGTACCAGTACTAAGGCTTGAGGTCAGGGCCTGTCTCTTGGCTTGTTTGCTTTTGGCTAGTGCTGTACCACTTGAGCCACAGTTCCACTTTGGGCTTTTTGATGGTTAATTGGAGATAATTGTCTCAGACTTTCTTGTCCTGATTTGCATGGAACTGTGATCCTCAGATCTCAGCCTCCTGAGTAGCTATTATAAGTACATTGCACTTCAGTATCTAATTGTTTTTATTATGAAAAGGTGTTTTGTCAAGATGTCTTCTCTGTATGTTTATGTGGTTTCTGTTACTGTGATGCATCATATTTTAATAGTGTGTGTTGAACCATCCTGCATTCTAGGAATTAGTTTCTTGGCCCTCAATTATAATCCTTATAATATGCTATTAAATTTGGTTGGCTAGGAATCTTTACTCTCATTTTTTACATGGTGAAAGTGTCTCTGCTCCTCTTCCCCCCTTTCTCCTTTATGAGTAAGGAGGAAAAAGGTAGTGTATTAGGAGCTTGAAAAGAAGCTTGGAAAATGAGTCTCCAGATCATACAGCCTGAACTGGGCTTCCTGCTGGGTGAAAGTGAGTAGTCAGTGTAGGGTTCACTAATAGGAATATATGCCAACCTCATTTTTGTCATTAACTTAGCCCTTGTGTTTCTCTTCACAGAATTTCTTTGGATTGACCTGTGTTCCTGAACTATGAAACATAAATATGTGGGCTGATAGTTTCTCTTATAAATAAACAAATACTGTGGACCGAAGTCTGTTCAGTTATTCATATTGATAATTCAGGGCATTAAAAAGCATCATACTTGGTTGGAAATTTTTAAGTTACTTATAAACATTGTAAAGATAAATTATCTCAGTATTTTTTCTTTAATATTTAGTTGCTCTGATTTTTTTTTTCCTATTGTACTAAAGATAATTCTGGCTGCCATTGCTCCGGCTTTGAAGGAGTGTCTGGGAGTCCAAATGAGGTGTCTCTGTACTGTGGGCTTTCAGAAGGGTTAGACAGTGAGTCCAATAAAAATCTGTCCTTGGGGCCTCATTTTCATGATGGGATAGCCTTGCTGTCACCAAAGATAATTAAAATGCAATTACTGAGGAGTACTTAGAATTTGCTTTGCTAAAGAGTAGTTTGTAGAGTTGGAATATGTAATTTAGAAAAACAAGTGCTGGAATTGAGTAATATTTGCTGATGATTCAGCAGTGTGGTAGCTTTTTTGGAATATATTATTGCTGATATTACAGCAAGTATCAAAAGTTAGGTTTATTAACACTGGTTTTAATCACAGTCCCTTAATAAACTGTATTTTACTCTTTTTAACTCATAGGTAAGATACTTGAATCCTGGTGATAGGAACTGACTCAGTGAAAAACTTCAATGTAAAAAGCTCCTTTGGTGATGTGACCTTTAATACACTATCAGTGAAAGACACAATATAAAAAGTCCATTTAGCTGGGTGCTGGTGGCTCACACTTGTAATCCTAGCTACTCAGGAAGCAGATTTGAAGATTGTGGTTCAGAGCTAGCCCAGGCAGAAAGTATGAGACTCATCTCCAGTTAACCATCATAAAACCAGAAGTGACACTGTGGCTCAAAGTGGTAGAGTGCTAGCCTTGAGCAAAAGAGCTCAGGGACCATGCCCAGGCCCTCAGTTAAAGCCCATGACCGCCCCCAACCCCCAAATAAAAAGTCCATTTAACAGAAGATGTTTACATAGTAATCCAGGACATTTTATTTTAAATAATTTTATAATACTTGAGAGTATGCAAAATACATAAAACGTACACATACAAGAGTTAGTACATATTCACATCCTTAAAAATATACTTGAGGTTGACCAAAAGTCACTTTCCTAAATCAAAGGCATTTTTCATATTCAGCTTGAATGTCCGTTAGCCTGTTTTTCCACTAACCACGTTATAATATAATGGTGATATGCCAATAACCTCTGAGTTAAATCAGAGAGCTTTTATAATAGCATTTTTACCCTGACAATTGATAGCAAAAAGTTGTAGGGCCAAATATGAATGCAGTCAGTGGGCATGTTTAAATTAATTGGACCATGAGATATTTACCAAGCATTTTAAGATCCATTGACCTCAGATTTTTGAGTTAAACCCATTTGTAGATGCCAAATAATATTTGCCAGACATGTTCATTGCTTTGTCAAGTCAGTTTGTCCAAGAAAACTATCTGAACTGATATTATCATTGGGGTTTTTAATTCCTGAGATTACCTGAGCACTTCATGTCTTTTCATAGAAAAAAAATGTACTATTTAGCTTGTCTACTAAGACTTTATAAAATTACCTGGACAGTTAAGAGTTAAGTTCAGTAAAATGCAGACATTGAAGGCAATATACAAGGCAGCTATCACTCAAAGAACTGCATTGCAAATTTCGACAAATCCAAGAAGTTGAACTAAGTCCTAAGCATTTCATTTCCAGAATCTGAACCTTGGCAGATGCAGGATAAGTAGTGATATCATCCCTGTTCCAGAACAGATGCATTCTAAATCTGAATCACATTTTGCTGTAGAGCTGAACAATAATAGATCCACATATTGGAAGTTTGCAAGTGGCACTCTGGAGCAAAAAAAAGGAATGTTTTCTATGTGCAGTAGAAATAGAACATGTTTAGGATTTTGTTGAAAAATGGATTTTTAAAAATCCATCTTGTTTTAGGGAGAAAATTTCAGAAATGTCTAGAAAATTGGTATACTTGTAACTAGAAAAATGTTGGCCCCATGTCCATGTTGAATTGCAACTAGCTCTGGGGTTCTTGTCTAAAAAAGCAGTAAGTAACTCCTTATACCAGATTTAGGGGAATCCTTTCCTCAGGGCTTTATTTTTCACCATGGTAAATTTACTAATAAAGACCTGAGCAAAATGTGGGTCAGCCAGATAGTTGTATGTTTTAACAGTGGATGGGGGTGGTTCCACAGCGGTTACAGGGCATGGTACTTGAATGGAAGAGCAGCTGGGGGCCATGTGACAAGATGTCTTTGCAATGTAGTCCACAAGTCTGTTGTACTGTTGTTCTGACAGTCTCTCTCGAACTCCATCCACCTAGGATCCAAAAATGATGACTCATTAGTTGCCAAACCTCTTATAAGGAGTCTTCTGTAACAAACTGACTTCTTTTCCTTCATACATTTGTACATTATACTTGATAACTGGTAAGTCATTTTGTCTAAAACCTTGTTACACCTTTTATTTTCCCTCTGATACATGGCAGTGACAACAGTAGTTTCAGGCCAAAAAGAGCTTTGCATGAAAATAACAGGTATAAGGACCCCACCAGTGTAACATAAAATTCCCATCTTGAAAGATGATTTGATAACATTTTACTATATTAAAATTTTTACTCTATTAAAACATCTCTATTTACCAAGAAGCCAAGGAACAAAAAATAAAGATGTCTTTTCCTGAGCTCAAATCTTAGCTAACGTTAAACTCAGCATGGTAAAAATAAAAGCTGTTGGCCTGGCTCCCCAAACCACTTTGGATAGAACTTCACTTTGACAGAAAGTGGAGAAGAGCACCTCATTCGAACCGGTGGCTCTGGGTAGAGCAGTAAAAACTATTAAAGTGTAACTTTTTCTGTCAAGATTTAAAGCCAGAGAAAATAGAAAAAGTGGGCAAAGGAAGGGGAAATTTTTATAGAAAAAAGGGAGGATGCAGAATACATTTATGGTTCATAAAAGTCTGGCTCATCTTCAGTGGAACTCAAATGAGCTGAGATATACTACCTAGGTTCTTAAGTGAGATTTTCTGAGAAAGCACCATCAAAGGCAGTTGGAGCTATAAATTCTTCCCACTCTGAAGTCCTGTAAGCTATCTAGGGTGTAGATCAAGCAGAGAGGGCATTTTTCAGTGCAAGCTCCAGGTCTGAGAATTAAGTAGCCACTGACCCTGCAGTAGTTTTTACCTACTGAGTATCTCTCAAAGGATTATAAACATTTTAATAACAGATTTTTAAGTTCTGAAGTAGTGGAATTGTAAAGAGTTACTTTATAATGTTGTATAGAGTCCAGAAACAGTGTAGTCAAGTGTCTTAAAAAGCTGAAAAAAGCCAGTGAGATAGTATAGAGATACCAAAGGGGCCTGTCTGGAGTAGGACATCCATTAAGAGTTCAGGTCTCATACTTTTGAGCTTGGGAAACAAAGGCCCCCAAGATTCACTGACAGTTGAAAGCTGTTCACTACCAGGCCAACACCAGAGCTCTGATGATATCATCTGATGGGGCCAGGATTCAGCTGGAAAGCTTTGAATACACAAAAAGGTTTAATTGCTCCTCCTGAACAGCAGCGCAGGAAACCCATGTTGTGAAAGGAGCCTGGCCAAGGAATAAATTGACCTTCTGACTCATTTTGAGCCTCTCAAAAGGGATTTCAGTAATGTGCCAGGCATATTAAGCAATTACCCCTTAAATGGCTGCATTTAACCAAGAAAAGCAAATGCTAATTTAAAAAAATTTGAAACCTGCCATATTTGAATATACTGGGTGATGTCATCTACAAATTAATTCCTTCCAAAATTCAAAGGAGCTGTGTTTCCTAGCCCTGGAGGCAAAAGCAATAAACCTGAAAGGCCATTTCATATAAAGAGCTTAAAATGCTGCTCTTGGTTCTCATTAGAAGGTAGGCTTCCTAACCAAGCTTTGTCTCTGGGCTGTTTGAGAAAGCAGAATGTGGAGGAACTGCATATCTGCCACTGCCAAGTGCAGGTGTGTGGAATTAGGTGCTGCTTGTTAATGGTTGTCTTGCAGTATTACTCTTAATGTTTCCTGCCTCTGTTACAGCCATTCTTTAATCTCAACCTCCTTTCACCTCTGGATATCAGGGAAGACCAGTACTAAATTGTCCAGAGCTCTGGTGCTTCTCATAACCTGGTGATTTCATGGTCTGAGCCTTGATAACTAAGGATGCTGACTCCCACTACCATCTCAACAGCCTCTGGAGAAACAGCTTTCTTCCCCTCCAACTATGGTAACCCTCTGCACACTCTTCTCAAATGCAAGATAGGAGAACCAAGATTGAAGACAGTGTAACAGAAAAAGATCAATCTTCGCTTAGAACAGTTTAAGATCTAAAGCATTTCCCAAGCCAGAAAAAGAAAAATGACAGTGGCTGATATTCTTAGGGTCTTCTTGTTAGGGACTAAGGACTAAGATAATGCTACTATCCTCTGCCAAGTCTTGTAGCTAGATCACTGCTGCTTTATTGTCAACTGGATCAGAAGATTTTTGGCAGATCTAACAAAGCCTGGACATCTGACCTCTGTTTATTCCCAGAAAGTCATCAACTCAAAGCAGCAGTGTAGTCCTGGTGCCAAGCCTCAGCATAAAGCTTGACTGATTGTGATCCAAAAAACTAAAGAAATCTTAAGAGTTGTTGTGGTTGGCTGTTTTCCATCTGCTCTCATAAGTGTACCCAAACATTGGTGTGAGGGAGAAATAGGCTCTCATATCAAGAAGAAAATGAGGAAGGAAGGAATCAGGAAGGACCTGCTGGGGACAGGCTTGTGTCCTTTTCTAAGATCACTTAATCTTCAGTAGGCTCTAGCTTGCTACTAATTACCTTTGTCTTGCAATATGGAAAAAAGAGGTACATTCCATAGGTGAACAATCAGGGTCCGTGGAATGGCGGTCACTTGGGAGGTAGAGGCAGAGTACCTTTTCCCATTGGTTGTACCTGCTTACTCTAGGCTAGACTGCAGGCAGCTGAGGCCATTCTGATCAGGGTTCATGTCTGACCCTTGACATTCCCCATGCTCCACCTGAGCATACATTCCACTTGGATTGTTTCCAGGAGCCTAAGCTGTCTCCAGGAGGTACCAGACAGGAAATTACCCCCATGGAACAGGGAAAACAGTGCCACAGGATACAAAGTTGTGGGTAGGAGAGAAACCTATTCACAAACTTATTACTCCCCAATTCTTGTGTTGGGCATAGAGGTGAGCAGAGGGAGGATGTTAAACTCCCTGGTTTGTCAGCTTGCAAAGGTCTTGCCTTCTGCTCTGATCTTGTTTGGTTTTGTCAGTACACCCATTCTTCTGAAGCAGTTTTCTGTACCCGCAGCCTCTCCCAGGTGGCATGGGGGCCAGGGAGCCTCCTTTGTGAGGTAACTGTCAAGAACTGCTGTCACGCACCTCACCCTCACTGTTTTGAAACTCCACTGTACTGTCTCTGGCACCCCCAACACCGTAACAGAGCCTTGTTTGAATCACAGGACAGGTGACCCTCAGGCTGGTGGTCCTGACTACCTACTGGGCTTTCTGCACGTTTCACTTGCACAGCTTGGTGGGGTCTTCCCAGTCCCTCTGTACATTCACCCCACCTCCTCCACAATTTTCCTGTGCAGCAGCTCCCTTGGTCTCCAGCAGCCACTCCTGAGACCCATAAATGCCTGCCTGGGTAGGCAGCTTGCCCTAATCACCCTGTTTTCTGGACTGTACCTCCATATCACAGGCCACTCTTGTTTGCTTGAGTTGCACGGTGAGGATGTTGCTTTGCTTGCTGTCCTGTGCACAGTCTATCTCGGTGACGGGAAAGGCCTGCTGCTGTGTGTCCTCGCTGATGCTCACCACAAAGAGCACTTCTGTTGTCAGCAGCAAGCACCCTTCATGCTCCTGGCCGGAGCCCCTCACCAGAACAACATCCAGGGCCATGTGGAGTTCTGGTCTGCCCAGAGACTGAAGCATTTTCCTGTTTAAAAGAAGGTAAGTGAGGCCAAGAGCTAGCTATGAAGACAGCCACTTAACTTGGGTACACTGATTATTGTAAGTAATCCCGTTATTTTACCTATAAATTCGAATTACTAGTTCTCATTGTGGTGAACAGAACCTGGTAAAGATATCTTTGAATCTATTTAGCTCTTTAAGTATTTTTCTCATTTAAAATGATAACCCTGATTAGAGCTCCAGTTCCCACAGGGAATCTGAGACCCTTCTGCAGGCCCAGGGTTCTCGACCCATGTACCAACCCTCCTTGAGGGGTCAGTGTTGAGAAGAGATTTATTTATTTATTTATTTATTTAGTGGACATGGAGTCTCCCTGTGTAGCTCAGGCTGGATTTGAATTTGCAATCCTTCTGCTTCAGTCTTCTGAGTGTAGGGATTACAGGTGTGAGCCATCACACCCAAGCTGTAAAGAGTTCTAAAGCCTTAAACCTGTGAGTTAGCAGCCTTTCCTTAGTCTTCTAGTGCATTCTAGCACATTAACTTCTCCTCTTGTGCTCCCCAGAAAACATGGACTGTTAGCCTGAGAACAAGCCAGGAGCTATCACATACAAGTAAAGGAAGTGTCTTAGTAATTTTACCAGACGTATTTGACGTGGCTGTTTGGAGCTTTGTCAGCATGCAGGTCACTTGGCTGATAGCGCTGTTTGGGAAGTTGAGAAAGTCCAGCTCCATGTAAAATACCTGTGGGGTAAGAGAAGTAAAGGAGCTTTACTAGTTTTCTGGGAAACAGTTTCAAGCTACAGTGATGTCACCTGCTTAGAGCCATCCATAAAATGTTACAGAGGCCAAAAATGATCTCCTGGATGCGAATGCAGAGACAGTCATTACACATTACACCGCCATGAACTCCAGTGATCTTATGTTAGCTACAAACTAAAATAGGAATATGCTCCAGTCCAAAAACACAAGCATTTGGAGGAAGCACAATGCTCCTGAGAGCAACTGGTGATGAACAATAGCTCACACATCATTTACAATTATGTGTTAAAAAGTCAAGATTAATAGTCAACTTCCCTGCTTACTTAATACTGTGTCACTACTTTTGTATCTATGCTATGGCTGGCCAAATAAAAAAAAACACAGATATACATATATAGAGACACATGGTTTGCCTAGATACAATATTTAAATGGTAAGTGCCTTAATCCAGCTGTTAAATGCAATTCCATATACATTTATGAGTGCTTTTGGGGCTCTGGTTTATTGCATGCTCTCCCGGGTGCCAGCACCAAATGAGGGCACCCAGCAGCAGCCACACAGGCCTCCAAAGAGCCTCTCTAGAACCAAAGATGGTACAGCATGTATGCTTTCTGAGGGCTTGTAAATGTTTATAAATGAGGCAGAGTCATTAGACTAAGAGTTAGTGGTTTGTAAAACCTTCAGTGTGGTAATAAAAGTTTTACAAGAGTGATGGAAACCAAAAAGGCCATGTGAAGCCCGGCTCTGAGCTGCTCTTACATAAGGCAGAGTCCTCAGCTCTGGGAAACACACTATTAGGGACAATGGCATTTTCAAACCATTTGTGAAATATGAGTTCTTTTTACCTCACTGGAGTCTGTAGCAAAAGGAATAGTGTTTTTATTCACAGGGAAGGCCTAAGCAGTTGATGGGGGTGAGTTACATTTTTTAAATCTTTAAGTTGTAGCTTTTCCCGTGAGGGAACGTGTCATCCACGGCAGAGAGGAAAGTAGAGAGGGAGCGGGAGGGAGGTGCATCACTCTGCCTGTGTGGTCTCTCCCAGGACGCTCTGGATGACTGCCTGGAGTGTGCACCGTCTTCTACTCCATCCTGTTCAGACTGTCTTGATGCCCTGGTCTGGCTCCATCCTGTCAGAGCTCCTGAGCTAGAGGATGCGTGCAGTGAAATGTAAGCTGCAGATGATCTGGCCAGATGCAGACAATGCTCAGTGAGTCCTCCTGGGGTTTGAGATGCCAGCTAGTGGCCTGCCTCCTGGCCAACGTGAATGAAAGCATAGGAAGAGATGCTTCCATTCATACCACTTGTACATGTGTGCAGGGAAGGCCTGCCATGAGTGCCAGGTCTCTTCAGGACTGCTTAGGGAAGGGGCTTTTCTTGCAGACCATTTGCCTTTGCTTCCATTGCCTAAGAGACTGCCTGCCTGCGGGGGAGCAGAACAGCATCTACAGGTGAAAAAGGAACCACAACCTTGAAGAGCTATGTGCACCTGCATTCCCCCACACAAAACCATCACGTACAGCCTTCTTCCTGTCTTGTTTCCAAATTGGGAAAAGGTAATCATTCTTTTTTCTGTTGCTCTCAACATCTAACTGATTACTTTTTATTAAATGCTGTGACGTATATTCTCAGAAATATTCTGTATTAATATTAGTATGAAATTACTGAGATCAGTAATTTCCTGATTCTACAATTAAAGTGTCATTCTTTGTATAAATAGATAAGCACAGGGAGACAATACTGCTCTTCATCATTTTCTCTTCACCCTTCCCTGGCTCACTGCAGGGAGCTCTGGGGAGCTCCACTCACTTACCATAGCCAGTCTGTGAAACAAGCTCGGCAGCTCCCCCGATGGGTTTTGTGAACACTCCCATTATTCCTTTCCCCACACCTGAGATGACACCCTTGGCCTTGTGTCCTGCTGAAGCCTGGGCCTCTGATGTTTTCTGGAAGTTCTGCATTGGCTGATCAACTATACCAGCAATTGCACCTGAAAGAGCAAAAAACTTCAGTAAGGACAGAAACTTAAAATCATCAGAAAATAAAAACTTCAATACGAATGCAGTTTTGAAAATGAATCCCTAGCCACGTGTAGTGTTATACATCTGCAATCCCAGTACTTGGGAGGTTGCCCAAGTAGAAGGATTGCAAGTTTGAGTTCAGCCTGGTAAGACTCTGCCTCTAAAATTTTAATTTAAAACAACAGCAAACAGCTGGTTGCTGGTGGTTCCTAGCTGTAATACTAGCAACTCAGTAGGTTGAGTTCTGGAAGATCAAGGTTTGAAGCAAGCCCAGGGAAACATCCAGATAATTCTCTTCAAAATAACTAGCAAAAAGCTGGGTTGGAGGCATGGCTCAAATGGCAGAGTATCAGCTATGAGCAAGAAAGTGAGCACCAGGCCCTGAATTCAAGCCAAGAAACAAATAAAACTGCCAAAAACAAATAAAACGACAACAAAGAAATCCCTCTTCCAAAACAAAATAAACAACGACAAAAAAGAATCTCTGGCCTCATTATCCATTTATAAGTACCTTTAGGGCTGTTTAGGTTAGATACTCTTCATCAAAAAAAGTTAGACACAGTCTAGGATTCAATAAACTTATCAGACTGTTCTGAAGTAACACCCATGTGCCTTTCCTCAGATATAAGGAAACAGTTCAGGGAGAAGACAAGACTTAACTCAAGAGGAGAGTGTGCCTGCACAAGCTAATAAAAACTTGCCCAACCAGGTGTGAGAAAACCTCAAGGGAGAGCCATCTGTCCCTGCTTTTAATAATTATTTAATAATTGAGTATTGTCAATATATTAATAATTACCTAATAAGAATAATCATACAGTTATTATTTCAAATAGTTAATCTACCTTTCATGCTTCTAGATGCTAGGGACTGTGTGAAGCACTTTATCTATAGGAGATCATTTAGCCTCATATTTTGTGAGTTGGACACCGTCTTTTTATTATTTTCCAGAAGAGGACACTGAAGTGCAGAGAGGTTAAGGACTTTCCCCAAGGTTACACAGCTATTAAGTGGCTGGACCTAACTTTGAGCCCAAGGAGACTGGGTGACAGTTGAGATCTTAGCTACCAACTAATTCACTTATCCTGTTTCTAAAGCAGATTCTTTTATTTGCCAATTTAGAAAAACTCTTCTTTTTCACTTCAACTGAGGCCTGGCTAATTAGTCTTCAATGTAGTCTAGCCAACCAAATCCTGCTTCATGAACTCGCTTGGCACAGCTTACCCCAAGGCCACCACACTGGAGCTTGAGGCCGGCCATGAACAGAAGGTGTCATGGCCACTACTAGATTCATTCTCCTTGCTCCTTTTTTTTTTTTTTCTTTTTTTTTTTGTCGGTCATGGGGCTTGAACTCTGGGCCTGGGCGCTGTCCCTCAGCTCTTCAGCTCAAGGCGAGCGCTCTACCACTTGAGCTACAGCGCCACTTCCGGTTTTCTGGTGGTTTATTGGAGATAGGAGTCTCACGGTCTCTCCTGCCCGGGCTGGCTTTGAACCGTGATCCTCAGATCTCAGCCTCCTGAGTAGCTAGGATTACAGGCGTGAGCCACCAGCGCCCGGCTAAAATTCTTCTTCTTTTTTTTTTTTTTTTGTCAGTCGTGGGGCTTGAACTCTGGGCTTGGGCGCTGTCCCTGCGCTCTTCAGCTCAAGGAGAGCGTTCTATGGCTTGGGCCACAGTGCCACTTCTCCTTGCTCCTTTTAATTCCACAGCCAAGGGTGAGATCTAGCGAAGTCTTGCCAGTCCTGACTTTTCTTTTCTTTTTGTCAGTTGTGGGGCTGGGCGCTGTCCCTGAACATTTCAGCTCAAAGCGAGTGTTCTACCACTTGAGGCACAGTGCCACTTCTGGTTTTCTGGTGGTTTATTGGAGATAAGAGTCTCATGGACTTTCCTTGCCCAGGCTGGCTTTGAACCATAAGCCTCAGATCTCAGCCTCCTGAGTAGCTAGGATTACAGGCGTGAGCCACTGGCACCTGGCTCTGACTTTTTATATGATGTTGTGGCAGCTTCCTTAAAGTAGAAGTAAAACTTTCTTTATACTTCTGGACAGAATTACAGCTTTAAACTCAAATCTGGTAAGATTAATGAAAATGCAGTCCCCCTGGTAGAAATTATAGAACACGTCAAATCCCATTATTCTACTTGCCACTAATTCAAAGTCCCTTTGGGTAAATAGATTTGCAGGAGTCAGTTAATGACCTGCTAATTTTTAGCAACATTCTGAAATTGAGCAAAATCCAGTAAAACAAAAGGCTACTTCCTTCATGGATTCCAGTCAACTGGGTTTGACAGAGTCATTTAAATTTATAAATCAATAGATTAAGAAATATCGAAGGTGACAGGTCTGCTTCCCAGGCTAGAGTAATGCCATCCAAACCTTGCAAAGAAATGACAGGGGTGAGGGGAGGGAGCTGTTCCTTGCTGGCTCAGGCGGCTCTGGCTTGGGGGCTGTGGGTCACTATTTTATCCAGGAACCAGTGTTTCCCTTGGCTACAGCTCTCCTCACTTTGTCAGAGACCTAGCAGGCCTGTCAGAGGCCTGACACGCTCTCCGCCTATAAGACTAGGGAGCCACATGGTGGGAGGAGGAGGCCCAGCAGTGCAATGGAGACGCAGGACTCCAGCCTTCTCTTCCAGCTATTTCATAACAGATAGCTCAAAGGGAAAAATACCAAGAACACAGCTTAGTGCTTGCATTATCTGACTCTCTGAAGGCTTCCATGCTTTAGAGTACAAAAATAAGTAAATGATTACAAATACAACAACCGACTAAATTACTGCCAGAGTTTCTGGTAGAAATGTTTTCTCTCAAGTGTGGCTTTCATTAAAGCTATTAAAACTGAGATGGAGGCAGGTGGCTGCCTCATTTAGAATCTTCTCCTACTTCCCTTTCATGTGCCAGCCCTGATCTGAGCAAGGAGCGTGGAGCCCTGAGCAGCTGTGACATCCACACAGGGTGCTAACTTTGGTCTGCTTAAGTGCAAACAGGTATCACAGTGAAATTCCCCTTTGATCTTCCACTTTCCCCAGCCACTGGCCACACAAAGGCTCCAGTTACTAAGGCTTTGATAGATAAACTCTTGGGGCAGCCAGAAAAGTGGGAAGCCCGAGTCCTATGACAAGGTGTTAGATTCCATGAGCTGGAGAAGAAACTGTCAGGTCACATGGCTTCAGCTCAGCCCCAGACTGTGCAAAGGGGAAAAGCAGCAGCTTCTCACTGGGAACCAGGTGTCACTAGCTCCCTTTGTGCTAACAAGCTGGAGAACAGAGGGGCCAAGATTATCTAAAAGTTATTCCCTGGTCTTTGCAAGACTGCCTGGAGGGAGACAGCTCCTCGGAGGGCCTTTCGAAGGCCTCTTCCTGAGGATAATCCAGCTAAGTCCACAACGGGTAAATTATTTACTGTCATACTCAAACTCTGCTCTAAGGCTTTAAGTGGTGGAAGCTGATCCCAAGACTTGTCTGTTGGCGATGGGCCCATGGGGTGGGCGGCCACATGGAAAGGGCTGTGATGTGATGAAGCAAGGCATGGAGGGAAGAGCGCGCTGGGATGGGGAGGGGTTCTGGTGGACTCCAGACTCCAAGTGCTGAGCTGAGCTGTGGAGCCACCTTTTCTTCACCCTCAGCGCTAGGATGAGGCCTTTCTCACAGAAGCAAGGAACTGTAGTGGTTCCCTTTACTGCTCCTATGACTTGTTCCCAGCACAAGGCAGGAATGCTTGGTTACTGATCTATTTTGATGCTGCTGATCAAATGGTGTGTGGTTTCATTTCATGCCGTGAGTGTGTGCGTGCGTGTGTGTGTGTGTGTGCATGCGTGTGTGTGTGTGTGTGTGTGTGTGTCTGTCTGTCTGTCTGTCTGTCTGTCCTGGGGGCTTGAACTCAGGGCGTGGGCTCTGTCCCTGAGCTTCTTCTTTGCTCAAGGCTAATGCTCCACCACTTGAGCCATAACTGCACTTCCAGATTATTTTTTTGTAGTTTAGTGTAGCTGGGATTTACAGGTATGAGCTACTGGTGCTTAGCTGTGGGTCTTTTTTTTTTTTTTTTTGGTTACAATAGGAGAGGAAGAGGTGCAGGCTGGGATTCTAAGTTGCAGGTCACCACTGCAGACAATGAAACCACACAGCAGACATTCCAACTCAAAGCCAACTTTTTTGGTCAGAAGAGATGAGCAAACTGAAAAGGAGACACTTAATGCAAACCCAATTGCTGATGGCAGACTCTGGTGTCAGCTGTCTCAAGTGTTATTTCTTGATATGCATAGCAGCTCCATCTCTCACTGGAGGGGAACACCCAATCTACCTATCACAGGCCTGTCTTGTTGAATTCTGAAAGATACCCAGAGAGTGAGCAGGAAATAGAGATATGAGGCCTATGGAAATCCGGGTAGGACCCGGAGTGGGTGCTCTCCAGTTGTCCAGGCTCCAGGGAAGAGAAGCAAGTGTGACTATTTCAGGAAGTGGATTTGGTAAATGTGGGCAAAGTTAACGACAATTTTGCAGGCCAAATGGTTTTCCCCCATCTTTTACTTTGGAAACTGTTATAGAGCTCATCCCAATGCCCTGGTAGCCTCTCCCAGCTGGCAAAGCTTTACCCTTGCTGACCTGGGACAGTGTGGTTGAGTTTTAGGTGCTTCACAGCAATCACACAATCCCCAAGAGAAGCATGAAACCCACAAAACCCAGACACATCCTACCCTGGAACTTTCAACTATTAGATAGATAGTCCTACCCCCTGCAGGTTTCCAGGCCTGGGGTAGGCCCAGGTTCCTGTCCTTGCCAGAGGAAAAATGCTCTGGGCAGTGACTTCATCTAAGCCTTGGGGTGTCAGGATCAGGTAAGATGACATACGGGAACATGCTTTCTCAAGCCAGTTTTCATATTTTTAGTAACTGGGTAATTAAAATTTCAGCCTTATAAAGGAAGAAACTGAACAAGGAGAATATCAATTTCCTTACCAGGGGTTTCAAATCATTACATAGTAATAGCTCTGAGTTAAATTAGGTATTTCATTGTGCATGGCAATTTTAAACACCATTTCCAGTGATGAATAAAATGATGACAATCTATACATTTCAACTTCTCCTGCTTCTCCTTTCTTTTTCTTCCCACACATCTGGTAGCTCTGGGGCCAAGTGTTCAAATAACCCAGAGGTTCTGAGACACAGGCTTTGAACCTTTGGACAAAAGGACACTGCTCTGGTCAGGCTGGAGATACTGAGGAGTCAGAAGTACCCAGTGGTGGCAGGTATGACAGACGCTCATGGGGAAGTTATGTCACCCTCAGAACTCACGGGTTTCTAGAAATTACCAGACTCAGAAGTACCACATGAGCTCTCAGTACCACATGATAGTCTATAATCATTAGCATTAAAAGGTCCCAAAGTACCAAAATGATGACGTGGAGGCCCCCAAGATAACCTCTTCTAGTTATAGTGATTTAATCCATTACATTAAACTAGTGCAAGAATGATCCTGCCATGTTAAAGGGCTCTCTGTTGGAACACTAGTTGAAACCAGGCAGCACTTAAGAGTTTGTTTGCTACCAGAATATAATGCTGACAAGTGCTGCATGCCAGTGTGGACTCTATGCCTCATCTGGCTGCCCATCATTATTTCTGAGAACAGTATTATCAGCTCTACTTTATAAAACAGACAGCAAGGATCAGAGAAGCTAAGAGCTTGCTTGATGTCATACATACAGGACTTTGATCATCTCTTTTTGAGTCTGTCTGTATATCTGAGGAATATGGTCAACCCACTGCACCATACCACCTTTCAAAGAAGCCCATCACCTTTGAGTTGCTTGGTCAAGTTGGGAATGCTCCTCTAGATTACTCATCACTGGTCATTAGCTTCCCACTGTCCTTGGCATTAGCACATGACAGTGATGTAGACCACTGGTTGCTGTTACCTAAATAATTTCTAATAACTTAACCTGCCCTTGTAACATTTTATTGTTTCCTCTCTCAGCCTGGGCTGGCGGTGCGGGGGGCTGAGGAACTGCAGGGAGAACTTGAAGCATTTCAGGCTCCTCTTTTCTCCCCTGTGCTCTGCACTACTTTGGTCACTTTGATCTCTGTGAGGCTATCCTCCCTCAGACATGGAGAAGGCAGGGTGCCAAGCAGTACAGTCTTAAATTCCTTCGCAAGCAAATAAACAAAAATGCCCTTGAAAACCCTGCGCTGCAAACTCTCATCTCTGAAGCTTCCTTTACAGATTTTTCCAGAGCAACTTCTTTTCAAACATTTGTAATACTTTGAAATAACTATAGCAATCTTCACCTCAAACTATACCATCTGGCTTCTCAACAAATAATAATTGCTCTGAGTCAGACTGATCTATATAAATAAATAAACAGAAGAAGCCAGCTCCTCACCAAAGTTTATACGCATGTGCACGTCACTGGAGAGCTGTTCAAAGGCAAGCGTCTGCAGTGTGTGGAGTAGCGGAGCCAGTGCTTCACAGTGCTGCTTCAAACAGCAAACAGTTGTATACTGCTCTCCTGTGTGGACACCTCTGTGCTCAGAGGGTGTCCTATGCAACTATCCTTGTTTGGAGGTGTGGCAGGCTCAAGCCAAGCCAGGCTCAAGCATGGTATAGTACAGGCCAGCTTCTTCCCCCAGCAGGTCCTGGGATAGTCCCTGTCAAAGCCACACAATGGCTCTGGAAGTGGGGTCCTGACCCAGTGCCCCACAGATGTACTACAGAGGCATACCTATCCTATCCTCTCTAACCCACAGCTTTGCCTACAGAAAGGAGGTGAATTCATGGCCACCCTCCGAGAAGAAAGAGCTGCCAATCCTGGGAAGAGCCTGACCTCAACCTGCAGAGGTAGAGTGCAGAGGGAAGTGCCCAGCCCCTTACCAAGTAGGCTGATTCCCAGCCGGGATAGGCCCTGTCGCAACCCCTCGCCCAGACTTTCTGGGAGCTGTCGCCGCCACTCTTCCTGCCGGTGGAAGTGCTCCTCATCCAGTGAGAGTCGGTCCATGTTTCGGGCCAGGCTGGTGGCCAGGTTGGTGATGGAGGTCAGGGTACCTGAGGGCACAAGAGATGGGTTTGGCTTCCTTGTCATATGTCTAGTGGGCCCCGGGTGTGGTCCTTGAGGGCTAGGTAGGTGGGCTGAGGAGAAAGGCAGTGGCAGCACCTAGTCCCTCCTGGACATGCCCAGTGGGGAACAATGGTGCTCTGCTGCCGGGCCATTTGCAACAAGGGCTTCAAATGAGCTTCCTCGAGTATCCTGTCACTCTTTAAGGGACTTGAGTAGGAATCTCTAACCAGAGGCTGAAAAAAATGCAGTATCTTTCCAATCAATGTATTGTCAAACTTGGTTAGTTTTGAAGTCCACAATGAGACCCAGTTTTGAAGGCTATTAATTTGCCTGCTCTGATTTTAAAGGTAAAGGTTCTGTTGGATTATCGATGGATTGTAAAGCAAGCATTTCCACTTTAGGAATAAATTTTGTATCCTTATTATGACTTCATTCTTATTTTTTTGAGACATAATCTTGCTGTGTAGCCCAGGCTGGCTTTGAACTTACGATCTTGCCTCAAACTCCTGAGTGCTGGGATTATAGGTATGCACCACTACATACATCCAGCTCTGACTTCATTTTAAATGTTTTCAGCTGGTATTCTGAGGCAATAATTATTGCACCACTGAGACTTTTGATGTTCAGGATATTAATGAAAAAAAAGGTGAGGACAACAAAGAAAGAAAAGCTATGGTTTTTCTAAGAAAAATAACTTCAGCCACTTGCTGAAAGCAGGCCCAACACCTCTAAGTCAGCTCATTTGCTAATCAGATATTTGGAGAATAGCAGATATTGTTCCATAGCATCTTTACTAATGGTCTGAAAAGAACACACACACACACACACACACACACACACACACACACACACACACACACACACACACACTTCCAAACCAACACACCAAACAAGTTAGAGAACAAGTGTAAAAGACATTCAATGAGTCAGGATGCTAAAACTACCACTGAAATTCAATTTAGCAGGTGTTGGTTGTCGTATTTTAAGATAAAAACAAAAAGCACAGAGATTCCAGTGTCAGAAGCGAGAAAGCCGCCAGGGGCTCATCTGCGAGTCTGCAGCCCAGGCCCTGGCCTCCCGTGCTTTGGAGCAGGGGAGGGCCCTCCTCCTTGTCCCTGGAGTTTGTTTTTATTGCTCCTGCTGTTCCCTTGCCAGCCCCTTTTCTATGGATCATACATTCTCATATTTCTAGTTCAAGTTTTCTTTTAAGGCCTGCTAGAGACTCCCCCAATCTGTCCGCTTATAATGGAGTTTCGGGACTATCTACAGTACAATGCCTTTTATAGGGAAGAAGGCCTTTGCCTGTTTTCCCTGCCTCCTGCTGAGAAGAAAAGGGGACTCAGATGGCCCTTGTTAGTCCCTCAGTCCCTGCCAACCTGACCAAAACATCCAGCAAACACACAGGGATGAAACGAAAACATTCTTGTGGGAAGCAGCTTGGTCTTCCTGCCCTGTGGCCTACGTGAACCACCAGATGGCACTGTTTACGTGTCATGCTACAGCAAAACTGGCTGTTCACCTCCAAATCAGCATCCATGTCAAAATGTATCCACATCCTTCAGAAAGTTATGACAACTGTTTCTACGCTTAAAAAAAAATAGTGAGGCACCGAGTGTAGGATTTCTGATGTTTAGCAGAAATCTTGAGCACCTTTAATATTTCTGCATTTATCACACAGAGTAGTGGTTGGCCAATCCTTGTTTTTCCAATAGGAGGTTTAAGATCTTAAAGTTTCTGAAACATTTGCACACACTTCAGGCAAGCACCGATCTGTTTAAAACATAAGGCATATGTGAGCTATGTTCCAAGTCTGACTTTCGCTGCAAGCTACCAAGACAAACAAAGTTGGAGCAATGTAAATGTATTTAAACCTTTTAACATGTTCTTTATAAATGAGGAGGATAGGAAGGAACCGAAGGTAAGGCATTATTATCACAGGAACTAGCAGCTACCTTTAGAAATGTGCTTCACAAATGATGTTGTCCCTCTGGAAACTCCGCTCACAAAGGCTCCTGGGCCTCGAGTCAGCCCCTCATAGGGAAGCCTGAAGAAGTCCGAGATCCCATTTCCTATGCTTCTCACCAAGCTTGCTGGGCTGCCGAGGATTTCCAGAGACCCCACCACCCAGCCTGCAAAGCACCAAGGGGAAAGGGTTACTTTCAACGTTTGTGAAAATGTGGCACCTTCCCTGCAATCCATTTTTCACAGTAGAACTGAGAACGTAATAAGCTTTTTTGGAGCAAAGTATGGGAAATAACTCATTCACTGTGAATTCATAAATAGCGAACTTTCATACTTCATAAATCAAAGTGATCCTCTGGCGGCCTCACAAATGGCTTTAGTATGACTTCCTCGCCTGAGTTTCCTGAACTCCTATAAAGAGATGCGTGTGCAGGGGGCACACTCCCACCTGCCCAGGAAGGTGCTCTCAGGGTTGCAGGTGCTCGGGGCTGGGCAGGCTCTCCAGGCCCCATGGGCAGCCACGCAACAGGAGTAGGAGCAGCTGCCTGCCTGGTGGGGGAGGCCAATACTGAATGGGGTGTTGTGAAGGGGATGCAAACTTCCGACAAGGATGGAGGAGTTACTTCTAATCTTTCCCAATCCTACCAAGTTGAGTGCTTCCCTTTGGAACTGAGCTAGAGCCAGACAAATGTCTCCCCTTTAGCCCTAACTTCGGTTGTGTAAATATCAGTGACAGGGACATACTGATTAGGTTAGTGAGAGGGGAGTGTTCTGTGCCGCAGTCTCGGGAGGGTAGCTCTGGATCTGGTTTCCTATTTAAGCCGGAGCTTGCCAGGAGCTGGCCTTCTCAGCGGCCTGCACACTGTCTACTGCCTCTTGGTAATGGGGCAGTGATGCAGTCTGTAGTGGCTGCCCTTCAGGGCTGTGAGCTCAGAAGACTGCAGGGGCAGGCAAGGGCCAAAGTGAGGAGAGGAGGAATCTGAAGAGACAACTGCCTTCCCGGGGAAGGCTCTGGGGACAGTCTGGGGAGCCATGCCTCCCTCAGCAGCGCGGCCTGGGAGGACCAGCCTGTGACGGAGCCTGAGGCAAGGCACCAATCCATGCAGACCACGGAGGTGTGAGTGAGTGCACGAGGCAAGACAGGGTCATAGGGATTTCCATCAATGTGGGGCCTGTCTTTCCCCTGGAACATTAGAATGGTGACACCAGGATTGAAGTCAAAGGAGAGAGTAATTGATAAGACGAATATGCAAATGGAAGGTCTGTGGAGGTGGGGGCTTTAGTTCTCCCGCACCTGTGCCACAAAAATATCATCATTTCTCTTCAGCTATGCCCAGGTTAATTTACGGGGAAGGCTACCCTTGGCATGAGAGGCACAGGCGAATTCAACATGGTGTTACCATGTGCCCAGTCTCACAGTCAGGGAGCAAAGGAAGACATCAATCGCACATCTCCACTGATGAAACACAGGAGCTAGCTTTCCATTCCAGGTTTACCTCATTCCCAGACCCCCACCTCCCACAAGCCCAGGCTGCACGGAGCAAAAGATCAAGGAGGATGCCGTTAAAGGCTGTGAATATGCTCCCTTGGAGAATAAAGAAATAGCAGAAGAGCAGATTACTCTCAGCCTGGAATGGTCAAAAGTTTCCCTCCCCAGTCGGGTCTATAGCTATCGTAACTTCCTGTTTCTTCAAGGACTCAGTATTTGAAGATAGAAGATGGCTTCTGCCAAGCAGAGAGACCTCTCTGTGACAAGCCTATTCAGGTGAGTGAAGGAGGAGGGGGTGCAAAGGGAATGGTGGGGAGGACACTGGAGAAAGCTCCCGTCTCCTCATTCAGCCCCCACCCATTTTGACAGAAATTGCAGAAGAGAGGCCTTTGTAATTCTCAGACGCATGGGACTGGGATCCCCAAGGTTATACGACCCATGGAGGCCTGAAACCACTGCCTACAGCGAGGGCCCAGCTGTGGAGCAGATAAGGAGCGAGACAACATACTGAATGACACTTGAGTTAGCCAGAAAAGAACAGAAGTATCCAAGGATACTTACTCCTTGCTTACCAATTCTCCTCTAAAAACAGTCACCCCTCAGATCCTAAAATCCAAGGACACTCAACACCTTGTATAAAATGGTGCAGTACTTGCATATAACCTGTGCAAATCCTCTCCTATACTTTAAATCGTCTATAGATAACTTGTAACATCTAATACAATGTAAATTCTGTAATGTAAATTCTAAAAGATCTTAGGCAATAATGACAAGAAGAACAGTACAAATGCAATTCTTTTTTTGGAGATATTTTCAATGTGTAATTGCTTGGATATACATATGTGGAATTCAAAGACAGAAGGCCAGCTGCACATCTTTTGCTTAGCTGTTAGGAAATGTTGTTGATAAAGACAGTCTACCTGGCTTTGTAGCAAATTGAGACTTTGGAGGTAGATAGACAAGGACCTCAGGAAATTCTCAAGCTCACATTCTTTCCTTCAAGTAGGGTTACTCATTTCTAGTTACCATTTATTTATTTTTAAAACTTCTTTAAGTGACTCACTGCAGATTTCCCTAGAAATGAGGTCAGGGTGTTTTTCTGGTCATTAGAACCAGGAAACTTCTACTGTCCAATGGGTAAAAGCTGACCCAAGTGAGTGCTGGAAGCAGTGTGCTCTCAGGCCAGTTTTCTCCCACTCTGTGCTCCGTTGCTATTCTACCTGGGGTGTGGTAGCCTCCAGCTGCCTTTCCATTTTGAGCTTCTTCAAGCACTTCTTTTTTCAATCCATTTTAGACCAGAAGCTTTTAGGGACAGAGTTTTCCATAGGCTCTAAAAAAATTGGCCCTTTGTATTAAAATTCCTTGTCTTGGTATAGAGTGAACCTGGCACATTAAGAAGATTTTTAGGTGGATTATAAAAAATTCTAAACAGAATGTTTTTGTGAGAGCTCATTAAAAACACAACACAAAACAAAGAGATAGATCACTTTAGCGTACAGGCTGCAGGGGACATAGGTGGAGCCTCTTCTCTGGTGCATTTACCAGATGGACACTTCAAGTATCTCATGATCACCCAATGCCAATGTGAAGCTGCTTTCTTCCCTGGCCTCAGCTCAGAGCTGAGTAATGCACGTGGCTGTTTCTCGTGTTAAATGCACAACGGAGAGAATACGTTTTAGAATGGTTTGTAAACATTTCATTTGAAAAGCTGATTCTTTTTTATGACGTCTTAGCAAGAGGGAAATATTTTCTTTGCTGTTATGCAAACTATCAAAATAATAGGTTTGGTAGGGCCCTGTCTCTGATAATTGTCTTTTTTTTTTAATATCTGGTTAGCTCTGTTAATTTCTATGACAATTTTGTTGTGGAAGAGATGTAATCTTACCAGTATATTACAATTACTGGCATTTGACCAATGCTACAATCTGAATCTTCAACGGTAATGCATTTAGCAAGCACAAGGTCACAAAGAGCCTTCATTATTTTCAGAAAGCCAGACTTCTGCTCTCTTTACTGGAGGGGGCCTGACAAGGCCAAATTGGGATGCTGTTCTGGGCTTGAATCATTAGGACCATGAGGAGACGATCAAGCAAGCTGCCTGATTAACCTTGGCTCAGGAACATCTGCTTCAGTGCCGAGTACTGTATTCTGAGACCAAATGGTCCTCAAGATAATCTGCAGCACAATACTTCCCATATAAGATTCTGCACACATACCAAACACTCTTTGAAGGCTTTCCCAACTAAACCGAAAACAGAAGCTTTATCACTCCCTCTGGGCCCCTGAGGAAAGCACAACCCACCTAAAAGTACTAGTGCATACCACCTATTTGTTACCAGAAGGTGGTAAGGATGAAGGAGAGCATTCTTCCTACCTGGGCTCAGGTATGTGGAGTGGCTAAGACACCACTTTGCTCTGTGTACACTGACTCTGGAGAGGCAGAGCTTGTGCATCACATGCAGAGCACACAAGTGCTCAAATCTCTCAACGACAAGCATTTACTAGCAGCAATGAGGAACAGTGACCACCTAGAACTGGGCTCCTTTTGGTCCCAACAGCTGAAGGTGGGCTGATTTTCTGGCTGTGCTAGTATGTTGAGAAAGGGTCATATGCTGCAAGTTTCTAATTTTTTTTTTCTAAATTGAACTAAAATCTAAGTCATGCAACAGTGAAAAATATGGCAACTATTGTCAGAATATTTACTAAATGTAAAGTAAAATGCTGAGTACTTGACATAATTATATTTGCTCCTCCCCACAAGAAAACACTTTATAGATGAGGAAATGAAGATTTAAGGAGGTTTAACAACTTGCCCAAAGGGCTTAAACAAGTGGAGTCTAGACTTCTATCTAGTTTGGTTTCATTGCAAAACTCTACTTTTCAGCTATTGCTTTCCATAGTTTTGGCCCAGGCACTAACTTATCATAGACCTTTAGCTTTTCCTCACCTGCTCTGAACAGAGCCCCAGCAGCGTAGTGCATGGCCAGGGCGTGGACCAGCTGCCTTGCGGTGGTGAAGATGGGTCCTCTTTCAAACACTGAGAAGGAGAGAGGAGTGTGGTCGGAGGCTATGTACAGCTTGAGGGAAGCGTGGATGCTGACAAGCAGGTTCACTGGCTGGATGACCAGCTTCCGTAGCCTCACCGGGTTCACTAAGGCCCTGGCATGCTGTCTCACCTGTAGAGGCAGCACTTGTCTATCCCCAGAGAGCTGTGTGGCACGGCTAGCCAGTCTGCTGTGAGGAAGGTAAGTCTCAAACAAAGTTTTAATGTAGTACACAAAAGTGTCCTCCACATATAACCGGGCAGGCTTCAGTTCGAAACTGAACTCATGGACATCAAGCAGGAAGCTACTGCCATCAGTTACTGTGATGTGAAGTTTGATGAAGCAATTCTCCTTGTATTCTTCCAAATCCCTGCTGGAGACAAGGAGACTCTGCATTTTGGAACACTGAATAGGTTCTGTTTTCTCTCCTTGGCAGACCAAAACAGCGAAGTGGAAATTGGACTTGTTGTAAAGCTGGTTGTCCAGCTGCAGGTCCCCACAGAAGACTTCCACAGAGTAAAGCTGGAAGAGAGTGGCCGCAGGCTCTTCCCCAGAGAGGGCACTGGCTATAGGGGCCACGTGGAGAAAAACATTGTCTAGTGTGAGCCTCAGAAGTTCAGACGATGCTCTGGGGTGAGTGAGGTCATCAGATATTGCCAGGCTCAACTGAGTGACAAACATTTTAAAGGTAATCATCTTTTCCAGAGTTCTAGAGGAGAAAAGGAAACATTATTCTCCCCAATTTTCCTTCTTTTTAAAATAACAGTGTCTTATTAAACACCTCCTAATAGGACATCAGATTCTCATAAGAGACAAATAAGAACTCAACTGTCAGTACATTGTGTGTAGACAGAGCCAGCCACACTAGAAGAGTATTGGGAAATGCTCCCGATGGGACTATTACAAGTTCTTGTCATGTTTCTGTATGTGTTTCCCTTATCAACACCAGATTTTTACTCCAGAATCCCATTAGCTTTTGTCATGATGAGAACAAGACAAAAAGATGAATAAAATAACTAAGAACCTTAAATTGAAAAAGTGAGGCAAACAGAAGAAAGCTCAGCATTTGCAGCATGCTGCCTTCCCTGTGCCCCTAAGGTGTACCTCAGGATTCTGCACTCATTGCTCAAGGTCATCACTCCCGCAATGCATCCTGTTCTAGATTACTTTTCTTTTCCTTGCCAACAGCTCATAAACATGCTGTTATTTCTCTTCTCTTAGATAAACCCTTATGACTCCACTTCCTTCTCTACTTAGCACTCATTTCTCTGAAACCCTTTATAGAAAAATTCTGAAGTATTTGCTATACATTGTCTCCTATTCTTCTTCTCTGTTCTATGAGTGTGCTGCTAGCTGAATTATATATCATAGTTTGACAAAACAACTCTTTTCAAAGTCACCAGTGACTTCCATTTGGCCAAAGCAATGATGGACTTCATTTTATGCTTACTCAAATTACTCATGACATTTGACATTACTGGGAACTTTCTCTCCCATCACACACAATTTTTTAACTGTCTTTACTGAGATCTTCTCTCTGGTCACTCATGCTTAGTTGTCTACATGAATCCTTCCTTCTCTTCTAGCAGACCTCTTAAGTTAATGGTCTCTAGGACTCAAGCCATCGTCCCACTTTTCTTCCCCATCACCACTGATTCTTTGGGAATCTTAGCTAGTCTCATGTCTTGAAGTACCACTACTATGTGGATGCCTAGAATTCCAATCTGCCTGTCCATATAGTCACACTGAGAAGGCTAAATGATGTCTCCAACTCAGTTGGTCATGACATCTGTGTATTCAAATCTTGTTCTTACACCCTCAAATCTCACGCAGCCTTTTCTATTCAGTTAATGGTATTCATAACCTACCAACTGATCACACCAATTTTTTTTCAAATCACTCTTGATGTCTCTATTTTTAAATCCATATCTAACATATAAGGGACATCTCACTGGCTTTTCCTGAAAAATATATCCCCAAATCTTCCCACCCACTTCCACTAATATTACTGTGGTCTAAGCCACCAGTATCTCTTGGATGATTACATATAACAGCCTTCAAACTGTAAGAGTGTCCTGATTGGTTGGATTTTCATTTCTCTAGAGCCTGCTTCAACTGAACAGCCACTTATCTAAAAATTGAAGCCACAAGTTCTCTATTCCAAATGTTCTAATGACGTCCTCATTTCACTTAGAATTAAAAAGCAGGGGCTGGGAAGGTGGCTCAGTGGTAGAGTGCTTGCCTTGTGTGCATGAGGCCCTGGATTCAATTCCTCAGTACCACATAAACAGAAAAAAATTTCAGAAGTGGCACTATGGCTTAAGTGCTAGAGCGCCTGCCTTGAGCTGAAGAGCTGAGGGACAGCGCCCAGGCCCAGAGTTCAGGCCCCATGACCACCACCACCACCACCACCAACAACAACAACAACAAAGGCAGCTCTTAACAATGGCCTATGGGCCCCCTTCTAGCCCTGAGCTCCATGGCTTTATGCATTACTACTTTTACCTCCCCCACTCTGCTGGCCTCTGGCCTGCCCTCCATGATGCCAGGGCACAGGTGCATGATGTGCCCTGGTCTAGCAAACATGTCTTTCAGAAAACCACATTAATAACCACTTTCCTTTTCAAGACTATGCTCACATGCCAGATTTGTGGATTGGCTTTTTTCTTTTTTTTTGCTGGTCCTGGGCCTTGAACTCAGGGCCTGGGCTCTGTCCTTGAGCCTCCTGTGCTCAATGCTAGTGCTCTAGTGCTTGAGCCACATTGCCAGTTCTGGCTTTTTCTGCTTATGTGGTACTAAGGAATCGAATCCAGGGCTTCATGCATGCTAGGCAAGCGCTCTACCACTAAGCCACATTCCCAGCCTTGGATTGGTTTTCTATAAGAACTGCTTTAAAAGTCCATTCTCCCTTTTCCCAGGTCCTGTCACTTATGGCTGCTCTAACTGGGTTGTTTTATACCTGTAGCATGCTGGCCATGTACCATATCATAAAATATCCCTTTAGTTATGTTTCTTTTCTCCCCATTTCTTCCTAATCTGATAATGTCCATGAGAATGTACTCTCAAGGGCAAAAGGTTTATTGTCTTTTACTCACTGATGCAACTATGTCCTCAGAAAAGCACCTGGAATATAGTAAGCACTGAAACTATTTGTTGGATAAATGAATCAAACAAGTGCAAGTTGTAGATATTTATACTGTCTTATTTCCTTTGTGGCTTGTCATGAACATTTATACCCTATGAGGAATGTTTCTAAAACTGTTGTATGGGCTTGAAGTTTATACAATTTAAATTTTAGCCTCCGATTCTGTCACACTATTAATGTTCTACATATTTTTGAGCAAAAATAAAAAATTCTATCAAATGTGAGTGAAAAAGCAGGCCCAAATTAATGAGTTCTTTAAAAATGCTATTAAGGAATTAAAATATAGAAATTATTAACTAAGCACTTATGACGCTAAATCTACCATTTATTAGCAGTCATGATTATTTCTTTTCACTTTTTTTCCTTTGGTGGTACTTTGGGGTTGAACTCAGGGCCTTATGTTTGCTAAGAAGGTGTCCTACCACTTGAACTACTTGCCAGCCTTTCTGTTTTGGCTCTTTTTGAGAGGGAGTCTCATTTTATGCTCAGGACAACCAAGACTACAATCCAATTATTTGTATTTGTGATTATTCTCATAATTGAGTGTGCACCACTGTACCCAGCCATTGGCTGTGAAGGAGTATCCCAAACATGTTTTTGCCTGGGCTGGACTTGAATGGTAATCTTCTAATCTCCACCTCCCAAGTAGTTAGTATTATAGGCTTAAGCCACCATACCCTAGCTTTCTTCAACCACCTCTCCTCCTAATATCGAAGTTTGAATTCATAGCCTTGTGCTTCTTACGCAAGTGTTCTGTCACTTATTTGAGTCATGACCACATTATCTTTTGCTTTACTTATTTTTCAGGTAGGGTTCAGGATATTGTAAACTTTCGCCTGAGCTGGACTTGGGCGATATCTTACTATTTCTCCCTCTAGGAGCTGTAATTCTAGCTAACATACTCCTACCCTCCCCTCTCAGGAGACTGAGATCTGGAGGATTATGGTTCAAAGCCAGCCTGTGTAGAAAATTTCACTAGACTCCTTCTTTAGAATAATCAGCAAAAAAAAAGAGCTGGAGGTATGGCTTAAGTAGTAGAACACCAGTTTAGGAAACATGGAAATATGATGTTTCAAGCTCAAACTTCAGTATAGCCAAAAGAACATGACACAACCATATGTGTGTGTATATATACTGTCAATATGTACAGGTGATGTATAACTATTACATATATTTAATGCTGTATCTATAGTCTGCTTGCTATACTTTCTATCATAGAAATTTTTCTGTTATGTCAAAATCCTATTTTTGCAAAATTATTTCTGATTCTACTGACAATAGGCATTTTGGTACAACAATATTTTGCTATTATAATTAGCAATGTTAGAAACATCCCTTTGTACATATCTATGTCCATTTCCTTACTCTTTTTTAACTCTTTAAATCTTTAAAAGTGGAATTTCTAAGCCAAAGAGATTTCAAAGCTCTTAAAACATACTGATAAAGTACGTTTAAGAAAATGATACCAGGGGCTGGGAAGGTGGCTCAATGGTAGAGCGCTCGCCTTGCATGCATGAAGCCCTGGGTTCGATTCCTCAGCACCACATAAGCAAAAAGAAAGCCGGAAGTAGAGCTGTGGCTCGAGTGGTAGAGCGCTAGCCTTGAGCTGAAGAGCTGAGGGACAGCGCCCAGGCCCAGAGTTCAGGTCCCACGACCGGACCAAAAAAAGAAAAAAAAAAAGAAAATGATACCAATTTATACTTCTATCAGGACCCCTTTGAACAAGTATTTCAAATATATAAAAAGATTTTTTTTAAAAAAAGAAACAAAGGAGGAGGCTACAATGCTTGATAAGAAATGTATGGTAATTGTAACTCCTCTGTATAGTATTTTCACAATAAAAAAAAAAGAAACATTGTTTTAGGCAAAAAAATAATTGTATAACTTAAGATGTATGTCTTAGTTTGTAAATCAGGTTGTCAAACTTACAACAGAAGAATGAAAAGACTGAAAAAAGATAATATATTGTATGATTTAATGCTAGTAACTAGATCTTACATATCATACATAATTAACTAGAATTGTCAGGGGTATACAGAGGTAACAAAGAATGACAAATGATAGGCTACATATTTATAATGGTAAATCTTAACTATATTACTGGAAAAATAATTAGATATACCTGTTGCTATTGGTTAAAATAAATCCTGCTTTTCCTTCAGGGACCATAGTGATGAAGATTGTGCCACACTGATGCACAATGTCCACGTACACATAGCCAAAACCAGTGAGGAACACAACCTGCAATGCAATATTCACAATCTCATTACACAGCACTAAGAATGCTACTGAAATGGCCTATTTTGAATGTCTGAGTTCTGATTAATTACCAAAAACACTTTCTGCTTATATTTCTTTATATCCATGTGTACTGGCTATTCAGTTGACTTGAAATGAAAAAAAAAAAATCAAACCCAGATTTTTCAATATCCAACTGTACCATTGTTCACAGAAGAGAAATGATGGATGATGGGGCATGAGTATCTTCATTCTCTGCTTCTTTAGAACTGACAAATACCTCTGTGTGTGCTGGAGGCCAGCCTTGGGCCAGCTTTATGTGTACATATGAATCTCCATGGGGGGAAAACACCCTAAAACTGAGGACTTGAACAGCAATGTGTGAAACATTTTCAGACTGTTGAGAGCTGACTTACTACTACAAGGGTAGCTTCACATGCTGGGCACAACCCCGCCTCCCCCAAAGCCCATCCCTCACAAACTCATAAGAATTTTAGGTAAATTAATTTGCTTAGGGTCAAAATTGATTTTTATACCATAAGAAGATGAACTAAGACTAAAAACTAAAAACTGTTCAATGTCAGAATGCAGGTGCCAGGGCAGCAGAACAGACGTCCTGTCAACTTTAAATAACAATGCTGCTTACATGAATAACTATTTGAAAACAGAACAGAACTCTGTGGAAAAACAACCCCAAGAACATCATGTTCACAGCCAGGATTACCTGAAGGCAGGGGCAAGAACTTCCTGTGCTTGGGAATGTTCATTCTAATGATCTGCAAACCATTTTACTCCAAATCTGGACCTCTATTATTAGGACAGGAGATAATAGAAAAATCCCTGACAATTCTTGAAGGAAGAAACAAAGCTAGGTGCTTACTTGCCAAGTGATGAATGCATTCTAAATTTGACTAAATGAAGAACAGGAGAGGACCACAGACTCATGTTGAGAAATAACCCAAAGGTTACTGGGCTTCTTTCTTTTGTAGTGGTTTCTCTCTTAGAAACTCTGACCATATTCAGCCAGGCCACCTAGTTGCCATCTTTGCCTCCTTCTCTCGTAAGCTTATCTGCGATTCATCTTCTAGTTCTGCTCAGTTATTGCTCTAGCCTAGGCCCTTGCCTTACCATTTCCCATTCCCTGTGCCTAAAATATATTGTATTCCAACAAATCCTTACTGGAAGATGGGATTATTCACTTGGCACAAACCTTTTTAAGGTTTAATTGTCTAGGGGGAGTTTTGAAAGAAGGCAAATTAATCTAAACTTCAAATCCATACCTGCTAGTCAAAAACCTAGAGTATGGAGAGACTGCTGGGTGTATCTTTTGTCCCTGTTGACAATGAAAGAAATGGTCTTAAATCCTGGCCCATCTCCTTGTTGTCTTTCACATGTTAGAATAAAAGCTCACAACTCCAAGCCTTTGTATATGCAGCTATAAACCTAAAGGAAATCCTTGTTCGGGACTGATGGTTGGATCATTCAATCAGTTTACCCATTTTCTGATACATACTTACAGGGTACCCACAAAAAAACTGGTTATCGGAGTAGATAAAAAGATATGCACCAGTTGTTCACAGCTCAAGTGGCAACAAGGCAAACTGCACAAATACTGAGACAAAACTAACATTCCAGAGCAGAGGTATATACAACACTTCTCTTCTGTAGTAACCACCCTCATTTCTCTGTGAGCTCCACCAAAGCAAAGGCATTTTGTCTATTTTCTTCAGTAACTACACCGAGGGCCTGGTCCTCAGGGAAGATCAGTAGGTGACTGGAATAGCCAACTTTGAACAGTGGCTGCTGTGGTGGTATCTATCTCCCCTCTCCCACAGGATTAGACTGCAGCCATGTGACTACTTTTTGCCAATGGGCTATGGGCATAATTGACACGTGATACTTTTGAGTTACAGTATAGAAGAGTCATCTTTTTGTTCCCTGCTGCAGAGAATAGGTAAGGGCTTTCTGTTTCAGATCAGACATGGGCTAAAGAACATATTACTTCTAATAAATGAGTTGAGAGGCTGTGACAGAGTCTGTACTGGTTGAAAAGCCCCAAAATACATTTTGGACTGTAAAGGAAGCTGCTGCTTTCTATTTTTTGTACCAATGGTAGATGAGTGAAATACATCAATGAGTTTTTGCATCTGAGTATACATGTTCTGTGTAGCTCCTTCCTAAGTGGACATAAGAGCTTGGCTATATGACTTTCTTTAGATAACAGGGCATCAGCAAAACAACCAAAAAAACCAAACCCCAAATAACTTGCTTATGGGGGTGAATAAACCTGGTCTGGCCTGCTCAAGCAGGAAAGACCACATGGTGAGAGAGTTGTCCAGAATTCCTAGCTGAATCCATTCATCAGCCAACTCCTGCCAAATGCAGTATGTATGTAGTCCAAGATTCACCCTGCAGAAAATTCACTCACAACTTCTTAGAAGCATAAAACATTTTTTTTTTTTTTTGTCAGTCATGGGGCTTGAACTCTGGGCCTGGTCACTGTCTCTCAGCTCTTCAGCTCAAAGCTAGCACTCTACTGCTTGAGCTACAACACCACTTCCGGTTTTCTGGTTTATTGGAGATAAGAGCCTCACGGTCTTTCCTGCCTGGGCTGGCTTTGAACTGCAATCCTCAGATCTCAGCCTCCTGAGTATCTAGGATTACAGGGGTAAGCCACCGGCGCCCGGCCTCATAAAACACTCTTAATCATTATTTTAAGTCTCTGGGTTTGGGAGTGGTTGGTTACAATGGAGCAGATTCAAGATGGAGCACATAGCACAAAAACTGAACCTGGGATAATTATGATGATGATGATAGGCAGCACAACCTAGTTTAACTTTCTAAGACTGACCGAAATCATCATATTCATTATTAAAACGTTTAAATGTTAAAGTGCCTAAGAATGTAACTCATATCAAGGGTATACTTTTCCCACAGAAGCTCTCTTAAATCCAGAAAGAGGTAAAAGGAAGCAAGACAACAAAGGAATGCTTCAGTAAGGACCAGGAATGCCAGTGCTGAGGGTTCACACACGTAATCCTGCTACTCAGGATTACAGTATCTGGACAGAGGTTTGAAGCCAGCCCATGCAGAAAAGTTCACCAAATCTCTTCTTAACTGATAACTAGGTACAGGTGGTTCATGCCTCTCATCATAAGCTCTAGGGAGAGTGTAGGCTAGATTCCAGCTCAATGGAAAAGCTAAGTGTAGTGGTAAGTGCCTGTTAGCTAGAACAGGAAGCCTAATGTAGGTGGATCCAGGTCTATGGGCAGGAAGTAAGATTATATATAAAAAACAACCAGTACAAAAAAGGGCTGGAGGTATGGCTCACAGGGTACAGCACATGTTTAGCAAGTATGTAGCCTGACCTCAAATCTTAGTACTATCAAAGGAAAAAAATCTCCCAGACTATCCAGCTGGAAAAAAAAAAAAAAGGTAAGAACACTCCTAAGAGTAGAAACAGGCTTCACTTCTTCTACATTCATAAGAGTAGTATACAGAAAAGACTATCAAGTAGATAAGCTATGATATGAAAGAATTTCAGGCATTGTCTTTGAAGGCTGGGAAGAAGATGTTTACACCTGTGCTAAGGGACTAATCCCTAACCTATAAAGGGAAGACAAAGGTAAGATGTAGCCTGGTCCCAGAGCTGATCTGCTTTAGGCATTCTAGTGGACTAGAGAGCTGCCTCTAGACTAATAATAATAAAAGTAATAATAAAACATGTTTTATTAGCTACTTTGGTAGTTGTTGTGGACACAGACTAGAGTGGACAGGTTAACTATAGAGAGATCTTTTAAGAGGCTACTGCTAAAATCTTGGATTGAGATAACGAACCAAAGGCTTGAAGACAACTCTGGTTATGGAGCGAAGGGACAGATTCCAGGCATTTATGAGGTATTTCTGAGAGAACACAGATTTACTGGGTGTCCGGGGCAAGAGAGAACAGGAAGGTACTTGGATGCAGCAGAAAGCTTGTAAGCCAGACAATTCTGGGTGTGAATCCCAGGCCCACTAGTCCTGTGCAAGATCACCTCTCTGAGCTTCAGGTAGCATCTTCCATTAAGGGATGTGACAGACCAATGAAAATAGCTTTAGAGCACTTGAAATAAAACAGGCATTCAGTACAAATTTACAGTAGTATTATTTAAGCCTGTTTTCTAGGGAAATTATGACATTAACTGAAACAGATTCTGGGAAAAGCTGGTTTGGGGTCTGAAAAATGATCATCGTGATTTTAGAGACACACTGAGTTTGAAATACCCATAGATCTGAGATATTTGGTGAGTAGCAGGAAACAGAGATTTAGAGCTCAGAAGGGTCAGAACCAGAGATATCTGGTAGTAATTGGGTGATAGACAGTACCTACAGTTATCAGATGAATTAGATATTCCAGAAAGAAAAAGGAGATAAATTTCTAAGGTGATTGAAGTAGAAAAGGTTGAAAACAGATGAAAAGCAAACAGTAGATATTCTGGATGTAATTTTTCCCTGTATATGATTCTGAAAGACATTTCAGAGAAATTTCCTACTCCTGAGTGTCTGTGGAAACAGTTGTGATTCAGCCAGAACCAATAGTAAACGCATAGGAGATTCTAGACCAGAGTACTTGCTGATGTGCAGAAGTAGGTGCCAATCTGTTGTTAATCTGTGCTGGCCCTAACGTGGGTGTGGAGGAAGCTGAGAAAAATAAGCAAGAAGCCAAAACACCTGAACCAGTTATTTTTTTAGATATTCACTTAGATTACAAACTTTTCTTCTATGTAAGAATTCCTGGATGGCAGCTAGAGGTATCTGAAATCCCTAGCTGTTGCTCCAACCATTAGTGTAGAGGGTAGTCTGGGACCTGCACCAAATGGACAGATCAGACATCCAAATTCTGGTTCATCAAGGCTTGAAGTGTTTCATGACAGTTTTGTAGATGTGAAATATGCACAGTATTGTTTAAAAGTGCCTTTCTACACATTTTCTCCTGTATTTAGATGACAGTAGAGTTTGGTGTGGTACTAGCTGACTGAACCTAGTCACGGCTGAAGTGTTCAGTGATCCTCACAGTATGGAGACCTGGGATTTGTGCTGCTCAACATATTTATTAACTTCTTGGAAGAACATGTAGAATGCATACTCACCACATCTATAGATGACATAAAGCTATCATGGATACTTAATGTGTTAGATGACAGCATCACAAAAATTTTTAAGTAATTTCACAATCTATATGAAGCCAATAGCAACAAGATTTAATTTATTAGGAAAAATTGCAACATTTTGTCATTGGGCTTAAAAAGCCAACTGTTTAGCAAATCATATGATAAAAAAAACCTGGGGGATGTGGTCGACCACAAATTCAATAACAAGAAATAGTCTGAACTTGTTAATAAAAAGCTAATTCAACCTTCTACTTTATTAATGGAACCATAGGGAGGTAATAGCTGGTTAGACCACATTTGGAATACTGCATGTAATTCCAGCTGCCAGATTTAAAAAAGGGAATATAACACACTGTGTGTTCATGCAAGGGTAACTGTGGTGATGTGTCTGGAAATTGCATTTACTAAAGGAGTGACTCAAAGTGCCAACATTTTTTGGCGAGAATAAGAAAACAGAGAAAATGGGGAAGCTGCGACTGTAAAAACTAGTGTGGGTGCATCCAATGGGAAATAAATAATCTGAGATAATCTGGAGGATAAACAAGTGGATGCTACCAAGGGACAGTAGTGAGATCAGTGAAAAAGTTTCTGGGCCTGGTATGATGACATACACCTATAATCCCAGATATCTGGAAGGTATTGATTAGGAGGATCATAGTTTCTGGCCAGCCTGGACAAAAAGTTATTGATTCCAGCTGAATGGAGTGAAAGTATTGGCAGGAAGATCATGATCTGATGCTGGCCTAGGCAAAATGCAAGACACCCTGAAAAATAAAGCAAAAGAGATTGGTCTCATGGCTCAGGTGGTAGAGTGCTTGCTTAGCAATTACAAGGCCCTGAGTTAAACCCCAGTACTTCCAAAAATAAAAATAAAAAAGCCAGTGGCTCATGCCTGTAACCCTAGCCTACAACTCAGGATGCTGAGATCAGGAGGACTGAAAAGTTTGAAGTCATCTAGGCAGAAAAATCTACATTTCCTCTTCAAAATAACCGGAAAAAAAAAAAAAACAAACAAGCTAAAAGTGTGACTGAAGTGGCAGAGTGCCAGTTGAGCAAGAGATCTAGCAAGTGTGAGACTCTGAGTTCAAACCCCAGCACTAATCTAAAATTAAAAAAAAAAAGTTTCATAAAGTCACCACTGGAATGAACTACAACTCTGACATTGGGACCTTCTAAAACAACATACTCTCATACTAATTAAAGGGAGAAGTTGGAAAACTTCTGATTTGGTTTGATAAGTGTTCAGGCAGCAGTATCTGTAGTCAAGGTAGACTTCAGAGGTCAGTGTGGTGTAGAAAAAACAAACAAGACTGGGAGGTTGCATGGGCAGATTTAGGTCTCAACCTGACTCTGGATAGAAGCAAGCCACAGAAGTGAAACCTCTTTAAGCCCGAAACCTCTCAGTGGAAAATCAATATAAAAATTGTGCTATCTAGCTGGGCGCTGGTGGCTCATGCCTGTAATCTTAGCTACTCAGGAGGCTGAGATCTGAGGATCACGGTTCAAAGCCAGCCCAGGCAGAAAGTCCGTGAGACTCTTATATCCAACAAACCACCAGAAAACCAGAAGTGGTGCTCTGGCTCAAGTGTTAGAGTGCTATAGCCTTGAGCCGAAGAGCTGCAGGACAGCACCCAGGCCCAAAGTTCAAGCCCCATAACTGAAAAAAAAAAAGTCCTATCTAAGAAGCTTTTCAATGACCAATGGCTCTGTCTTAGTATCTATCTTACCACATTACTCCATTTATTTAGGTGGGAATTATACCTTATTTGAGAAGAAGGGTTTAGCACTTGATAGACTTTCAATAAAATGTTTTGAACAAATGAATGAAAGAATGGAAGCACTTTGTAGATGGTACTGAGCTATACACACATGAACTGGTGTCTCCTAAATACAAACACATTGAGAATAGCAGTGAGGTTGACTGTACTAAACACTTCTATTAAGAACCAAAGATCATGAGAATTAAGAACTAAAGATCATGAGAATTTACGGGTCCTTTTAGAAGGAAATTCAGCCATAATGGGATAATTAACTAATCATTCCCCTTCAGTGGCTCAGAATGTACTTTTCATAAACAATCTGATGATTTCCTGTGACTCAAGATAAAAGCCAATCCTTACAGGATACTAAGGGCTTGCTAGAGTTCTTCTCTGCCTCACAGGTCTCCTCTCCTCCTGTCTTTTATCAGACAGGACAGCCATACTGATGTTTTGTGCCCTAAAAAGAACATACCCCTACTTGAGTCCTGAAACTTTAACATGTTGCTTGTTCTGACTAGAAAATTCGGCCACCCTCTTTCTAGAGGCCTGTTTGTCTGTAAAGACACAGACAGATTCCAGGTCTCTCAACTAGAGACACACTTCTTTGCTCTCCAATGGCTGACTGTTCTCTCTTTAAGATGCCTGCTAATTCCTTCGCAGCTCCTGTAGTTTGCAGTAGTACAAGTCTCATATGATTATCATCAGGGACATAGCTCCTTCTCTCACCAGTGATTTATATGCCTGGAGTATTATTGAGGAGTAGATGTTGGTGAGGGTCTGAAACACATCTTCCAGAGGAGGAAGTACACCATGGTCTGCAGGACATATGGCATAGAGCTCCTCAAAGATTAATGGGACCATGAGCCTCTGCTGGGTCCTCTGTCCACAGATGATAAGAGGAATGTTGGAAAGTGTACCCCTCCTGGGCTTTGAAGTAGCTCTGACTACCAATGTCTGAGGAAACTTAAGAGTGAATAGGAACTCCCCAAATATAGCTTGGGAGACAAGATGCCTATTGTAAAGAAGTGTCTAGTGATATATAAGCAAGTTTTCAACCCAGTGCAGGGGAGTCCAGGAACACTTGAGAAGCTTAAAGTATTTATTTTGTAAATTAACAAGACTAGGGACATTTCTCAATGCTGCACAGACCCACCAGATTTTCAATGACCATCATATGAGCATTGCTGTGGAAATGATATGCTGGGCAGACTGTCTACTTCAAAAGCAGGCTTTCATTCCCTCCCTCTTTCCTTACTTTAGCAGATTATTCATTCTCCACTTTAAAAATAAACTCCAGGGGCTGGGACTGTGCTTGCCTAGCATGCATCAAACAATGGGTTCCATACCTCAGTACCACATAAACAGAAAAAGCCAGAAATGGTGCTGTGGCTCAAGTGGTAGAGCGCTAGCCTTGAGCAAAAGAAGCTCAGGTACAGTGCCCAAGCCCTGAGTTCAAGCCCCAGAACTGGCATAAATAAATAAACACCAGGCTACTGAGAACCACGTCACTGAATTTCCTACCCCTATCTCTCTCCACACATCTATCTGCAGCTGTGCTCATCCTTGTCTTCTTTCCTCTCTCAGAGACATGGGAGTGACTCTTCTTGACTTACTCTATGTTTTGTTTTGTTTTTTTTCCTGCTCTTCTTGTCTGGCCCCTTCCCATTACCATGTAAAGAACTTCCTCCACTGATCTCAGTTTCTTATGGTCACATTCCTTAAAAGAACAATTTAAACTTGCCCCTCCATTCTCTCATTTCGGCTCATTCCGCACTTACAATTTCTCATCATTATCTTGGTTAGTCTCTCAATGGTTCTCCTCTTCCTATCCAGCCCTCCTCTTATCATTTAGGTGCTTTTCCTCATCTATTTTGCTGCTTTATGTTTGCAAGCTGAAGTTTCTCTAGGTATCTGTGACCCTCTTGCTCTTCTTTATAGACTTTTAGCAATCTCATCTTATTTAATCATTCACCACTATGCTATGGATAAATGTGGTTAACCACTTCCAGGAATCTTGATGTAGTAGAAGATAACCTAAAGAAGTACAGTTATAAGCATGTAATCTCAGCTTCTAGGGAAACAGAAGTAGAAAGATCACAAATTCAAGGTCAGACTGGACAAAGTTAAGAGAGACAATATACAAACAATACGCAAGCAAAAGGGCTGTGGGCATGGCTCCAATGGTAGAGTGCTAGCTTGGCAAGTGTGAATCCCTGGGTTAATCCCCAATGCTGAAAAAAAAGATAATTAAAGGTATAAATGTTATATGAACACACAGAGATGGTTATAGGGGCTTTAGCTACATCTTGAAATAAGAATATGCTGGAGGACAAGGAAAGAGAAGGGCCAAGGATTCCAAATGAAAGAGAACCATGCACAGCCCAGTGTCTTGGAGAATGGGTGCTGGATGCAGGAAGATTGAGATCTACCTTAGACCTTTCTCTTATAGTTCATGGGAATTCTAACTTACATGACTATTATCAAACTTAGAGAGCACAGCTAGCACAAAATCTGGCACAGAGTGATTACTAAATGATAATCAATGCTTATTATTATTTTTAGTATGACTAATATGTGATTTATAGCATTATAACATTGGACTCTATTTCATAAGCTTATTGTGAAGACTATGTGAATGTATGTGAAATAACTTTTTTAAAGTATAGCACAATATTATTCAGACATAAAATGACTAACTTTAAGACACATGCAGTGAGCCTTTAACATAATTTACAAAGTAAAAAAAAGCCTCAGATACAAAGGTACAAATACTTTATTATTTCTCTTATCTGAGATGCTTAGAAGTAAGCAAATTTAGTGACAGAAAGCACATAGAGTCTACTAGGATTGAGGAAGGGGAGGGTGTGTTTAGAGTTTCTGTTTAGAATAATAAAATGGATAGTGGCTATTAATGGTTTAGATTTTAAAAAATGGCTCCAAAACTCCATGTGTTGAAATCTTGGTCTGCACATGGTGGAACTATTGAGAAGTAATTGGATCTTAAGGGCACTAACTTCATGAATGGATTAACCCATTGGTAAAATAGCTCATAGCTGAATGCGTAATTAGGGGATGGGAACTACTTGGAGGAAGTAGGACACTGGGGGCTATCTTTGAAGGGTGTAAATGGTCTCCAGTCCCTTCCTGCCATGATGTGAGCAGGTTTCCTTAGCCATGCCCTTCCCCCATAATGCTTCTGCTTGCCACAATTAGAGAATGAGGACAGTTTACCGTAGACTGAAACATTATTTTTTATTTAACAATTTATTATTTAAAGATAAATCTTTCTTCCTTTGAGCTAAGTTTCTCAGGTACTTTTGTCACAGAGATGGAAAACTGACTAACCTAATAGTGATGGTTAGGCAACATTAACAGTAAACATTTAATGACACTGAATTGTCATTAAATTTCCATTGAAATTTACAAGCAGTAATCATTAAAATTTATAAGTAGTAAATTTTAAGTACAGCAAAAAAAGAAATACTAGATTCATGTGCATTTTTTTTCACAAAAGCAATACTAGTAACTCAGTGACATAGAAACCAATTTAGCTTTTTAAGATTATATTTGAAGGGTTTTATGGATTACTAGTACAGATATTTTAAAATTGTTATGCTTTCAGAACAGGGAATTAATCTAGGGTTGATATAATTATTCTAAAATCTGGACAGCTGGACCCCCTTTTATATAAAGAAGTCTGACAAGAGTGTGTGAGTGTGTGTGTGTGTGTGTGTGTGTGTGTGTGTGTGTGTGTGTGCGCGCGCGCGCGCGCGCGCGCGCGCGCGCATGCGCGCGCGCTACTCATAGGACTTGAACTCAGGATCTGGGCCCTGTCCCTTAGATTTTTTGCTCAAGGTTAGTGCTCTGCCACTTGAGCCACAGCTCCATTTCCAGTTTTTTTTGGTGGTTAATTGCAGATTATGAATTTTATGGACTTTTTGCTTGGGCTGTCTTCAAATACAGACCTTAGATCTCAGCCTCCTTAGTAGCTAGTATTACAGGCATGAACTACTAAGTGTAACAATTTTGCTTCACTTTTGATGTCTACTAGATTTGAAATGGTTTCATTTTTCCGAGTGCTGCTTTCTGACAGAGACAAGTTCAGCCTTAAAAATATTTATTACATAATATATGATATAATATTAATATATATATTATATGTATATTATACATATATTATGCATATATGTATATATATAATTAAGCTGGGTGCTGGTGGCTCACACCTGTAATCCTAGCTTCTCAGGAGGCTGAGATCTGAGTATCATGGTTCAAAGCCAGCCCTGGCAGAAAAGTCCGTGAGACTCTCATCTCCAATTATCTACCAGAAAACCAGAAGTGGTGCTGTGGCTCATGTGGTAGAGTGTTCACCTTGAACTGAAAAGTTCAGAGACGGTGCTCAGGTCCAGAGTTCAAGCCTCATGACTGACCAAATAAATAATAGTAATACTTAAACAATCAATGAGAATGTAGAAAAAGGAATTATTCTTTGGTCTAGCAGGAACCCATGTGGTTCACTAACCTGTGTTCCCTGACTGTTGATATCAATGGCGTCACTCCATTCAGTTGTTATTTCTTCCAGCAATTCTACTCTCAAACGAAGACTAGGAAGTAAATCTTTGGTCCTACAATCTGGATAACTGGAAATATGATGATATAGCTCATGATGCATTGAACTCTCAAAAGGAATTTTTCTGCAATAAACTTCAAACTTTGGAGTATCTGAAATGTAAAAAATGCATATGTGAAACAGACTACTCAGAAAAGGATGCATACTCTTTTTTGTGTGTGCTGGTCTTGGGTTCATTGAACTCAAGGCTAGCACTGTACCACTTGAGCAACTTCTGGCTTTCTGGTGGCTAATTGGAGAGAAGAGTCTCATGGACTTTCCTGCCTGGGCTGCTTTGAACCACGATCCTCAGATCTCAGTTTTCTGAGTAGTTAGGATTACAGGTGTCAGCCACTGAGGCTCAGATACAAACTTTTATTTAAACATTCTATACAGGATCACAAGTATCTACTAAATTGAGAACCTCAAGAAAGAATATGTTTTTATATTCCTCAAATTCAGTTCCATAAATACCTTTAATATTTTCCTTTATAAGCAATGTTACTGGACATCTGTTGTGAAAAATTACTCGAGGACTGGGGTCTTCTGAGAGGGTTAAATAAGTCACTCCAAAGTGTTCTTGGTATGTCAGTGCTATAGCCCTGGAACAGAATCAAATCAAATGGTAGGCATAGTTTAGAAAAAAAATACACATTTACTTGGGTTTGCATATTTTTAACTCTAAATATCTCCCTTTTATTATGAATCAGGAAATATTTTTCAGTAATGGAGGTTTTCTCCTTATTTATTAGTTATCATATGTGAACTGTGAGTTTATTGATTTTTAACAATAATAGTAATATGCATTTCTCTCAAAACATATAATGATAAAATTATTTCAAAGATAAAACCATAACTCTAGCAATGGGAGCAAACAATAGCTGACTTAAAACTACCTTGCCTGCTGTTCTTTTGCCTCAAACTCTTCAGACACATACGTTCCTCTCCCCCCAACGTACTTGGTAAATCTGGATAACGAAGAACCTGAACTGCTTTTATATGGACATGTAGAGAATTTGGGTCCTTGTTTTTTTTTCATTCTAACCATATACATAATGTTTATTGCCAACTTTCACAATATGATCATACTTTACAGTATCACATTTTCCCATAAAGAGTAAAGCTGTATTACTTGGAGTTAAATAATTGCATGGGCATAAAAGAAAAATTCACTCTAAATTACACATACAGATTGTCAAAACTAACATACGTTAGCCTTTACATGTCACCATTTTACAAAAGAACGCCTAAAAATAAAGGTGAGTCCTCTCATTACAATGTACTGCTGCTACAACAGTATGAGCACCATCATTTCCCCCTAGCATAGAGGTGGAAAAGGAACAAATCTTATAAGCAGTACACTGGGACACACTATTTGTGATCATGACATGCAATCAACTGTACACAAAATCCAGAAGTCATTAGAGATAAAGGAAAGCCTAGCATTACATCTATGGCGCAATGTAGCCATCCTCCTGCTTCTTTTGGCCTGAGGATGAACACTGACTTCAACAAGCAAAGAAGGGCATTCACATTTATGTCAAATACCTGGAACAGAATCCATTTTCCCTTAAGTTCCCAAAGGGCACTGCCACGCTTTGTCTGGGAAACTCTTGTTTAACTATAGCTGGTAGGCTCCAGCACTGCGAGCTGTCAGCATCTGCTGTAGGGCAAAAGCCCAGCAAGATCTGTTTCTGAAGCAGGGATACATCCCACACTGATGACCCAATGTCAGGCATGAAATCCCAACAAGGAAGAGAGCTGCATTTCCTAGCAGACTGCTCCTCACCCGGGCAAATACTGAAAGTAGCACTGTCTGGAACATGAAAATACTGGAAAAAAAAAGATAAGTAAGAGGGAGCATATTTACTACCACAATGCAGATGCAGGAAATTGAACTTGATATTTTTCCCTTCAATACTGGGGATGGAACCTATGGTCTCATGAATGTTTAGCAAGCTTTCTACCATTTAACTCACAACTCCAGCCCACAGTGTGTTTTTTCTGGGCATACTAATAGAGCTAGGGTGTTTTAAAACACTAGGCACAGTGGCTCACACCTGTAATCCTAGCTACTCAAGAGGTAGAGGTCTAGAGACTGGGGTTTGGGGAAATCCCAAACCCATGAACAGAAAAACTGGTTTTGGGCTGGGCTTTGCCACTTACTGCTTTGTGATTTGGATTATATCCTCCCCTGTACATTGTATTTCTAACCCTCTGGCATCAGTAGTTTTGTAAATAAAGGGGGAAAATAAAAACCTTTGAACCAAGCCTTTCATTTTCAGGAGGCTCTGGAGTAGGGGCAAGCAGGAAAATTACTTGAGCACATGCCAATTCCTTTGTTTCGTCCTCACCTACAATGTAGAGGTCAATGACCTATTTCCATCTGGACAATCAATGTTTATTTTTATTGATATTTTAGTAATCCAGAATAAAATTCTGGATTTTGTAAATACCACACAGGTTTCGAGGCAAAAAGTATAAAACTTTAATCCTATTTGATTATTCTATAATTTTTAGGACCTAAAAATATGGAACATAATAACTGCAGACAAAGGCACAGAAAGACAATACTTTCCTATATGATAGTTTGTGTGTCATTTTTTTTTTTTTCTGTCGGTCTTAGGGCCTGAACTCTGGGCCTGGGCGCTGTCCCTCAGCTCTTCAGCTCAAGGCTAGCACTCTACCACTTGAGTCACAGCGCCACTTCTGGCTTTTTTCTTTTTGCTTATGTGGTGCTGAGGAATCGAACCCAGGGCCTCATGCATGCAAGACAAGTGCTCTACCACTGAGCCACCTTCCCAGCCACTCCTTCTTTTTTTCTGGTCAGTCGTGGGGCCTGAACTCTGGGCCTGGGCACTGTCCCTCAGCTCTTCAGCTCTCTACTACTTGAGCCATAGTGCCACTTCCAGCTTCTTCGGCCTATGTGGTGCTAAGAAATTAAACCCATGCATGCAAGGCAAGCACTCTACCACTGAGCCACCCTCCCAGCCCTCCTATATGACAGAGTTTGATAGCATGAAACAGTAGCATTCCATTTTCTCTTAAATATAACTATTCATTTTAATTGCACAAAAAAACTAAGTAAAAAATCCTTGTGAATACTGTTCAATGTATATCCTGTCACTGAGATGTCAAGATAAATGAGCTGGTACATTTTCACATTATAACTCTCATGGACATAAAGCTGGCAGACTGGAGTTCAGTTCAGTCCTAACGCTTGGTCCACTTGGCTCCTCAAGTCCTGTGGCTTCTAATTTGCATGAAAAACATCTGCCTTGCAAGCCACAGGACTTGAGGTTTAGAGAATCTTCTAGAGTAACAAAAAGTTAATGCTAGCCAGGTGCTGGTGACTCATGCTTGTAATCCTACTCAAGAGGCTGAGGTCTGAGGATTGAAGTCAGCCCAGGCATGAAAGTCGGTGAGACTCTTCAATTAACCACAAAAAACTAGAAGTGGTGCTGTGGCTCAAGTGGTAGAGCACTAGCCTTGAACTGAAGAGCTGAAAGACAGCACCTAGACCCATAGTTCAAGCCCATGACCAAAAAAAAAAGGTTAATGCTAGATAATGTAAGCAGATGCAGTGGTGACAGAACTAATCTAACAATGTGTCAGGATCTGCTGCCTACTAGGATTTCTGCTCATTAATTACCTGGAGGCACTGGTCAGGCCATACATGGTTTGAATTACAGCATCTAATTACTAACACTAAATTACCTATACTGTGTTCACTTTGTTCTTTGCACTAGACTGAAAAAGTTAATTCTATTTGTTGATTTATAAAAATGTAGACAAAACAACCATATTATGAATAGCTTACCTCCTTTCCAGAATGAGGATTAGAGACAGATAACTGTGGTTTATAAAATATTTGATATGGTGTATTATTGATGATTGTAGTCTTGTCTTCAATCTGAATAATTTGTATACCTTGCTGTATCATGGAGGAAATACAGAACTGACACAACTACAAGAATGAGGAAAGAAAAAGCGATTTTTACATAATGATAATGATATGTAACATATACAAATCTCTTAAATTTATTTTATCTGGTTTGTTCAGGATAGCATCAACTTTATTGTCCAGTGTACTTAACAGCCTTCCCTTTCAGTCTCAAAGATGTCTTGGCCAATGCAAGGGGACAGCATTTACTCTTCAGCAAGCCAGTTACTTTTGCTATTATTGTGTAGTGATAGAGAAGAGATTTTCAGATTAGTTTGTAAATTAACTCACATAATATTTATAAAGCACTTATATGTAAGCAACTAACACATATCTTACTCAACAGGATTCAACCAAGCATATCTACTCCTCAAGTTCTTTATACTAGTGATCTTATAAAATGCCTCTTATGAAACAAGGAGAGTTCTGACAGTTTTAAACAATGATGATGAGAACAGAGAAAAAATAATGATTGACCCTCATATACTGCAATATTGTGCTACCCACTCATTTTAAATACTTTAAGCACATTACTGATTTTTGTAATCTTCTTTTCAATCTTGGTAATTTATATGTCTTCTTGTATTACAGAGGAAATACAGAGCTGAAACATCATAATACCTAATTGAATCATCATAATATCTACATAGGTAGTTATTATTGGTTCTACTGTTCAACTTGCCAAAATCTACTTGGGCTTGGGATCCATGCCGCCTGGCTCTATTGCATTGCTATTCACGACTACATTCATCATTCCATTGCCTTATTGTATTATTTGAGGAACATTAGTTCAGAGGAAATGCTCCCTACCCATTTAGTAACTGGTGAGCTCAAGATGGCAGTTTTCAGAGGGTGGCCTGGGGAGGCCACACATGGCGGGGAGGTCTCTGAGCAAGCTGGGAGTGTCATAAAGTGAAAATGATTTTGTTGTTGTTGGTAGTGGTGGTGGGCTTGAAGTCTGTATTTCCTCCATGATACAGGGCCTGGGCACTGTCCCTGAGCTCTTTTGCTCTAGGCTAGGACACTATCACTTTGAGCTACAATTCCATTTCTGGTTTTTGAGTGGTTAATTGGAGATAAGAGTCCCACAGGGACTTTTCTTCCTGGACTGGCTTCGAACTACAATCCTCAGATCTTGGCCACCAGAGTAGAGAGGATTACAGGTATAAGCCACCAGTGCCCTGTGCAAAAAATGTTTTAAAAACAGTAATAAGACACTATTTTTTCACTCTAATTTCCTCATGAGTGAACAGTGGACTCTCCCACAGGCAATGTAACATATCATTTAATGGCTTATGGAATATATTAAAATTCTTATGCTTTAAACATTTCTACCTTAATTTAATGGTAATAACTGATACAACTCTCAGAAATAAAAGATTTAGGTAGTCTTCAATAACTTTTGAGTGTAAAGGAATTCCTGAGACTCAAAAGTTTGAGTTATTACTAAAGAGCAATAGGTAAGCAGTATATTTACCAACAGCTCCTTCATTCACAGTTATTAGCACTTGCTGTGGTGACGTTGTGAGGGGTTAGGGTATTGTTTCTTTGTCTGTACATTGTAACAGACTTTCCAGGTTTTGAAGGTAGTTCTGAACTTACAACTATTCAACTTTTGGAACTCATGCTTACAGGTCTTTGCTTACAGGTCCGGTCTTTACAACCGGACCCCCCCACTTCCCCCCCCCCCCAAAAAAAAAGTGACCAAATGAGCCAGGTATCATTGACTTGTCCTGTAACCTAGCTACTTAGGAGGCTAAGGCACAAGGACTGCAGTTCAATGCCAAGGCCAGGCAGGAAAGTTCATGAGACTGTTTTTCTTGTTTGTTTGTTTTTGTCGGTTGTGGTGCCTGAACTCTGGGCCTGGGCGCTGTCCCTCAGCTCTTCAGCTCAAGGCTAGTGCTCTACCACTTGAGCCACAGCGCCACTTCCAGCTTTTTCTGCTTATGTGGTGCTGAGGAATCAAACCCAGCAAGCGCTCTACCATTAAGCCACCTTCCCAGCCCCTCTCATGAGACTCTTATTTCCAAATAACTCCTCTCCCTGCCCTAACAAAAGGCCTGAAATAGAGCTGTGGCTCAAGTGGTACAGTGCTAGCCTTAAGCAAAAAGAAAAAAGGTCAGGGACAGAACCCAGGCCCAGAGTTCAAGCCCCAGGACAGGCATATGCGTGTGGACACACACACACACACACACGTGTGGACACACACACACACACACACACACACACACACACACAACCAAATGACTCTGAATTCTCTCAAAAGAATCTTCAGAGAGGGGCATAAAAAATCCAATTTCTTCTCAGAGTAATGTCATTGTGAATTCTACTAATCTGTGAACTATCTTTTCTTTTTCTCATTTAGGACAGCCAAAATAATGAATATAGGATATAAGAAGAACAGGAGACTTAATATTATGATACACAACTTTTTTACATTCAGTTTAATATGATTGGTTACTAGATTATAATTTATTATTATTGTTGTTGGTTTTCAAAGGTTTTAGATTTATGCAAACATTAAAAATGAATATATCTTTTATATACTCAGTTATATCTAAAAATAGAGCATATCTAAAATCTTATCTCTAAAACACATGAAACTGGTCCACTCTTGAAAAATGCAGTTCCCTCTTATAACAACTGACGCTGAGTAAGACAATCAGTTGGTCTCCATTGTTATATTCAAGATGTCCCTTTCAGAAGACATCCCTTGCTGTAGGAATCTTTGTTTTTTCACTGAATACTTACAATGCTAGCTACTTAATATTTCCTGTCTTTTTAAAAAATTTTTTGCCAGTCATGGGGCCTGAACTCTGGGCCTGGGCGCTGTCCCTCAGCTCTTCAGCTCAAGGCTAGTGCTCTACCACTTGAGCTACAGTGCCACATCTGGCTTTTTCTGCTTATGTGGCGCTGAGGAATAGAACCCAGGGCTTCATGCATGTAAGGCAAGCACTCTACCATTGAGCCACCTTCCCAGGCCCTAATATTTCCTATTTTAAAGAATCAGGACAAGTACAGTTTGTGGGTATTTTGCAGTAAGTTCACTTACATACTATAAATCAAGTGACTGCTCAGTAATCTGAAAGAGAGTAGCTACTGGATAAATTATGTGACACAGCTTTTGTCACTAGTAAAGGGGAAAAGATCCACTGTAAAACAGAGGTCTAAGTTAAGAAATCAAGCATTTCACTGCTATAAATTACTTCGGATAAGTAATACTGAAAAGATTACAAAAGAAATACCACACTCATTTCAACAGTTTACAAAGGTGTCATGTTATTTCCCCAGTCCACATCAACTCTGATCTTACCTTCTGATGTCCTGGGAAAGCACCAAGTCTTATTTCTGCATCAACAAATGCTTCTTCATCCAATATCACAACTTCACCATTGCCTCCATCTTTCCACTTTGGAGATGTCAGGTTATGAACCAATTTAATTGCTACTGACTTGTGGACAGTGTTTGTATTTGCCCAATATATTCCAATTTGAAAAGCCTCCTGAAAAATAATTCCTCAGTTATTTTTCATAACTCTGGTACTTTTAACATCAACCTACAGGACCTTAAAATACTATGTAATAAGTCTATTAAAGCAGCCAAATATCCTCCTATTTTTTTGTAATGACAATATATATTCAATCTTGGTTTCCACTGTCTTTACAACTGATTTACAACTGATATCTACATTTATAAATGGGGGAAAACACACTCAAGATGTGACTACGAAAGGCTTAAAAACTGAAAGGTTTCATCTCATTTGACAAGAAAATAATATGCAACTTTAGATCCAAATAGGTCAACATTCCAATTCTATAAGGTAACAGCATTTGATTTTTTTAAAAGGAAAAATGCAATTGAATAAAGATGTTTGTGGACTAAAGCTAAAAAAACAACAACTCTGATTCTTTGTTCTATCAGGAAAATATTTTTCTTATGATTTTTTACTCTATTTTCTTTTCCCTCTTTCCTACCCTTCCTTTGTGTTCTCTTTCTCCCTTTCTCCCTTCCTTCCTTCCTTCCCTCTCTCCTTCCTTCCTTCCTTCCCTCTCTCCTTCCTTCCTTCCTTCCCTCTCTCCTTCCTTCCTTCCTTCCTTCTTTCCTTCCTTTCCTTCCTTCCTCTCTCCTTAGCATCATTCAGATTTCAGAGAATTTTCAGAACTGAAAAGAATATGTAGGGAGTGGATTAGGACATAATATGGCTTTGTATCCTTAACACCTTGAGAAGACAAACCCTGATACTTGTCAAATGTTCTGTATACAATGGAAATGAGAATGTAACTAGTAAAACTTACCACATTTAATGACAAATCAACCATGAATACTGCTGATGAGGAAAAAATACATCTGAAAAGTCTGAATATCAAAGAACATTCCACACCCCTTACGTATGCACCTACCAGGACAGTCCACAGATGATTCACTCTGTTAAGATCATAAAGGCAATCTCAGAATAAAATCTGGTTGTTAAGACAAAAGATTTATGTTCATTTAAAAAGTGAATTAATACCTGAAAATTAGGAGGGATAATAATTTTGCCAGCAGGAACCTGCAGAACAATCTTCTCGCCTTCAAATAGCCAGAGGTCCCACTTGGACTGATTGATAAGCAGGGCCCAGGGTAGAAGTTCTATCAACAATGTTCTAACATATGGCTTCCAGATTGACAGCTTCACTCGCATTGGGCTATCCCACTGACTCAGCTGTTCATTCCTGTTCCAAATACCACATCCAAGAGACTCGATGAAATATGATGACTTAAGTATTCATGAAATATGTTTAAGGATTCCAGACACACAGTGCTCCTGTATGATAACTCTTCATATCAGACTCATTCAATGTGCAAGCAGGAGAAAACAACTTTTCATGCACTTATGTTCTATATTATGAGTTAAAAAATACTATAAAATATACCTAACTAGATGATGAAAGATCGGAATATGCCAGATACATGTAAATCCCACCCCTTCCCACCACCATTTTACAGTATCTAGTATTCTTAATGTTTACAAGTATGTACAGAAAAAGATCACTAAGGAATGGTACCTGTCAGAATCCTTCTTGTTATAGGGCCATGTGGGGACAAGGAACTTTTCGGGCCCATAGAAATCATCAAGGATTTGATTAACTGTGCCTCCAGGGTGGATTTTAGTGGCTATTTGCCTAATAAGTGCTGTTGAAATGGGAACAGCACAATCTGAAGGATCATATTCTTCCCTAGGAAACAAAAAGAAAAAACAGATAAATTTCTAAAGTGGTCTATAATTTATTAAGAAAAATGTAACTACAAATAGAATATAGATTAATACTTTTGTATAAGACTGAGCCTATTTTTTGTGATTTAGGAATTTATGACACAGTTTTGGGATGATCTGAGTGCTGACTTTTCCTTCTCATCTGCCCATGTTTGGATGAGAATTCTAGTCACATTTTCAACTACAACATAATGTGTCAATTAAATATAAATTATATATATATATATATATATATATATATATATATATATACACACACACACACACACACAGAGATATATAGTCATGGGGCTTGAACTCAGGGCCTGGGCACTATCCCTGAGCTCTTTTGCTTAAGGCTAGAGCTCTGCCACTTTGAGCCATAGTGCCACTTCCAGTTTTCTGGTGGTTTACTGAAGAGTCTCACAGACTTTCCTACCCAGGCTGGCTTCAAACCACAATCCTCAGATGTCAGTCTCCTGAATAGCTAGGATTACAGGCGTGAGCCACTGGCATCCAGCAAATTATATTTTTTGATTATTACTCTTGGTTCTTTGAGTGTGTAGTATTGGGGATTACACTCACGGGCTTATGCTTGTACTCTACCACTTACAACAACTTGCTTTTCATATAGGATCCTGCACTAACTTTTGGCATAGACTGTCCTCAAATCACAACTCTCTTTTCTCTGCTTCCCAAGGAGCTGGAATATATAAGTGAACCACCACACCCATCTCCCCTCTTAGTAATTTCTAAGCTTAATGAGAAAGGCTGAGTTTTATGTAAATCCTTAGAAAAGAATAAGAGAATACTAGTCAGGGCAACTTAAAAGATAATTTTCTCCTAAAATAAGAAATCATACAATAAACCCCATCCATCTTTCCTCCTCTTCCAATAGTACCAGGTTTCTTTTCAATTGAACTGTTTTTAGGAAAACACAAAAATATAACGTACATAATGGGTGCTGGCAGAATTGGCTATACACATGTAGAAAACTGAAGTTGGATCCAGAATCAATGACCTTGAGGTAAGAGCAAATATCTTGAAAATATTACAGGAAGGGATAGGGCATATACTAGGGCTCCTTGGCACAGGTTAAAACTTCCTAAATAAAGATCCAGAAACACAACAAATCAAAGAAAGGCTGGATAGCTGTGACTGCATTAAACTGCAGAGCTTCTGCAGGGCAAAGGACATAGTTAGCAAGATAAACAGAAAGCCCACAGATTGGGAGAAGATCTTTACTAGTTATATAACAGACAAGGGCATCATATAAAAAATACACTAGAGCTAAAAAACAACAACAACAACAACAAAAACTGTAACAACAAATCCTCAAAGAAAGAACTACCCCATTAATAAGTGGACTAAAGAATTAAAATGAGACTTCTCTGAAGAGGAAATAAAAATAACCAATAGACACACGAAGAATGTTCAACATCTCTGACCATAAAAGAGATGTAAATCAAAACTACATTGAGATTCCACCTCACGGCAATTAGAATAGCCATTATCAAGACAACAAATAATAACAGATGCTGGCAGGAATGTGGCCAGAAGAAAATGATACTACACTGTTAGTGGGAATGTAAACTTGTTCAACCACCCTGGAAAGCAGTATGGAGGTTACTCTAAAGACTAAACATAGAGCTCCCCTATGATCCCGCAATCTTAATCCTAGGCATTTATCCAAATGGTCACAAACAAGGCCATACTAAAGCTACCAGCACAACTATGTCCACTGCAGTATTATTTATTCAGCCAAGATATGAAATCAACCTAGATGACCCTCAGTAGATGAATGGATCAAGAAAATGTGGTATATATAGACAAAGGAATTCTATGCTTTCATCCAAAAGAATGACATAGCCCCATTCATAAGGAAATGGAAAGATTTGGAAAAAATAATATTAAGCAAAATAAGCCAGACCCAAAGAAACACAGGCTCCATGGTTTCCCTCATTTGTACTAATTAGTATATATCTAGGACAGTCCTAGCAAAGGATCACAATAGCTCGATAGCTATGTACGTACATGTGACCATATAAAAGGATGTTAATTGAAATGAACTCTAAGATATAGAAACAATGTTGTTGTTGTTTTAATGAACTGTGTGATGTTATTTCTTTTTCTTTTTTTTTTCCTTTGGTTTATGCCCTGTTGTCACTGTTTTTGATTTTCGTACCCCAGGTCTTATATATACATTTATCTGTTTTGGGGAAGCACAGGGGAATAACAAAATGGTGAGACAAAGGACAAAGGGTGAACCAATTCAACAATGTTACTCTCAAGACACTATGTTGTAAATGAACTTTACAACTTGGTGAGATGGGGAGCTGGCGGGGGGGGGGGGGGGGGGGAGGGAAAGTGGGAGAAAATGAAGAAGGGGGTAACACTGTTTGACAAGAAATGTACTCATTACCTTACTTATGTAACTATAACCCCTGTATACATCGTGTATACATAGTGTTAAACTTAAAATATAATTAAATTAAAAATTAAATAAAAAAATATAATGTACTTAGCCAATACCTTGCTTGAAATGTTAGGTGATGTACAAGGTCAGGTTCTATGTTCTGCAGTGGTTTTTCCTGTCCTTTTCCTGGAATAATCTGTGTTTCACTCAATCCCAGACTCCTTTTCTCCAAATGTATGATAATGGGATCTGGAAGATGACTCCTCATGATAAAAAGAGGGCTGAACACAATCTATAAAAATAAAAGGACAGAACAACTTTCATATTTGCTTTGTTGCAGTATTCCAGCTGCTTGATGCTGAAACAAACTTGCAATAAATCTCTTCCTTGGGTCACTCTGACCTTAATTTATTTCAGAGCAGAAAAGGTCAGAGCCACATACCATATTTCAGGGTTGGGAAAGCACTCACCATTCGTTGTTGCACTTGAGAGTTGGGTTCCAAAGTCAAAACTGTGCACCAGACATAAATAATAGAACTGTCTGAAGCTGGCACCTGCAAATGAGATGGAAAAGGGTCCTATTAGATACTAACTAGTCTACTAATTGATCAAAATAAGACATGCATTATTAGTTTTGATGATAAAAATGTTTAATGTTATATAAAAAAGCCACTCACAAAACAAGTAAACAAAATCAGATTTTATCATGGCAAAAGTGGATGGCTGTTTCCATAAAGATAGGGTTTTGCAATGGAGAGTGGAAAAGAAGCCAGTGTGAGAGTGGAAGAGATGATTTGTTCTTTATGGGAATAAAAATGATGATGGTGAAGACTGAGGGAGAGATTAAAAAAACTAACCATCACTAAAGTCCTCAAGTATAGAGGCTGCCACCCTGTATTTCCTGCCACCCCCCTCAGGCTTGGTATGTCAGAATCTTTTTCAAGGTTCCAGGAAGAATAGAGATGGGAGGGCAACCATTTGAGAAGCACTTTCCAAAGCTTTTCTAGATTCTTTTCAGATTTCTCCCCTTTTGTACATATTACTTAGTAATAAGATTAAAAAGTAGTATTTTAATAGATTAGGTTCTATATCAAGTAAAAAGCATATTGTGAAAATATTCCTTGTTACTACTTTCTTTGAGATTGTACCACTTCTCATACCTGAATGACAATGCTGTCCTCAGAAGCTTTGGGATCCAGGCACACATCTCTTGACCAATCTTCATCTCCTTTGGCCTTAACACACAACTCTGTCAATTCATTGTTTTCTAATATGTATGAAGGTAATTTCTGTTTTGCGGTGAGGCAGTCAAAATGTTCTCGAACTACAGCTTGACCATCTTGACCAATGTAATGCTGAACGACTTTTAGTTCTATGCTTTGAGACAAATAACTACAGATGATCTGTCTTCCACAGATGATAATCTAAAAGACAATGTAAGATTTCATCAGTTTGGGCTTTATTAACAATAAATATATAATAATTCAGACAGACATGTTGGTGTTCATTAAAAATGTACTTAGGAAACAGAGCTTCAAGAAAATAACTCAACGATCATACTAAGTTGCAATATTCAAAGGAGATGAAGAGGCAGTGCCCAGTTAGAAATATTGGTCAGGTGCTTGAAAGAGAAGATGGAGCTGGGGATAAAGACTTGCGGAATAAATGCAAATAGCACCAACAGAGGGGAGAGTGGAAGCTCAAACCTACAAAGTGACCAAAACTGTAGGCAGACTTAGGGTGAGAAACCATAGTAGGGCTGAAAAAAAATGTGTGTGTGTATCCATCCATCCACATACAGTCAAACCTGTGTGTTATAACTGTAACTTTTTAGGGAGATGAAGGGGCCAGGAAGAAGTAAAGATAACAGATGTAGGTGGAGGATGAGGAAAAGAGAGCAATAGATAAGCTTAACTTGACTAAATTATAATATATTCACATGTGAAATACTACTGGGAAATCCTTTTGTGAAATTAATAACACTAAAAGTAACGAAAAAAGCATTAACGGGAAAGTAAAATAGGCTCTGTTGGGGGCAGATAACAATGGGAGGAAGAGTTCCAATTGAGCAAGTGAATGAGGTGACTATGCTCAAAGTACTTCATATGCATGTATCAAAATAAAACAATGAAGCTTGTTAAAAGAAGAAGAGAATGAGGGACAGTGATAGAGCAAGTTTAGAGTACACTGTATGCATGTATGAAAATGTAACAAAACTCTTTTTGGGTAAGTAATGCTTTAAAATACCATAAATAACAAAAGAAATGTTTCTTGTATCGGTTACAATTGAAAGTGTATTTTTCCCATTTGGCCACATCCCTGCCAGCATCTCTTCTTATACACTGTTGGTGGGAATATAAACTTGTCAAACCACTCACCACAGTAGAGATTTCTCAAAAGACTAAATGTAGAGCTTCCCTATGACCCAGCAATTCCACATCTGGGCATTTATCCAATTGACCATAAACTAGGCCACTCTAAAGCCACCAGCACAACCATGTTCATTGCAGCATTGTTTACCATAATCAAAATATGGAATCAACCCAGATGCCCCTCAGTGTCATGGATCAAGAAAATGTGGCAAATATAAACAATGGCATTCTAAGCTTCCATCAGAAAGAATGATATTGCCCCATTCATAAGAAAATAGAAAGACTTGAAAAAAATTATATTAAGCAAAGTAAGCCAGACCTAAAGAAACATGGGTTGCATGGTTTCTCTCATTTGTAATAATCAGAATGTGCCTATAAATCTACAAATAAACCAAATGGATAGTAAAAGACAAAAAATTACACTTGGACATGATACATTAAACAGGATTCTAAACATTCACACAGTGAGACCAAAGGAGGCTATTCTTTAGGAGAGGATCACAAGGGCTCAACAGCTATGTGCATATGATCATAAAAAATGATGTTTATCAAAATGAACTCCAAGAAATGGAAACAAGAGGTTTTCAATGTTACTTTTTGTGTGTGTTTTTTTTTTTTTTCTTCTGTTTTTGTCCTTTTGCCACTGTTTTTTTTTATTTCCGTACCTCTTGTCTTGTATGTAATTTTATCTGATTTGGGTAGGGGAAGGGGAAACACAGTATGGTGGGAAAAAGGGTGAATTAATTCAGCAGTTATACGTTAAAAATAAACCATATAACTTTTTGGGGTTAGGGGTGGGGTGTCGGGAGAGAAAAAACTGGGAGAAAACAAAGGAAGAGGTGACACTGTTCGAAAAGAAATGTACTCAATACCTGACTTATATAACTGCAACCCCTCTGTGTATCACCTTTACAATAAATAAAGTATATTGCAAGTGTACTCTCTTATGTAGGAAACATTTTAAAAAAATAAATCCTTCTATAACATGAATATGTATAGCATACTAACATGTTGTACATATTATTTTTTGGGGGGGTCGGGTCGGGTCATGGGGCCTGAACTCTGGGCCTGGGTGCTGTCCCTCAGCTCTTGGCTAGCACTCTACCACTTGAGCCACAGCGCCACTTCCGGCTTTTTTCTGTTTGCTTATGTGGTGCTGAGGAATCGAACCCAGGGCCTCATGCATGCAAGGCAAGCACTCTACCACTGAGCCACCTTCCCAGCCCCCATATTATTATTTTATAATGTGAGAAATATTAAAAGTAAGAAATATAACCTAGCATTACTGGCTTATACTTGTAATCCTAGCTATTCAAGAGGCTGAGATCTTAATATTGCGGTTCAAAGCCAGCCCAGGCAGAAAAGTTTGCGAGAGTCTTACCTCCAATCAAACACCAAAAAAGCTGGAAGTGGATTTGTGGTTGAGTGCTGACCTTGAGCCCAAAAGCTCAGGGACAGCACAAGCTGCCACACACCCACCCACCCCTGCCCGCCAAAAGAAGAAATGCAGTTTTGTAAAGCAAGCTTTATAATTTCAAGCTGAAACTATCCTAGTAGGTATATTTCTATGCCATTATGACATGGTTATGCTGTACCATGATTTTTAAAATCAACTATTAGTTACACAAATAGATAAATCACTAATTTTTAATGGATTCTTTATTCATTACAAACAAATCTAATAGACTGATAGACCTCAAATTAAATGTCATTGTTGTTTTGTTTGTTTGAAGAGTGGGATTCAGCATTTTTTTAATCATTTGAATTTCTCTAGAAGGAGCATATGTATAAAACAAGCTATGCTTCACTACTATACTTTTTCGAGGAATTATAATCTTTTAAAAACTATGCTTTCAGAAGAACAAACCACAAAAGTCAGCTATACTAGAGCCCTAAACTGACAAGCTTTTCTTTATCATGTGCTAAGGATTACTAAACAATGTTAAATCTTACGATGTCATAGCAGCAGATAACTTTAAATAAACATTTGAAAGTGTTGAGGCAGTATTTGACTCTGTTTTTATTCTTGGTATGCCCAGGCCTAGCAATACATGTGCATGACTTCACAACCTTTGGACCTCAGGAGATTCAGAAGAGAGTATTTGTCTTTCACAGAAACCACAGACTCTGCAGCCATTTGGGACTCACTTCATTTAGAGACAAAGATTCCCTTGGTGAATTTTTATATAGTCCCATTTTCAACTAAAAAGCCTGCTAAATAGGCTTTCCAATTTGATTAAAAAAGAAAAAGAAAATCATGAAAAGTGGCCAGGGAAGGAAGACTGCTGAGATGAAGGAAAATTCAAAATGGCTACTCATTTGAATGCTGCTCTTTCACGGTGGCAGGTTCAGAGGTGTTGTCTGCTTTTCTTCAAAGTGGCTTTTAAGTGTCTTGAATTTGAAAATTATGGTTGGAATTTCAAGATTAATTTATCAGTTGAAGACAGCTACCTAATTTTTTTAAATGTAAGGTTTCTCTTTAAAACACATTTTCAGGTTTCACACTAATTCCTCTCTTTTCCCCAAGCCACAAAGATGTGTATTGAAGATTTCCACATATGATTTTACTTAGCAGGTTTCAGAACTCTTATTAAATCAGTGCCAAGAAGAATAGTGATATTAAAGAACAACTCCAGAGCACCAGATGCACTGAAAATGATATCTTAGCCATGATTAAAAGTGTATGTATAAAGATACAAATATATATACATCCAAGCTTTTACAGTGGTAAAGGTTTCTTCAATGAAGAAATGGGAAACACAAAAGCAAGTAAGTATACATGAGTGTTATATAATGTACTAAGTTCCTGGGAGATTTGGTATGTGGTCAATTTTCATTGGGGGAAATGAGAGAGTACAGGAAAGGCAGAACACTCACAAACAAATATCAAGGTTGAAAAGAGCTTTAGCCAATTTTCTATCATCCGGGGGCATATTAATGCAGTTAAGGCACAATGGGGATCTGCATATACTCACCTCCCCAAATGAGCCTTGGTAATTAGGCAGCTGCAGTTTATTGCAAATTTCCAGGCCCAGGTGGAGTAGAAGGAAAAAAGCCAAGACATGAGGGAGGCAAGAATCTATGAAGCTTTTCTGAAAGCCTAGCTCCTTTCTTCCTTCCTATAACCTCACCAACTGAGGAAATCTCTCTGATGTGCTTTAACTACACCAAATCTGATTATAGGTTAAACTACCTGGCTAATACAAATTAAATCTAATTTAAAAAGATACTTCAAACTTTTGCTTGTTTGTGTAACTGAGAAGATGGAGAGGAGAGAGGTTAAAACTTTCTGAGTCATTCCTCGAACAACCTTTCTCTGACATTTGGTACACTGTTGTAATGTATAATACCTGTGAAGGAACACTGCATATATTTATTCCTAAAATTTAACATCATTCCTTGAAAATACATATCCATGGAAAAATGAGGCACTATCTAGTCTCACCTAAAAAGGCCATGTAGTGTTGCTCATGCCTGAGAATATTTTATTACAGTAAATCTATCTGAAGTTTATTGGACTATGACTGTAGGCTAGGCACACATTAGCATTTTGTGTACACAAAATCATTTAATCCTAACTTCTTGAAGAAGGCAAAATAACTACCCTCGATTAATAGAGAAACTGATTCACAGCCAGGCACATTGCTTCTAATTCTGCTACTTGGTAGGCAGAGATTGGAGAACTGTGCTTTGAGAAGAGCTGGAGCATTAAAGTAGTTCATGGGACTCCATCTTATAAGCCAATGACTGGGCATGGTGGTAAGCACCTGTCATTCACAGTGACAAGGGGAAGCACAGTAGAATAACCCAAGTTTAAGGTGGCCTAAACATAAAGCAAGATCCTACTTTGAAAATAACCAAGGCAAAAAGGGCTGGAGGTGTAGCTCAAACAGTAGAGTACCTGCCAAATAAGCTCCCTTCCAAGAACTGCCAAAAAACAGATAAAGATGGAGAGGGAGAAGGGGAGAGGGAAAGGGAAAAGTAGAGAGGAGAATAGGGGAAGAGAGACAGGGAGACAGAAACTGTTTTACAAAGAGGTTTATAGCTTGCTGGAAATCACATAGCTAGTAGCAAGGGAATATTGGTTGACAGGTTTGTCAGTGATCTTACCTATGACAGAAGATCCTGCAATTTTACTCATGGGTGAGTGTTCTAGAAAATCAAACGCAAGAGTTGTACAAACTGGAAAAGTTTAGTTCAGAGCTATGACAACCAAAGTATGGCCCCTGGACCAGCATTATCAGTATCACTGGGAACTTTTTAGAAATGCAAACTTTCAGGACACTGGAAGAATTTTCTGTACCTGAAACTTTGGCGGTAAGGCCCAGCAGTACATGCTCCAATAAGACCTGTGGGGATTCTGATCATATTGGCTATATCCTTGTTTATTCCTTTCTTTTAGACTTTATTTATTTTATTTTTTTATTTGTCGGTTGTGGGGCTTGAACTCTGGGCCTGGGCGCTGTCCCTCAGCTCTTCAGCTCAAGGCAAGCACTCTACCACTTGAGCCACAGCGCCACTTCCAGTCTTCTGAGTGGTTTATTGGAGATAAGAGTCTCAGTACTTTCCTGCCCAGGGCTGGTTTTGAACCATGATCCTCAGATCTCAGCCTCTTGAGTTGCCAGGATTACAGGCGTGAGCTACTGGCGCTCAGCACTTTTAGACTTTAAAAACATCATTTTTTTTTTTTATTGTGGCAACTGTATATTATAAAATTTTCAGTTTTTTTAAAGAAAAAGTTATGTTACTTTAAGTAAGTCAGGCTCAGAGAGACAAAGGGCATGTTTTCTCTCATATATAGAAGTTAGAAACCTAAAATACAAACATACAGGAAAGCATATACTGGGCCATATGCATATATCCACAATCAAACTAAAGTGTAGTATCTACAGGGGTAGATTCCCTGCTGTAACTCCTTTGAACAACTGACAGTTTAAGAAAATGATTATCAGGAAGCTGAGGAAGGAGACTTAAGGGGAGGAGGACAGAGGAATTTAGAGAAGCAGAGTGTGCAAACGTATTCACAATACTCAATATACAGGTGTGAAAAAGGAACTTGGAAGCTTGAGGGGATGAAGGACTGTAAAAAAAGGACTGGTAGAGTCCTCATAAAGGTTGTATGTCCCTCACAGCTTTGGAGGACAATAAAAGCTGATGGGAATGATGAGATTTCAAGTCGCATTTCAGAGACAACATCCTACTAGCTGGTAGAAATAACAATAGAAAGGGCTACATGTGAGGGAATGGGCTTCTTGTTTGAACTATTCCAATAGAAGCTGAAGGATCATTTCTCAGAAATTTTTAGTGGATGGAAAGGTGGATGAGGTATTTCCAACAAACTATGACTGATAGAATCAGAAAGCCAATATATATTTTTCAGGAAGGTATTTACTGAGAACTCATGCGTGTATGAGAACTCTGAGGGAAGTTGTGAATCAGTGACACTTCAGTGTCTTAGGACTATACTTCAGGCTGGTCCCTTCATTAATAAGATTTACTTATCCGATGTGTGTAGTTTTGTCTATGCTATCCTACCTGCTTTGAACATTAATTCAAATTTTATACATTTTCAAAATTCTATACATTTCTTGCAAGCTGCTTAATGAAGCCTCTAAATTCCCTTCAGACTTATTGTCAGTGGCTAGATTTATTGTCTTTTTTTTTGTTTTTTGGGTCCGGTCATGGGGCCTGAACTCTGGGCCTGGGCGCTGTCCCTCAGCTCTTCAGCTCAAGGCTAGCGCTCTACCACTCGAGCCACAGCTCTACTTCCGGCTTTCTTTTTGCTTATGTGGTGCTGAGGAATCGAACCCAGGGCTTCATGCATGCAAGGCGAGCGCTCTACCATTGAGCCACCTTCCCAGCCCCTGGTATCATTTTCTTAAACGTACTTTATCAGTATGTTTTAAGAGCTTTGAAATCTCTTTGGCTTAGAAATTCCACTTTTAAAGATTTAAAGAGTTAAAAAAGAGTAAGGAAATGGACATAGATATGTACAAAGGGATGTTTCTAACATTGCTAATTATAATAGCAAAATATTGTTGTACCAAAATGCCTATTGTCAGTAGAATCAGAAATAATTTTGCAAAAATAGGATTTTGACATAACAGAAAAATTTCTATGATAGAAAGTATAGCAAGCAGACTATAGATACAGCATTAAATATATGTAATAGTTATACATCACCTGTACATATTGACAGTATATATACACACACATATGGTTGTGTCATGTTCTTTTGGCTATACTGAAGTTTGAGCTTGAAACATCATATTTCCATGTTTCCTAAACTGGTGTTCTACTACTTAAGCCATACCTCCAGCTCTTTTTTTTTGCTGATTATTCTAAAGAAGGAGTCTAGTGAAATTTTCTACACAGGCTGGCTTTGAACCATAATCCTCCAGATCTCAGTCTCCTGAGAGGGGAGGGTAGGAGTATGTTAGCTAGAATTACAGCTCCTAGAGGGAGAAATAGTAAGATACCGCCCAAGTCCAGCTCAGGCGAAAGTTTACAATATCCTGGACCCTACCTGAAAAATAAGTAAAGCAAAAGATAATGTGGTCATGACTCAAATAAGTGACAGAACACTTGCGTAAGAAGCACAAGGCTATGAATTCAAACTTCGATATTAGGAGGAGAGGTGGTTGAAGAAAGCTAGGGTATGGTGGCTTAAGCCTATAATACTAACTGTCATAATCCAGGTGCAGATGTGTATGTTAAAACTCTCAGGACAAATCCAGTTTCTTTGTGTACCGTGAAGCCAGTTTTCAGATTTTAATATTTCCCTTTTTTCCTTTTTACCTTATCATGTGCTCCATGTTTGAAAAACATCCCTTAGAAACCACATTTTCAGTTCTTAAGAATACACAAAAAAGTGTCAGATACTTTTTCCCTTTTGCAGTCTTAGAACTTCAAAAACAGCCAAAAGGAAGTTTTATAAAATATATAAAAATATGTGCTGAGAGCTGAGGTTTTATATGCCAGGAGTTAGACTGCAGTGAATTTTTACTGCAGTTAATATTAACTCCTATGAAAAGAGAAGCTTGCAGGAGACCCAGGCACTCCTTTCTTCACAGGAGAGTACTGCAACACTTTCACACAGATTATTCTCATATGCACGAGGAGAACAACTCCTGGTTATCCACTGGTGGATTATCCAGGGTCTCCACCACCCTTTGCTTCTTTTCCTTCTCAGGAAAGGCCCTTTGGCTATTTCACAGCTCATTAGCACCTCTACCAGAAGGTAGGTGGTGACAGGGAGAAGAGGTGAAACTAACATCAGTAAATTTTACTGCTCGTTAGCAGCTCTTGTAAAAGATGTGGGACAAAGGGACTGAAACTACCATCACTACCACCACCATCATCATCAGGGAGATCAACAAGCACTTGTTTAATGCTCACAGGCACAGCAGTAGTGGGCATAACTATGCATAACCATTTGTGATGTTTTCATTACCAGTTATTTACACTTCTTTTGAGTTTCATCTTCATTATGCCAAATATTTAGAAGTTGCCTCGCTCATGAACCCAACGAGACTTACCTGCTTTTGTACTCCACTGAGTTGTTGAACCTTGATGATGAGGGAAGCAGTTCGGCCCTTGTACTGAATTGTTCTAATGAATGTCCCAGCATGGTCCACACTGAAGGGCTCAGACCAACGCCAATTGCCCCAACCTTCAATACAGATGTGTAACAGCTGGACAGAAAAACAATAATCATCACAATGCCAAACATGCCAACAAAAAATCTTGTTGTGAAATGAAAGTCTCATTGTTGGAAGACGCTCCTATTTGCACATCTAGCATCTGTTTTCTTTCTAACCTGTATTATTCATCCACTTCCAGCTTATTTCACCAGGCTAAGAATAGCAAATGTGCCACATACAGTCAATGTCATTTTTCAGATCACATTTTAAGCCTGGTAAAACATAATGGGCCTATGAAATGGTTAAAAAGTCTGTTGAACATTTAAGAGAAGACCATTTTGTTAATTTGAAGGACAAGATTTTAAAGTGAAGTCAAAGAATGCTAGTTAGGGCTGATAATTTATTTCTTCTTATGACTAGACAGGAATTAAAGCTAAATTTTTTTTACGTTAAATTGCCTTATTTTTTCTTTCAATAAAGAACATAGGCGAAGATGCAATTCACTGAACATATTCTTTTTAAGATATTGCAGTATCAAATAAAATGTTTTGATGTAAAATGTTTTGTTCTTTTCCTTTTTATTGCATTATGTATTTATTGTAATGTTTACAGTTTAATCTCTTGATTTGTATTTTTATTTATTCATACAGTATTGTTACGGTTGGAAATATCTGGATTTCTTTTTGTGGTTATTAAAATGTACTAGTTTCAATACTACCTATCAACTGAATCTGAGAAAACCAAATTACATAGGAATATAAAAAAAGCAACAGGGGCTGGGAAGGTGGCTCAGTGGTAGAGTGCTTCCTTGCATGCATGAGGCCCTGGGTTCAATTCCCCAGCACCACATAAGCAAAAAGAAAAAAAGCCAGAAGTGGTGCTGTGGCTCAAGTGGTAGAGCGCTAGCCTTGAGCTGAAGAGCTGAGGGACAGCGCCCAGGCCCAGATGTTCAGGCCCCACGACCGGACCCAAAAAAAAAAAAAAAAAAGCAACAACAAACAAACAAACCACCCCATAATAATTAGTACTTCTTTAGGCTTTCCAGTTAAATGAAAATAATGTTCTTTATGCTTATAGGGAGAGAGAACCTTTTCTTCACCAAGAGCCACTTGGATATTTATAACATTGTTTTCCATACAAAATTATTAGTGTAGGCAGCTGGGCAAGAAGCATAAAAGAAGCACACATATCTGAACCATCATGTACCAAATAATTTCTTATTCTTATATAGCCCATGGGCCAAATGTTTTCCACCTCTGAAAGGAAAGAAAACTCACAAAACACTCCCAACTGACAGATTAAATACAACTTGGAAAACCTCCTTAAGAGTTATCATAATAGATACACTAATGATTTACATGAGCACTGCCATAATAATAATAAGTCTTGTTGAAAGATTATTTTCTCGTTTTAGTCTTTGGAGGAACCTATGACAACATGCTTCTGTTTTAGAATTCCCAAGCTAAGGTAGAACTTAAAAGAAACATAGGCTCCATGGTTTCCCTCATTTGTAATAATTAGTATATGTCTAGTTATGTTCTAGCAGAGGATCACAATAGTTCAATAGCTATGTACATATGACCATATAAGATGATGCTAATAATAATGAACCCCAAGATATGAAAACAAGAGGTTTTTCTTTGTTGTTATTTTTAATGTACTATGTGTAACTCTTTCTTTTTTCTTTCCTTTTGGTTTATCTTCTGTTGTCACTGTATTTGATTTTGTGTATGTGTTTTTCTGATTTGGGGAAGGGAAGGAGAACAACAACATGGTGAGACAAAGGACAAAGGGTGAACCAATGCAACAGCGATACTCACAAGAAACTATGTTGGAAATGAACTTTACAACTTGGTTGCGGGGGTGAGGGTTCGGTGAAGGGAAAGTGGGAGAAAAATGAGGGAGGGGTAACAATGTTTGACAAGATACTCATTGCCTAACATACATAAACCCTTTGTACATTATCTTGACAATAAAATTTAAAAAAGAATAAATATCTAAAGAAAGTATTCAAAGGCTACTAATAAGATACCTTCTAAAAAAGAAAACTAGCTGATAAAAAAATAAAAAAAAACTTAGCAAATATCTTAAGGGGAAAATATGCATACCCCTTATAAAATAAAAGTACCAGTGTGTCTTTGAAGTTTGAATATTAGTTACAGGAAAAAAGAAAAAACAATAGCAGTGTTTGGAACCATTTCAGTTTTTTTTTTTAATAGCAGCAACTAGGAATAAAGCTGAGGGCTCACACAAAACTTTAAGAAACAAAAAATATTTACTTTGGAGAGACAGGTAGCTGGAAATGACAAAAAATTAATGAAGATCAAAAAGTAATTAAGATCATGCTATATTTTTTTTCTGAATATCCCAAAGAGTCTAGAGAAAGCTTTAATATCCACATGCAATTTTAACTAAGGATGAGCTCAGCTTTAAAAAGCTGCTTTCTATGCATAAAGTTTTTAATGATCAAATTTCACGTTTTGCTAGGCAGCAATTTTTTCTAAGAATCTTGGCACAGATTTTTTTTGAATTATTAAAAAAATCAGATATTGTTGGGCTTAGTTCACACAGAAAAGTTGGCAAAAATACTAATAACACTTTCTCCATGTGTATCATCAATTTATTATTTGTAATGTTTTGGTCTACTGTCAAAAACATTTAAATATCAGCTGGTGTTCATGGCTTATGTCTATAATCCTAGCAACTCAAAAGACTATGGATTGTGGTTTCAAGTCAGCCCAGTAAGAAAAGTCCTTGAGATTCCATCTCCAGCAAAAAGTGGGACTAAAGGCAAGACTCAAGTTCCAGTTGAGCAAGATACTGGCAAACAAACAAATAATTTAAATGTTAATTAAAAGGCAATTTAAGACATATAGTTTTTTGGAAATCAATTATATTCTTAAGAGAATCAAGGAGGTCCAGGAACATCTTAGGCCTCTGTCCCATGATGTAATCTACTAGGCCTGGGAAACTTGTGGCACTGGATTTGGGACCTGGATACAATGCCTAGATGCCCACAGACAGCATGCCCGAGTTGGAGGTACTGTTATTGTTGGACTCAATAACTACATTTCACTGCTATGGGTAATGAAAATCTCTGTTTAATAACTTTTTTTTGTAGTACTGAGGATTGAACCTTGTGCTTATTAGGCAAGCATTCTATCACTTGAGCTCATACTGATTTTCATTTGTAGATGGAAAGAAATGTGAAATCAGGCTTAGACTCTCTCTCTGTCTCTCTCTCTGTGTCTCTCTCTCTGTGTCTCTCTCTCTCTCCCCATCAGATGTGTGTTAGAGTATCTGATTTTAAAGCAATTCCTTTCCACAATTCATCCATTACATTTTCATTTCTTAGGTCCTAATAGGGTAGCAACATGTTGAACACCATAGAAGGAATAAGAAGGTACAATGAATTCTTTATCCCACCAGGAGTATATGATCTTCTAGGGAAAAAAAGGCAAGAGTGAATAACCAACAGAAGGTGGGGAAAGGTGCAGAGCCTTTGAAAGCCTAGGGGAGGGACAGCCTTCCTCAAGCTTCACGAACCATTGGGACTCCACTGGGGTAGGATTTCAACTGGAACGCATGACAGTTTACTCCCATGCTAAACAGACAAAGTCAACAAAAGGAAAAATGGAAAATGATGGGAGAAAGAGTGTGGGATAAAGTCAGACAGGTAGAGCTACATGGTGGCTGGCTGTAATGATTTGTGAAGCTAAAGAATTTGTGCTCTACTCAGAAATGAGTAGGTTGTCACTGAAGCCTCTGGTGAAATGAGCATTGTGCTCAGAGAGGGTAAGACTGGTGAATGTACTAGAAGCAATTGGGAAAGAGAAAAGCAATGGGCTTAACCCTTCTTCCTGGAATCTAGGATTTTTTTTTTGCCAGTTGTAGGGGCTGAACTCTGGGCCTGGGGGCTATTCCTCAGCTCTTCAGCTCAAGGTTAGCATTCTACCACTTGAGCCACAATGTCACTTCTGGCTTTTTTCTGCTAATGTGGTGCTGACGAATTGAACCCAGGGCCTTATGCATGTGAGGCATACACTCTACCACTGAGCCAACTTCCCAGCCCGAGTCTAGAAATTTTTATGTTGCCTTATCAGCTTACAAGTTTTCTTTCACCTCTTTTAAGCATTAGCCTTACTAACTCACTTTCTCTATCACCTTCCCATCAATTTTATTCATTTTGGCCTTTTTAACTAGTGTCTAATATTTTCTACTGGTAGAAGGAAGCAAGGAAGCAAAACAGAATCTTTCTTGTTGGAATTTTTCAATGATAACCTAAAGGAATCATTAGACACAGAATATACTGGCTAAAATTGTTGGGAAGTCCCAAAAGGCTACATTATTTTTTTTCCTCAGCAGAATCTCTCCCATGTAGTTCTTCACTGGCAGCCAAAGTAAATTAGTAATTTCACTAGTGAAGACTTCAGATGGGAGCATATATAGCTTTCTACTAATTTTTTTTCAATACAAAATAAAACTTAAAACAGACTCTGTATTCAGGGAGTTAGAAATAGGTTCTTCAGACCACCCACAGTCATGTCCAAAGGGAGAATTCTGAATTGATATATTCAGGAGGAAAGAAAAATAAAATAAAATCTTTGAAAATAGAGTACATCAATGAAGACAAAAAGATAGTTAAGTAGAAATTTGAAACTATGTCTTAATGCACAACTGATAGGTAACAAATACTTTTCTGTGAACTTACGTATTTCATTATTCATTTAGAAACTTAGGAGTTTTTCTAACTTAATAACCAAGTAAAACTTTTCTTCACACTCATTCCCAGTTCCTTTTGCATTTTATTATAATTTACTCTATAGTGATACATGATTTTCTTTTCTTTTCTCCTCTTTTTTTCTTTTTTTTGTAGATCGTGGGGCTTGAACTCTGGGCTTGGGTACTGTCCCTGTGCTCTTCAGCTCAAGGCGAGCACTCTACCACTTGAGTCACAGTGCCACTTCCAGTTTTCTAGTGGTTTGTTGGAGATGGAGTCTCACAGACTTTCCTTCCTGGGCTGGCTTTGAACCGTGATCCTCAGATCTCAGCCTCCTGAGTAGCTAGGATTACAGGCGTGAGCCACCAGCGCTGGCTTGATACATGATTTTCTAAAGAAAAACTAAATATCTAAACAACTTCAAAAGATTCTCTAATTAATTTAAATGTAAAGGAAATCATTAACAAGCAAACCAAGGAAAATAAAGTACTGAATGTATATTGGTTCATTTATATATTCACAAAAATTTTAATTATTAGTATATCAAAATTTAGGTTTTGGGCTGGGAAGGTGGCTCAGTGGTGCAGCTCCTGTCTTGCATGCATGAGGTCCTAGATTCGATACCTCAGCACCACATACACAGAAAAAGCCAGAAATGGTGCTGTGGTTCAAATGGTAGAGTACTAGCCTTGAGTAAAAGCAGCTAAGCTAATGGACAGCAACCAGGCCCTGAGTTCAAGCCCCAGGACTAGCAATAATAAATAAATAAATAAATAAATAAATAAGCACATATATTTGTTAAATTTTAAAATCATTACTGTAAGAGTCTAGTGTGGAGTAGGCATTTAATAAGATGTTAAATAACAATTAAATTTAATTAAAATAACTGAAATTAAATATTCAAAAAATTTAGTGGTAATATTTATATGTAATTTTTTTTACAATATAAGTATTAAAATACTTAGAAACATTTCTTATTTTGAATGATCATTCACACAGGAACTCTGTCTCACACAAATAATGATGTTAAACTGCAAATTAATGTAATCACTTATGTCCATAATTCAAATATTTTAATATTGTTATTAAAGCATCAAGTAGCTAAAAATAATAAGATAGGTGAGCAGATAAATAAAAATTAAGTGCAAATATTAAAAGACAGCATAAATAATATCTGGAAAGCAAATTAAATCATTAATAAAATTGCTTGTTTGAAATGAATAAGTACAAGTGGTGTCACATAAGTTAGCGTAAAATAAAGTGAAATATGTTGCTCATTAGGACTCTTTCAAGGGAGTTAAATTTCAGGATGTGATGGGAATGTGAAATAATGCTAAGAACCTAGAAGAAAAATTTCTACATAAATGCTAATGTGTGGCGTCATTACAATCAATATTGAAACATTTTCTTGATCCATTCATCTACTGAGGGGCATCTGGGTTGGTTCCATATCTTAGCTATGGTAAATGAGGCTGCAACAAACATAGTTGTGCTGGTAGCTTAAGTATGGCCTTGTTTGTGATCATATGTGTAAATGCCCAAAAGTGGCATTACTGGGTCATAGGGGAGCTCTATGTGTAGTCTTTTGAACCTCCATACTGCTTTCCAGAGCGGTTGAACAAGTTTACACTCCTAGCAACAATGCAGTAGGGTTCCCTTTTGGCCACATCTCCAGCATCTGTTGTTATTAGATTTCTTGACTATAGCCATTCTAACTGGGGAGAGGTGGAAACTCAATGCTGTTTTGATTTGCATTTCTTTTATGGTATAGAAGTTGAGTATTTCTTCATATGTTTACTGGCCATTCTTATTTCCTCTTCAGAGATGTCTTTCTTTAAATCTTTAGGCCACTTATTAATCGTGTGATTGTTTTTATGGGGTTAATTCTTTTACCAAAAATTTTAGTGTCAAACAGAATTGTTTCACCAATCCTATGAATGTATTTATCCTAGGTTAATGTCATATATGTTTACATATATGTATATGTTTATTCCAGCACTGTTTTAATAATAATAATCTGGTACTACTGGGAATTGGCCGAATAAAATACAGTAAAAATAATTACACTTAACATTTATTATATGCTTGGAAACATGCTTTTTCTTTCGCAAGTTCTAGGGATGAACTCGGGTCCTCATTCTTGCTCTGCTTTTTTACTCAAGGAGGCACTCTACTATTTGAGCTATGTCTGGTCTAGCTTTTTCTTTTCTTTTCTTCTGTTTAATTAGAGAAACAATCTCAAGCTATTCTGCTCACATTGGACTTGAAACATGATCCTTACATCTTAGCTTCCTGAGTAGCTAGAATGATAGGAACTGAGCAATGAGTTCCCCTCTTGAAGCGTTTTCTGGATATTTTGGAGGAGAGGAGCCTCTGGCCCATGGACCTATACAAGGCCCTGAAAATCATTTGGTACATGATAGAAATGAACATCTGCTTCTTGTTGGCTGCCTGCAACTGCTAGCCTGTATTGATAATTTTGTATACTCTGAAATGATGCTATAAATATCCAAAGGGGCCTACATAGAAAACATATTTCATCAGGATGACAATGCTGGGGGGTGAGGAGGTTTATGATCTGAACATCTACTAACTCGGAGTCTCTGTTCTCCCTGAACTCATAACATATAGTCCTCCTGAACTTTGAAATCTTTTATAGGATGAAAACAATGTTAACACTAGCAGATGACAGCTGATTTATTAAAAAACAAAACAATTAACCCTACAAAAAGGTAAATTCCATTTTTGTAAAAAAAAACAAAACATACAAATGGTAGAATTTTTAACAGTGATTATTTTAGGGATTCTGGGGTTATGGTTTTTAAGTTTCTGTTTTTCATGTGTTTTACGTGTGTGTGTGTTCATTGTGCCTTTGTGTTCTTCCATTAAGAGTATTCTGTGGCTAAACTGGTAGAGCACTAGCCTTGACCAAAAACAGTGCCCAGGTACTATTTTATTTTTGTGTGAATACCAGTCCTGGGGTTTGAATTCAGGGCCTGGGCATTGTTGTCCCTGATTATTTTTGCTCAAGGCTAGTCTAAGCTTTGACTTGGACTAGGACATCTGCACTACTGGCACTTTGCTAAGAGGGTGACCTGAGCTTTATCACTGTAGCCTTCACAGCTCTGTGCATAAGGCCTAACTTGCTATAGTATACCATCACAGTTTAATGAATAATGATACAGTTTAATGTAATTGTATGAGGATCTTGTGTAATTTTGCAAATATTTTAGGGATCTACAGTTATCAGATATTTACCATCAAGAATGAGATACTTCACTCATGCTAGAAATGCTCACAATAATAATGGGATAAACAGATACTGAACAAAAATTGTGTTGCAAAATCTTATTACAGAATAAGTAAGAGAAAAGCTGTTGTAGGACTCCAGTGGTGTTTTGTTGGGGGAAATAAACATTTGATCAAAAGATTTATTTTAGTTAACTGGAGAAATAACATGGAAAGAGGTTGAAATGGAATAAAATAAGCAAAATCAGGCAACAGTTTAATTTGCCATTGACAACCTGGGACAGAGGGGTTCTTACTGTACAAAATTCACGTCTATAAAGCATACTAAGTACATTAAAACAAAGACAAGGAATAAAAGTAGCAGGCTATGGCTTCAAATTAATTGCACAAACAACTTCTGGTTACATTTATTGCAATGTTAATTTGAAAAGTTAACTTTATATTATGAACTCCTCAGTTTCCTGTCCTCTAATAGTTTTGGTCATGACCCAAGTGAATATTAATCCTCGGAAACAGAATCATACTGGAATAAAAATCATTGTTTTAGGTCAAGTCTCACTCTCAGCAGCCAAGAGACATGTGTATAGTTCACTGGGGATGTGGAGAGGTGAAGATCAGGGAAAGGCCACGAGTGTGGAAAAGGCAGGGTGAAGAGGCAGTGAGCTTTTAGGTCAGTAATGGGTATTTTTCCCTTGGAGCATCAATCATCAATATACACAAGGGATTGATACATGAATGAAAGTGTAACAAAGAATGTTCTTACTTGGCTATTTGAAACAAGGTTATTCATATAATCTATCTATATACTTCAAAATGTCCAAACAGTGCATTATTTTATTTCATAATATAGTTTATAACAGTCATTTAAATTTCCATGGATAAGCTACCAAATGTCATACATTTCTCGCAAACAGAATTAATCAAATGCTTTAGCATATCTATAACCAAGACTATGTTTTGTAATAATTGTTTTCACAAATAATAATAAACAGAACTCTAATTTCAAAAATTTGTTCATGGACTTTCACTGAATAGGCATTAGTCTGTTTAGTCTCTGGCTGAAGTTATATACTTATAGCAAATAAGTTTAAAAAAGAGAGCAGAGCCAGGAGCTAGTGACTCATACATATAATCCTACCTACTCAAGAGGCTTAGATACAGAGGATCGAAGTTCAAGGCCAGCCCAGGCAGAAACATCTGTAAGACTCCAGTTCAAAATCAGCCAATAAAAAGTCAGGCTGGATGTATGGCTGAAGTGGTAGAGTATCAATGAGCAAAGAAGATGAGTATGAGAGACCCAGCATCATTAAACAAACAACCCTGCCACCCCCAACAACAACAATAAACAGGGTAAATAGTTATGGCATTTTTGATTTATATATTATATATTAGCTGCTAGACAATGGGATGAGTCATGGGTATTGTCTATTATTTTAATTATCTAAATCTAACTTATCTAAATGAAGGAAAGTGATTTACTTAACAAAAATCTTTGCAAAAAGATTTAATAAGCAAGTTGTCTCATATTAAAAATATTTTAGTTAGAAATTTTATTTATGGCTCAAAGCAGTTCCATCATGAAATCAGATATACATTTACACGGTGAAAGAAAGTATGAAATGATATATAGGCTTGTTTAAATGAGGTAATTCCAACATTACATGTATCTATATAAAATTAATGTTTCTAAGAGGCATGAGTTTTCCTATAGTTAAGCAATATATAACTAAAAGCTATGAGTGATGATATTAACAGCTGATCTTAAGTTCAGAGTTGTGTGGTTATCTGTGTGTCCTTAATTCAATGCAAAGTGCTGAAAAATGAAATGTCAAAAGCCTCTGATATATATATACATGTGTATACAGAGAGGAGGATAATTCTTACCTTCTCTTCAAATTAATAACTAAAACAAACACCAACTTCCTCTTTGCTTGTGCTAAGAGTTCAAAGATTCTAGTGTTGTGCAGACATACTCTTCATGGTAAGACAATAGTTATCATGTACTTTGTTGGACATAAATCTTTAGCAGAGCATTTAGACCATATTTGATGAAATAATAAAAGAATACTATAGGTGAGCAGAGAAACAGAAGCCATCAAGGTAAGTGAAGACACCATCAGATAATCATTCATATTTGGGTAAGTATTCTGGGTTTGTGAGTCAATGGTCAGGTATTGGTTTGAAACTTGATTTTTTACTAAATACAAGCATAAATATTAGTGAAACATTCCTAAACTCTGAATTAAAATTCTCTTTCATATTGTTCTCAAATGTATCATGCATTGTTTAGTAAAATTTAGTTTAATTTTGAAGATATGCCACTATACATCCTAAGAAAAAAATCAAATGATTTGAGATTATAAATTTATTTTTAGCTATCATGGAAATTTAGACAATTATAATCCTTATCTTTAATTTTTAATTAGAGGGAAAAGAAAGAAGTCAAGTGATAGATATAAAAGAAATCCAAAATTCCTAGATATTTATTTTCATTTAACTAAACTGTCTTACCATACTAAGAAAACATTTTTGTAAAGGTTAAACAAAGTATTTCATGGAAACTGCTGCTTCATAGTGCCTGTATAACAAGAAACATGAGCTAGCCAAAGTTGTGCAAGTTGGTTTTCCTTCCCAGTGAGGGAATGTGGTATCTAAGACCTTGTCCTAACTCATTTTATCCCCAAGTGTAAGTCAAGCAAGTCAAACATGAACTAATGCCTGAAGGGAAGTCTCTGACTCCAAAAGTATGGATTATTTCACATTTATCTTAAAATCTGCTCTCAGAGTTCTTAAAATTCACTAACTTGGCAAGTCAAGAATTATCATGAGAAATGAAATAATTTCATAACTATGAAGTCATCTAACATTCCATGCATTTGACACTCACTGGGCTTGGCCATGTCTTGGGCATTACTCTGACCTTTAAATAATAAGTTCTTCAATATCCTGGAAATAATTAAAAGCATGGAAACAGTACAATAAGCATGGCATTGTCTTTCTAATGCTTTTGTTATATAGACTCATGGCAACAGGTTATGATTAAAGACAATTATGTTATGTATGCTGAGATCTTTATAACATTCTCAATTAGTACTTTCCATAACTTAAAAATAACAAAGGAAACCCCAACCCATGCTTTAATAACCTTTCTCCAAGCACTCTGCATTAAAATTCACATTTAAAATTAATTCAGTGTAGAATCTTTATGTTTGGACATTAAGAATTCACATTTGCAGAGCAATGGCTTGCAAAAAGGTTTTGAGTGTCTTGTAAAAAGCTTAAGGAATCTCCATTATGTTTTCTCCAGAGTTGTATTTCAGTATCTCAAATTTATTGCCAGGAGGAGGACAGAAAGACCATTAGCAATACCAGAAGTCATTCCTCTGGCTGCTTCGCAGTTCAAATGATCTTCAGGCAACCCCTTTCATGCAGGTTTGTAGAAAACTCCAGAAATCAAGGCTTGGGAATGTAGAAAGCACCCTGCAACAATCCCATCTTAGCTATCTATTGTGAAAGACTTTAAAATTTTTGAAATAGGTCATATTGCACATGTTTTTTTTTTTTTTAACAAAGAAACCCTAAAATATACAGCAAAAGAAATTTCAATCTCAAGATCTGTCTCTAATTTAAGTAGAATAAATATATCTCCTAACAGAAAACGAGGAAATTCCAAATATGTTCTTTGCATTAGATATTTAATGACCAAAATTGCTTGGGGCCCATTTACTCCTACTGGTGAGTTCAGAAAGCAGTGTAAGGTCCCATAGAGAATGTGAATTTCTTGGAATCTCTGACCTGATGAAACTAAAAATATTTCAGAGAAAGATGAAGGAACTGAGCCTACAGTCCATTTTTTTTGATGTTTTGATTGCTGTTTAAGACTAAAATAAAAAAATGCAATTGATGGCAAATGTACCACAGTAGTTCCGGGTACTGAAATGGAGTCAGTGTTTACAGAATATTTTGGATTAAAATCCTTGCCAGATGGTCACAAGAAGTGTTTACCTCATTGCTCATTTCAGCTATCTTAATGTCAGCAACAATAAAAAGAAGCTTGTTACTGCCACTGGGGAGCAAAGGCATAAAATCCTTCCTCCCCAAATGGAATTGCTAGTTGCAGACAGCTGTGTCCTACACAACAATAAGATTGTGTAGAACTCAAGTAGAAATTACTTCTATCAATAGAAAAAGAGACAAAATATGTGGCATATTCACAATAAAGTATCTTTTATTTAATATTCAGTAACTGTACTTTTGGCTCATGATAAATAATAAGAACTTTAAAAGAACACAAAAGATTAAAATAGGAGAAGTTAGATATGCACATGGTCTTGAAAGTTGGTTTCATCTGAATTATACTGGTCACCTCCATCTATAGCACTTTCCTGTTTTATGAATGACCATTAGTGAGAGGCTATAGTATAGTAGGGAGGCCAAAGATGCAGAGATGAGGTGGACTAGGAGTTAGTCTTAATTAAGGTACTATTTTAAAGATAATATCATTTATTAATGAATAATTATTAATATTGTAACTAAGATATTATAATGAAGATATTCCTAATTAAGATTTATTGAAAATATATTAAGCTTACAAAAACCATCTGACAAAATGCAAAAATTGTGTTTATAACTTAACTACTGCTGAAACAACTAAGATTTAAAATCTACATTCTTGAAAAAAAGCATAGTTATGAGGAATCCCCATATTTATCTATTCAGTGTACATATATTACAAGCTAGACACAGGAATACATATTGTGGAAACATCACTTCATTAAAGCTTCCTTTTTCTTCTCTCCTTTTTCATTTTCAGTAAATTCCCACTACAATTCTTTCTGTGCTTCTATTCAACCTCCTACCTCAGAGTAGGAGGAAGCACTTGTGATTAATTGTGAATAGCCATAAATTCTCAGCAGCAATTCCCCTCAAGATCTAGCTCCCTATCCTATGGATTTGGCCCAAATGGAACTTGCTCTACATTGTATACTGTGGAAGAATGACTCTATGCAAGCTTAAACTTAGGTTCAAGAGCACTGCCTTTCTTCTGGTTGAGCTGGGACAGTTTTGCCTTGTGAAGAAGCTTGGGCTAGCTTACAGAAGAGGTCACATGAAAGAGAACCGAGGGACCTGGCCAACAGCCTGCCAAGTGCCAAGTAGGTTGGGGCAGGCATCCTAGACCATCCAGCCACGGATGGCCTATCAGCAAACTGCAGCCTCTGTGTGTACCCAGGTAAGATCAATAGACCAACTTCCCAGGTTAGAATCATCCACTTAAACAATGCTCCCTGAAATGCCAAACAGAAATTTTAGAGATAGGCAATTATTCAAGTTTGGGGGTAATTTGCTATATAGTAATGGGTGACAGATACAGATTTTAGCATCTGTAAATGGAGTACTACTTAACAGAAGACTAAATTGAAGGAGGGCTTATAGGCCAGGAAAGTGAGTCAAAACCTGAAAGACCCAAAGACAGTGTTAATGAATGGCAAAAAGTGCTTCAAAGAGATGATGATGGCCTTAGTGAAGACTGTCAATGAGGAAGTAAGAAAAATGTTACTGTAAGTGGGGGAAAGGAAATCCTTATCATCCAGTGTCTGGAAGTCTGGCAGAACCACTGACATGAAAGCAGAAAATAGGCTTAATAAATAAACTATGTGCTCTAAGATTTCCTGTCAGTGCCAAAGTACCTCCTGGCTTTTACCTGCTGCTTACATAAAAATTAGAGAGGAAAGATTGTTAGGTAAAAAGGGTCCAGGACATGCTAGTTCTTAAAGTTCCTAGCTTTATCAGGTGAAAAATGATGCTAAAATCAGTAAATTCCTTCCAGGCAAAGATCAAATCCAAGACATGGGCAGGAAAGCTGAGACTAGAGATGTCACAAAGTGTGTGCTTGTAAAATTTTTGTTAAGACCATAGAAATATCTAAATTGGTGGCTCACAGAACTATTCAAAAAGAGCCCTAAGTCTCATATCTAAAATGTACCTGGAACTCAAAAAATTAAATCCTCCTACAACAACTCTTCAAAGAAACAACTGTCCAATAAATAAGTGGGCTAAAGACTTAAAGAGAAACTTCTCTGAAGAGGAAAGAAGGATGGCCAATAGACACATGAAGAAATGCTCAACCTCCCTAGCCATAAAAGAAATACAAATCAAAACAACATTGAGATACCACCTCACCCCAGTTAGAATGGCTATAATCAAGAACTCTACAAACAACAGATGCTGGAGGGGATGTGGACAGAAGGGAACCTTACTGCATTGTTGGTGGGAGTGTAAACTTGTTCAACCATTTTGGAAAGCAGTATGGAGGTTCCTCAAAAGACTCCACATAGAGCTCCCCTATGACCCAGCAATCCCACTTTTGGGCATTTACCCAAATATTCACAAACAAGACTACACTAAAGCTACCAGCACGACTATGTTTATTGCAGCCTCATTTACCATAGCTAAGCTATGGAACCAACCCAGATGCCCCTCAGTAGATGAATGGATCAAGAAAATGTGGTATATTCACACAATGGAATTCTATGCCTCCATCAGAAAGAATGACATTGCCCCATTTGTGAGGAAATGGAAAGACTTGGAAAAATTATATTAAGTAAGCCAGCCCAAAGAAACATAGGTCCCATGGTTTCCCTTTTTTGCAATAACTAGTATATGTCTGAGTCAAGCAGAAAAGGTCAGTTAAGTTGATGTTAGGGAAATGAGCCCTAAGATATGTATTCAAATGTTTTTTTCTTTCATGCGATTGTTTCTAACACATTTATAAGATTATTTCTTTGTTGCTTTGTATGTCCCTCCCCTATGGTATAACCCCTGCTTTCACTGTATTTGATGTTGTTATAATTTGTAGAGGGGAAGGGAAAATAAATAGGGATACAGGTGGACCCATTGCAACAATGAGCTGTACAAAACGATGAGATGTCGAAATGAGATGTCGAAAACGAACTTTACAACTTTGGTGGGGGGAGGAGGGTTGGGCGGGGGGTGGGGGACGGATGGGATGGGAAGGGGAAACAAAGGAGGAGGCTAGAATGCTTGATAAAAAATGTACTCATTATCTTGCCCATGTAATTGTAACCCCTCTGTACAGTATTTTCACAATAAAAAAAATCTAAACATGAAAAAAAGAGCCCTAAGACACTGAAGAGTAATATCCCTCAGCAGTGTTATCAGAATCTTGAAGTAGACAAAATCTTATCTAGAAGAGATCTGTAGGTTTGACTTTAATAGAGTAAGCCTCAATAAAAATTAATGAGACCCACAATGTTTTTTAAAGAATTATAATGACAGAAATCTTGCTAACTTAGACTGAAAGAAACAAATACAAAATAAGGGCTTAAACTTCTACTAGCATAAAGCAAGCTAAGAAAATTACAAGGTGTAAATGACACTACTTTTCATAGAAAATGATGGATGACTCAGAAGTTAGGGGCCAAAAGCTACAAGCCATGGAGAATTACTCCCGAACAGGAAGAATACTGGATACTAATCAAGAACCCAATAATTATCTGGTTGGATTTCAGAGTTTCTGTGGACTAGTGGCACCTATATGACTATGTTTCATGAATAAGGATATTTATAGGAGTTATCCTATCCTTGTATCACCACTGAACCCTGTCCAATAGCAGTCGATACTGAATAAGGCTTTTAGCATTCTCTTTTTGAGAAGTCTTATCTACTTCCACTGTTGCCAAAGTACTGATAGGTGATAGGCAATATTATTCTGTTGAGCTCCAAGATGCATACATCCATGTTTTATATCTATATCTATATCTGTATCTATATCTACATATCTACCTACATAGCCAGTTGGGAAGGGAAGAAAATTTTCATTATAGAAAGCCAAATTCTCCTCTAAGATGTTTATAAATATTTTTCATGAAATATCTACAATAACCTCTTCATTATTTCAGAAGAGAACTCCTTGAAATTAAAAAAAACTATCAAATTTTCTTTTTTTGTCAGTCCTGGGGTGTGAACTCAGGGCCTGAACACTGTCCTTGAGCTTCTTTTGCTCAAGGCTAACACTCTACTACTTAAGCCATAGCACCACTTCTGCCTTTTTCTGGCTAGTTCATTGGATTTTCCTGCCTGTGTGGTTTCGAACCACAATCCTCAGATCCCAGCCGCCTGAGTAGCTAGAATTACAGGCGTGAGCCACCAGCGTATGGTGAAACTATCTAATTTTAAACAAACTTTAGGTGTGATATTCTGGTTTATGGCTTCAAGGTTTTTCTTACATATTATCCTTCCTGCACACAGAACATCCTAAAACTCAGTGTATCCAAATGCTTTAAGGATTATTCTAATGTACTTCCATCTCTAAAATGCTGTCTTGGTAGATAGCAACACTGCCAACTTGTCATGTCTAATCCTAAAGCTTCAGAATAAAATCTTGGTTATTTTACTAAATTTCCATTTATCTTACCTTTTACCAACGTTAACTTTCCTCTAGCACTTTAAAGATGAAATTCCACAGTGTTTTGTCCTCCTTATGGAAAGAAATCTATACCACTGTTGTTCTCTGTGGCTAGTGTTTTCCTCTGGCTGCTTTACAAATATTCTCTGATTTGGGTTTTAGTAGTTGATTATAATATACCTGGATGTGAGTTCTTTGAATTTACTGCATTTGGAGTTTTTCTGAGGTATCTGGTTTTATGAGTTCCTATCTTGCATAAAATTTGGGAAATTTTCTGGAATTATTTAATTGCTCTTCTACATCTCTTCTCATTCTGGAATTACAATTAGTCATCTGTTGAACATTTTTAAAATCTCCAAGATGTCCCTGGGGTGGTATTCATATTATTTTAATCTTTTTTTTCTTTCTTTTTCACACTGGATGATTTCTAGTGATATCTTCTGTCATGCTATATTGTATTTCCAAAATTGAATAACAAAATAGTGCAAATTTAGTAGCTTAAAATAATATATATTTACTCTCATGGCTTCTGTGGGTCAAGAGTCTAAGCAAGGTTCAGGTTCTTACAAGACTGCAAATGAAGTGTTGGCTGGGCTGTGTTCTCATCTTGGGAAAAAATTCTAAGCCTGCTCAGATTGTTGGCACATTTATTCTTTGTTGCTTTATGATAAGTGCCTTAGCTTTATGCTGACTAGTGCCAGAAGCCACCTTCAGGTCCAGGAGGTACCTACAGTTTACACCTTATGACCTGCCTCACAGGCTACTCAGACCTGACAGTTTGCTTCAAGGTCAGCACAAGTATATTTGCCTATCTATATTCATACAAGTTCTAATCCTTTCTTAAGGATCTTATTGATTAAATGAGACCTTATCTCATGTTCTGTTTCTTTGATTAACTAAAATCATTTGATTTAGGACTCAATTACATCTATAAAATCATTCACCTTTAACAGATACCAAAATTAACTTACTGGTAACCAGAATTCTCTAATTCTAAAAAAAAACTGTGTAATTCATAAATTGTCCATGCCAAGGGTTAAGAAAAACCAAGTGTGAAGTCTTACATAAAATATATAGACATTCCTATTCCAAGAGATGTATAGCAGGAGTTGATGGCTCAAGCCTTTAATTCTAGGAGCCTCTCAGGAGACTGAGAGCTAAGAACCATGGTTCAAAGCCAGCCTGGGCAGAAAAGTCTGTTTGACTCTTATCTCCAATTAATTACTAAAAACCCAAGTGGAGCTGTGGCTCAAGTGGTAGAGGAGGTCAAGCCCCAGAACTGGTAAACACACATATGCATGCACAAGCACACATGTGTACTCTGTCTCTGTCTCCGTGTGTGTGTCTCTCTCTCTCACACACACAGTTGTTTAATTTTCTGGAAAGGAATGTAACTTCACCAGCTCATACACAAATCTTATTAGTTGGAGGAAGTGTCACTGAATGTGGTTTGGCTAAATCATATAAAGTTTCTCTTCACTCTGAGCTACATATACTGTTCATCTTGGAAAAGATTCCATAAATTCGTATTTCCCTAAATTCAACTGCATAATGTAAAACACTTCATTCAAGACCAACCTTTGACTGGTTACTGCTATCATTCAACATCCTGATCTGAAGTCCACAAAACTGGGATATTTATTTATTTTTGCCAGTTCCTGGTGCTTGAATTCTGGGCCTGGACTTTTGTTCCTGAGCTCCTTTTGTTCAAGATTAGCACTCCATCACTTGAGCTACAGTGTCACTTACAGCTTTTTCTGTGACTAATTGGGGATAAGAGTCACACAGACTTTCCTGTCCAGGCTAGAGAACTGAGGTATTTAAAGGCCCTTTGTGGTGGTATATGTGATTTTGTGCAGCTGAACATAACATACTCAGTTATTCCCTAGGAAATAGTTTTCTTCTTCCTTTGTTTGTTTAGGCAAGAAATTATTGTGGAATATCCAGCATTTTAAGTAATTTTGCTTCAAAGCATGTGTCAGAAAGAATATAGGGAGTTTATGACTTCTCAGTTCTAAATGGTTTCTCAGCTTTGGGTTTCAAGAATTGGTTGTGTATGTGTTTCTTCCCCTCTTCCTGGGACTTAATGTTGTTAGCAACCTCTTGTGTGGTTCTAAGATATACTGACTACTTTGAAACTTTTCCAGGTGTCATTGACACTTTCGTGATCTCTGCAATATAAGCTACATTGTTTAGTGGAGTTATATGAACTTTAGAAATCCTCCATGAGACTATGAATTGACTAACACCCAAGGTAGCATAAACATGCAGACAGAAATGTTCCTAAAACCAATCTTGCTGGGCAATTCAGGATATGACTTAAGAGTCTGGAAAAAGGAACGTTTTGCTCACTTGCCTATCTATGAATAGCTCCAGGTGCAGCTTGAAGCTAAGTGGCTAGTTTTTTAATTCTCAGCTATAACCTCCTATTAGGACACAATAGAATCTGCAATCGTGGATGTAAGAAATTCCGTGAAGACCCTCTGGGCCTATTAAGGCTTCTGGCTTCAGAGGGTCTTAAAACACAGTTACTTCAGCACACACAGATACAGTAAAGAGGCCTGATTATCTTACCTCTGATCTAAGTTTTAGACCAAAGATTATAGCAACTATGGCTATAAAAGTTGCACCAAGAGAATGATGTTACAAATTTAAAAGAAAAGAAAAATGCTTAACAGATACCTGAGTATCTTTCCAATTTATCATTAAAAGATTTGTTAATACAGTTAGGACATTGAAGACAAAGAATTAGGCATCTGAAGATAAAGAATCCCACATTAATCTACCTTTAGACTTACATGGTCTAATGTATAAGAGATTTCTCAGCCCTTCCATAAAACCTCCAGCTATGTTATTTATTCTAATAGACAAATCACACTGCCAAAATAGGGGAGTGAGATAATGCTGTGGAAAAATAATACTACTTACATAGAAAATTAAAGCAAAGTCTACTTATCTATTAAATATGTATAACAATAAACTATGTAGGGATGTTGTAAAAATAAACTAGTAATACATACAAAAAAGCCTTGGAAGTATACAAATAGGTATAAATATGAAAGGTATAGTGAGGACAGTGGTCATGCATTCTTCTCTTTTTTTTTGTTGGTCATGGGGCTTGAACTCTGGGCCTGAGCACTGTTCCTCAGCTCTTCAGCTCAAGGTTAGTGCTGTACCACTTGAGCTATAGCGCCCCTTCTGGTTTTCTGGTGGTTTATTGGAAATAAGAGTTTCATGGACTTTCCTGCCTGGGCTGGCTTTGAACCAAGATCCTCAGATCTCAGCCTTCTGAGTAGCTAGGATTACAGGTGTGAGCCACCGGCACCCAGCTCCATGTATTCTTCTTGTCCATTCATCTCTTCCCCACCCAGAAACTCTACAATGGCTGTTCTCATGATCAGCCTTTCCCTGTGGTTCCAGTGTCCAAGGAGCTCTACTAGCTCCACATGACTATATAAAGGGTAAAGCTTTCTCATCTTTACTTTCTGTGGGAAACCTTCAGAACATCTACAGGGCTACACAGCCAGTTTTTCAGGGACTACAGATATGTGGGCTTTTTATTTTGGTCTAAATATCTGTATGCAATCAATTAGAAAAAATTATTAGAAAAATTAGAAAAAATAACAAAAGAAACTTATTTTTTAAATAAACAAACTCTTTTAAGTATAGGGCAAACAACTTAAAAACTGTATCACATGGAAAAATTTCATGAGGAAAATAAAAATAAGAGCATATGATTCACCCTAAAATAAGGCACTATCACACTGTACAAGGAACTTTTATAAGAATTTGTATTTAAAAAGATTTTTGTAGTTTCAATGTCTTATTGGATTATTTGAATTTAATAAATATACTTAAATAAGAAATATTACATTGTATGCACTTTTTCAAATTTTGTAACAGCAGTGAGGCAATTTGATGAAAAAAACAAGTAAGTAGGAGAAGGAGGAAAATGGAGCCTGAGGGTATATAACATGTTCTAAAGCTGGTCTGTAGAAAACTTTTCCACATGGAAAAGTTGCTCTCTAATCTAATGACTTTCTTTTAATCACAAGCAGAAAGTAGTTTCCTTATTAACCAGTGTTTTAGAAATACATTATTCTTGAAACTACTTCCTAGGATTTCTTTCACTCATTTAAAGGCCACATCTTTGTATTTAATTTATCCTTATATTATCCCTGCAGGGAACACCTCTCTAATTATTTCCATGTAAAATGACAGCAAAATAGGATTATACTACTTGGGAAACAGACAACCTTTGGTATGTCTTTTCTTGGTATTCCCTTTGGCATAGTTTGTCATTGTGCTCACTGAGTCACAGTCTGCAGAGTCAGACTGAGACTTTCCTGTCTTTGCATTTCCAATGCCTAGCAGGTACCTGGTATGGAAAACAAAATAAATAGAAGAAATCCTGAACACATGAGTGAATAACAGTACCCAACACAAAATTGTTAATATACACCAAGCACTACTCTACGTATCTTAATACATATTAGTTCAATTAGTCCTTACAATCTGAGGAACAGATACTATTTTTATTCCCATTCTCATATAAAAACACTGGAGCAAAAAAGGTTAGGTTCCACAAAGCCAGGACCCAGACCTACATGCTTTGGCTCTATAGTCTAATCTGTACCACCCCACTTACTGCTGTGCCAGGACTGAGGCTCAGCAAGAATTGCTCACTTCAGGAAAAACACAGGTGCACTGGGCTCTACTTCTGGGTTTCTGTCAGATGGAACTACATGGTGTGGTTCCTTGGGAGGGTAATGCTGGAAAATAACTGACATGGGCACACAAATGCAGAATAAATGAATTCCAACCTTAACAATTGCTGAATTTGAAAGGCTGTTTCTCAAATACCTGTGGGGATTTGTGAGAGCGCCAGCTGTACTGGTGACTATGGAGACTTGCCAGCAGAATATTTTCATCACTATCCACCTGGCCAAACCGCAGTGTCTCCTGTGTGTCATTACAGATCACAAAGTGGCTGAAGACCAACTCCTCTACCTCAGGGCATTTGTTCTGAAAGAAAAAGAACATGAAAGCCAACGTGTATCAGATTAATTGCAAGATGTTTGGCAGCTGTCTGCCCAGTGGCCATTGTTACAACCCAGAAACCCTAAAGGATCTGTTGTCATTAGCTCTGGTATACAAGGCATTTCATACTTCCAGGATAATCACATGAAAATACCTTAAAGAGATCATAAATGTTCCAAGAGTATGTTTTGACTTATACTCCAACAAAATAAATCATATGCACAGAAGAGTAAAAGAACAATGAGATCCCACAAACTTTTTACATTTCTCAAAATGAATTAACATGCCTTGAAGAATGCTGTACTGGGAAGAGTAAGTTTTGAACAGAGTACAAGAGGCTAGAATTACCATGTTCCTGGCCCTCTACACTTAACAATCAAGACCAATTACCAAAGCCACAGTTTGTACCCTACAGAAAGTAAGGATCATTTAGGTAATACATTCCCAGATCTCTTAAGGGTGTGTGTGTGTGTGTCTCAGGAAGAGATGAAAATAAAACTACAACTTTCCCTCTATTGTTAGGAGGCTGAACACACAAAACAGATCAACTCAAGAGCAAGTTTAAGTCAAGATGGTTTTCCAGAAGAATAGTGTTAGCTGAAAAACAGTAGTACCTGTGTCAGCTAATAGTCATCAATTTGTTAACATCTTTAATAAATCAGCTAAGGTTCAGCAAATTAATATTTTGTTCCTGTATGGATTACTCTTTCTCAACCTCATGGGCTCTCCATTATAGCAAAATACTAATGAAGTAATACAGTAATTCTAGGCTTATATTTTTATCAGTCTGGTTAGGCTACAGCCTAAAAACAATAAACATGACGTTGATATGCTGAGAGCATAGTCGAATAAATGATCAACTTCAAGATATCAGAAAAAAATAACTTGGCTAATCAGTTTGTAAAAAATGGGAGATCATATACAATGAATATTCTACAAATGGCCTCTATTTCCTGACTGTGGATCTATGGCCAAACTCTATATTTTGTCACCTTTTTGAAGGGAGGAAGATTAAAAGGTGATACAACCCAGAAGTACAGTAATTCAAGGGACTAAGAGGTACGAAGCCAAAGAGATTATGAATGATGTAACTGGAATCCAACTAGTATGGAGACCAGTCTTAGAATCTTATCAGGGAACAGAGAACAGAGTAATCTTTGGAAACAGAATACAGTCTTCGACATGCCAAAAGCCTCTGATGTGGGAGGCAATGCTCCCTGGTGAGGATGTCATGACAGGATGCATTCTTCCAGAGCCCTCAAGGAGTTCTAGGCCCTCTTTCTGTCATCCATTCATTGCTGCTGAATTCAACTCTTAAACAGCTGAACCTTGCTGGACAGCTAAACTAGTCACCAAAAAGAATCTGGCTGAGACCAAAGTGCTTATAACCAATTACTACTTGCTGTCTACTATAGTGCTCTCTGCTTTTACTTATTAGCTGTGAGTTCGAATTTTGCTTGCTATTGGGTTTCAGATATTCCAGTCTGACTTGGCTGCTGCCTACAGCTCTGGCTATATTTAAATCCTCTCCCCATTTGCTGAGAAAACCCTCAGCTCTTCCAACACATCCTACATCCAAAATGGCAAACTGCTTCCTTTAGTGGCATCCCACTGCTAGGACCTCTTTCTTTCAACCTCTTTCCCTTTGTAGGCTATTTCCCAAGTGATACTTGACATTTCCCCTTCAGACTAATTGTTAGTCTGTATCATCATTAGATTGTTTCAACAGGTATGGATCAGACTTATATTATTTACAATTTTATCTCTGGCATTCAACCTAATGCTTGACACATGAGTACTCAACAAACACTTAGGAAATAAAAACCAGGAAGATTGTTTTTGATAGTACTGAGAACTGAATCCAGGGCTTTGTATATATCAAGCAAACACTTTACCATTGAGCTTCAATCCCAGTCAAATGAAAAAAAAAAAAACTTACAATAACAATATATGTTTACTATACAAAAATTAGAAAATATAGGAAGAGTATTTTTAACTTTATATTTAATTGCAATTGCTATTAACATTTTGATGAATTTTCTTCAAGTAGTTTTTCTCTTCTGAATCTTCTGTTACTAAAGTCTGCTGTATCTAGTCCTATCTTAAATATCTACAAACTTTTAATCAAACTGAAATCATAGTGTATAATTACTTTTGGTGTGACTTTTCCATTTACTACTATATAATCAACTGTTCTCCTTATAAACATTTTTTCTCCTTTCCATCTATGAGTACAAATGTGAAGGAAAGGATAGGATTCCAATTATTTCCTGAGATTTAAATAAATTTAAATAAATTTCTTCTATTATATCTAAAAAACTGACTTTTAATAAATGATGAACATTTTAAGAAAAATGTAAATTGAAGGACACAAGGGATTTGTTTACATATTTCTAAAGACTACTCAAAGTCCTTAGGGAATTGTTTCTCTATTCTTCCTTCATCTATGGAGTTTATTATAACTAATAAGCGTTAATACTTCTTGGAATGTTTTATTTCATTTTTTTTAAAAACCTCTCATACATAGTTAATGTATACTTAATCCCAGAATGCTTTTGAGAATCTGTAGGTAAAAGATGGCTTATTTATATTACAATTTCATGGCATGTAATATAGGCATTTGCAAATCAATAGAGATACTGTTTTGGTATAAGGGAAGACATATGAATACAACCTTGGTTTATAAAACAATCCTTTAAAATGTTATTTTAAATAAATCAATGACATAGAATTATAAACCTAACTGGAAGTGGCATTTTGGATCCTTAAGCCTAATCTGTGGTCATCACTCATAAGAGAGAAAAAAAATTACTGCTAGAGAAATCAATCACTTATGAGAAATTCGTTAATTTTGAACTCATGATCCAAAGGTGAAAGACCAAATTATTTCATATCTCAAATTTCTGATCTATCTATACTGGGTAAAAATGACTAAAGAGGATAAATTATATTCTGATACATTAGAAGTAGTGAACTTAATAAACTTCTATCAGCCCATTTCAATATCAAATGTGTTACAGTTTCAAAGTAGTAAACTTCATATTTACTTTAGAGTACACAGGATTAGATGCCTATACCACATTAAAACTTGGTGGCAAGTACCCTTGACATGGGAGGAAACAAGAAAATTACAGCAACAATTACAGAAGTATATCCTCTTGTGGCTCATGTTAACTGCCAAATCCCTGTATAAATCAGAACCAACTATTCATAGAATGTACCTGTCAGCAATATGCTATGTGACATATGGCTCTACTTAATCAAATATACAATGCTTAAAAAAAACTCAAAATATTCCTTCAAGGCACTGTGTTAGCCAGTCAGTCACTCACACTGTGATGTGGTTTAAAACATTTAAATATTTATGTACTATATTTTATTTATATGTATAGCTATGTGTAAAAGAACTTTCTTTTTACCCTCGAAGGAAACTGATATTTTTGAAGGCCATTTTTCAGTAGTTGCTACATATGAGTCCTCTTATAATGGCCCTGATACCAAGACAAAAATATCCTAGGTTTAAATGCTCTATCAATGACTCTTTTATATTTTCTAGGTTTGTTTTGTATTAAATGCATTGTTCAAAATATGACAAAAAAACAGAAATTGGAGCCATGGAGGTTTTTTTTTTTCACATTGCTATTTGAACCAGCTGCAAAGATTTAGATCACACTAGCTCTTATTTTACGCATGTCCTTTGCAACAAGAAAACCATGGAATGCCCTTAAAAAAGACTTTTAAAATATAAAACAGATGTGTTATCTTCTTTCCTTTTGCTATTATAGTACCATGTTAGGTAATTAATTCCTTAGTCTTGCATAGGTCTTCATGCATATAAAAAACATTAAATTTTATTTCCATAAAATTGGATTCTTATAAAAATTCTTAGGTTAGAAAACTAAAACTTGTTTAAAAATTATTTATTTTATAAAATCTACTTCCACAAAACTTTTTTATTCTCATAAAAGTCCCCCAAAGTCTGTTAGCTTATTCCCACTAAAATTTATAAGTTACAAAAATAAGAGTCTCTTCCTCCATTCTCTGCTGCGCATCTCAAAACAAGGTCGCTGTAGGAGGAAAACCCATTCTTTCTGGGGACCAGCCACACATATGGGTCTGCAACATGCATAAAACATGGATAAGTGTCTCAGCTCAAATAACAGCCAAACTGATGGAAATACAATAGAACATTTAAAGTAAGTAAAGAAGCAGTTCTGATTTGTTGTTAAATTGCTGAATCTATCATCATCCAAACATTTTGTCATATCAGCTTTCCCATTTAGGATAGACTTACACTTCATCTCTTTTTTGATTAAAATACTTTGTCATATGAGGTACAAATAAAATATTATTAATCAAGAGTTCCTAACTGATCCTAAAATGCATTATGCAATGCTTTTTAGTAAACTGAAAAGGCAGAATGAGAGTAAAGGAGAAGATTAAGACTATAGTGCACTCAAATTCCATGTTACTGTTTTTCTTTTTGTTGTTAAAAAGCTGGAATGGTTATTATCAGAAAGGCTCATACAGGTTCTTTATTTCTGAGAAAAACACTAAGTTTAATACATAGTTAAGCTGAAGTTTTAGCAAAATAATGTTACTTGAAATTTTTTTCTGGGAATATGTTATTTTCCACATTAGTCATAAAAATGTGGGCACGACCTCTAATGAATGTATATAGAACCTATGTTCTCCAAAGTTCTTATAATATATAGATCACTTTGTCAAAACAGGGAAGATCTCACATACTATGGTCCCTATCAAGTCTGTATTCGTTTACATTTTTGCTTGTCTTTTAACTTATAATTAGTAGTAATATATAGCATCAAATAAAAGATCACATACATCCAAATTGTAAACTTTCTGGAGTGTGCATACCTGTTGCCAAGCCTGTAGAGCAGTATTTAGAGAATGAACTACGTGCTGTCCAAAGTTTACAAACACGGAGTCCACCGTCATGGTACAATCAAGCATCTTATTCACTGCATCACTGGAAAGCTCAATTTGTCCAAAGACGCTGAAAGGTTTCACCACACTTTGCATTGTGACATTTCTACACTCTAGAAGCTTACAATCCACTTGAGCTGAGAACCGGATTTCCTGGCAGACAGAACTACTACTCCACTGTCGAAGATACATCTGTGGTTCTCTGAAGGAAATGATCATATATTCTAGTTCAGATGGCACATTTTTATCAGAAATAAATGGCTTTAGAAACTGTGGCGAAGCTGTTGAGAAAACAAATGTATTTGTTTTTGTTATTGACTTTAATATTTAGTATTTAATAAATTCAAAATTCTCGTAAAGATACTAAAATATTTGAGTTGCTATTTGATATTTACAACTGAATTGTTTTGTTCAATCAGGTCTTTTACATGTATAGTGACCAAAGGTTACTTTCACTTTGACAGACAAAAATATTTAATTACAGAAGACAGAAGAAACAACTATCTAGGTCTGCATCTACCAACAAAATTTCAACAATAACAACATGACGCAAAGGTTAGAAAGGCAGGTTTAAACACTATTTTTGCTGAAAAAGCAAGATACTGAACAGTAAGTATGCTTGGTTTTAATCTGCATTTCTTTCTCTTTTTCCATTATGTGTAGTTCAATACCTAAATTCAAAATCTGTTAACTAAACAAAGTTTGGTATAGAATATAATGCTTTAGAAATAGTTATTCAAGTAACATTAACAAATTTATAAAAGGCCACTTTGGGTATGTTTCTATCTAAACTTGCATAAATATGATTTTTTAAAATTAATTGAGAATATGCCTATCATTCATATTTATTGAAATCAATATATATTATATAATATTCAATATTTATTTATTTAGATTATTCATTGATTATATGTAAACTTTAAAATTATATAATTTAAAATTATTGGTTCAATATATATTTAATGAAATCAAGCAATATCAAACACTTTGGAGTCTATTTGCCACTAATATCATATATGTAACAAAAACATGTGCTTCTTTAAAAAAGATAATAAACTTACATTTTTTAAGCTTTACTTAAAACGTCTCACTAGGAAGCAGGGGAAATGTCATTTAAATACCATTGGTAAATAGTGCATAAGCTCATTCAGAAATTAAATGGGAGTAAGGTGTCGGTAGCTTATGCCTGTAATCCTTGCTACTCAGGAGGCTGAAATCTGAGAATCGGTTTGAAATCAGTCCTGGCAGACAAATGAGACTTTTATCTCTAATTTACCAGTAAAAATGTAGAAATGAAGGTAGGGCTCAAGTGGTGGAGCACCAGCTGTGAGTAAAAAAGTCCAGTGAGATCACAAGTCTTGGGGTTCAAGTTTAAGTAGTAGCATCTGTGCATCCATGTTTGTGTGAGTGTGTCCATGCATGTGAACACACACACAAACACACAAACACATACACACACACACACACACACACAGTTAAAGGGGTACTCTAGTTGTACTAGATACTTCAGAATAACTTTACTCATTTCATAACTTCCTGAAAATAAATTAGCTGGTAAAAATTGCTAGACAGTGTCCCGAGAACACACAAAAGAAAATAGTATTAAGTCGATGATACCCTAAAAGGAATACCTGTGCCTAGTTGATCAAGGTGATGACAAAGATGGAACTCCATGTGAGTGAACTGAAAGGACATGCAAAGAGATGGGACAAACCATGGGGAAAAACAGGAGTCAACTCTAGTACAGGCGGCCAGAGCTGTTGGAGTAACAAGTTGATCACAAGTGCTTTGAGAACCAGATTCACTTGCAGAGCTATGGAGGAAAAAATGAAACAAGTTCAATAACCTAAACGTCCCCAAATCACGTAAGTACAATGACATTCTTTAAAAGCTTTTAAAGCTAGAACTCAAAACCCTGTATAGTTTTAATCATCAAGTGTACACAAATTCACACACATTGATATTCTTCTTAAATTCAGTTCATGTTGAATATGCCATATAGATTGCTGACAAAAAAAATCTTTCAAAACACTCCTTAGTCATTAGGTCATATTGACTTACTCCTAACCCAATTTTCTTCCATATACACCTCACAAAACTTCTGAACAATTGGGTCTCATTAAGGCCAACACAAATCACAATGTGTGCTGCTAAAAAATTCAGTATTTTTAGTATCAATATAAACATTTCACTTTTGTTTTATTTCTTCTGATTGTCCAAACACTAATTCCCATGAGTTAATCAATTATAATACACCAAAATATTAATTATTTTATAGTTACAGTATATGCAAAGAATGAGGATCTCACTGAAAATTACACTTCATGGGTTTTCATTTAACTTGCTTGTCCTTTTAACACTATTTTATGTAAGTGTGATTAAAATAAAAAGTGAAGGTATCAAAAAGTTAAAAAAACAGGACAATCACAAAGTAATTTGAAAAAATATTAGATACAGAGGAATTAACCTTGTCCTGGATGCTTCTTTCAGTGATGAAAATGTACTCTTCCAAAATTAAAATCAAAAATGATTTCTAACTTACAGATGAAAAAAATCAACTTTATTATCTATTTTATTTTTTGAGATGTCCTGATTTCTAATGAGACAACCTATACGTAGAAAAAAATCTGGCTATCTGTCGATCCCTGTAGAATCGATGTTCTTTATTTTTATTACTATAATACGGTAACAATCAAGATCATGCTGGTCTAACATATTTTCACTAATATTATATTGCCAGATAGTGTACTAGGAAGGCAATTATTATTTTTAAAGAGCCCAGATGGCCTTGAAATGGAGTTGATAAAGTATAAACACATTGCTACTCCTGCACATACCAATTATCATTGAAGAACTCTAAGGCTAGACCAAAATGTTAACAGGAGTTATTTCACTGTGATATGGTTACAGACGGTATTATTTACTTTTCAAATGTTTTCAATAAATATATACAATTCGTAAACAATAACTTCACAAGAAAAAGCATCTGCGATTTAATTAGTATATCAATTCTTTATTATTTAATTTATTTGGCAGTTTTATGGGCTAAACTCAGGGCCTCACATTTGCTAGGCAGAAGTTCTACCACTTCAGCTGTACCTCCAGACCTTTTTGATTTGTATTTTTTTAAAAGAGGGTATTGTTTATTTTGTTTGGGCCCAAAATTGGCCTTGGACTGTAATCCTCCTACCTATGCTTGTTATCTGGCTATGATGCAGACATATTCCACTAATCCCAGCCTTTTAATTTATTTGCAATAAAAAGTAGGAACCAATACGAAGTTGTACACTATGATTATAATATGTGTTGTCGTATATATATTTATATAGAAAAAACAAAAAAGAGATTTACTTTTTATGACAAAGGCTTTTGTCTTTTTTTTTTTTTGGTTCCGGTCGTGGGTCCTGAACTCTGGGTCTGGGTGCTGTCCCTCAGCTCTTCAGCTCAAGGATAGCGTTCTACCACTTGAGCCACAGCGCCACTTCCAGCTTTTTTCTTTCTGCTTATGTGGTGCTGAGGAATCGAACCCAGGGCCTCATGCATGCAAGCAAGCACTCTACCACTAAGCCACCTTCCCAGCCCCGCTTTTGTCTTTTTTAAAGACAAAAAGATGACTTCACTTTTAATGTCTCACGGTTACATTATATATATGATTTACTATATCAGAGTCTATTGAGGTATAGATAAATCTATTTCTATATTTTTGGATTCAGTATAATAGATTTGTTTTGCTTTCCTTTTATGTATCTTTTAAAACATTTGAGGGAAGACTTTCTGTAGCTTTTTTTTTTCCTTTTTTTTCCCCCAGGGCTGAGGACTGAACCCAGGGCCTTGCACACGCCGGGCAGGCGCCCTTCCACTGGGCTAAACTCTCCCTGAGTACTTAACGGGCTGAAATATGAGTAAAACACAGGACTTCAAGTATACAAACTGAAAAATCTTGGTTCTCTTCTGTAGTTCAGGCACATTCAGGTACTGGACAGACAAGCTATAAGTAACTGGTAAGAGAAATTTATTTGGTAATTATTTTCTAATGCAATGTTATTACCTCTCTCATTTTTTTTTCTGAGTTACCTTTGATCATCAGCTCCATTTTGATTATTGTTCAAGACAATTCGCCAAAGATCGGAGGATACCAGTTTCTTCTGATCATTTACAAGATTGATATCTGGCAACTGCAGATCACAAACTTTGCTTTCAGATAGACTAAATTCTCGATACGCAACAAAAACCTTCTGAAGTTCATCCCAGTATTCCAAACTACAAGGAACCTAAATTAAAATAAAGTTGTAAATGTCAACTATGCCTTGTACTTGTTGAAATGCAAATTAAATTTTCACAAACATTTTAATATTAAGGCTTTTAAAGGAAAATTTGCTTATAAAATACAATGGGGTAGGATTTTTTCAAGTTATATTTACTTTGTATACCTTAAAAGACTTACTCAAAGATGTGCATGTGGTATGTATCTGTAATGCTAGCCCTCAGAGGCCAAGACAGGAGGACTGTGAGTTCAAAGTCAGTCTGAACTACTAGCTCAACTCTATCTCAAAAAAGAAAAGAGATCCACTCAACAGCAATATATAAAAACAACCAACTTCCTATAAAAAATAATTGGAACAAATTTAACAACTGTTAACTACATAAGTTCCAAAGAACCAAAATGACAAAGGCTAACAAAGTGAAAGCATAAGAGGAAAGAAAGCTGGCATGTTTTTATTTTATAAAAGGAGAATATTTCTATATATTCAAAGAAACACGTGAATGGGGAATAAACTTTCAAATGATAAAAAAGGAACTTAAAGAAACAAGCGAGGATAAAAATATTAATGACAAATTAAGAGCTACTTTCCTGATAGCAGAGCTTTTGTAAATTGTTGAGAATGAACAAGTAAACATATGAAGGTATGTACATTTGCCGTAAATGAGCTACCCTTGTCAAGTTCCAAAGTCCTCAATAGTGCCAAACATCTACTGAATGCACAGTAACTCCTATGGCCTTTCTGCCTAACTTTGTGTTACTTGGGGCACTGAGAACCAATGCAGCTACATTTATGCTGTTGCTGTGCTATTAGCAATGGAGTTCTTGCTTTTTTGTCCATCAGTCTTATGTCTTCTCCTAGCATCGATGAAACACTAATGTTCAAACTAACTTCAAATGGAAATAAGTTTCTCATCTGGAAAAAGTAACTTGAACATTCAAGATTGAAAAGATACAAGATGGACTAAAGGAGAAGAAACAAAAATGCCTAATGGTGTGATGAAACAGAGACAGGAGTTCTCAGTATTGGTAACATGTTCACAGTACGGACTTTTAGCTACCACTTCTTGAAATTCTTTTTTTTTTCTTTTCTGTTTTTGCTATCCATAGCAGAATTTTCTAGGTCATGATTTCTATATTCTCTTTCAGCCTGAAATACTGGTATATTCCTCTTTCTTTCTCATTGTCCATGCCTAAATCCTTCCCATCTGTCTAGGACCAACTCAAATGCTACCTTTCTCTGAACCTTTTCACCTCTCCAGATGGAAAAACCCTCTTTCTTTTCTGAAAGCCATTAGAATTTTTTTAAGGAAACCTGTTTTTATAGCTCTTATCACTGTATACTTCATGCTATAGTTATTTCTATTCATGACATCTTCCATGGTAGAAACATTCTTTGAGGGAATGATTTCCATTTGGCTAAACTTTGGATTTTCACAGCACGTGGCAGATTACATATAGAAAATGTTAAAAAGAATAGTTGGTGAATGAATGAATGAATAATTCACAGATGAAAGAAGGGAATCAGCCGGTATCTGGCACATTAATGATTCTCCTCAAAGAAATATAGAAGATAAAATCATAACTATTGGAATTAAAACCTATTAGGACTCGAATCCTAGCTCCATTAGGCATTTGAATCTTCCAAGGATTTGAATTATAGGTCCACTTAATTTGAGGAAACTAAGATTTCTAACCTTAGTTCTTATATTTCTAAAAATTAGATAACAGAGCTAATTTCTTTTTGTGTGTGTGTGTGAGGGTCAGTTGTGGGGCTTGAACTCTGGGCCTGGGTGCTGTCCCTGAGCATTTCAGCTCAAGGCTAGTGCTCTACCACTTTGAGTCACAGGGCCACTTCTAGGATCCTGGGGTTAATTAGATATAAGAGTCTCACAGACTTTCCTGCAGGCTGGCTTTGAACCGCAATTCTCAGATCTCAACCTCTTGAGTAGCTAGGATTTCAGGCGTAAGCCACTAGCACCCAGCATCTCAAAAATTTTTGTAGGAACTCATCTTCCTAATGCTCTAAGAACAGTTCTGAAGCTTCTGTGTTATGGCTGGAAACCTCTAAGCGTTCTGTTTATTAGATTTCTTTACAATGGATTGGGCTTGTACAGAGAAAATAAACCTGGAACCTGTATATTCAGGAACACTGTAACCACAGTTCAACATTATTTTCTGCTGTGTAACTGGCTAACACTGGACCTTTATATATACTATTACTTAGGAGAAAAAGGCTGATTGCTTAGTTCCTCTTTTGACTGTAAGTTGAGCTTACCTTTTGGTTTAAGAGACTTTTTTTTTTTGCCAGTCATGGGGCCTGAACTCTGGGCTTGGGCACTATCCCTAAACTCTTCAGCTCAAGGCTAGTACCACTTGAGCCACAGCGCCACTTCCGGCTTTTTCTGCTTATGTGGCGCTGAGGAATTGAACCCAGGGCCACACGCATGCAAGACAAACACTCAACCACTTAGCCACCTTCCCAGCCCCTAAGGGACTTTTTACCAAGGGTAGAAGAGATGAAAATGAGGTAAGAATGCTACAGTCACATAAGAATCTCGATGGAAGAAGCAAAGGAGGTGAGTAAAAGCATAGTAGCATACTTATTTTTTTGTGTGACATAAATAATGGAATGCTACATTCAACATAATAGTGGTGAAGATGTTATACAGAAAATAGGGTGGAAAACTGTTTCTAGCATTGTTCCCAAAATTCTACACTGAAGTTAATGTACAATAACTAATGAAAATTAGCTGTCATACTGGAAAGCTGAGTAAAACTGTAAGGAAAAAAAGTATGAACATGCTTTAATTATTAGTGAATATTAATAGTGTATACAATTAAATGTTGTTGCAGCCAGCATGTAATATTAAGAAGTCCAACCTAGGAGCCACTGTGGGAACTATTTGTTAGTTGTTAGGTAAGGGGCAAGAAAAGTTTGTGAAACTTATATCTTCAATTAACCAGCAAAATCAGGAAGTGGAAGTGTGGTTTAAGTGGTAGGATGCCAGCTTTGAGAGAGAGAGTAAACACTAAGACTGGGGAAAAGAATAATTGTGCAAGTGAAAAAAAAACCAAGAAAATAAAAAATACAAAAGAAATAAATATGGAGGAAAGCCAAAGAAAACTTTTAGTTCACAACTTGTGGGAGACTCAATTGAGGTTACATACCTCAACTGGAACATTCCAGGCTACTCTGAAAACTCAGAAACAACAGAAAACTACAAAAACATATCTCAATACATTCCAGTTATGTGTTTGTCAGAACTTTATTTTATGTACCCTATTTTTATTGCTTAAGATAAAGGTATTAATACATTGGCTCCAAATGAACTCTCTGCTGAGAAAAGGTAAAATTGTATGACTATCTGTAAATTTTACAAAAGTCACACATTTATCCTTTTTTCCCATTGTAAGAATATTTGTATTCAATATTTCAAAACAAAAGCTAACAATGACCATAATATATTAAGATAATTTTACACAGTTGTCCATTTAAATGTACATTGGGCCATGAACTTATAAAAGAAAAAGCATATAGATATTAATCTTCATATTACCTTATTTCCACCCCTCAAAGAAGCCTCCCTGATGTCCCATTTGGGATAAAAGTCTGCTGGCCTTGTAACATAAATAATTGCTCTATTACCTTGGACAATTAGATGACTATAAGCCATACTTCTCTCATTTGTAAAATGGAAGTACTAAAACTTACATTACTTTTAGGACAAATGAAGGATTTTAGACTTTACTATCAATGATATACTTTCAAGGTATTTTAAACAATCAATGCTATAATCAAATTTATCTTTAGTATATTTTTGAACTGTGGGGAATGGGGAGTAAGTATTGATAAAGTAAATCCAGTTAGGAGGCCTAAGGTAAAAATAATGATCTTGGAGTATGGCTGAGGAGAACTGGAATATTCTGTGGAAGATTCCTTAGCAATTAACCACATCTGAGAAGTGAGATGGAACTGTCAAGGCTGAATCCCAGGTGGCTGATCTGAGCAACTGTGCAGATTCTGACATCACTTCCGGGGATGGATAAGTTTGTCTCTCCTGGGAGTAGATTTTATGGTGTTCATGGAGTGGAGGGGAGATGATTGAGTTCATTTTAATCTGAGTTGGAAGCACCAAGAGCCACTCCAGTGAAACTATTGAATAAGGGTATTCAGAGAGCACAGAGGGAGTTGTGTTGAATAACTACAGGGTTTGTTGTTGGGAGCATTTAGTAGGACATAACGATTGAAGTTTAGAATATTTATTTATGTGTGTGTGGGGGGCAGTTACTGGGGCTTGAACTCAGGGTCTCATGTTATAGTTTATGTTTTTTTTTTCTCTTTCCCTCAAAGCTGGCACTCTACCACTTAAGCCACACTTCCACTTCCTGATTTTGCTGGTTAAGTGAAGATCGGAGTTTCACAAACTTTTCTGCCCAGACTGGCCTTGAACCAGATCCTCAAATCTCAGTCTCCTGAGTAGTTAGGATTACAGGCGTGAGCCACTGGTGCCTGCTTGTGAGAGGGTATTTTTTTGTAAATATTAAAAATTGTTATTATAAAGGAATGTTCAGAAGGTTTACAGTTATATGTCAGGTAAAGAATACATTTCTTTTTGGAAAATTTCACTATTTCCCTTGCTTGTGAGAGGGTATTTTAAAGGTTGAGTTAGGAATGTAAAATTTTAAAAGGATAAGAAAACAGTGTAAGCTCCTAGATAAGGAGAATAACTAGTTGTTCGGTAAGAAGGCTTTGAAAGGCTTGTGAGACTCTAAAGGAGATTTAAGAGATAGGAATTTGGGGAAGATGACAAGATCCAGGACTTCTATGAGAGTGAGTAGGTAGGTAAAGTGAAGGAGATCACTTGAGAGATGAGATGAACGTACAGTATTGGCTGGGTCATTCATATAGATGCTGAAGGAAATGAAAAAGGATGGAAGCTATGAGCTAAAAACTTTTGAGAATGAAAAGAGATACTCAAAAATTAGTAAAAGGCAACAACAAAGACATAATTAGATAGAAGCAGTATGAAAGAAATAGAGAGATCTGATAGGAAGGAAGAGAAGCAAAAGAGATACAAATCAGTAGGAAGGAATAAACCTTACAATTTGAGTAGTGACTACAAGCATATGTTGGAACTGATATGAAGAGATCAGAAAAATGGCTGGTTTTAAAAATAGCCCGGTGCTACTTCTTTAAATCTAGCTCTCATGCTATGGGTTCTTACATAAATATTCTTAAGGAAGTATAACCATTTCAAAAACAAACTCATAGTAGAGGGTCAATATATACTCTAGTTCTTAATTAGTTTTAAACTAATGAATAGAGGTTGGGGTATGGCTGAGGGAGAGCATTTATTAAGCATGAGGGAGGCCCTGGGTTCACTCCCCCACTCTGACCCTCAATAATAATTAGTTAATAAACATAGAGGCTGAAAAAAAAAACCCAATCTGTTAACAATAAGACTTCTTTTCTGGGGCTGGGAAGGTGGCTCACTGGTAGAGTGCTTGCCTTGCATGCCTGAGGCCCTGGGTTCGACTCCTCAGTACCACATAAGCAAAAAGAAAAAAGCCTGAAGTGGTGCTGTGGTTCAAGTGGTAGAGCACTAGCCTTGAGCTGAAGAGCTGAGGGACAGTGCCTAGGCCCAGAGTTCAGGCCCCATGACCGGACCCCCTCCCCCCAAAAAAGACTTCTTTTCTTTTATTTATTTATTTTTGCCGGTCCTAGAGGCTGAACTCAGGTCTTGGGTGCTATCTCTGAATTTTTGCTTAAAGCTTGAGCTCTACCACTTGAGCCACAGCACCACTTCCAGCTTTTTCAGTGATTAATTGGAGATAAGAGTCTCACAAACTTTCCTGTCCTGGCTACCTTCAAATACTCTGATCTCAGCCTCCTGAGAAGCTAAGGTTACAGGTATGAACCACTGGTGCACAGATTTAAAAGTTCTTTTAGATACTAGTTCTTCCACTCAAATTATTTTGCCATTATGTCTTGTTGAATCAACTTTCCTTTCACTTACTAATCTTCCTTTGTCTTAGTTAGAAGTTGACATTGCTCAGCTAATCTCTACACTAGTAGTGACATAATTAAATTAAAAACATAATGTGACCATATTGTGCTTACAGCTTCATATGGTAGCAATTAATTATTCTCAAGGAAAACTATAGACTCTGTTTTATGTGATCTTTCTAAAGTAATTTTATTATGTTTAGGTTTGAAAAAGATGATGTGAATGATCCTTAGTTACACAGCTATAACTGGGGATTTATTACTAATGCCCAGACTGAGTAACTTGAAGGAACAATGACTATTCCAAGAAAGTTGGGTTGCCAAAAAATCATTTAGAAGGCCTCAGTATCTAGTATTTGAGTCATGGGAAGTGGGAACAAGCAAATTGGTTTCACTGGAAAACATTCCACATGTAACACATGGTACATTTCAAATCACTGTCAAGATTATATATTTTTATTACATTTTGTTTTCTTATCCATTATTTGACAGGATCTAAAAAATTAGCCAGCCATACATAATAAACTGTACTCTAAGCATATGTAGTCTCTGCATAAGAATGTATTTTAGGTTGTATATCTGCCAGTTAGTAAGAGCACATCTATTTTTGCATTTAAAATATTATCCCACAATTTGTTCCCAGTTGATGGCTAATTTGGGAAGATTTGCATGTATTTGGCCATTTAAAAATATTTTTGGTACAAAGAATATTTTGGCACTTAATTTGTTTTTATTACTTAATAGTACTGCCAAAACTATTAGCAGGGTCACAACTGCCCATCTGTTCTCATGGATGAACAGCTCTAACTTCTTTGTGAAGAGGTTGTAGATGCTGGGCAATTACCCCTTTGTTCAGGCCTTAGTAAATCATCTAATCAAAGAATATAAGGGAAGTGTCTTTCCTGTTTATATATATATAACTAAATGCTGGTAGGTAGCAGTAATACATCTTATCAGTTTCAACTGTCCTCTCCTTTGTGTTAAAACGAAACAGGCTAGCTTACATGTAGGTCTATTTAATAAAAGCAAAGGCAGAGCTTCCATTCTGGACTTGATTATTGAAGGCTGATTAAAGGCAGGATATTTCTTATCTCTCTTGCTCCTCCCTACCACATTTCTAGTTTTCCCACCATGCCAAGTCAATGGTGATTAGAATAGAGGAAAGAGTACAGCAGCTGTGCAGAGAAGACACTACATTTAGTCAGTGGAATATTTTGTCTGTAAATCCTGTGCTTCTGTGGCTTAATTATCTTCAAAGAAGGAAAAAAATAGACTCATGATATATAGTTTCTAGTTCCAGTTTCTTTAAAGTGGATTTTAGGAAGCAAACTAAATGCAGAATACACTTAAAATTTTATATTTTATCTCAGCTGTTTTGTAACTTATCTGTTATTTCATACTAAGTATTTTCCCCCAATAGTTTGACTAGGTCATCTCACTGTTTTCTGGAATTGCCAAGGTTCTATTCATATTTCTTCATTCTTTTATCTTTCTGTTATTCAGACTCAATTATCTCAACTGACTCATCTTCACTCACTGGTTCTTTCTTTGTCAAGGTAGCTACCAAGCTACCTTTAGTGAAATTTTCAGTTATTACACTTTTCAACTCTCAAATTTTATTTGTTTTTACAAATTCTAATAGGTTGAGCATCTCTAATCTGAAAACCCAAAATGCTCCACAATCTGAAATTTTCAAGTGCTGAAATTCTACCTGAGAGTTCCCATTTCACTCCTGGGTTAGGTTCCAGTAAGAACACAGGCATACAACACAGTGCCCAAAAATTAATAATACTGCATAAAATTACCTTCAGGAAATGTATACATAAATCAATTTCATGTTTAAACATGAGTTCCATTCTCAAGACAATTCATACCTATGCAAAGGTTCTTGTATCAAAAAATATCTCACATTGGAAACCTTGATTCTAAACATTTGATCAAGGGATATTCAACCTGTATTTCTCTTCATTGGTACCGGTGAGACATTATTCTTATACCTTTCTTTAGTTCCTTTGGATGCATTAAGATTGGTAGCAAAGTGTTTAGTAACTCTCACATATGGGCTTCCTTATGGACAGTTTCTGTTGACTTTCTTTTTCTATTCATGATCCATACTTGGTTTCTCTGAATTCCATAACTTTTTGTTGAAACAATAAAATGATAATTATAATATTATTAATAAATAATGGCATTGTAAAATCCATTTTTGCAGGGTTTACTGTCATTGCCTTTAGTTGTTATTTTGTGACACAGATGAACAAACTGTAATGTTTGTAATTTTTATCATTGCTATGATGAAGATGCTGTCTGTCACATACAACGAATCACAAACAGTTTGTGACATATTCAAGCCTGTCTCCACATGGTGATGTGGTGCTGGTGAATGATTAAGAAGTTAAGATCTATTAGTAGACACTGGGAATGTGTCGTTATAAGGGATAAAAGGTATTTTTGTGAGGCCCTGGTTAGTTCTCACAAGAAGGATGCAGACTGCTCTCTTCAATCTCTCAGGCTACCCATATTGAGAAGTGATCATCGGTTCCCATGTCTGCTTCTGTCATTATTATTAACCTTGATGTGACAGAGCTGAGAGGACCCTCAACAGAATGGAGCCAATGCTATTGCTATGTCTTTGAACTTCCAAAACTGTGAACTAAGTAACTTTCTTTGTTATATGTAGCCTTCCTCTGGTATTTTGTTACAGTAATTCAAAACTGACTAAAAACTGTATAGCCAATCAAGTCTTACTTGGTTACTTAATGATTACACAGAGAGCTCTAAAGGTCTGGTAACAATAAGGCTTCAAGTCTTTGCTAAAGGCCCTTTTGAGTCTGTTTAGGCATGAATTTAACTTTGTCTTGGCTTTTACATTCTGCTTGCCTAGCTTTCTAGTAATGTAGTAGGGCTTTTCAAAAATGTTTGTGAACTTCTTATTTCTAGATTTTTCTTTTAAACATTCTGGTCAGTCTATTGTTTACACTGCTTTCTATTTCATCAAGCAATTATAATATTAACTCATTTCCTCTAATTGTTTTTAGACATACATATCCAGGGGTGAGGGTGGGGTGACTTTTTGTAACACAAAGCTTCTAGTAATCATTAAATGAATAATCATTATTAAACTCTTACTTTGATCAGTAAATTTTTACCTCATTAATGAAGTAAAAGTACATATCTCCCTTAAACCATTATTAAAGGGGGTAATATGGAGAATGCAACATAAAGATCAGAGAAATAGACAGGTAGAAGAGTTCTTAATTGATGATTAGAAGATAGTTTAAGTGGATAGTTGAAAAATATAAAGTGAGATCTGAGCATGAAACAGACATTTCCAGTGACTGAAAAAGACGGTGCATATATAGAAACAGGGGTGAGTGGATAGCAACATACAGATTAAACCTTTAATGAATTTAAAAAAAAAGCAGCTTTGTTTCCATACAGTCATATGAGGTTTTCAGATACGATTATGTCTTTTTAAACAGAAAAACAATTTCTTTCTCTTTTTTTTTTTGGGGGGGGGGGGAGGAGGGTCCAGTCGTGGGCCTGAACTCTGGGCCTGGGTGCTGTCCCTCAGCTCTTCAGCTCAAGGCTAGCGCTCTACCACTTGAGCCACAGCGCCACTTCCGGCTTTTTTTTTCTTCTGCTTATGTGGTGCTGAGGAATAGAACCCAGGGCCTCATGCATGCAAGACAAGTGCTCTACCACTGAGCCACCTTCCCAGCCGCAGAAAGACAATTTCTTGCAATCAGTAACTTATAATATACAGTAAGAGGAAACATACATTCATCACTTAGAACAAATGCAAACTGAAGACATTTCAATTGCTAATAATTAAAAACAAAGTGTATTTTGACTATAGAATCTGAATATTTTCTGTTTCTACACTGTAAAAAAATCTACCATTTAATGGAAAAAATATTTTTAATCTCTAATGTTATGTTTATATTTCTTATATGTATCTGCTTTGTAGTAAGTTTTGAAGAAAGAAAAGAGTTTCTATACATCTTCAACTAATAGAAATCATACAGAAAAAAAAAAAAACCCTTATAACATTGGAACCAATTGAGAAACCACAAGTATTCAAATGCAGGAAATCATGATTTTATAACATTTTAATGTGATCTACTCTTGGGAAACAAAGTTAACCAAACTCTATTTCTGTACAGGAAATATTCCAGTGCACAGTTGTAATACATTGTGGTGAAGGGTACAGCTGCAGATTTTTCACCTGTAATGCCCCATTGGTATTGTGGCTTACTGCATTGCATCAAGACTGCCTTCCTGTCCGGAAAACTCTCTAAGTACAAACAAGCCTCTAAGTCCAGATTTTATTTTCCCTTGGTATCAGAATATGGTAATTTAAGAGCCCTGAGAAACACTTTTGAGCCTTTAAAAGGAAATGTGTAACATTCTTTTATTAGGATCTATGTTTGGGCTGTTTTTTAAAAAAATTAACATATGACCCAGTTATCTTATCAACTTATCAAGCTACCAAGTTTCAAGTAAATGCAGGTGTGTAATATGACATCCTTCAAGATCATATTTTTCTTACAGAGAAATAATAAAAACACATGAAGAGCTTCTGCATTAAAACTAATTTAGAACAACCTTACTATTTTAGAACTAAATTCCAAAGTAGTTTGGTTTCATCTCTAAATATTTCAGGCAGTGTACTTATTTGTATTAAATAAAGTTAGGTGTATATGGTGCTCTTTTAAACTAAATAACAGCCAGGCAGCAGTGTCTCATACCTAATCACAGCTGCTCAGGAGACTGAAGTCTGAGGTTAGAAGCCAGCCAAGGAAGAAAAGTCTTTGAGATTCTATCTCGAATTAACCAGCAAAAAAGCTAGACAGGAGGAGTGGCTCAGGTGGTAGAACATCAGCCATGAGCAAAAAAAAAGAAAAAAATAGCTGAGAGCTTGAGACACTGAGTCTAAGGCCAGGTACCCATATGTGCACACACATAAATACACACATTCACATACACATTAACTTGACAGATCACAAATAACATAAAACATACTTTGAATGATATTTAATTATGTATGCACTTCACTGAACAGATACTTTTATATGTATACCATATATCATATGAAAATGTCTGCATAATATGTACTAATTAGACTGATTATTCTGAAAATATATACATATATGTTTGTGCATATATACATACACATATATGCAAGCATAATCAGCTTCTGAATAAGGGGAAGATTGAATGGTGCGGTTTGAAAAGTAATAACTTTGATTGATTTTTGGTAATTTGGATGTGTACTGAGAACAAATCTTAGAACTGCCAAATAGAATTATGTGCAAGTTCCTAAGGAATTAGACACTAATTCTGACCCCTACTTCTTTCTCTAGACAAGTGCTTCACTTTTATACCACATATACTTTTTTATGGCTATCAGTATGTTTCTATAAGTGTTTCTTAAAATGTCCTACCTTTCAAAAACATCCACTGTACCACCTCCCAGAAAAACAAAAATAAAGCCAGCCAGGCAAAAAGTTTGCAAGACTACTTCAATGGAAGAAGCTGTGCATGGTGGCGCTTTCCAGTCAGAGTAACTATGATGGGAAATGAAAAATAGAAAAATTGTGGTCCAGGCACATGTCCAGGCATGAAGTAAGACTCTATTACTTGGTCTTCAGTCTACTCTTTCACCAGGCTTCATATTCACCAAAGAGACACTATGTGGAGCCTAGACTATAATGAATATGCAAATAGGGCCTTACTTTGTTGATGACCTTTAGCAAACATCAGAGTAATCTACTTTCTCTTTAACATTCCACTCAGTCACAGTCAACACCAACTGAGCACTATTAGGCAAAAAGATAAATATCATATACTATAAACTCTCTTTGTAAGAAGCTGAAACAGAGAATAGGCTCAGTAACACAAACAGGTCTAGGGTAACATGAATATCATAATGAAGCGCAGCTTTGCTAGTTTTGTTGGAGATTCATAGGTAAAAAAAGAGTTCATAAACATACAACATGTGCTTGATCTTTCAATATAAGACCTTTCCTATCTTAGAAATATTGCATCATGAAAGAATACGAAACATACCATTTAAATTAGACATTCATAGGTCTAAATGGCAAGAAATGACAATTTAACTGGCACAATTCCACTTTGTGTAAATGAATAAGATTCATTTGGATGGAATTGAATGAAAACTCAATTAAAATAGTTGTTCAAATATGATAAAGTAAGCATGAATAAAGAATTAGTTCCCTAAGAAAATCGTATCTATAAACAGCCACTTCCATATTGCAACCCCAAAGTAGAAGCAAAAACAGTGGATATACATGATGCATACTGTTACAAAGAAACAGGCATGAGTTTAGCATTGATCATGATTCTTGCCCAGTTTTCTCTCATGTCATGTCAAATTTGCCTGAAATAGTGACTTACAATAATTCAGTGACCATCATTCTCAATCTTATACTCCCTTAATTTGCCCTAAGAGCAGAAACACAGTGTTAGAAAATATGTCTCTTTAACATACCAACTGACATCAAACCACAGCTCTATTCATTTTAGAACTTGTTTGTCAAATTTTAGGTAACAAAGAATGCTCTCATAGTTATCTCTAATTCTGTAAAAATCATCTCTCAAGAAAATCTAAAGATAGAGAAATTATCTGGGCTAGAATGACTGGCTATTTCTTCATGAATTTGCAGATAGAATTTCTGACTGTACTGACTGCCATTATTTGGTGAAACTTATGTCCTCTTAAATTGATCATCATGTAAGAAAGAATGCAATTTGAAAAAGATGAATTTTGGGAATTCTGATTTTTAAACAATTTAGTCAAATCAGTAACACACCATAGGCTAACCCAAAAGGTACAGATGCCTAATTTTCTATTTCGGAATACAAAAACAGACTTAATGTGGAAAAGTTTTCTTCTAAAACTCATGGAAAATTTTAAAAAAGTGTTCAGTAGAAAACTAATAGTATGGACAGTGATAATAACAAAACAAAACAAAATTAAATTTAAAAATTGTCCAACAACCTATTCATAGTCCTTTTCACATTTCCACAGAACATCAGAACCTTCTGGGTTGTCAACCACTCCAGTACTCTTCCCCAACCTGCCGCCCATGAGAAAAAATAATTGGAGTAAATTTTGCTGAGAAAGAAAAATCCCACCTTCCTTAGCCCACAACAAAACAAAAATAAACACAACAACAATAACAATAACAACAAAAATCTCACAAAGAAAACATTCTGCCTAATATAACCAATTCTTAAATATTTTGTATGCAATCAAAAAAAGTTGCATTAATTTTAGAGACTTTAGCCTAATAAAAATAAACAAGTTTCATTTATTAATTTAAAAGATAAACATGCTATATCTTACATAATTTTCAGTATTTTAAAATATCTGATAATTCTTTTAATTCTTGATATACCAAAACTGACAGTTCCAAAGAATGGTTTTTATTCCTAAGTAAAAAATATAGGATTATAGATTCTCTAAAAGGTACAATCTGTAGCGGATCTGAAGAACTGAGGGGTGGTTGGTATTCACTTGAATGTCATGAATGTCAAGAAAAGTTATGACCCTCTACCACAGGACATTGCCATACTTCAACTATATATTATAGGTTAATAGTTTGATCTTAGTATTAACTTTTTTTCCTGGCTAAAAGCCAAATTCAAGGCTTTTTTTTTTTTTGGTACAATAACATATCTATTTCTAACTTCTGGCATTCTTTTCTCTTTGGATCCCATCCCTGACAGACATCTGTATTTTGTAACTTTCTTACATTCTGGCTCTGAAGCTACACTGAGTTCTGGACTAACAATTCTTTTCTGTTTGAATTCATTAGTGTGAGAATCAGGACTGAAAGGACTTTGGGAGGTCATATAGACATCAGCTAGCTGCTCTGAACAAGTTAAACTCCAAACTATAAAACCAAATGGTGTTTAAAGACTTGTAGAAAATGTTTTGTGATAGTTTTTCATTTTATGAAAAGGGTATTTACTGGATATTAAGGTTTTCTATAAAATGAAATATGATATGGCTTATATGTTGACTTCATTAAAGAGACATTTAACAACAAAATGAATCATTTGCTCTAATGGTACAGAATTGGGGCAAGGTAAATACTAAGCTTATATGACATAAGCACTGCTCTATTGATAATACAACTACTATCGATGTCATACTTATTTAGTTTAGACTTAGTTTACTCTATCTTAATAATTTCTCAGCTAATATCTCCTCAGTTAATTTTTCATTAAAAGCAACTCCCAAGCCTGTATAACTATGTTCATTTATTTGTTATATTTCTTTTAGCAAATTAATCTCTTAGTGGTTTTCAGATCTATCAAAGTACAGTGATATATAGGATGCACAAGATTTGGGGAAGAGAAAAGTTAATAACATAGCTAAAGTGCCAATCAGACTTTCTGGCACATAGAAATTGCTCAAAAAATTAAATGAAACATTTAATATTATATTAAATATTTAAAATTAATTTTAATCTCATTTGTCTGAAACTTCAGACAAACTTAGTGAACATCATTGCATGCTAAAACCACCACCAATTTAAAGGTTGATGGGTGACCTGCAATGAAGGCCTAGAGTGGTAATGACATTGCTGACTTCTTGTACCTACTGTTAGACAAGAAACTTTGCTAACCAAGGGATAGGACCTCTGCTTGCATGGAACTTAGAATCTATTGAGGATGCCAAACAACTGAGCAAGCACAGATTACAAAGGAAGAAGAACTGTTCTAGGGGAAAGGCTCAATTATTATGGTTCTTTCCAGATCAAGTGTGACCTTGAAGTTGCCAACTTTACTGCTTGCTCTTTCCCCCACAAATCCTCAATATACTTTGTAGACATTATACCACTGAGCTTACAATGTTTCCAGAAATTTTCATTGTGCCTGGGCTTCTCTGAGACTGGTCTTCCTTTGATCACTTCCTCTTTGATTTCTAGGTTAGTTTCTTTGGGTTTGCATAGCAAATTATCATATACTTAGTGTCTTCAAACAGCAGAAATTTTCTTTTCATAGCTCTGGAAGCCAGAAGCACAAAATTAGTGTGACAGCAGGGGCAAGCTCCTCTGAAGTCTCTAGGGAAGACTATTTCCTTCCTTCTTCCTTATTGCTGGCAGTTCCTAGTTCTTGGTGTTCCCTGGCTTATACCTGAATCATTCCAATATCTGTCTCTTATCTGCTCATGGTCTTTCCCTATGTGTCTCTGTCCAAATGTCTTTGCCTTATAAAGATAGTAGTAGTTACTGGGTTATAGTCCACTCTAATTCAGTATGGCTTCATCATAACTTAATTACATTGACAAAGACTATTTCCAAATAAAGTCAGACTCTGATCTTGCAGATGGCAATAATTTGGGAAGGACACTATTTAACCCACACCTCATAATCTAGTATTTATTTGTAGATGTAGTAAATATTCTATCCTTATTTCTCTTGTGTTTGAACTCTTCGCATTCTCTGAGTGATTTCCATTTTACTTGTATGACTTCAATATTAACTTCTATAAGTATGATACTCAAATGTAAAATAGAACAACTGAGTCTCTCTGAGTTGTCAGCCTATATTTTCAACTGTAGGGTAGGCATTTTACTATGATTATACTCTAAGACCTTAAATTATAAGTGGTTAGTGTAGAACTTATGATCTCTTCCATATTCCCAATTGCTCTATTTTTCCTGACATTTCCAGTTCCCATTAATGGTAGTGTTCTATCCATTTAGTCACCTAGAATAGACCCATAAAGTCATTTTTAATTTTCCTCTCCCATTACTGGTCATTTCCAGGCATTAAAATCTGTTTTTTCTGTCTCCAGATGTCTCTCTACATTCATTTTCTTCTTCCCATTCCAACTGTCATTCTTATTTCAGAGTAATTGCAATGTGCTCAAAGCAGATCTCCATGCATTAAACTCCATGTATTCTGTAGTTGAAATTCCCTGTGTAATTGGCCATTGCTGTTGTTCAGCTCAATAACCATTTAATAGACTACACTCACAAAATAAAAGTACTTATGGAAAAAGCCAAAATATCTCAGTGGATCTTGCTTTAAGCCTACTTTTTCAAGCTCATCCATCATTTGAACTTCCTTCTCTGCATTGATTATAATACTATGTATCTTTTGTGACAATTGTTGCCAATGTACTGTATTGTAAGCTTTTTGAGATGATCATTAACACCTTTTGGTCTTCCCCTCAAGTTTGTAGGACAGTAGAGTCTAAGTGAAAAAAAATAAGAACACAAAAATTACAAACCCTCAAAATGTTCTTCTACTGGATAAGTATAACTAATGTATCAAAAAAATGAAATACTATTTTACAACAAAAATATGTAACTTGGGGCTGGGAAGGTGGCTCAGTGGTAGAGCGCTTGCTTTGCATGCATGAGGCCCTGGGTTTGATTCCTCAGCACCACATAGCAAAAAGAAAAAAGCCGGAAGTGGCACTGTGGCTCAAGTGGTAGAGAGCTAGCCTTGAGCTGAAGAGCTGAGGGACAGCGCCCAGGCCCAGAGTTCAGGCCCCACAACTGGACCCAAAAAAATAAAAATAAAAAAATATGTAATTTTCCATGGTACAATATGTATAAACTGAAACACTGTGCTAAATGACAGAAGCCAGTTACCAAGACCACATATTACTTGACTCCATTTACACAATAAGCAGATGTATTCAAACAGAAAGTAAATATAGTCGCCTAGAGCTAGGGGACAGATCAGAAAGTAAAAGCTAACTTTTAGGGCAAAAAGTTTCTTTTTCAGGATGAAAATGTTCTAAACATAATTCTGGTAAAGATTATACAACTCCATGAATATACTAAAAACTACTACACAGCCGTAACTATTTATTTATTTATTGTACTGAGACTTGTAACATAGGGCATGGGTGTTGAGCCTCAGCTCCATTTTTACCTTTTTTGGTGGTTAACTGAAGGTAAGAGTTTCACAAACTTTCCTGCCTGGGCTTGCTTCAAACCATGCTCCTCAAATCTCTTTTATCATGAGCAGCTGACAAGCTAGTACCACCAGCACTCAGCTCAGTTACACCTTTTATATGGGTAAACTGGATGCTACTTATGTTGCATCTCAATAAAGACATTAAAAAAGTACTAACAACTGAAAAGAAACAAGATGTAGTATTTAAAGACATTGCTTCAAAATATGTAAAATAATCAAGTTTTATTTTTTTAAGCTTGATAAAAAATAACAAGGCAGATATATTTGAAAATATGACAAAAATGAAAATGTCATACCAATGTCTTTGTTATAAGCATAGGTAAAGGGGGAAAATAAAATCTGAAGTTCACAGTAAAAACTCATTTGTCTTCCAACCTTCAAAACGTAAATCAGAATAAGAGGCACACTGGGTATCTGGATATGGCAAGCCTTTACTTCTGTACTAATGCCTTGTTAGTTAGTGACGTGTGAGCTATTATCTCTAATTTCAGATAGGGGAGCTAAAGAAAAAGACTTTATATAACCAAAATGCAGTCACCAGCTGACCTAGGATTTGGTGGTGGAAATTTTAGCTCTGGAATCTGTGTTCTATAAGCTTTTTTGAAGTTGCTTCTTGTTCTGTTTGTTGTTCTCATACAATGTAGTTTCTTAATGAATAATGGTTCTTATTGGAATCACATACAGGCAAATATTTCTTTTTAGTGGCTATCAATACACAGACCATCCATTCATATTTACTATTGTTTCATTTCATTTTCAAACATCCCAAACATTTTTATACTGAACAGCAAACATCAAGCACACTCTGACTGCTAAGCATAGTTCTTTGCCAAAAGAAATGTTCCCTCCTTTTATATGCAAGAGTATTTAATAGGAAGAGAAATAAGCTAATAAAATTTCTACCCACAAATAAAGTGACAGAACAAAAAATGACTCCAGTATTCTTTTACTTTGCAAATGTTTTCCATTTACTTTAAAAGCACATTTTACTGACAGATCATTCCCCACTTCTTACTCTTTTGAAGGGTAAGAAATGCTAACATTCAAACTATTTTTTCAAAAATCTCATTTACTTCTTAAATATTTTTGTCCTTTAGCTGATCTTTCAGTAAATAAACCACATCACTGTTCCATAGACTTCATGACACATTGCATGATCAGACAGAAATGAGTTGTAGGAATCACTTTACAACAGAGGTTGAACACAGGTCCTCAGGAGTTATGGCTATGATGCCAGCAAGGAATGTTCTTATTCTCATCTCTCTTCTTCCTTTTCTCCTTAGCAAATGAGTCCTAATACCCCTTTTATCTACTTATGCCCAAATAACGCAATCCTGGACTCTGGGATGTAGGCAGCACATAGCACAGGGTGTGGGTTCTAAGAAATATTCTTAAAGGGAAGACATGTGCTTCTTTCAATCCTTCCCTTTTCCTATTGCTTGAAGCCAATGCAGCCATCTTGGACCATAAAGGAAAATTAACCATTGGAGACAGCAGAGCAGATGAAGCTAGAAGATGCCTAAACTCTCAGGACTTTGTAGAGATAACCTGCAGCCTAGGTCTACCTTCAGACTGCTCTTGGGTTTGAGAGAAAATAAATTTGTTATCTTTAAGATACTGGTACTTTATATCTTTTTATCTTTTCAATATAAATCTCTTCTTAATTGATTGAGAACTGAACAGCTACATGTGTATGTCTTGTATTATTGGGATTTTTTTTTTTGCTAAATTTTCCATGCAAAGTTTATAGCGTACAGGAATCCAAAAATGCTTCCTGAAATTATTAAATCTTATATTGTTTCATGCAGTTTTCTGAGAGAGGTCCATGAAAACTCAAAACCTTTTCAGATTTTTGGACCCTCTTCTCTAATGAGGACATCACTCCCTCTGGCTCAGGGTCCATCTGCAGTGCCTCACAAAGTGAACCACAATCAGCATAACAGGTACTCCTTATTTCCACAATTGTGTAACTGCTCTTATACCTTACTTCATGGGTTATAATGAAGATAGAAGAGACATGACATATCAAATGACAAGTTTGGTGCCTTATACATACTAGGTGCTCAATAACCTTTTCCTGTCTCTCCACAGAATGGACACAGATTTACAAGCCACACTTTCAGTCCCATACTTGCCTAACTTTGGGAAACAAGATTATTTTCCAGTTCTTCCAATGATACATAGTACTTTCTCTAGTCAATACTGAATTTTTGTTCATATTGATTTTTCACACATTCTTTGCCTCTGCTTTCTCTTCAAATTCTACTTATCCCCTCAATATAGTCATCTCTTCAATGAAGCTTTGTTTTCAAAAATCCAATCAGCTGTGAAATCCCTTTCTGTAAAAAGTCACAATTTATGTTATTTCCATGGCACGACACAATTGTACCTTGTTTTATGTGCTTGTTGTTCCTGAAAAGCCACCTGTAGTGTCTGCCTTATATTATCCATAGCACCTAGCCAGGTCTTTTCATCCTGTGTTTACTGAGTTGACCTCAAAATTCACAGGCAGCACTGTTTAAGTATGTACCTAGAAAATCTTTCTTTCATACTTTTACAATACTGTGAAGACAGAATGGTTAAAAGTGTATTCAGGGAATATTCTATTTTAGATTTCCTGACGTTGTCCAAAAAAGGAGGCAATAGCTTCTGTATATAAAACACTTAGTAGTTGATCCAGCACTGTTACCCATCATTCAAAAACATTTATTATTTTGTTCATTGGGCACACACACAAATTTTTCCTTTCCTTTATTTTCTAAGAGTTTGGCTCAGCTTCCTACTTTCCCAAGGCCCTTCAGACTTTTTTTGTATTTCAAGAACAATGAATCTCATATCTGGCATTGAGAACTCCACCTAAAAATGACGGATAGAAGCAAAGCCTTCTGGGACACATTAGTACAGCTGCCAGTGGGCAGGAGGTGCTTATAAAACAAAAAGCTCAAGATTCTGGGAACATATGTGTAGCAATAAGTGAACTTCCCAACCCCTCTGAAAAGCAACACCCCAGAATACTTCCTTTTATTCTTTTTAAGCTGTGTATGAAAGAGGGAAATCATATTACGTTGCAAATAACTTTCTGAAGGATTCTCTTTCTATAGTGCTACCATGTGCTAGTATGGTAAACTTTGCTTATCAGGTCCATGTGCTTTTGAATGGTAGGAAACTTGTAAAGTGGAGTTTAAAGTAGCAAAAGTCTATTTGCTAATTTATTGGATAATATCAAGTATAACTGTCTGGAATATTCTCTACAATATGAAACAAAAACAAATCTGCATATCTATAAGACTTAATGAAGCTTTAACTCATTCTGTGGACAAATAGTAGATAAAACATTTTTAAAAATTAAATGAAATAGCCACTAAACTACACATATTAAAATACCTCATGGTGAACCCAAGTTAAAAAAATCCAAACAACTTTTTTGCTGATATTGGGGTTTGAATTCAGGACATTGTGCTCACTTGGCTTGCGTTCTCATCTGGCATTCTTATTACTTGATCTATACCTTCAGCCTGGCTTTTTGCAATTTATTTTGGAGCTGGAATCACATGGAATTTTCTCTAGTGCCTACTTTGAGCCTCTGACTCTCAGCTTCCTAAGTAGCTAGGATTATAGGTGTGAGCTACTGGCATCCAGCTATAAAACCAAATTTTAAAACTAAATCTCTCATACCTCACTAGAGCTGGCAACAAATACATATAGAGAATCTGTGAGATTGAATTAAAAAGGAAGCACTGGCTGAGAAAGATACTGATTTTAAGCATAGTAGAACAAGAAATCATCTCATGTGTCTTATGTGTCTTGTATGTCATAGGGCTTTGCTTAACCCATATTTTGAGGATGCTAGGGAAGGATGCTCAGAGGATTTAAAAAGTGATATTAAGCTTTTCTCCAGATGCAGATAACCTTTGATGTACATAGAGAAATAACTTTGCCAGGTATCTGCAAGGGGAAAAACTGTAAAAACTATAGCAAAAAGAAGCCTTAAAAAAAGTTTTAATCTTGTGGGTGCCGGTGGCTCACGCCTGTAATGCTAGCTACTCAGGAGGCTGAGAACCAAGGATTGTAGTTCAAAGCCAGCCCGGGCAGGAAAGTCCGTGAGACTCTTATCTCCAATAAAACCACCAGAAAACTGGAAGTGGCACTGTGGCTCAAGTGGTAGAGTGCTAGCCTTGAGCTGAAGACCTAAGGGACAGTGCAAAGGCCCAGAGTTCAATCCCCACGACCAACACACTCCCTCCTCCCCCAGAAAAGTTTTAGTCTCTAAAGACTTTCTGCTGGCTAGGTGCTGGTGGCTCACACCTGTAATCCTAGCTACACAGGAGGCTGAGATCTGAGGATCATGGTTCAAAGACAGCCAGGGCAGGAAAGTCCGTGAGACTCTTTATCTCCAATAAATCACTAGAAAACCGGAAGTGGTGTTGTGGCTCGGGAGTAGAGTGCCTGCCTTGAGCTGAAGAGTTCAGGGACAGTGCCCAAGCCCAGAGTTCAAGCCCCACGACTGACAAAAAAAAAAAAAAGACTTTCTGCCAATGGTGATCTTTTCTCCAAAGCCCTATAGGAGGGCTGAAAGGAGCAGAATATTATACTGTAGAGTCAGACTGGAAAGCAGTGCTGACTTTGCACAGTCAGAAAGTATGAGTTTCATTTTTTAAAATTTATTTTTATTGTATAGGTGATGTACCGGGGTGGGGGGTGGTGGTTACAGTTACGTAAGTCTGGTAATGAGTACATTTTCTCCCAGATTTTTCCCACTCGACACCCTTCCCCCACAAGTTGTATAGTTCATTTTCAACATAGAGTCTCCTGAGTATCCCTGCTACATTAGTTTACCCTTTGTCCCTCCATTTCTGTGCTTCCCCTTACCCTCCCTCAAATGGAGAAACATACATATGCATCACAAAGGCTCAACAGCTATGTGCATATGAACTCCAAGAAATGGAAGCAACAGAGCTTTTTCTTGGTCATTTTACTTTTTTCTCCTTGGTTGCTGGTTTTGATTTCTGTACTTTTTGTCTTGTATGTTAAGTTTATCCACTATATCTTAATTCCCTCTGTTTAGCTTAATTTAGTGGTGGTGGGTTTGTTACCTGCAACTTACAGAAGTGTAACTACCACAGCGGCCACTTTGTTCCTGTGAGAAAGGTCTTAAGTATCTCTTCGGGTAGAAACTCTGTCAGCAAAAGTGTTTCATTCATTCATTCATTCATGGCAATGGGGCTTGAACTCATGGCTTCAGGGCTTTCTAGACAAGTGCTCTACAGCTGTCATTCTTTTTTTTGGTCGGTCATGGGTCTTGAACTCTGGGCCTGGGTGCTGTCCCTCAGCTCTTCAGCTCAAGGCTAGCACTCTACCACTTGAACTACAGCGCCGCTTCCAGTTTTTCTGGTGGTTTACTGGAAATAAGAGTGTCATGGACTTTCCTGCCCAGGCTGGCTTTGAACTGAGATCTTCAGATCTCAGCCTCCTGAGTAGCTAGGATTACAGGTGTGAGCTACCAGAGCCCATACAAGTGCTCTACAGCTAAGCCACACTTCCAGTCCTTTTTGACATCTTATTTTTTGAGATAGAGTTCTACTTCCTGCCTAGGTGTGTGCCTGGACCAAGATCCACCTGTTTTATGCTTCCTATTGTAGCTGGTGTGGCAGGTATGTTCTGCTATATCCAGTTGATTTGGTTGAGATCGAGTCCTGGACTTTTCTGTCCAAAGCTAGTCTACAATTTCTGTACTAATCTCAGCCTCCCACGAAGCTAGGATGACATTCATGTACCACGGTGCCCAGCTCTGAATTGAGAAGGGTTCTACATTTCTCCTGGAACCACAGTCTTGGTACTGCTCTCAGCCTATCAATTAGCTAGAATTATATGTATGGGTCATCAGTACCCAGCTTCCATTTATTTAGGTTATACAGAACCAGAATTTCTCAAAATTATTAGGATATTGACAAACTATAAACACAAATGTCCTTAGAAAATGGGGATTTTTTTGGTCTAACATAGAAGGAGCCAGGTTTTTTAATCAGTTAATAGAATAATGATGATGATGATGATAATGATAATAATCATAACTATTACCACTGGCTGTCTTATTAACTTACTAAGCCTTTAATACCAAAGATAGATAGATGATGCCCATTTTATTTGCTAGCTGTTGTACATATATTATCCTTTCTCTTTACAAGTCTTGAAGATAATAACACTATAGGTTTATTTGGAACTAAAGAGATACCCCTTAGGAAAGTCCAGCCTGCTGGGAAATTACCTAGTAAGGAGGGCACTGAATATGATTCAAGTTCTACCTTTTGGTCTTGTAGTGTCAAAGAATTTCAGCAGTAAAATTAGCAATCAATTTAGGAATCCTGACTCATGCTAACAAAGTTCACTGGAACCTGATGTGTGTATATATATATACACATATATGTATACACACACACACACACACACACACACACACACACACACACACATATATGTACACACATACATATGCTAAATTACTAATTTACCATGAGATCTATAATCACTAAGCAGCCTGGATATGCAGATGATATTCTCTGTGGTTGGACTGCATTGGGAACCAAACTATTAGGAGTTTGTTTAGGTGGTTATGTGATTTGAAGGTTGTTCATAGAGATTTGACAGCTGCTACATTCATTCCCATAAAGAGGACTTAGCTACCAGGTGAATCAGACATTTGGGCACCATTTCTTTGGAGAATGGCAGAAAGGCCTCTGTCAATAAATGTCTCTATGATCCTCCTAGTCCTCCAGAGCTGACCTGTTCTCCTTTAAAAGGAAACATTCTTTCTTATATATTGTAATATATATACAACCTATTTGACATGTCCTTTTATTGATTGAAGGCTACTTTCAATACCCTTGAGATAATTATTTCATGATTTAATAAAGTAAAAGGATAATTTTATTTCCCTTTTCCACATTTCCCAAATGGCTGGCTCATTGTCACCTTAGTATATCATCTAAAATTATATCCTACCTTTTTACATATAAGGGAAAGTGCTCAGGTCTGACAGGTCTGAGAGTAAGAAAGACTGGATGAAGTCTGATTACTTCATAATCTCTATGATTCAAAACAGTGAATAAACTTCTCTTGGTTTCTTCACAGGTAAAATGGGGGTGGAACATTTTTTTTATCAATTATTCTTTCAATGTCCTATCACTCACTCTTACAATCATATTATTGTCACTTTGAAAACTAATGTTCTTGGCTGAGTACCAGTGGCTCATGCCTGTAGTCCCAGCTGCTCAAAAGACTGAGATCTGAAGATCATGGTTTGAAATCAGCCTGGGCAAGAACATCTATGAGACTCTTATCTCCATTAACTACCAAAAAGCCAAAACTGGAGCTGTGGTTTAACTGGTAGGGCACTGCCTTGAGTATAAAAGCTTAGTGATAGTGCACAGGTCCTGAGTTTAAGCCCCAGGATGAGCACAAAAACAACAAGAACAACAACAAAAAAATAACCTTCTTGATTTTTGAATTAGATAAACAAGAGTGAACTGGGCACAAGTGCATTGTTTTCTTTGGTTTAGCCTCTTCCTACCAGATATAAACAAGTGACACAGCATGCTTTTCGTTTCTCTTTTTCTGTTATTCTTGTAAAGATATCTTTCATAAACTATAGTTATGGTTTATTCATCAAAATCTGTGTTAAATTTTGAACATTTTATATTGTAGAAATAACTTAATTTGGGGTAATTCTTATATCTGAAGGGTAACAATTAATTGGGAAAAAGAAAAAAAGTATTACTAAAGTAAAATTTCATATCACATTCTTGATTAAAGAAAGCATTTTCAAGCACCAGAGTTTGTTCTTGTCCCCTTGCAATATTGTATTCTACTTGTTTTCACACTGTTTTCATTTATATTTTACACTAAATTTTCATATATCTTCACCTGGCATGTGACAACAGACCAAACTAAATATCATATTTCCCTAAGGGAAATTAATGTAAACATCATAATGGGTTTACAAAAGAATTAAAACATATATTTCCAATCTTATTACAAAAGGATGGGCTAAAAATTAATTTTATACTGACACTGGGGCTTGAGCTCAGGGCATGGTGTTCTGGCTTAACTTCTTGCTCAAAACTTGTGAATCTTGCTCCAATCCAGCACTTTTCTAGTTATTTGGAGATAGAGTATCACAGCCTTTTCTGCCTCACAATCTTTCAGGTCTCAGTCTCCTGAGTAGGATTACAGGTGTGAGTCACTTAGACTTAACTGGACTAAAAACTTTTAACTCTGGATTATGGATATTTCTAAAATGGAATCCTTAATAGATAGTATATATAGTAACATATGGACAGAGGAAAGCTTTTTATATTCCACTTCCAGATATGAGGTCAGAAAGTTCTTATATTTAGGTTCATTGAAATCCTCAGCACGCCACTTAAGTTCAGTGGCATTATTTTACTATATAATTCCTAATTTTACCTTCTAGAGTAATTTTGTTCACTTAGAAGCTTAATACTATGGCTATCTTTCCCATATTCTTCATCAAGTTCCAAAATAAATTCCATAAGGTAACATGGAGATTTAGTTTATAAATATCACTAGCAATGAGATTTATTACCAAAGATGAAATACAAAGAGACAAACCTGAAGGTTCTATAGTACAATTGAACTCTATGAGGTCCATTTTAAAAAAAAATGAACTAATGGTGCTGAAGGAAAAAGCAATCTCAACTCAACTACGATTTTAGGACTTCTGCCAAACAGATTATTTTATCTTGGTATTTAAGAAGTAAGCTTTGTTTAGGGGACAAAAGCAGACTAGGCAATGATCTCACCGAGAGTTTGTGTGCAGAAATGACATTAAACTGTGCCTTTGTGGTAGATGACACTAATGAAGAAGAGAAACCAAATTAAACTCAATTAGGCTCATAAAATAGTGATAATGTAATATTTTTGAGTAATATGAAATAGGAACATACAGTCATGTATTCATTTTTACATTCAGTATATTTACTGAGCATTTCTGTTGCATGAGGACAAACTGTAAGGCTCATGATAAATTAGATATGATCCTTCCTGTAGAGGCCTACAATCTAGGATGAAGGCTAGACACAGAAAAGTAAGATTAAATGTAAGGAGTTAGGTGAAAATGATCATAAAAGGTGGCCTAAATGTTTCAGATTTCATAGGAGGGCTTAGACATGATGTCCAGGAAAACCTTCATGGAATAGACATCATTTTACCTATCTTAAGATGTGGATAGAATTTCAATTCACACAAAAGAGAGAAAGAGTCAAAGAAGAGGAAGTGGAATGTTCAACAGGCTGGGTTGGAAAATGCCAAATAAGTCAGATTAAATAAAGCACCTGTCATGTGCTGTAAGGCTGTCAAAGTCAGAATGGTAAGATGATTGGGCCAATTATTCAATCCATCTGTCTTATAAGACCACTGGAAGCAAGAGAGATTGAAGGCTAGAATTCCATTTAAGAGTCTGTTTTAATAGTCTAGGCATTTGTGTAAATGGAGTAGCTATAATACCTCATTAAATTTAATATCCAAAAACAATTGTGACACACAGGTAACATTAACTGTAATGTTAGTTTAAGAAACAGAAGCTCAAAGACATCAATGGATTGCTTAAGGTTATTCTTCAAAGCCCATGATATTTGTACAACACCATAGTGACAAAGGGCATTCATCTCATAAGCTCCCTCCATTCAGGATCAGCTGTTCAGCGTCATTGTGTCTCCAGTATAGATATATAATCACAGGACAACAGACATGTTGGTCATCCTTGAAAGCTGAAAAAGGGAGACTTTTCTATCTCCAACTACCACAGAAGCCTTCTTGTAAGACTGGGTTTCCAACACGTAGACAGTATCTCATCTGTCTCTTGATCCTCAAGAGCTAGCCCAGGGTCTGGTACTACAGGAGCATAAGAAAAAGCTGCTGATTTAAGTATGTGAGTCATAATACAGATTTATTTTCTCCAGGAGAAGCTCCAAAGAAACAAAATAGTGTACATGCTTCTAATACTGCAACTCAAGAGTTGTTCCTACCACTGAGATTCATCCCAGGTGCAGGGTTAAATTCTGCTCCTAGTCCACAGTACAGAATCAGGGCAGTTTCCTTGCCTGTTTTGCTATGCTCCTTAAACCACGATGTTGATTCTGGATCAACTTCTCTTTCAGTTGCCAGTAGCTGCAACCATGTTCTGTTACCTAGGCTAATATCTTTATTTTTGAACTTTGCTTATCTCTCTATTCCCTATTTCTCTAAAAAACTATGAAACAGGACCTGACTTTTCAAACTGTCTGCCAGACTTCTGCTTATATACCAAGCCTACTGCCTAGACCCTGGTGATTATCCCATATATGAACTAATGTAGCTGGTGTACAGTCATCTACCAGATTCCAGTTCTTCCTACTATAGCGTATGCTTCTCTAGATGAAGAGGTTTGATAACAGTCATCAAAGTTGTAAGACTCATATGTAATACTTGCCATGTGGCAGGCACTGTTCTATGTGTTCTCTAAATACTAATGTTTGCAATCATATCAGTATACCATTATATTCTTTTTTAAAATTTAATTTTATTGTCAAGGTAATGTACAGGTAAGGTAATGTATAGGTAAGGTAGTGAGTACATTTCTTGTCAAACGTTGTTACCCCATCCCTCATTTTCCTCCCACTTTCCCTCTCTCCCAATACTGCCCCAAGTTGTAAAGTTCATTTCCAACAGTTCATTTCTTTGTGTTGTTAAAAAAAAAAACCCAACTGAAAGATCAATCACTTGTCTTATTGTTTTCAAACTGGCAAAGCCAGAATTTGAAAGCATTATGCTATAGTTCATTTTCCTAATCACTAAGACCTCCTCTCTCTCTTTAAAGGCAATGAGAAGAAAGAAAATATTCAGTTAGCAAATGTACTTATTATGTTAGATGCTTCATTTAATATAATTCACATAATGATGCCACTAAAATTAGTTATTTGCTCTTTTAAACAAATGCATTAACATTCATCTATAAATTTAAATCTAAAATCCATTTGGAAAGAAGCTCTTACAATGATGCTAAAACTTTAATATAGAATATTTTCATTTGGATTGAAAATCTACAGATTCTATATTTAGGCAAGTAGAACTCATAGACATTACTATTTTAGTAAAAATAATCCCAGAATATGGGCAGAAAACATAATAATGAACATATTTTGTTAAGAGAGGACACAAATCTGAGAAGACTGGAGAATCCAAGAAGAGCCAGGTGTCTATGGCTCACACCTATAATTCTAGCTACTTAGGAAGCTAAGATCTAAGGATTGTGGTTCAAAGTCAGAATGGACAAGAAAGTCTGTGAGACTCTTGTCTCCAATTAATCACACACACATACACACCCACCCCCACACACAAAGTAGAGCAAGTGGTAGAACACTAGCCTAGAGCAAAAAAGCTCAGTGATAGCCACCAGGGACTGAGTTCAAGCCCCCAGACCAGCAAAAAAAACCCGAAAACAAAACAAAACAAAATCCAAAGAAATAGTTAACTTCCTGGCAGTCTAAATTATTCTACAAATTCTAAATCACTTGACAAAAATAACAACACATTTCACTGTTATTAGTTCAGAAGATAAACATGACTAAATATAAGGAAGAATTTAAATAAGAATATAATAAGCTGGGCACTGGTGGCTCACGCCTGTAATCCTAGCTACTCAGGAGGCTGAGATCTGAGGATCACAGTTCAAAACCAGCCTGGGCAGGAAAGTCCATGGGATTCTTTTTTCTTTTTTTGGTTGGTCATGGGGCTTGAACTCTGGGCCTGGGCGCTATCCCTCAGCTCTTCAGCTCAAGGCAAGTGCACTACCACTTGAGCTACAGAGCCACTTCTGGTGTTCTGGTGGTTTATTGGAGATAAGAGTCTCTCGGACTTTCTTGCCTGGGGTTGGCTTTGAATGGTGATCCTCAGATCTCAGCCTCCTGAGTAGCTAGGATTATAGGCGTGAGCCACCGGTGCCTGGCTACTGTGAGATTCTTATCTCCAATAAACCACCAGAAAACAGCAAGTGGCACTGTAGCTCAAGTGGTAGAGCACTCCCCTTGAGCTGAAGAGCTGAGGGACAGTGCCCATGCCCAGAGTTCAAGTCCCATGACAAAAAAACCCCAAAAAACAACAACAAGAATATAATAATATGCATATTAATATGCATCTTGGATTCCTCTGTTTTGTACTATTACTCTAATTTTTAAAGCGTAGAGTAGTCACTAAAAGGTTTTGGTGGGCAGCTGTATATGCCAGGATATAGGGAGATTAAGTAATTAAGAAAACAGAAGTAGCTTATTTTCTAACAGAAGAAAGAGAATAAACATAAGGAAGTAAACAAATACATAATACATAAAGATATCTTTAAAAATCAATGATAGCAGATCAGAGAGACAAACGGTGCATGTTCTCCTTGATATGTGGAAGATCTAAAATGCACTGGGATATGACAAATTATGCAGGATTCTAAATACTCATATACAGTGAGACCTAAAGAGGACAGTCTTAGGAGAGAATTACAAATGTGCAATGCCTAAGTGCCTCTTCATCTTTATAGAAAATACAAATTCAAAGACATGAAAACAAAATATTTTTTTAAATTTGATTTTTCTTTTTGTGATGACTGTATTCTTGACCGTACATACAGTGTATTCACATGCACATCTGTGGGAGAGTGAAAGAAGGGTACAGAATCCGAGGAAAAAGAGCGAACAAGTGCAGCAGTGGAGCACACTGATGAAAGTAAACTGCACGACTGGTGGGTGGAGATGGAGGGAGAGAATGCGAGAGAATGAGGGAGCAGATGACATTGTACAAAAGGAAATATATCCATCACCTGATGCATATAAATGTAACTCCTCTGTAGATAACCTCTATAATAAAAGTAATGTAAATTCCAAAAAAAAAAATTAATGAGATCTTTGAAGAAAATAAAGCAAGAATTATAGGCATGAGCTACCAGTGCTTGGCTCCAAACATTTTTCTTTTTTTAACTTACTTTTATTGTCAAGGTTATATACAGTTACATATGTAAGGTAATTAGTACATTTCTTGTCAAACAGTGTTACCCCTCCCTTGTTTTTCTCCCACTTTCCCTCCCACTAGTTATAAAATTCATTTCCAACATATTGTCGTGTGTCCTTTATCTCACCATTTTGTTGTTCCCTTTCTCTTCTCCAAATCAAATAAATGTATATAGAAGACACAGGGTACCAAAATCAAATACAGTGACAACAGGGGATAAACCAAAGGTAAAGAAAGAATGAAAAAACTTGACACAGTACATTTAAAAACAACAACAACAAAGAAAAACCTCTTGTTTCCATATCTTGGAGTTCATTTTGATTAGCATCATCTTATATGGTCATATGTACATAGCTATTGAGTTATGATCCTCTGCTGGGACTATCCTAGACAAATACTAATTAGTACAAATGAGGGAAACCATGTAGTCTATGTTTCTTTGGGTCTGGCTTACTTCACTTAATATGATTTTTTCCCCAAGTCTTTCTATTTCCTTATGAATGGGGTGATGTCACCCTGCACCAGAATCAATTCCAAATGGATCAAAGACCTCAAGGTAAGAATAGATACCCTGAAAACATTACAGGAAGGAATAGGAGAAACACTAGGGTTCCTTGGCACAGGTCAAAACTTTCTTAACAAAGACCCAGAAACACAACAAATCAAAGAAAGATTGGACAAAGAGGATTGTATTAAACTTCAGAGCTTCTGCAGGGCAAAGGACATAGCTAGAAAGCTAAATAGAAAGCCTATAGATTGGGAGAAGATCTTCACTAGCCTTATAACAGACAAGGACCTCATATCCAAAATACACTTAGAGCTCAAAAAATTACCTGAAAAAACAAATCCTTAAAGAAACAAGCACCCCATTAGCAAGTGGGCCAAAGACTTAAAGAGAGACTTCTCTGAAAAGGAAATAAGAATGCTCAAAAGACACATGAAGAAATGTTCAACATCTCTGGCCATAAAAGAAATGTAAATCAAAACAACATTAAAATTCCACCTCATCCCAGTTAGAATATCTATAATCAAGAAAACTAATAAAAACAGATGCTGGAGGGGATGTGGCCAAAAGGGAATGTAATTACACTGTTGGTGGGAGTATAAACTTGTTCAACATTCTGGAGAGCAGTATGGAGGTTCCTCAAAAGACTAAACATTTTTATTAATAAATGATTGATGCTTAACATTCTTATTTTAAAAAGAATAGTCATTACATACCTGTAGCACATCACCTAGGTCTGCTGTGCTGATATCTGGATCCTCTGTGGTGTTGAAAGGCACAGGAGTTATTCTTACTAGGGTAAGCACTCGAGGTTCTGGATATCTCCATAACATCATCCCTGGGCTATCTTCTGTTTCATTATAAAACAAGACTTCATAGACACCAGGCAGCTTCAGAGGTTCTAACAAAGGAGAATATAATTTACGTATACTTTCAAAAGTGAACATGTTTATTGCTTAGAGCAAGAATAAAATCTAGTTTATCGTTTTTTATAACTTGAGACAAAAACAATTTAAGAATTTCTCTTAGACCAAATTGTAACATAATATTTTTGAACTGCAAATACAAGCTTTTCAAGTGATCTTGAAGTGCTATCATTTAGAGGACATAAATTTGTTAACACACATATACATATACTAACAGCTGGTACTTACCAGCATCTTGTATATACTGGAAGAGACCTGTTCGTAGGTCGTCTGAACTTTGCTCATTTTTAAAGTTCTGATTTTTTTCCACAGAAGATGGCATTTGAGATGCTGGTTCACAAACTTGCCCTTCAAAGTTTCCCTCCTCATTAAGATATCCACTGAACAATTCATGTAGAAGAACTAAACAATTCAAATGTTCTTGACCCCAAAAGACCTTTAAAACAAAATGAAAATTTCTGGTGGTCTTTAAATACAAATATTTCTTGAGTACAATTAGGTACAATCATATCTGAATTAACAAGAAACTATAATTATGTTCAGTTTACTTACTGATAACAAACTAAAGTTCTAATATGTAATAACATAGGATATCAACTGCAGTATACATTGTGTGACTAACAATAACTTTTAAATGTTTGATTGGTGATGAAATAACACTGATATGAAGTAATATATGAATTCATGTAGCTAAAAGGACAAAAAGCATATATTAAAATCCATGATTAACAAAAGTAGATCTTCAAGGCCAAATGCTAATAAATAATCCTAAATATGAGGTTCTTTTCTTTGCACTTTTACTCTTCAGAGACAGACAAAGAACCTGCTTCATGGACTTGATATTAGAAGGCTGTCAGCTTCTGGGCTTAGTGAGAAAGTACAAACACACAGGATTCCTTGGCCCCTTCCTGCAATCACCTCTTTAAAAAGCTTTCAGAGCACAAGGCTACAAGGACATAGACTTTCTTTGAATGGAATTAAGTTTTATTTTCCTGCTATTAAGCAATATATTGTAACAGATGTATGACCAAACATATCATAATGATTAACATTAGAGGAGTAAAATTTTTAAAAATGTGAAGTTGTCTGAATATATTGAGTGAAAGCCACAAAACTACTAATTCTAGAGGAGCTAGTCAATACTGAAAAGAAAAAGACATATATGAAGGTATTAAAGAGTAATCTTATTCCTGGAAGTTTTGAATCCTTGGCCTAATTTCTGCTTTCCAGAATTACAGCATTCTAGAAATCAAACAAAGAAATACAGTACTAAGTCTACTTTGAGTCTCATCAACATTATCTTTATTGGATGCTAAGAAACAATAGATGAAAAGTCTACATGGGTAGTCTAACACTATACATTCCAGCCTTTCAGTTGTTAAGGGATAGTCAGTAACTATATGATGTATGCTGTTTTTGCCTTTTTTTTTTTTTTGTCAGTCATGTGACTGGAACTCTAGGCCTGGGTGCTGTCCCTCAGCTCTTCAGCTCAAGCCACAGGCTCTATCACTTGAGCCACAGCGCCACTTCTAGTTTTCGAGTGGTTTTTATTGGAGATAAGAGTCTCATAGACTTTCCTGTCCGAGCTGCCTTTGAACCATGATCCTCAGATCTCAGCCTCTTTAGTAGCTAGGAGTATAGGCGTAAACCACCAGTACCAGGCTTCTTATTGTTATTTTTAATGTGTGGTTATTCTGCTGTTTTGAAAAAGAGGTAATACAACTAATATTCTCCATAAAGCAACACACACAAAATCATATGCTTCTTATTAAATAGAAACTGAAAGTCTCAAAAGCAACGTAGAGCAAATTTTGCTCTATATTAGGATACTAGTGAAAAGTTGAGGTGATTTAGTTGAAAATAAGGAATTCACATTTAATATGCCTCCTTTATGGATGAGTTGGTCATTTCAATTTTCCATCATTTTAAATCTCATAAGCTTTCAGAATTCATATCAAGTTGGCAGGAAATCAAATCATGCAAGATTAGATTCAAATCTATATTAATGTTATAAAGAGATAAGGTGTATACTCTCACACATTCCATACTTGGCTAAAAGGCAAATTTGTAAGAGGATGTAATGTGACATAATCAGACATTATAATATCAAAGGCTTGATACCACTGAAAGGTTATTATATATTGCCAGTGACACTGCTTGAGCAAGGTCAATTATTTGCAATTAGAAAACATTAAGAACAATTTGACCCAGCATTCCTATTCCTAGCTATATAGGCAGGAGAATATGCTGCACAAAAACTTGCATGCAGGGGCTGGGAAGGTGACTCAGTGGTAGAGTGTTTGCCTTGCATGCATAAGGCCCTGGGTTTGATTCCTCAGTACTACATAAGCAGAAAAGGCCGGAAGAGGCACTGTGGCTCAAGTGGTAGGCTGCTAGCCTTGAGCTGAAGAGCTGAAGGGCAGCACCCAGGCCCAGACTTCAGCCCCATGACCGACCAAAACAAAACAAAACAACTTGCAAGCAAATGTCCATAGCAGCATTAATCATAACAGAAAGAAGAAGATGCTAAATGTCCCTAATCTGATGAATGAGTGATAAAGAAAATGTTCTAAAATTTACTGTGGTAATGATCACACAACTCTGAATATACTCATACAAAGCAATAAAGAATATTCTCAACAGATGAATTGTATGGTATATAAATTATGCTTCAATAATATGGCTAAAATTTTAGTAATACAGCAATATGACAATACCCTTTTTTGCTACATAAAGATTTAAAATTTAGTGAGACAGTTAAAAAATAAGGGTTATTTAAAAACTTATTGGAAAAAATATGGTCAATCCCTACAGACCTGGAGCAGACCACCTCTTAAATCGATGGATATTTTTGGTATGGATTGTTCTGGGCCTGGATTGCTACTGTGTTTACACCATTTGGCCTCCAGACTGGAAGTAGCACAAAATGGTCCTATCAGACTCCGACTTCTTTCTCTGAGACTTGTTTTAAGGAGAAAATCATTTATGTCGAGTAGAAATGACACTCCAAGAATTACACCTAAGAAAGAAAAAACAGAGAGGGTGTATAATTCGTCCTTCACCAAAAAAAGTTTCGGAGGCATTATTTTTAAAGAGTGTTAACTGACTCTTCGTCAGTCTTTTTCAGTTAGCTTTCTACCAGTTTCATGCCATTTATACAGAACTCTACTCATGAAGCAGGCATACCTCATTCACATCCCTAACAAAGCAATATTTGCCAAAACATTATGACTTTTTCCATGTGTGAGCATTTAAAATTTTATGAGTAGAGGCATTTTCATTAAATTGTGCAAGTTTTTCAAGCAACTACATTAAGAACAAGAACAGCTGCTTCATTTGTCTTTTGTTAACATGATGTGAAAGGGTAATTTTCTATGATTTCTTACCACGAATATAGTACAGTATATTACTTTACTAGATACTCAATGTTTTTGACTAGCCTATGGTAAAATTCAAATCAATCAAAATATATAACATGTGTTTTGTAAAAAAAATTTAGTTTAATCCAAACTTCACACATCATAACCACTTGAAGTTTACAAAGTCTTAAAAACAGATAGTGGCAGGTTAGATTTATGAGGAAAACTATATGCTATAGTTCAAAGTAAATATAACCAGAAAAGGAATACACTTTAAAATGAAGGTTTTCTTTTGAACTTAAAGTAAGATTGTGGATCAAAACCTTTTCATAAAAGCAACAGCACATTTAAAGATATTTAGATGGAGTTAAGAATGGTGAGTTCACTTTCCTCCCAAGAAGCTCATATTCTAAATTGTCATTGTGAATATTGAATTTCAACAGACCACATTTGTAATGCTCAGAGCTTATTTTTTTAAAGCTATTTGAGCCTTCAAAAAGATGAAAGATTAAAAAACACCTTAGACCCACAGTAAACACATGTTTTAAAGTAATACCCACATTGACTTTTCAATTCTGTAGAGATTTGAAAAGTGCATATATGTTGAATGTTCTAGAGCAGAAATAAGCTATACAACTTTTAATCCTCCACAGAAGGGAGGATTGATCCTCCCATATCTGCAAAACTGCTAGCACTGATTTTTATTTTAAAAATTATGATAGAAATTCATTTTTGTCATGGAAATCAGTTTGTGTCACTGAAACTTCCACTTCACTTCTACAATTAATTCAAAGGTAAGTTTCATTTAATTACAGAATAGAAGTGACCACCACCACAGATAAGCTAAAAAAAAAAATCAAAACACTTTTATTAATGGAGTCTTTCACCTATGTCATAACTCCCTACACCAGTGCATTAGAATTCCTGTTAACCAGTAAATATTTGCTAAACAAAAAATACTAATTCATCCTAGAAATTATAATAATGGTATTACAAAAACAGGCTTAATTCAGTACAACTATGTAGAAAATGATAATTTTCTAGATTTCCCCCTGCCCTTTTTGTGCCTGTGCTTGGGCTTGAACTCATGGCCTTGTGTTCTTACTCAGCTTCTTTGCTCACAACTGGCACTCTACTCCTTGAACCATGCCTCCAGTCCAGTATTTTGGTAGTTAATTAGAGATGGAGTGTCTAACACTTTTCTTTTTGGGCTGTCTTTGAACACAATCCTACAGATCACAGCCTTCTTAGAAGCTAAGATTACAGGCATAAACCACTAGTGCCTCTTCCTCCCCTTCTTCCCTTCTTTCCTCCTCTTCTTCCTTCCTTCCTTCCTTCCTTCCTTCCTTCCTTCCTTCCTTCCTTCCTTCCTTCCTTCCTTCCTTCCTTCCTTCCTTCGTCTTTTTTGTCTTTCTTTTCTTTCTCCCTCTTTTGACCTCCCCTCTCCTTGCCCTCTCTTTTTCAGCCCTAGGGATTAAAAAGCCCAGGGCTTTGTATATGCTAAGAAAACACTCTCTCTCCAGAGCCGCATTTGAGCCCTTTTGTTTGAATTTTGCTTCTAAGATCATGTTTCATTGCCCACACACCTTAAACTTTTGACACTCCCCCCGCCCCCATCTCTTCTTCTGAGAAGCTGGAATGACAGGCATGTGTCAATCATACCCAGATAAAAATTTTCTATTTTGAAATAACTTTGGATTTATATAAAAGTAGAAAAAATACTGTGCTCTCATATGCCCTTCATGTAGCTATGTGACTAGAATAGAAACAGTGCAATCATGCTGATATGCCATCTCTGTCCATTGATATATATCTGTATGTTTATATGCACACACATACACATATATATGTATGTATATGTCTATATATACATAACACATATTACTGTTAAGTAAAGATCTTTGAGACTTATGAATAGTCCACTTCAATTAGTCTGTAAAGCCTTTGTCAATTTGGGTTTTTCTGATGCTTTCTCACGAGTAAAATAAAGTTATGTATTTTTGGCAAGGGTATCAAAACAGTAATTCTCTTAATTCCTAACAATGGGGTGTGGGATGCTGTTGTTTTATTGCTTGTAATATTTTATACTGTAAAGTTACTATTTTTCTTCAATAAATAATAAACTCCTTAGGGGTGTGTGTGTGTTTGTGTGTGTGTGTGTGTGTGTGTGTGTGTGTGTGTGAGAGAGAGAGAGAGAGAGAGAGAGAGAGAATATCTTTGGAGATTAAGCCAAATAGTCTAATTTTCACCAAACTTTAACCCATTAATGTTAGCAGTTATGTGTGATAATGATGGCTTCCTATTTTTCTTATTAGAACTGTGGATCAACCTCACTTACTAGTTCTACTTCTTATTTATATTAGTTTAGGATCTTAAATATTCATTTATGAGTCATAATCCAATGCTATCATTATTTACTTTGCTTCTTAAACATTACTAGAAGTAAACATTTCTGTTGCCTTTGGACACTGGTGGCCCATGCCTGTAATACTAGTTACTCAGAAGGCCAAGATCAGAGGATTGATATTCAAAGTTAGCCTGGGAGGAAAGTCTGTGACACTCTTATCTCCAATTAAACACCCAAAAAGATGGACATGGAGCTGTAGCTCAAGTGGTAGAGTGCCAGTCTTGAGTAACAAAGCTGGCCTAGAGTTCAAGCCCCAGTACTAGTACTCCCCTTCCCCCCCCAAAAAAAAGAAAAGGAAAGAAAGGAAGAAAGAAAAAAAGAAAGAAAAGAAAGAAACCCAAAACGACAACAACAAAAACCAGATATAGGGCTTCACTTGTTATCTGAAGCACACTGATAAATGAAATTATTTTTTCATTTTATCAGTATTTATCTATAAAATAATATTTGTAAGCATATGATAAAAGCTGTCTCGATAAAACTTATACATGCAAATTGTTTTTACTTGTTTCTACTATGTAGAAAGTACTTCAAAATACTCACAATACACTAGCTAAATTAGCTTGAAGTTTTTGTCTAAAAATCAAGTACCAAAATGATAAAATTATAGAATCGAATTTTTACTATAACAAATAAATAACTCTTGACAACCTTGGTGACCCTGTAAGCAGTACTGAATTCATGAACATTTCTTCCTTGTCATACAGTTTTGTTTTTTGTTTTTGTTTTTTGGCTTGGGCAGAGAGAAGGGAAACTGGAAATCTCAGGAGACAAAACATAGTTCTGCATTACTATAGCAAGATATCAAATATAATCAACTTATAAAAATAAAAGATTTATCTAGGCTTAGACTTGGAGGTTCTAGACTGCTTAGCCTCATTCTTTTGGACCTATGGTGGGCAGCACATCATAGTGGGAGCAAATTGTGAAGCAAAACTGCTCTCCTCATAAACAACAAGCAAAGAGAATGAGCAAGAGATTGGGAATTCATGATTCCCTTTAAAATCATGATCCTATGACTTATACACATTTCACAAGGCCATAGATCCTAAAGATCCACTGTACAATAGTGTCATGCTGGGGACTAAACCTTTAACCAACATAGACTTGGGAGATATTCAAACTATATCAGGTAGGAGCTGCAATCTTGGGGAAAGTGGCATAGAATTAGGTAGAAGTTTGGGAGTTTGGACAAGAAGAAGGAAGCGGGCCAGCTTCAAGTGAGCAAGGAGGGCAGGAAGATGCACAAGATTCAGAGAGCTTGCAACTGAGCTACCCATGGATGGGCATGAGATTCAAGAAAAACTTTTGGGAAATAGATCTTTCTTTCTGCTTGGTCTTCAAGTTAAGAACAGGAAGGTCCTTGTCCTGCTAGAAGCTACCAAGTAGAGCTTGAGGCTGATGCTAGTAACACATAAAGAGAGACCTAATGGCTTCTGCCATGCCTAACAACAAGTTTTCACCATAACTGCTCAACCCATTTGAGGTGTTTTATGGCCACCTGAAACCCAAAGTGTGCCAAATAATTCATACCTGCCAAGATATGAGACCTGTCTCCTTCCCCTCACCTTTCTCCTCCTTTCTCTTAGGTCTCTCTTTCACTCTTTTTTTTTCCATTCTTTTTTTTTTTTTTTTTTGGTGAGTCTGAACCCAGGGCCTTGCTGTGTGCTCACTAGAGAGGCATCCTCCCACCTGAGCTATGACATCAGCCCTTTGTGCTTTAGTTATTTTTAAGGTAGGGTCCATCATGAATCACCAAACCTGACTTGCTTGTTGACATGGGGTCTCTAAAATTTTACTTGAAATGTCCACATTTCCAGCTCAGGTATTTTGCTGGTTTATTAGGGATAGATTCTTGCCAACTTTTTTGCTTGGGCTGGCTTTGAAACACCCTCCTCACGACTCAGCCTCCTGAGTAGATACTACTATTACAGGTATGATCCACTGGTCATCCAGTTGTTTTTTGATTTTTTTTTTCAATGCCAGTCCTGGGGCTTGAACTCAAGGTCTGGGTGCTGTCCCTGAGCTTTTGTGCTAAGGCTAGCACTCTAACACGAGTAATAGCTCCACTTCTGGCTTTTTGGTGGTTAATTGAAAAGTTTCACAAATTTTCCTGCCTGCACTGTCTTTGAACCGTGATAGCTGACTGAGTAACTAGAATTAGAAGTGTGAGCTACCCCTGCTTGTTTTTTTTTTTTAATTTTTGAAACAGCATCTCACTATGAAGCTCAGGCTGGGCTCAAACTTGCAATGCTTCTATCCTGGCCTTTCTTTTTTTTTTGGGTCCGGTGGTGGGGCCTGAACTCTGGGCCTGGGCGCTGTCCCTCAGCTCTTCAGCTCAAGGCTAGTGCTCTACCACTTGAACCACAGCGCCACTTACGGCTTTTTTTTTCTGCTTATGTGGTGCTGAGGAATCGAACCCAGGGCCTCAAGCATGCAAAGCAAGTGCTCTACCACTGAGCCACCTTCCCAGCCCCTATCCTGGCCTTTCTTATGCTGGGTTTACAGGTGTTCCCCAGCCATACTCTACTCAAATTATTTCTAAGAACTTCAAATTTTGAAATAAAATTTAGATTTCAGCAAACAATATTTCTACCCAGTTTTTCTTTTTTGTGATGGTCCTGGGGCTTGATTCAGAGCCTGGGTGCTGTTCCTGAGCTTTTGTACTCAAGGCTAGTGATCTATCACTTTGAGCCACAGTAGCCACTTCCAGATTTTTGAGACTTTATATTAGAGATGAGTTTTATGAGCTTTCCTGCCCAGGTTGGCTTTGAACAACATTATCCTCAGATCTCAGCTTCCTGAGTAGACAGGATTATAGGCTTGAGCCACTTGTGCCAGGCCTCTATCCAGTTTTTCTTAATATTAATAATTTATGTACAATGAGTAAAATTGTCAACAAATACTAAATTAACATTATATACTACGACTATTTTAAAGACCTTTTTGAGTCTCATTATTTTGTGTTTAGTGTCTTTTTTCCTATACGGGGACCAATGTTGCATTTAGTAAATGTGTTTCTACTTTTTTTTAAGTGAATGCTTTCTTACTGGCTTTTTCTATTATTGACTTCTTTCAAAAATGTGTGTTTACATTTTTTAATTTAAGCTTCAGTAAATTAATGGAAGATATTTAATTAGACTAAATGAAGTGTAGCAACATTGAGAAATAATTTCAGAAACAACTAGTGTGATAAGAAGATCTTGCTTTGTTTGCATACTGAGATACTTCTCATTGAATATAAAAACTTAGTTCAAAGAACAAATAGTTTCATGACCTTTAAAATACTTCTTCAGAAGACTAATAAATGCAAACCATTTGTTTTGGAAAACATTTACAAAATACTGCCAGCCCAACATCATCAGTATCTACTAGACTCCAAGTAGAGCTCCCGCTCTGTACATGCTGACTTAGCAAAATGCAATCTAGATCAAGCTTCTGTATATCATTAGAAGCAGTACTCCATGATGACATGTGCTAGGAAAGCATAATCAGTTTTTTTTTAATGCAGCTGGAAGTAATCTTAGGCTACTAGAAAATCAGGAAGCATATGTTAAGAAACACCCAGAAGCCAACCTGTGTTAAGAGTGAAACATTGGGATGATTCAAATAGGTGAGGAGAAAAAAAAAACAAAAAAAAAACCACTTTAAAAAGTATCGCCCATAAACAAATCAGCAGATTTTCAAAGGAACTAAAAATTTCAATTTCTTGTTCCTTCATCTAATTCAATCTGGAAAGGCTGACAATACTCCTCAATATAGTAACAACAATCTAGTCATAAAATGAGAGTCCAAATGGGTGGCCCATCCACCAGCATGTATCTCTTTTAAGAACCTTCTGACTTTTTTTTTTTTTGGGTCTGGTCGTGGGGCCTGAACTCTGGGCCTGAGCACTGTCCCTCAGCTCTTCAGCTCAAGGCTAGCGCTCTACCACTTGAGCCACAGCGCCACTTCCGGCTTTTTTCTTTTTTCTTATGTGGTGCTGAGGATTGAACCCAGGGCCTCAGGCATGCAAGGCAAGCACTCTACCACTGAGCCACCTTCCCAGCCCCCTTCTGACTTTTTATATGCAGAACTTTATGGATTCTTATCCAGTCCTCACGAGGACTAAAAGTTGGATCTTTCATCTAACTCCAGCCCTATATTTTGAACATAAGAAAACAGAAAAATAACAAGAGACAAAAAGAGGAATTTTTAAAACACTAACATGGATATTCCTTATGAAAGGTTAAATATCTACCAAATTGGCCACTTATACTTGGTCCTTAACTAAGAACAAAGTATGTGTGTGCATGTGTCTGTGTGCATGTTAAGTGTTTAAAAACATGACGCCAGAAAACAAAAACTAACAAGGGGTAACAGGATATGCTTTGCCTCTTTCTTTCCCACCATTCTATGCTGTTTTTACAGTTATGCCAGTTTATTCAAAGAATAAACTTGATTAAATCACCTGGCTATGATAAAAAAAAATAGACCTGCACACCCAAATGCAAACTGAAACCTGTTACAGAGGGAAATAATGGTAAACATACTTAAAAATAGCAAAAAAAGGGTCTTCTGCTATACCAATTGTATTAGTTGTTTACAAAGATGGAAAATGGGTATAAACTCAATGGTCAAAGCAAAATGAGGTCAGGAATTGTACATCTGATTACAAGTGTAATCAAGACCTGACTGATTACAGTCATGGCTATGTAATCCTAGATGCTTGAAAGGCTGAGATCAGGGGGATGGTGGTACCAGGTCAGCCAGGATAAGAACTTTGTAAGAACCCATCTCATCAGACGTAGCTGGATATGGAAGATATGTGTCTATAATCCCAGCTACAGTGGGAAGTATAATTTATGCTGAAGTCTAGGCTGTCTGGACAAAAAATGATGCTCACCTAATCCCCAAAATAAGTGGAAGTAAAAGGAATGTAGGTATGCCTAAAGTGGTAGAACATTTACCTAGAAAGCATGAAGCCCTAAAATCAATACTGCCACTGCCAACAACAACATAAGGAAAGCAAAATGAGTTGCTAAGTCATTTACTGCAATGGCTTAGAAACAAGTCCTGATCTATACAATCCAGGCTTGTTTTCTTTTTAGTTTGTGCTGGTATGGGGCCTTGCACTAAAGGCCTCATGCTCTCACTTGGCATTTTACCTAAGGCTGGTGCTCTACTTCTTGAGTTACTCCTTCACTTTCAGCCTTTGATGCTTAATTGGAGATGTGAGTCTCATGGACTTTTCTAGCTGGCTTCAAAGTATGATCCTCACATCTCAACTTCTTGAGTAGGCAAAAGCCACCAGCACCCTCTGTAATCTAAGTTGGTAAAGACAGATATAATAGAAAGACAAATGGCCATGAGAAATTCACTCTATCTGACTAACCCTGGGCAAATCACTTTAACACCTTCATACTTTACTCTAGGAGGCATTTAAAACTAGCTTAGAGGACTTCAACCCAAAGTACCTTGACACTCAAGGAATCTTATATAGTAATGATGATCTATGAGATAATTATAGTACCTTAAAGAACCTACAAGGTCATAGAGCTGATTGTAACAGGGTTGGAGATGTATCAATTTTTTTTTTTTTTTTAACTTACTATGGTGTTACACTGGTGTTGTTACCTGTTTTAGTCTCAAATGTAAGGTATTTATATAATAGTGTCTATGGGGAAAAGGGTAAAAAGGGCTCTTTGGCTGGGAAGGTGGCTCAGTGGTAGAGTGCTTGCCTCATATGCATGAGGCAGGCCCTGGGTTTGATTCCTCAGAACCACATAAACAGAAAAAGCTGGACAAGTGCTAGCCTTGAGCTGCATTGCTGAGGGACAACACCCAGGCCCAGAGGTCAAGCCCCATGGCTGGCAAAAAAAAAAAAAAAAAAGAGCTCTTGAAAAAAAGAAAATAAAGAAAATAAAGTCATAAAGATTTATGACTTCAGCATTCAAGTGATGTGATTCTGTTGAGAAATGGAGGGAAACAAGATATGAGGATTTGTATTAACTGAGAGTACTCAGTTTGTATCAAGCAATTTGTAAGGTACTCCGTGTGATTATGTCATCTAGTCTTCCAGACAGTACTGTGGATTATTCTTGCCTTCATTTGGGAGATAAGATATGGGAGCAGATTTTGCCATAATTAGCTGGCCAATATGTTGCAGGGCTGTGATGCAGATTTTGCCAGCTTCCTTCAAACACTACATTGTTTTATACGTTTGCAGAATTGGAAGACCTTGTACAACTACTTAAATATAAAAATAAAAAAAACTTGGTTATATAGTAAATAATTAAGAGGAAGAATGAGAAAAGACAAATATTTGGATCTTCACTGATGGAATCCTAAAATATTATATTGGTTTAATTCCTTAGAGATACAAGTCATTTCTTTACATAACTTGGGGAAAGTTTTAGAAATTCAAAATGAATAATGATGGTAAAGTTTTTTAAAATGTTTGTTATATTTTCAATAAAACATATTTTGAGAAGTTAATAATGATAGTAAAAATGCATCATGACTGTACTTTTATTATATATTATTTAAAAAGCTACCACTATTAGTTAGGTCTTAGTAATTTCATTTTCCAATTAGTAACAGGGTTTTAAATAAATGCCTCTGCCCAGCTCAATTGTACAGCTTTGGCATGTCATGTCATCATAGCCATAGATCCAGAGGACCAGCTAGAGTATAAAAGAATGTCTGAGATGTGTTTTCAGTCACTCATTACCTTCAGTCACTCAGACACCTTCCTAATATACAGCCTACTGGCAATATATGGATAACAGGGGAATCTATTGTGATCACAGGCAAACTAAATGCTGTCAGAAACTCAACAGAGGGGGCAAGATTTACTTCTAACCTTCTCTACTTCTATAGTCATAGGCTGGGGCTCTGAAAATTAATGTCCATTTCCTGGAGTACTAACCTCATAGACAACTAAGAAAAAAAAACCTGTAGGAATTAACTACTCAGGCAAGAACTTTTTCACAGTATCACTTTTCTCAGTGAGACAACTTTATGTTAATTGATAGTATTGCTGTTGTTTCAAAGGCCCCCTTTTCTCCTGTCCAAAGAACACTGTTTAGGGCTGAGTAGGTGGCTCAGTGGTAGAGTGCTTGCCTTGCATTCATGCCCTGGGTTCAATTCCCCAGCACCACATAAGCAGAAAAAGCCAGAAGTGGCGCTGTGGCTTAAGTGGTAGAGCGCTAGTCTTGAGCTGAGAGCTAAGGGACAGTGTCCAGGCCCAGAGTTCAAGCCCCATAACTGACCAAAAAAGAAAAAAAAAACTCATAAAGAACACTGTTTAGATATAAGAATATATGAAGCTCCTATTGGTTTGTCTTTTTCTGAAAGAACTTAAATCTTGAGAAATGGCTCTTTATCATATCTTTGTTAGAGCTAGAATAAAGAAGCGCTGATCATTTCCCCTATCATACATAGGTTGATACACTGTGCTAATATTATAAGAAAACATTCTAAAATATATAACCTGAGGTTAGATTACATTAAGTCTGGAAATTGGTAACTAAAACTGAAAGCAAGAAAGAAACTAACAGAGACAAGATTCAAAGGTGAATTTTCATGGAACATTATAATAACTGCACTGGATTTCTCGTTAGAAGGGAGCAGAATCTTACGAAGACTTCATATTCCCCAGGAGGACCATATTTATACAATTAAGAATTCTTTTTTTTTTAAAAAAAGCTTTTCATTATTGCATGTGGACACATGTGGGCTGTGTAAAATACAGAGATGTGTAACACACGGTAAACAGAAAGTAATGATCTTAAACAGGCCAAATCCTTGAACTCGTCATTAATAAATGTCTCTCCTACATTCTGCTACCCCGGCTGCTGGGAGCCTGTTTTCTTCAAGTACTTCAAACACTGAAATCCAGGAACATTTATTATTTTAATCCATTACAGGCAGTGCTTGATTTAACTTTATTGGTTGTGGTGGTGGTAGTGGTTATAAGTGGGGGTATAGCAATGTTCTTTTACACATCGTTTCAAAGGGGCTTAATTATATTTTATAGTTTGAGCCAGGAATTCTACTTGTTTTTTGTCTAACAAGGTTCAAATGGAGTTCAGGTCAGTGATGAATCAGAAGAAAAAGTCAGAGATGGTTATCTATCTCTCTGATGTGAGCTCATCTCCCTCTAGAAAGACTGGGCAGGTACATCATGTTCTCTACACCCAGCTCAGAAGATTGCTCTGATAGCTCAAGTTTGTTGCTTGTTAGAAAGTTTTCATTTTTCATGTAGCCTTGAAATTAATACAGCAAGGTTGCAACCCAATGGTTACCTTCTATATCTCTGGAGTTGCTATCCTAGTTTAAAAGCTTTCTGCTGGAATATAAAATAGCTATAGTAAAGCACTAGAACTAAAAATGTACCTAAATAACTATAATCACATAACAGACATTATAAGAAATGGAAAAGCCCTCTACCACAGAAAAGTGAATATATGTCACATAATAAAAGATGTAGTAGTCAGCTGTGGCTGCACAACTGTAGCATTCAGGAGATGGAAGCACAAAAGTGAATCATGTTTGGGACCAGCCTGAGCTATGCAGTAAGAATCACTCTTTAAAAACTATATGTACATATACTATATATAATATATATTTTTATCTCCTATCCACTTTTTAGAACTTTCTATTTTGCTGTTTTTAATGTCTTGATAGTTCATCAGAATATAGAGAAAAATAATTACCAGAGGTGGAAAAAAAATCAGTAATCTACAGTAATCTAAAGGAGTTACATGTCAGTTCATCAGTAGCAACTTTGAACGTTGTTATAAAGTAATAGGAGGGAATCTAACCAGGATTAATAGTAGTACTCTGTCCTGGGATGAGGGGGTATTAGATTTCACAAATTCTAGGCCATCTGTTATGCCTGCCCACATTTTACTTTTGCAAAACCATAAACATACCTCTACCTCAGGGACTATAGAAAGGTATTAGAATTCTTCTGCTTTTCATTATCACAATATTCAGTAACTCATTTCATTGTCAAGATAATCCCTTTTTACTCTTTCTTTTGCGCTTGCCAGGTATGCCAAAATGACAAATAAAATCCCAGATGTTACAGATCCAATGAGATCTCTGCTTTTCTTTGAGTGTTAGGTTTAAGCTAGTTGGGACACAGTGTCAAAAGTGACAGGACTTTGATGCCCACACCCAATATTCATTAAGGTTTGTTAGTAATTTGTATAACTTTCTACAAGCAGTACTTCCACTTCAGTCCTTAGTGGCTGCTTAAAAGTTAAGTTTGTTCTCTGGCTTTTACTGTCAGAAATTCATTTCCAGTTGTTCAAGCACTAGAGAGATGCTATTTCTTCTAAAAAATTAACAAGCATCTTTGGGGTGTTGTAAATGGCATATTATTGCAACATATTATTTTAAGAAGTCATATCTAATTGAATGTTTTATTTCCCCCAAGGCTAATGTGCATCTCTGCAGCATCCAAAGGGTATGAGGATATCTTAAGGGATTTCCCTCAGGAAACATAGTTAACTAGGAATGAAAAGCTAGAGCTCCATTTCATATCAATTAGTGATCAGGTTTCACTTTTCAGTACATGAAAAGGAATTTTAGGTTCTTTACATTTTATTAGTCTTGAATTTGGTGCACATGAGAAGATGCATTTTATATACACAGAAAATAATGTGGCAGTGCTTTCTTTCTCTCATTTTGTTTATATACAAAGATAAGTACATCTGGATGACAGCAGCAGGGCAGTGAAAGTTACTTAAACACAGTTCTTGGGACTAAATAAAAGGAGCTCAACCTACTGCGTGGTGCCTGAATGGAAAGTCCCTGATCACCTTATGAAGAGGAGGGTCCAACTTTTCTCAAAATGGCCCAGCATTTTAGAGTTTAGGCTCTTTTCCTTTGTGTCATTAACTTTTTCATATCCGAATTCCCTCTTCCCTGTTGAGGTGGAAGTTGCCAATGTAAGTATCCCAGAGGAAGAGCAAAGCAGCTTCAGCTCAGCCATTTTGTACTCTTGTTTGCTGAAATATAAGGAGCTTTGCCTAACAGAACCATAATTTACTCTGATGAAGAGCTAAACTATTCAGTTCACTTCTTACCCTGCCTGTGGAAAGAGATGTGCCACAAACTCAGAATTTATAATTATATACTTAGGGTTTCTACAGAATAATACTTCAAATTACACTCCCCTCCCCAAATTACATTGTGGATATCATTGATGGCTCATGCTTATAATTCTACTCAGAGAAGGCAGAGATCTAAGAACCATGGTTCAAAGCCACCCTGGGAACAAAAGTCCACAAGACTCATCTCTAAATGACCACCAAAATGCCAGAAGTGGAGCTGTGGCTCAAGTGGTAGAGTACTAACTTTGAGCAAAACATCTCAGGGATCATGCCTAGGTCTTGAGTTTAAGTCTCAGAACCTAATCATAAAAAAAGAGATTTGGTAGAATGAGATGATGGAGTTAATGGATAGAAAAAGAATATCATCTACCTTAAAGTATTTCAAAATATAAGACAATTTCTAGATGAGATTCATTTTGTTATTGAAAATTCACTCACAGGATTTAATGCAATATTATATATATTAATTTAAGGATATGAGCATTACATCTACTAAAATCAGAACTTTAGGGCCATTTTACTCAGACACATGGGAAAACATAAGTATTCTAGCAGAACTATGAGTTCAGTTATTGTAAGTCACTGCTACATAAGCATCTGCAGAGTGGAGTTAAAAAAAAAAAAGAATCAAGTCCCTTAAAATGTTCAGTGTAGGGTCGCAAAATAATACAGGAAGCTTAGAAGAACTGGAGGATTTTTTTTGTTAGTGGAAAACATTTAACTATTTCATTTTGTTTCACATTATGGAATCAGGTATTCTTTTAACCATTTCAGTAAATAATTTGTAAATATTTAGTTTAAAAAATTAATAAGCTGGGTGCTGTGACTCTTGCTTATAATCCTAGCTACTCAGAAGGCTAAGATCTGAGGATTTCAGTTCAATAGGCAGGATTTGGCAGTAAAGTCCGTGAGACTCTTCGCTCCAATAAACTACCAAAAAGCTGGAAATAGAGCTGTGGCTCAGGTGGTAGTGTTAGCCTTGAGAAAAAGTCAGGAGCCCTACCCAGGCTGAGTTCAAGCCCCAGGACTGGCACATATATACAAAAATATTAGTTAGTAAACATGAAAACATTTCAGATTATTTAAATGTATTGAAAATGTTTAGAGAAAAACATTAATGTTCTTGTTCATTACTTTGTTATTCCCTTTATTACATTTCTTAAATTTCCATAAGCTTATGAAAGTTTAGATGATAAAAATATAATCCTTAGGCAAGCTCACAGTATTTTTTTGTACCTTTGACAAGTGAGAGAACATGCCTGTAACACAGTCCCAGTGGAGTTTCTCTAAATATTACTTAGCACATAGGATTCCTCTAGCATTACAAATCTATTTCAGCCCCTAAATTAACATTCATCTGGAAAGGACCATTTTTCCCTGTTTATATAACATTGTCACATAAAGAGTGTTAAAAAAATATTTCACTAAAAATAGCTTGCGTAAGTTAGGGATTAGAGTAGTTTCTGCTGCTATAATTGTTCCTTTGTAGTTTTTTCCATGATGTTTTTTGCACAGTGTTTTTGACTATGTTTATTAAAGTCAGCACATCAAAAAGGATCAAAGAGAAAGTGAGTGAGAACCAAAGAAACCCCAACTGTGTTGTCTCATTGGGGAGCTATGCAGATTTGAATAAACAAGTGCAAATTGTTGAGGTTTTAATGAAAATTTTTCTACAATTATTTTATCTTAAGTCATTCTATACAATAACATCTGTATAGCAGATGGCTATACTGTACCAAAGCAATGCTCCCTTTTCTTTCTCTGTTTAATAGTACATCTGAGATGACTACTTTTGTCACTGTGCTCAATTTGGTCCAGCAAATAATTTGAAAAGTGCAGCTGTTGCAGATGGCCACAATAGTTATATAAACTGTAAAATCAAAGACACAGTTAAGTATTTCTGTATTAGATTCAGCCTATAAAAATCTGACATTAACCGCATCGAGCTCAAAGACGTACTATAAAAATTTGGTTGAATGCAGAATGATGTTATTTGAAAACTACAATACGAAATATGACTACTGGTAAAAGGGTTTTGTGTATGTGGACTGGTGTTGGATATTTTAAAATCACTTATCAAAATTGTACCTATACCTGAATACATATACAACTGCCTATGTTTTATACAATCTGTAAAGTATGTAATTTTAAGATACTTAACTACATAATGAAAATTAACATCTGAAGCTTACATTCATTTTTATTTAAAAATAGCTTAAAAGCTATGTAAGCCAGTACCAGTGGCTCAGATCTGTAATCCTAGCTACTCAGGAGGCTGAGGGTTTGAAGCCATCCTGGGCAGGAAAGTCTGAGACTTTCATCTCAAATTAACCACCACAAAGCTGGAAGTGGAGCTGTGGCTCAGGTGATAAGAGTATTAACTGAGCAAAAAAGCTCAGGGATTGTGTCCAGGCTTTGAGTTCAAGCCCCAGGACTAGCACACGCACACAAATGCATATGAACACAAAGCTACATAATAATCTCTTACCGTAATTTTCCTAGAAACCAGTCTTCAGTAATAACTAGAACTTGATACAATCCTATTTGACTTAATTATGTAACTACTTTGCTAATTTTATCTTCTAAGATGTTTTGGGCATGCTGTCACATAAAGTGGAAATGTAGAAAAATATCTGGTATTTGTAATGGTCTCATAATAAAATTTTTCCTATTAAATGGTTGACTTCAATTTTTATTTAATGTAATACAAACTTTAGAATGTTTGCTGAATACTTCTCAGAAGGGTTATACCAAGTATGTCTTAGTCAAAGCTATAGTTTTTTATTTTTGTGTTTAACTAGACATAGAACATAACTGTATAAGAAAAAAAAAGGCATGTAGTCTTTCTAGTATGAAGAAAAGTTACAAAAAACGAATAGAAGGAATCTAAAAAGTTTGTCTGGCTCAATGCCAGAGAAAGATTTTAAATTATATTTTAGATGAAAACATTTAGCAAGGGTAGTCACCAATAGAAGTTTATAAAATATGAGTAGAAAATAAATTTTAAAGCAATGAGGATAAAAGAAAAGGCCTTTGAATATAGTTTGCTTAAGTTCTTCCACTTTGAGCTCTACTTAGGGCACTCTCTATGCTCTCATTAAGGTACAAGGAAAAGGCACAGGAGCCAGCTCAATGCTGCCTAAGCTGCAGTTTATTCCTGGATATTTAGTAGATTCTGCAGTGTATTTCTGCAGTGTATTTTGGTATTTAATGTTTTTCAGGTCCCAGGAACCTTATATTTTTCAGTTCAAACTTTAAAGACGATAAAAAACTACAGAGCTTTTTAGCTGGCTTGGTCACAAATATTTCTGGTGAGAAAGAAATAAATCATCTATGCTTGGCTTAAAATTAATACTTCTCAACTATAAAGCATTTTCTTTTATCTCTTAAACTACTGTACCCAAATTGACTTTATGAAATGAAATTATATAGACTCCAGCTGCCCCTTATTTACTTGTTGGTAAGCAACTAAACTGCACATAATTTTAGCGTTTTATCCCCTGCACTACCTCTTTTCCTTCATGTATTTCCCTGTACAAATTAAAGTGGAAAAGATGGTTTGCTTTTACCACTTTTATTTTTAGAGCAAAATTTCTGGCATTTTCCTGTCACTTTTACAGTAGCAGTTGCTATGATTGAAAACTTTTATTTATTTATTTTTATTTATTTATTTTTTGTCGGTTGTGGGGCTTGAAGTCTGGGCTTGGGCGCTATCCCTTAGCTCTTCAGCTCAAGGTGAGTGCTCTACTGCTTGAGCCACAGGGCCACTTCCTGATTGAAAACTTTTATTTGCCACCTGTGTTGCCCTTTTCTGCCCTTCCTCCCATTCCTTATGCCCACCTTTTCTGACAGTGTAAAAGAAGTGCCTAACAACTTACGAGTACCAGAAGAGAAAAATGTAGATGTCACTACCAGTTAGCTTCTAACCTTTCCACCCATCAATGACATTCAGTTACAGCTGGCTAGGCCTCTTTTCTGGGCTAGGTACAGAAGCACAGTTTTTTTTCCTTGCCAGGTGTTACTAACTGATAAAATGCTTCAATGGCATTCTTGCAGAGTTGAACTTTGGCTTCTGTTACACTTGATATAGCATATCTGCCACCCCAGCAATTTTTCTTTTTTAAATAAATTGTTACCAGTTATTTAATGCAGTGTATCAGAAGCACCTGTAGGGCTTACTGAAATACACACTGCTGGGCTCTATGCCCAGAGTCTGACTCTTTCAGCTGGGGTAGGGTATAAGAATACGTATTACCAGTGAAGTCCCAGGTGAAACTGCTGTGGATACTGAGATCTCACTTTGAAAACTACTGTTCTAATGAGTCACAAAAACCTGAAACACAAAAGTGTAGCTATGGCTCAAGTGGTAAAGCGTTCACCTTGAGCTTAAGAGCTCAGGGTCTGCACCCAGGCTGAGTCCAAGCCCCATGACTGACAAAAAACAAACAAACAAAAGCCCTGAATCACCTTTGTTCCACAATAGCACCTTGAGATAAAAAGAAGTTAGGAACTGAAAGTTATCAAGACACTGGTAGGAATATGCCTCAAGAGGTGGATAGAAGCATTTTAGAAGGGCACTGAAATAATAGGCTCAAAGGACTTGTTACAAAACTATCTGTGCCATAAGGTCACAAACCAGAAACACCCCCATCTCTAATGGCTTTTAAAACCTTTCATTTCTCTTTAACATAAATCTTCAAAATAATACATTTTTCAGATGTTTAGCAACATCTGAAAAATAGATATTGCTTTGTCTTTCTCCTTTATCCTCAGCCCTACCCCTTCCTTTCCTTATCTGTAACTTACCAGGCGCTTTTTGTGCTGCTCTGACATTAAGGCTTCCACTGAGGTTGGATAGGGATGCTAACAGACATGGTTTATCAGCATGGGGGACAGTTTCCATAGAGACCACAATTTGAGTAGTGTGGACAGAAATTTTTTGAAAGCAGGAAATTGTATTCCACATGTTTTCTTGAAATGAAATCTTCTCTATTCCATAACCATGAATTTTAGGTGTAGACAATTTTCCACGGCAACATTTGGATACTGGATGCTCCTCTTTGTTCAATGTAGTATCTGACACAATTGAGGTCTCTTCACTAGGTGCAAAGCTGTGTGCATTTCTTATCTTCTTCAAAAACTGATTTATCTGATCCAGTTTGGTAAAACTTAGGTTTGCTTTCAAAGGCTTTGATACATCCAAGTTGATGTCAGCTATAAAAACAAAAAAGGCAGGTAAATTACCCGAGTGTTCTTTTAAGATATGCATTCTGATGCCAGAATGTTGTATTTCTTTTACTAACTATTCTTTCCATGTAGTTACTTGAAGAAACGTTCTCTTTGGATCCATCAGGCTACATCACTGTGATTGTTCCTAATACATGGAGTGCTGCACACAGATATCAAGGCCATCAAGGCCATCATTTCCACTTTTGCTTCTGCCCTCACACCTTAGGCAAAATGAAGCAGACATTACAGTTTTTACTGTTACTTACCCGAAACTGGCATTCTCTCTCCAATAGAAAAAAAAAAAAAGGACTTCTATTACTGGATAGAACAATGTTTGAAAAAAATACAGGTCTCCATTAACCTTGATCCATCTGACTGAAGTATACTCCCTTATTATTCTCTAGTCAAGTTTATGCACAGAATGTTTGCTTCTACCTTGTGACCTGCTGCTAACCTCCTTTGTCAACTTTTGCCATCATTCTGCATTGACAGAGTAGAAACATCTCATTCAATTTAACAGAAAATTATTAAAACCTACAGTTTTATTTTTAATGTATCATGTATCAGAGGTTGTTATTATTGTTCTTTAAACTGACATTATTTCTGTTTTAATTTTTATATTTCATTTTATGTCATCATTTTGTAAACGTTACCTATAAGATATTAGACTACAAGTGTCATAAAGGCTAGGCATGTCATACATTTTTATAACTAGTACCTAGAACACAGAGTGTATCCCATACCTACATGTCCAATAAAAGTTGGTGCTTAATAGAACCTAACAAATATTCATTTCATTGGAGATAAAAGCCTTATGGACTTTTTGGATAAGGTTGGCTTTGAACCTCTATCCTCAGACCTAAGCCTCCTGAATAGCTAGGATTACAAGCCTGAGACACAGCACCATTAGTTCCCTGTAACTAAACGTATATTTAATACTGAAAAAGAAAAAATGAATACAAAAGTCTGTCGACCTTTCTGCTGAACTCCTATGGAATTATGAAATCCATTCATCCAAAACAATCCATTAACTCCTTTTATATATTCTGTTTCTCCCTCTCTCAGTTAATGGTTCTTTTATGGACCACATGCTCATGTCAGCAATCTGACTTTGACTCACTGAATTACCTTTTTCCCTGTCCAATACAAACATGAATATGTTTTGTCAATTTTACCTCCATGAATCCCATTTCCTTTTCTCCTATATTCCAGCCACTCCTTGTTTTCTCCTCTTCTAAGTTTTGGATATTGTTCAGCTATTACAAGGTCTTGCATTTATCTGCAGCCATTGCCTACCTCATCAGAACCCACTTCCCCCAACCAATTTATATGATACCACCAAGTTTGCTCATGTACTTAATGAACTCTTTTTGTGTCTAACTTCTAATCCTCAAGATATTACATTCTCTGTAAGAAATTAGTTCACATGTATCCCTATTTAAACAATTTGTTTTTCCCCTTCCCCTCCACTGAGATGTACAAGTCGTTATGTCAAAAATGAACTTTACAACTTTGGTGGTGGGGGTAGGGGGAGGTGGGGAGGATTGGGGGGGCGGGGGGGGAGGATGGGAAGGGGAAACAAAGAAGGAGGCTACAATGCTTGATAAGAAATGTACTCATTATCTTGCCCATGTAATTGTAATCCCTCTGTACAGTATTTTCCACAATAAAAAAAAAAAGAAATTAGCTCACAGCTTAGTCTCCTTGGGGGCTGGAAAGTAGAAAATCAGAGTTGAAATACAAGGCAATATTGCAATACTAGGTATTCCTTTCTAAAATATCAAGTCTGCCAAGAACTGGAATCGCATGCCAGAATGAGAAAGTCCACAAATTAAAAGTTCTAGCCTTGAGCACAAAAGCTGAGAGTGCTAAGGCCCTCAGTTCAAGCTCTAATGCTAATACACACACACACACATATTCTTTGTTGGTATATAAATGACACTAAAATGTATAATCACTGTCACATATGACATCAATAAATCTGCAAGGCTACTAAACATTAAATAATTATTACATGTTATATATTTATTATATGTTTATATATATATATAAAATTTGCTGGGAATTTTTGGTCACACTGGTGACACACTTTTTGGTCACCAAATCTCTGCTTCCAGATTCCTGTTGCTTAATTGGAGATGAGAGTCTCTTGTTCTTAAGCCTTAACTCCCAGACCTCAACCTACTGATTAGCTAGGATTATATCTGTGAGCCACTGGTACCCAATTTGTACCAGACACTTTTAGTAACCAGTATCAATAGACTTTCCATCCTTGAACTAGCTAGGCACTCTTTTTTTAGTAAAAAAAAAAAATCAGAGCTTTAGCCAGGAGCCGGTGGCTAACATTTGTAATCGTAGCTACTCAGGAGGCTGAGATCTGAGGATTGCGGTTCAAAGCCAGCCCGGACAGGGAAAGTCCGTGAGACTCTTACCTCCAATAAACCCCCAGAAAACCAAAGTGGCGCTGTGGCTCAAACAGTAGAACGCTCACCTTGAGCTGAAGAGCTGAGGGACAGCGCCCAAGCCCAGAGTTCAAGTGCCATGACCGACCCACACCCCCCCCCCCCCAAAAAAAAAAATTAGACCTTTCATTTGAATATTTTTCAGTCTCATAGTACAGGAAATTATTCTTAGAAACAACAAAAAAAGTGTAACAAAAGTTTGCCCTCCCTTTTTTGTGCCAGTCATGGGGCTTGAACTCAGGGCTTGGGGACTTGAACTCAGGGACTGGGTCTGTCTCTGAGCTTTCTAGCTTAAGGTTAACACTCTACCACTTGAGTCGCATCTCCATTTCTGGCTTTTTGGTAGTTAATTGGAGGTAAGAGTTGAGGACTGTCCTTCTTAGGCTGGCTTTGTTTCTTGATCCTCAGAACTCAGCTTCCTGAATAGGTAGCATTACAGGTGGGAACCACCAGTGCCTGGCTAAGTTTGGCATTTTTAAACACAGAAAATAAAAATTGGGCAATTTACATTTTTGGACCATCATAGTTTAACAAGTTGATGAAACACAGTAACTGTCATTAAAATAAAAATACTAAAGAAATAGACTATGATTTTTTTCCATAGGGACACAATGAAAATTATATAGAATAATGCTTTACAACAACTAAAAACACACTGGAAAAAAAACTCAAGCATCAATTATTAATGTGGGTTTCATTCCAATTATTGTCAGACTCTTGTATATAAGAGTTTTATTTTTTCCAAGTCTTTCCATTTCCTAACAAATGAGGTAATTCTTTCTGATGGAGGCATAGTATTCCATTTTATATATATATGTTCATGCCACATTTCCTTGATCCATTCATCTACTGAGGGGCATCTGGGTTGGTTCCATGGTAAATAATGTTGCAATAAACATAGTTGTGCTGGTAGCTTTAGTATGGTCTTGTTTTTGATCATTTGGGTAAATGCCCAAAAGTGGGATTGCTGGGTCATAGGAGAGCTCAAGTGGAGTCTTGAGGAACCTCCATACTACTTTCCAAAGTGGCTGAACAAGTTTACATGCCCACCAACAATGCAGTAGAGTTCCCTTCTGGCCACATCCCCTCCAGTATCTGTTATGTGAAGTAAGCCAGGCCCAAAGAAATATAGTTCCCATGGTTTCCCTTATTTTCAATAACTAGTATATGTCTGGGACAAGCAGAAAAGGTCAGATAAGATGATATTAAGCGAAATGAACCCGAAGATAGGGACCTAAGTGGTTTTTTTCTTTCTTGCTATTGTTTCTAACCTATTTATAAGGTACCATGTGATTTTTTTTGTTGCTTTGTAAGTCCCTCCCCCACAGTATAACCCCTGTTTTCACTGTATTTGATGTTGCTATAATTTGGGAAGGGGAAGGGAAAAATAAAATGTTTAAATAGGGATACAGGTTGACCCACTGCAACAATGAGATCTATAAGACACTATGTTGAAAAATGAACTTTACAATTGAGGCGGGGCAGGGAGAGGGGAGTGTAGTTGAGGAGGTGGGAGGGAAGGGATGGTAGGGAAAAAAACAAAGGAGGAGGCAACAATGCTTGATAAGAAATGTACACATTACCTTTCTCATGTAACCCCTCTGTACAGTATTTTCACAATAAAAAACTTATTAAAAAAGAGTTTTAATGTTTTATAAGTCTGCAATGAATTTAATAAATGGACTATTTTCAAAGTTCAGATTTTAGAAATATGCAGTAATTGAGACTCTCCCAGCTGAGTCATATTTTCTGCCAGATCTAATTTCTTACCATCCCTGGAACATATTCTGTATCTTTACGTTACCAAGTAAACCCATGACTGTCAATTGTTAGATTCTAATTACCCTTCAAAACTTTATGAACAGCTACCAGGAAATAGAATGATGGAACAACTATTGAGTTAAAAGGAGATTAGACAAACACAAATTATAGTTATTTTTATGCTTCCATCACCCTAGAAGGTGACTTAAAAGTGAAAAGAAAAGAATCATTTTGCAATAATGAAATCAGAGAGGGAACTTAAGCCCCAGAGGTGATTCCCCTAAGTTTATGTTAATATACACCTTGTAGGGGACCAAACATCAGTTGGAAAACTTTCTTGAAAACTGTTCCAGCTATTTTCTTATTTAAAATGTTCCGACTTTATTTGACCCATTAGTCATCATATTACTTACATTATGATGTATTATGAAATCTTTTACCAAAAACCCAATGGGTTCAATATGGCTTCATCTCAAATCATAACTTATGAAAGAAAACTTTTTGTTAAGTGTTTCTTCCTTTGGAAGTTTGTTTTCAAAAGACATTTTTTTAAAAAGGCCAGGAAGGCCTACTATGAAAATATTCAGTGTTTACATGCATAGCTATGTACAGACACAAAAATGGTAGGATTTTCACTCCTTACCTTAGAGAGGTAAATGCAAAGAGAACAAATCTACAAGTGAATTTGATTTTCCAGATTATAATAACTTCAATAAAAATTTTTGTCCTAAGATCATAATCCATTTTTCTCTTTGGAATTCAGACTTTTGTTACAGTATCCAAGGAAAGGTATTCATGACAAAGAACCATGAAGAATGAGTATTCTTGGGTGTAAGGGGGAAAACCTATAAAGCTGCCAAAGCAATGAGATTGGCATGTTTTGGGGAAGACATGGCATGTTAAGACATCAGTAGTGACAGATGAGTGCCTTAATTAAGGTATACCAAGGGGAACCGCATATGTTCTGTCTGGTGTGCTGTGAGGAAATGGACACATACTATTTCATATACTGTGAGGATGCACTGGCTATATGCTGTCCTATGTGCCATGACGAGGAACTGGATACAGGCTATCCAATAAACTGTGAGAAGAAACTGGATACATGCTGTCCCATACATTGTAAGGAAGAAGAGAGTATGTCCTGTGTGCTGTGAGGAAGGATTACATGCATGGTGCTAGGGGGCAATTCAATGATATGGATAGACCAACACAAGCTTTGACCTGCCAGTAGAAATTCACAATGCTTGTTAATGAGACCTGGAATTACCACTACTAGCAAAATCACTCAATACACATCTGATCAAATACTTACTTTGTAACATTGTTTTTCTAAAAGTATATGTTATAATTTTAGAATTACATTAATTTTTTATATCAATATATTTCAATATTTCAATTTCTAGTTCACTAGACTCCCAAATGAGGTCTCTATTCTGGGTAATGACTATATGAGACCAAATAAAATCCCATGTCCAATACTTTTGGCAGATTTTAAAAACTGTATTCTTAAAACTCTTTTCTTTTCTGGTACTGGAAATTGAGCCCAGGTTGTTGTACTTTGCTAGGCAAGCACTCTGCCACTGAGCTATATCTTGGCCAAGTGGCAGATTTTTGGTGCCTATGGCTTTTGTTTTGCTATTTCAATGGTGAAATATATTCATACTTGGAGACAATGGATATAATTTTGGAAAGGGCCAAATATTGTTTTGAGAAGGTTAGTGAAAAATGGTATTAAAAAAGTGAAGAGATAAACGTGAACAGATTAAACAGAAATGAAAAAAATATCGCTGAAGGAAATGGTATTTAGGCTAAGGAATTTAATAACAGATTTAAGAGTGGACAGAGAAAAGGGAAGAAAGAATTCCAGACTTAAGAAGTAACCAGAGTAGGGGGCTGGGAAGGTGGCTCAGTGGTAGAGTGCTTGCCTTGCATGCCAGAGGCCCTGGGTTCGATTCCTCAGCACCACATAAGCAAAAAGAAAAAAGCCGGAAGTGGCGCTGTGGCTCAAGTGGTAGAGCTCTAGCCTTGAGCTGAAGAGCTGAGGGACAGCGCCCAGGACCAGAGTTCAGACCCCACGACTGGACCCCCCCCCCCCCAAAAAAAAAGAAGTAACCAGAGTAAATCTGCAGAGAAGCCAAATTACAGAGGCTCTCATTGCCAACAATAAGCAAACTGAGCATTATTAAAAATATAATTAGTTTTAAATAATACTAAACAACATCAATTAACTGGCCACTATTAGGATATACTAGAAAACTATGCCATTTTTGAAAGCATGTAAATAAAGGAAAATAAGCCTTTATCATCTTTTGGGTGTAAAATCTTCAATGAATTTGGGCATTGAGCGTCAATAGCTTATAAGACCATAGCATAACATGCTCAGATACTACGTGCCTCCTGATGAAACACAAAACTTCTTAGAAAACTGCTTTGCTCTAAAAAGGAAAAAACAAAACAAAACAAAACAAACTTGAATCGGATTCAGCCAAAAACCAATCTATTTGTTGCAAATATTGAGGGCAAGGCACCAAGGAAAGTGTTTTCTTGATGAATGGAGGGAAATGGGTGGTCACGATTCATAAGTTAAGCAGAAGAGTCTAATATTGCAGGGTCATGGGATACAGTTGTTAAGAAAAAAAAAGAATCTAGTTAGGGCTATCAGTAAACAGAATGAGGAAGCAATGAAGGAATACATCATCTACACAAGGGAGGTAGTAACCATATGGAGGACTTCTTCAAAGGCAAAACTGAAAGGACTGAATATAAGGGAGAATTAATCAGAGATGTTGTTATAGAATACGCCCCCTATCACTAACAGTTTTAAAGTTTGAACACTGGGCTGAAAGCTAGCTCAATGGCAGAGCACATGGGTGGCATGCACAAAGCTCTGAGTTCAATTCTCAGAACTAAAAAGGAAAAGAAGTGAGCATTATAGGAAGAGAATGAGTGAACAAGATGAAAGAAAAAAAATGGTCTAATTTAAGGAAACTGACATAGAGAGTAAGTCAAAACTATAGCTAGACATTTGGAAATTGTTAGCATAAAAGAGATGGCTGAGGCTACAGTACGGAGATAAGACTAGAAGGCTCCCTACTGTGCCCTTGGGAAGGGCAGGGTTAGAGTATTAGGGGAAAAAGGAGCAGCATGCAAGAGCAGAAGTTTGGAGAAGCCAGTTAACATTCTTTTTCTATTTCACCTTAACCTATCCCATATTCCTAGAAAGCTATCCCCCTACTCATTCTCATTCTTTTTTTTTTTGGGGGGGGGGGGGGTCTGGTCCTGGGGCCTGAACTCTGGGCCTGGGTGCTGTCCCTCAGCTCTTCAGCTCAAAGCTAGCACTCTACCTTTGAGTCACAGCGCCACTTCCGGCTTTTTTTTTTCTGCTTATGTGGTGCTGAGGAATCGAACCCAGGGCCTCATGCATGCAAGGCAAGCACTCTACCACTGAGCCACCTTCCCAGCCCCCTCATTCTCATTCTTTTCTGTAGAGGAAAGAATTCTTCTGTCAGAATTTGGCTCTATGAAGAAGTAAAATGTCTAAGTAACTACTGCTCAACAAGGTTCACTAGTGCTGACCCTTTTTACCTCGCCACTCTGACTAGCTGCTATGATGTTCGGCTTTCTATTAAGACAAGTAACAGAGAAGTATTGTCCCCTGGAGGTATCACTGTTTGCTATACCATTAAAGAAGATTTAAGCCCCTTCATTTTATAGTGTGAGTAAGTAATTAATACAGCTTACTGATTCGGAAAGAAAAGTTGGTGTTAGAATAAGGCTGTTTTCTGAATGGAGTTTATTTAAAAAAAAAAAAAAATCAATGTGCCAAATATCATCCTTTTTTCTTTCATTTCTTCCTGTAAGACAAGTTAGGGTTGAAAAACCCAAGCTGAAATAACAAAAGCTTTCTTGTATTTTAAATACTTTGTCCATTTCAACATCAAATTTACTGTTTCATTTGGATACACCACAGAGAAAATAAACTATGATAATACAATGCTGACAGGAAAGTGAAACCCATAAATCTTAGGAATAAGATGTAACATTGATCAAGAGGCACTATATTCATAGACTGCTTTGGTGAATGACAACTACTTAAAGATAATAAAAATAAAAAAAAACTTAGAAAGTGTAAAAGTCAAGGTTCTTACAGTTTTATTAACTAGTTTTTAAATGTAGATGATAACAGACTGATAAGGCTGAAAAACTGGATTAACATAGAGGCAAGTCTCAAGTATGGCCTAATTTTCTTTTAAAAAGGTAAAAAAGTATCAGGTCATTGCTAACAGAAATAATTTTAATTGGGCTGGGAAGGTGGCTCAGTGGTAGAGCGCTTGCCTTGCATGCCTGAGGCCCTGGGTTCGATTCCTCAGTACTACATAAGCAAAAAGAAAAGCCGGAAGTGGCGCTGTGGCTCAAGTGGTAGAGCGCTAGCCTTGAGCTGAAGAGCTGAAGGACAGTGTCCAGGCCCAGAGTACAGGCCCCACGACCGGACCCAAAAAAAAAAAAAAAAGAAATAATTTTAATTTAGCTTAAGATCTTTTCTTTCATTTTGAATCTTCTTGCCTTTAAGGAGTTGGTGCTGTGGCTAAAATGATAGCATGTTATCCTTGAGCAAAAAAGCTCAGGTCCAGCACGAGGCCCTGAGTTCAAGCTCCATGACTGGTGGGAGGGTGGGGAAAAAGGGGGAAGGAATTTTGGGCTGGGAATGTGGCTTAGCAGTAGAGTGCTTGCCTAGCATATGAAGCCCTGGGTTTGATTCCTCAGTACCACATAAACAAAAAAAGCCATAAGTGGTGCTATGGCTCAAGAGATAGAGCACTAGCCTTGAGCAAAAGCAGCTCAGGGACAATGTCCAGGCCCTGTGTTCAAGCTCAGACTGGCAAAAATAAAATAAAATAAAAATAAAAAATAAAAATATTAACTAGACATTGATGACTACAACAATCCTATGGTTTATATATCCAATCCTAGGATTATATAATCCTAGCTTCTTAGGAGGCTGAGATTGTTGAAATCTTTGTTCTAAGACTAGCCTGGGCAGAACAAAGTTCAAGAGACTTCCTGTTCTCAGTGAGAGCTGAAAACAGAAAACCTAACAGGTGGATTTGCACAGGCACACACCTGGGCAGGAAGCAAGACTCAAAATAATAAGCAAAAACCAGGACCGAAGGTGTGGCTTAGCAATGAATGCATGGTTAGCAAGTATGAGGGCCTGACTTCAAACCCCAGGACCACCATTAAAAATACAAAACAACAACAACAAAAAATCCTCTTTATTTTCCTTCTCTGGAAAATGTTAGAAGTCTACTTGGGTTAATTTTCTCAGTTATTTTAATTCCCTTGAATTAATCACCTTTAAAATACATCTAAATTACTTCCAACTAAGTTAAAATTTAATAATAATAAGACTTTATCAAGGTAAACATTTAAAATTATACATATGATATAAACAACTTAAAATTCATATCTTATATCCATATATACAACTAAATGGCATTATTGTAACTAAGAAATCTTTTAGTATTGTATAGCATATTTTCATTCAAATCAAAGAGGCTTGTAGAACGCCAATAATTTTGGATTGGAGTTAAAATCATTGTAATACACAAAACAGTAAGTTAATATTAAATATTAAAAATGCTCAAAATGGAAATATAACCAATTAAATTTAAATTGATTATTAAAACTAAAATGAAATAAAACCAGAAATGAAACCAGTCCAAAGTTAAAATAAATTTAGGACAATAAAAAAACTATATGGTGAATAATTTAAACAAGATGGGACTAAAGTCATTTTAAATTTATGAGAAAAGAACATCAGTGGATATGTATTTCAACTACAGACACTATGTACTTTAAAATAAATGTAGAACTGCATTTGTAACTGTTGGGATAAGCATGTTATTTAAATTATATAATCAATGAAGTATCGAAATCAATAATTTATAATAAAACAGAAATGACTTGGGAATCTTATCCTAACTTAATACTTTTTTTCATTGCGGTCATTTAAATGTCATCTCATGGCGAGGATGAAATAGTTCAACTTTTTTGTCCATAAGGACAATGAGAAAACAAAAGATCAGGGAATAAAAATGTTTTTGCAAATGACCCCCAGTTAATTAGAAAAATCTGTACCCTTACCAGTTCTTATGTGTCAGCTCTCATTAAAAAAAAAAAAAATCATTTCAAAGAAAGCCTATAGTTAACAAAACTTTAAACTGGGATCAAGTGAGCGTATTCCTACATTTCTATATGATGTCATACCAAACATTTCACAGCTGAACCTGAATTTACAAGAAGTATGAATGATTTTTCAATAGAAGAGGTATCTGATCTAATTTTTTTCTCTGTAGGCTAACTGTGCTGGGAACAGGTGGCCCTGCTTTCAATTATGGAGGGTCTAGCATGCCAGTGTGAGGCCTGGATTAGTTCACCTTCTCACGGGGAATTTTCCTCGGTTGGGAATGGATTTATTATGGCTTCACACATGGAATAGAGCTCATGTCAGCTGAGGGCAGTGACACATCATATGATTCAAATTAACCTGCTGCGGACTGTTCCGCAGGGCTTAAATTGTGTATTAAAATGACGACATTTTAAAAACAGCTTGAAAGAAACCAGGATTGCTGAACTGCAATGGTTCCAATTTGTTCCAACTAATCTATCACCTGCTGGAGATATTATTCTAGTGGGTTTCTAGTAGCTGCTGTTTTCCAGGTTTTTCCAAGCCACTGACCTTGCTAATGGGTAGAATTGTTGCCTCCCAAGGCCGGAGGTGGGGGATGGGAGAGCTTTGACGGTGGTTTTTGTGTAGAAGTCAGAACTTAAATTTGCTTAAGGTACTACTAAATGAACAGAGGAAATAAAGAATATTCAAGAATTGTTTTTGAATTGAATTTTTTTCCTAGTCAAATGCTAACATGCAGCATTGCTGCTAAAGAGAAGTTTGTTTGTTTTTAAAAGAAAACATCCTCTAAAATATTAATCTGAAAGGCTAAATTCAAGACCTTTTACACACACATCTTTTTATAGAAAGTTTAAGATTAGACAGGGATAACCACTATTTTCTCTTCTTTTCGGGTCGTAAGTTTTATTGTTACTTTAATCTAAATTCACGAGCATGAAAAGAACAGATGGAAATACAGAACTTTAGGAGAGCTAGCAATAAGACAGTCTTTGGGGATGATAAATAGATGTGCATACAGATTAAAAAACTAATAGCAGAAAAGACCTTACTACTACCACTTGATGAAAACGTAGCATAAAAACCAGAAGTTTCATTTATAGCAGGAACTGAGCTCTGTTACTCTAGCCTCAGAATAAATTGTCTCCTAGCATCCTATTACCTAGAACCTGGAAAAACAATTCTGAGTTGCCAAAAATACAAAATAATAAATTCATATGTCAAAAAATATTTCAGTGTGTCTTGTTATTCTCATTTAACCAACCTTGTTATTTGTTATAGCTTTTTAATTTCTAAATTAATATGAGATGACAACATGGTGATGTGGTAAGAAGACGTAATTATTCTGTGGAATAGTATCTACTCTGTACTGTGCCAGACAAATTGTTTACAGTAGACAAAAGTTTCCTTTTGTCTAAAAGCAATTTTTGAACTGATTCAAAGCTGTTGGATTGGTGTTTCAGAAAAAGTTTCCACAGAGCTAATATATCACTTAAAATTAATACATCCTCAAATTCAAAGAACATAAAAGTAATGTTGGTTGAATTGTTTTGAAGAACTTCATTCACTCATTATACAACATGTTTGATTTTCCAGAAAAAAAAGCACCACTCTAAAAACCACTCATCTTTGTGTTATTCTCTTCGTCTCCTGTTCCCTTGAATATCTGCAGTTTGGCCATCAAAGATTGTGACTGATATTCTTAGAAAAATTATATATAATAGAAGTAATATATATGTGTATATTTGTTCATAATCTTTTACAAAAAAATTTAGTAAAAGTCATGTAAAACCTTGTTACAAATAGACTAATAGAATACACTTCACCTGTGAGCTTGTTAGAAATATACTTTTAATAACTCTATGTTCTAGAGTTATTAAAATCATCATTTGCATTTTAACATACTTCACTAAAATCCTTCAAATGCAGACTCAATGAGAGAAGCACTGATAAATAATGACTTCAACTCAATTATTTAAATGTTTGAATTTTACAATTCATCCCCAATCTCCTGAAATCTAGCCTCCCCAAACAAGATAAAGTTAAGCTTCTTGATATTATTATTATGTAACTATTTTAATCGTTCAAAGTAGTTACACCATGGGAATTCACCCCTGCACTTGAGGGTGATGTAAAGAATTGGATAAATGGGAAGGGAGAGTGATGGAAGGTTTGAAACAAAGCAAGACGAATTGTATTCAAAATAGACATTTTGAACTGACACCTCTTTTTAATACAATATAGAGACAAGAAAAAAATTTCTTAAAAGTTTGACTTTCCAAGTATACTATCACTACTACTGAATGATAGGAAATCAGAAATGGTATATATGTAATTCCTAATTCTGAAAAGTATCCTAAGAAACACATAAAAGCAATTACTTAAAAATCATATTTCTACTAGTCATATTGATTGCTATAATTAAATGCTTCTCATTCAAATACTGATATTGTCTTAAATTTCCGTTTCCTTGGTTGGCTTGAAAATACAGTGCTTAATCTTCATTGGCTTGTAAATCTCATCCTTAAGTAATCAATGAAGTATAAACTAAAAGACAATAGCCTAGGCACACTGAAAGAATGCCAAAGGATTAAAACAACAACAACAACAACAACAACAACCCCCAAAACCTCCCAACAACCCCCAAAATGAAAAGTAAACTTAGGCAGGCTCCAGTGGCTCACACCTGTAATTCTAGCTATTCAGGAGGCTGAATTTAAGGATGGAGGTTCTAATACAGCCAGGGCAGGAAAGTCCATGACATTCTTATCTCCAATTAATCAGAAAAAAAGCCAGAAGTGGAACCGGGGTTCAAGTGGTAGAGTGCCATCCTTGAACAAAAAAGGTGAGATAGACTGCCCAGGGAGAGTTCAAGACCTAGGGCTCTCACACTCACATCTCTTGCACATACAAATAAATAAATCACTAAGTTGATTAATAGAAAAGATAGAAAAAATTAGTTTCCAATCACCTTTTCTTCAATTGATAACCAATTTTGTCAGATTAGAGGTAATTTTTCATGCATATCCATTTGTGTTTTGATTTCTATCCTGGACACTCTGAAAAGAATATACTTTGAGAAACCAAATGAATTATTCATTTTTGGCAATAATGTCAAAAACCACTAACAGACACCATATACATGTTCATACAGTCCCACAGAAAAATACATACTTTTGAATGATGGCTTTCTTACCTGGACCATTAAGGAAGTCTTTAATTTGTAGAGTTACAAGGGAAGGTGGAATACCACTTTTGCTGTCTATTTCTCCAGGCACTGTCTGCAACCACACAGTACTGTAATCAAGGGCTTCAGGCAGAGTCTTCCCAGGATCTGAAGCAACAAAATGAAAATTAAAAACAGAGCTTACATTACCAACAACTAATTTTGGTGTTTGAGCCTGAGTTGGTCAACAAGAGAAAAACTGGTTAATTATATGGAACCATTATAGTTTCATTTATTTGTACATACAAGTACACAAGTCTTGTACTAAAAAAAGATAAGCCATATCTGAATGAGGGATGATGAAAGTCTGTTTTCCAGAGTAAGCCAAAGAGGAAAAGACATTACAAGTCTAAACCCACATAATATGAATAAAGGAAAAAAATGTGTACTCTGAGCTACTTACAGATTAATGGCTGAACTGGGGGTGGGGGAGGCGGCAAGAGTGGTGAGGATTGAACTCTTGGCTTCATGCTTGTTAGGCAGGTATTCTACCACTTGAGTCATAATTCTAGTTCCTTTTTGCCTTGGTTATTTCAGTGTATGGTCTTGCTTTATGCTTGGGTTGCCCGTGGTTGTAGTTTTCCTACTTGCGATTCCTTAGGTGTACACCATTGTGTCCAGCCATTGGATGAGATATAATACTGAGAATGTTTTGTACAGGCTGGCCTCAAACTGTGATCTCCCCATCTCTACCTCCTAACTGCATAGGCCTAATAGGTGAATATTAAAAAATAATGTGATACTGGAAACAAATTAAGGGAAACATAGGGGAAGATTTGTCAGCTGAGGAAAAGGTACGTGTTTAAAGATGCATATTAGTACCACTTAAGGGTTATTTAATCTATTTCAGAGTTTTACTAATATGGCATCTACTTCTTACTACTAAGCTTTGGAAGTTAACTTCAGTAGCTTTCTGTAACATATTTTAATGATAAAAGTTGGTTAACCTTTTAGTACCTTCAATTATAACAAAATTCAGTTTTTAGTTTTTACTTTTTTCTGTTACACACACACTTTTGGTTAATAAGTATTTTTAATATTTTGTCTAATGGTGAGAATAATTTGCTTTTAATGCTTAGAAATAATAGTATTTACTAAAATAGCTCCTTAAAATAATTGCTACATATTGGCATATAATGTAGTAGGCTTCAAAAAAAACTTCTAAAAACAGTTTTTCTTGAGTTTCATGATTGTTTTACTCTCTGTGTTTTAATGGTTTTCAAATGTCAATTTTATAGGGATGTTCTTGCCATGAAGTCCATCTATTTCTTTTTCAGTCTATTTTTAATGTGTTATTTATTTTAGGTTTTATTGACTGGACTGCTTTCAAGGATAGCATTTACATACAGTGTATAATATTCAACATATGGTTGTATACTATTACTGTCATATGTGAACTGGGCATATAAATTCTGGCTGGAATTTGTATTTCTTGACCTTATCATGTGATCCTCATGAAATTTGGCACATATGAACCTTTATGTGATTTCAAAGAAAATATTGAAAGCAATTGATTGTGACGTGAGATCTATGTGGTAAAGATCAAACACTTATGACATTCTTCCCTTTTTACATGATCAGTGAATTTAAGCTGTGAGATTATGCATAGTAGACCTGTTACACAGAAACTCTACACTATTTTGTCTTTGAAATACAATGGCCAGTACCTGCAAAAGGATGATAGAAATCTGTTGTTGGTAGTTCAATACACAGCACGGGGGAGTTATCTAACCCATCAGGTTCTAAGTGTCTAGTTAGGGTCTCACACATTTAGATATCATCAAAAGCAATTTTATCAACTAAATGAAACTTGAGAAGACATGAAGTTTTATGAGAAGACATGAAATTTCATTTTGAAGAGAAATTTATTGCAAGAAAATAATTATTTTATAGGGAAAAAGGTAGTATAAGTAACAATGAACAAAGATGAATTAAAAATGAACAGAGAAAATTAAAGTTGATGTAAAAACATGAACATGATGCATAAAAATTTGGCAAGTAAACTTAGAATAAGTGCAACAAAATAACAGGACTGGCATATTTCAACTTGTATAAAGAGGACTGAGAAAAATTGCCAGTAGTGGAACGTGTGTGTGTGTGTGTGCACAGGCACACATAAACATATACAAATTATAGATATGTAATCTATTTTCCATACTTATCTAGGATAAAGATTCTAAGTAGAGCAGTGCCTACTATGGGACTGTAAGAACATTAACTATCACATTATACATAATCAACAACAACAATAATTAGACCATTTAAAACAATATAATCACATTAAATTTCTGTCAATGGACACTATGAATAAAAGGTCAAATAAAAATGCAAAATTGCAACTGTATGACTGATAATAAAAGATATCATTAGGGGCTGGGAAGGTGGCTCAGTGGTAGAGTGCCTGCCTTGCATGCATGACTCTGGGTTCGATTCCTCAGCACCACATAAGCAAAAAGAAAAAAAAGCTGGAAGTGGTGCTGTGGCTCAAGTGGGTAGAGTGCTATCTTTGAGCTGAAGAGCTGAGGGACAGTGCCCAGGCCCAGAGTTCAGGCCCCACGACCGGACCAAAAAAAAAAATATCATTAATGCATACAAAGCTCACAGAACCAATACAGCAGATACCATAAGACTAAGATGGACAATTTTACCTGTAAGACAAAGTCTAAAAAATTTTGCAATGTCTATTCTCTAACAGTGGGTAATTTTGGAGAGTAATTTTATAACCACAGGACAAATTTTAAATGTGTGCATCATTTTGTCTATTAAATTAACTTCTAGGAATTTATTCCAAATACAAAATCAGATAATGTAAACTATCTTTCTCTTTCTCTGTAGAATTATTCTTTTTCTACTGGATTCTCTTACTACTTTATAGGAGCAAGCATTTCCTCTTGCTATTCTAGTTGAACTGTATTGTAATGCCTTTTGCATGTATACTTTTTATGAATGTGAAAAGGTGTATTTGCTTTCACTTTATAAATTTATTACTATGTAATTATATATTCTGGTATTCCTTCCCTCTTTCCTTTTCCTGCCTGCTAAATGATAACAAAAATCATTTTCCCTCCCTCTTAACTTTCCTTTCCTGCTTTTCTGGTGATACCAGGGATTCAATTTAAGTGCTAAGCCTTCTGCCTCTTGAGCTATGCCTCAGTGCTTGCTGTTGGTTTTGAGATAAGGTCATGTGCTTCTGCCCAAAGTAGGCTGTAGTTTAGACTGAAAACCTCCTGATCTCCACCTCCCAAATTTGAAAAGGAATGTATTTAATAGTTATTTTTCCTGGCAGTTCCAATTTTTTATTCTTGTTCTTGCTGCTTGTTGTTGTAGTAGGTGCAAGTAACTACTGTCTTTCCTAATGATAACCTTGTCTTATGTGTCTGTTGAAATAAGGGCAATCTGAAATATTAAGTTCTATTATAACCCCTAAATTTTCTTTACAGTGGAAAATGCTTGTAAACTTGTGCTACTGAAAAAAAAAAAGACTAAATTATCCTCTTGAATAACTGTACTTCATTTTTTATTTGTTTTGGAGCTGTCTCCAAAGTGAACTCTTAAGACTCAAGTAATCCTCTCTCAACCTCCAGAGAAGCTGGAACATACCACCCCACCCAACTTAACTATTTCTCTATTCAGCAAGCAGGTAGCCTATCCCTCTGCTCTTGGCATTCGCCTCTCACTGTATTAATCAGATCTTGTTGCTACTTGTAATGCTCGGTAACCAACATCTTGCTCATTATTATCTAATCTGGAACTATGCCATGTTTTAATTACAAATCTTTTATGTGAATGCTAATAATATTGATATCTATCTATCTATCTATCTATCTATCTATCTATCTATCTATCTATCTATCTGTCAAACAATGGGTGTTTTCCTAAATTATCATTTGGTAGATCCAAATTTTATTAACTTGTTTTGGAGTCATTGCCTTGACTGAATTTTCTCTCTGATAATAGCACATGATTAAAATCATATATTTGTGTTATAAAATACTATAGATTGTCTCAATATTTACTTATGCCTCCATTGTATCACTTCCACCAAGTCCAGGGGATTGTGAGTTTTTTGTCAGTCGTGGGGCTTGAACTATGGGCCTGGGCACTGTCCCTCAGCTCTTCAGCTCAAGGCACGGTGCCATTTCAGGTTTTCTGGTGGTTAATTGGAGATAAGAGTCTCATGGACTTTCTTGTCTGGGCTGGCTTTGAACTGTGATCCTCAGATCTCAGCCTCCTTAGTAGCTAGGATTACAGGCATGAGCTACCAGCGCCTGGCTGTGAGTTTTTGAAAGAAGTAACAGGTTATATATTTTTGTTATCATTTTTTCTTTTCCTTTTTTTTTTTTTTCTTGTGCTGAACTTAGGTCTGGGCCTGGGCACTGTCCCTGAACTTGTGCCCAAGGCTAGTGCTCTAATAGCTCTACTTCTGTTTTTCTGGTGGTTAATTGGAGATAAGAGTCTCGTAGACTGGCTTTGAACCATGATCCTCAGATCTTAGCCTCCTGAGTAGCTAGCATTACAGGTGTGAGCCACTGGCCCCTGTACTTATTTATTTCTATAAAGGTTCCACTGAATTGTTATGTAGGTTAAGCATGCTCTAGTTCACCACAGCTAATGAGCTAGGCCAGTCTCACACTGCCACAGAACCAAGGTGGAGTCTATATCTGCTCACATTTGTCTTTGGTCTTTAGTTACACTAATGTTTCATGTTGATGAAACAGCATTTAAACAACTTGATGTATTGTTAACTAGAAGTTAATATGGTACAGTTCTAAAGAAGAGTGTTGAGAAATAGTTACTGACCTAAGACTACATTCATGAAGCTTTTTCCAGGACAAAGAAGAGTTCTCTATGGGTTTATCATGTAGGATAAAATATGGTGTAGTAAAAGAAACAAAGACTTTGGAGGTAATCAGATCTGTTTATAAGTCCTCATCTTCTAAAAAAAATCTCATGAATTTTATTTATGTACTTTTCATTCAAATATTATTGATATTACTACATAACTGATTATTATTATGATGATTATTAACAAATATGAACCAAGAAATGAGCTCTTTTGGGACAACCAGCAGAAGGGTACCTCAAAACTAACAGGGCTCCCTCATGCTGCCAACACACCAACCTCTACAACTAATACTTTACAGTCAAAGCTGCACCTCATAACAGGGGATGAGAAGGGCAAGAAGAGATTTCTTGACTTGAAACTCCAGGTCTGCAGCACATAGGGAGAGGAAGATGAAGAAATTTAAGTGGCTACCAGTATATTTGAACAGAGTCACTGGCTCTGACTTTTAGAAACATGTCTACTATATCTTGCTGGAAAGAAATGGTTTCTTTTTATTTAGCAATGCTAACTAATGTGTGAAATATCCAGTCAATGAATTATTTTTATTTTCTGTATTTTGTAAAATTCTGATCTCTACTGTTCATTTGTTTTCATGTTAAATTATAATATAGATTTTATGTATTTTAAGGAAAACAACAAGCAAGTCTGAGTCTATTCAGTGTCTTTCCATGATTTTCCCTTTTGGCTCTAAGTAAATGAAGGGAATCACACAGGACAGGACACTAATCATGTCCAAAATGAAGGCTATTAACTCCCTTTACTGCTAACAATAACAGAATTCTTGATTAACAGGTAAATAAAGTTTTATTTTTACAAAACATTTCCTATATATGATCACATTTGGAGCTCAAATTAAGCCATTAAAGCTCAAAGAGAAGTATTACTCTATAAATTATTAGAGACAGGGAAAATTAGAGCACCAAGAAATATAGTTTTCTGGACCAAAGAACTTAGAAATCAGTACCAAGAATAAAAGTCAAGTTTTCTGACTTCTTTTTCAATACATTTCTCCGTATAACATTAATTCTCTTCTATTACTGGGTCATGTTTGCGCGCGCGCGCGCGCGCGCGCGCGCGCGCGCGCGTGCGTGCGTGTGTGTGTGTGTGTGTGTGTGTGTGTGTGTGTGTGTGTGTGTGTTAGTCCTGGGGTCTGAACTCCCCTGTCCAAGATTCTTTTTTGCTGCCTAGCACTGTAGCACTTGAGCCACAGCGCCACTTCTGGCTTTTTCTGAGTAGTTTACTGGAGCTAAGAGTCTCAGTTTCCTGCTTGGGCTGGCTCCAAAACCCGATCCTGAGATTTCAGTCTCCTGAGTAGCTAGGATTCTGGCCTGAGCCATGGGGGCCCAGCTTGGGTTACTTCTTGTTTAACTTTCTCACTATTTTCCACTGTGCAAGGCACTTCAGTATCTCTCATTTAAGACATCCACTTGCTGATGCTTGTGAAATTAATCATTGCATTTCACATTATTGACCAGCAAGCTAAAATTTCAGATAAACATTCAAGTTGTGATTATGACATTAAAGTCACAGATTAATTCTAAGCTTCTGCAGGGACATTAATACAAACTTTAATTCTAAAGAGACATGTAATTCAATCCTTTTCTTAAAGTCATGATAACACAGTAAAATTAAGAAATGATTTATGAGGTATAAAAAGCTAGTTTATGATTTTTTAACTATTGGTTTACTCAAATGCCTTTGGTACATTTTCTGTAATACTATTAATCAAGTGGGAAAAACAACCAGTTATTATAACTAAATATTTTCAAATGACAAACTAAATACAATTAAACTGAAATGATATATTTTTGGTAAATCATGATCACTATTTTAAAGTAGACTTAAACATATTAGCAATAGCTGAAGGCTCATGCCTATAATCTTTGCTACTCAGGAGGCTGAGATCCAAGGATCACAGTTTGAAGTAAGCCTGGGAAGGAAAATCCATGAAACTCTTATCTCCATCAAAACAACCAAAAACACTGGAAGTAGTGCTGTAGCGTAAGTGGTAGGGTACTAGCCTTGAGCACAAAAATCTCAGGGACAGCACCCAGGCCTAGAGTTCAAGCTCCAGGACAAGAACACACACACACACACACACACACACACACACACACACGAAAAAAGCAATCATAATATTAGCATTCATTGAGCCTGTGCTGAACTCTTAGTTAAGAACATCATATATATATAGTTTAGCTCTCTAATAACCCTCAGAGATTGGTACTAGAATATCCTGTATTATAGATAAGGAAACTGAGGCTCAGAGAAATCAAAAGTAACTTGCCAAAAATCGTATACTATAAATAGCAAGGTGGTATTAGAATTCAGGACTGATCATCTTTAAACAGGACTCCATTCCATGTTTGTCCCTCAAGTGGATCTTATATAGTATTTCTTTTTTTGGGGGGTCCAGTCGTGGGGCCTGAACTCTGGGCCTGGGTGCTGTCCCTCAGCTCTTCAGCTCAAGGCTAGCACTCTACTACTTGAGCCACAGCGCCACTTCCGGCTTTTTTTCTTTTTGCTTATGTGGTGCTGAGGAATCGAACCCAGGACCTCATGCATGCAAGGCAAGCACTCTACCACTGAGCTACCTTCCCAGCCCCCTTATATAGTATTTCTAAAACCTTAAAAATGCAGAAAACATCTCCCATTAGAGACACATCTTGGTTGTTACTGTCAAGCAAAGTATGCTATTATCTGCTTTTCTAGTATGATACTTCCAGTAACTCTAAAGTTTGTATTTTAGTCTAGCTGTTTGAAAAGTTACGATTAGATAAAGAAGTTATGGGGAGACAATTGTTTTCAATTGGTTTCTTTGTTCAATCCTAGTACAGATTAATGAGCAATAAGATACTGGACTAAATGTATAGTGTGGCAGTACTCCTTCACGATGGACCAGATGGCACATTCATTTCTTCAAAAGCAAACAAAAAAGTCCTAAACAAATAAGAAGAAAAATGACATTTTGAGGCTGCCTTGGGCTGCATAGCAAAGTTATGAGGCAATTTCAAATCTGGACTTTATTATGTTAAACAAAACAAATACCAAATTTTAAATATTTATAAACATAATTAATACAATTATGTAAAAAACAACTATATACATCTTTATTTAAATAAGAATTGCCAATTAAACAGCTGCTACATATAAAGGTGCTGGCAGAAGCACTCTTTTCTGTTAGAGGTTATTTCCAGGTGGGAAGGGCATGGATTTGAATAGTAATTAAAAAAGGAATTTAATTTGATAATTTAATCTTTAATCTGTCAGTTTTTAAATTAAGGAAATAAAACTATAGTACTGTATGTACTAAGTTATAGTTACTATAATTTAGGATTACTAAATTATGCAGAATTATAATTTATTAGTAACACTGAAAATAATTGCTATCATTTAATTTTGTTTCAGCTTTGTAGATACTGTATGGTTATAAATTTCACTTGTCACCTAGTCTAGGTAAAAGCTCACAGAATTTTTTACATATGTGTGTATGTGTGTGTGTTTGTATGTAAATATAAATAGTACACACGACTATAAGTGAGGCTGAAGCAGGAGAATTCAGTTCTAGGCCCAGATGGGCTAAATACTAAGACTGTGTGTCAGAAACCTATACAAAACCAGCCATGCCCCATGGTTTCCCTTATCTGCAATAAATAGTACATGTCTAGGACAAGCAGAAAAGGTCAAAAGCTATGTACATTATGACCATATAAGAGGATGCTAAGTGAAATGAACCCCAAGATAGGGACACAAAAGGTTTTATCTTTCTTGCTGTTGTTTGTAATATACTTATTATATACTATGTGATTTTTATTTGTTTCTTTGGTATGTTCTTACCCCATGGTATAACCCCTGTTTTCACTGTATTTGATTCCGGTGCCCTGTATTTTGTATATTCAGTTTTCTAATTTGGGGAGGGGAAAGGAAATAACAAAATGCTGAAATAAGGATACAGGATGACCCATTGTAACAATGAGATGTACAAGAAACTATGTTGAAAATGAACTTTACAGCTTGGGGAGGGGGAGAGATCAGATGAGGAGGTGGTGCGGGAAGGGATGGTACGGGAAAAACAAAGGAGGGGGTAACAATGCTAAATAGGAAATATACTCATTACCTTATTCATGTAATTATAACCCCTCTGTACAGTATCTATCTATCTATCTATCTATCTATCTATCTATCTATCTATCTATCTATAACTAGCCATGTGCAGGTGGCTCATACCTCAAATTCCTAGCTACTAAGGAGCTCAAGATCTGAGGATTGCATTTCAAAGCCAGCCTGGGCAGAAAGTCTATAAGACTCTTATCTCCAATTAGCCACCAAATAAAAGCTGGAAGTGGAGCTGTGGCTCAAGGGTAGAGTATTATTAGCCTTGAGCACAAAAGCTCAGGGGCAGCAATCAGGACCAGTGTTCAAGCCCCCGGGATTGATACCAAAAATAAATAAATAATCTAAACTGAAGAAAACAGAGAAGGAATAAAAAGTGTTTGGACTTTTAGCTATTTAAGATAATATTAAAATTAACACTGATGTTCCAGAAAGAGAAAAGAAGTGATGTAAAAATATCAGAAGTAATAATTACAAAAGCCTCTAAATTACTAAAAAACTAAAATATAAATTACAGTCAAGAAGTTAAAAAAGTAATAAAGAGTAATTTAAAGAATCAATCCAGCTGGGTGCTGGTGGTTCATGCCTGTAATCCTAGCTACTCAAAAGGCTGAGATCTGAGGATCACAGTTCAAAGCCAGCCCAGGCAGGAAAGTCAGTGAGACTCTTATCTCCAATTGAGCACCAGAAAACTGGAAGTGGCCCTGTGGCTCAAGTGATAAGAGTGCTGGCCTTGAGCTGAAGAGTATAAGGACAGTGCCCGAGCCCAGAGTTCAAGCCCAAACACCTACTAAAACAAAACAAAACAAGCCCAGACAATTCATAATCAACCTATAATAAAATAATAAAACAAAATAATAATAATAAAACCAAAAGGAAAACAAACCCGTATATTGAGACCGTCTAGAGGAAACAACTTATATACATGGAATGAATGATTATAATGAGCATGGATTTTTCATTTAAAAACCATGGAGGGCATGATGACTCATGCCTGTATTCTCAGTTACTTATGGGGAGAATACCATGAGGACTGTAGCTCAAGGCCAACTTTGGCAAAATGTTAGCAAGAACTTCATCTTAACAAAGAAGCTAGGCGTGGTAAAACATGTCTGATCCCAGCTACGTGGGAGGCTGGGAAAAAGTGGGAGTCTCTATATGAAACACAACCTGCCTAGCAAGTCCAAGTGACTAAGTTCTAACTCCAGCACCATTCCTCCCTCCCCCCGCAAAAAAAATCCTGGATAGAATAACTACAACAGGATAGAAGAAACTACACTAGCTCTAAACTACTGAAAGAAATGTCAAACCAAAACTGTATGTTCGGCAAAAGTATTTTTCAAGAATGAAAGGGATAAAATGGTCTCAGATCAGGAAAACCTAAGAAAAAAATTACTTCTAGCGACTCTACTCTAAAAAAAAGTCAAATGCAAAAGACAAGTTCATTTTTTGTGTGCAGCTGGTCCTGGGGCTTGAACTCAGGGCATGGGTTCTGTCCCTGAGTTTTGTGCTCAAATCTAGCATTCTACCACCTGAGTCATGGCTCCATTGCTGGCTTTTTGGGTTAATTGGAGACTAAGGGTCTCATGGCTTTCTTGCCTGGTTTTGCTTCAGTGATTCTCAGATCTCAGCCTTCTGAATAGCTAGGATTATAGACATGAGACATTGCCACCTGGCCAAAAGCAAGTTCTTAATGCTGAAGAAAAGTAAACCGGGGGAAATTTGGAACTAAAGGAATTTATGGAACACTGAACATGATAAGCACTTTAAAATCCAAAAGATTATTCTTTTGATCTTGTTTTTAAAAATATGTATGATTATTGAAATGATCAAATCTTTATCTAGCATTGTATATAGGTTCAACATATATGACAAAATATAGATGGGGGACAGTAAAGGATCCTATAAAATCATATAAGGCCAGCTGGGCACCAGTACCTCATATATGTAATCTTATCTATATTCAAAACCAGCCTGGACAAAAATTCGTAAGACTCCAGTTCAATCAATAGCTGGGTGTGTGCTTGTCTTCCTAGCTATGTAGTAAGTATACATAGGAGGACTGTGGTCCATGCCGGCCAGGGGGGAAAAGTAAGACTATTTGTAAAAGCAAAAAGGGCTCAGGGAGAGGCTCAAAAGGTAGATCAACTGTTTAGCAAGTGCAAAGTGCTTTCAAACTGAAGTACCAGCAAAATAAAAAAAAGCTGAAAGGATTGCAATGTTCCTATATTGTCCTTAAAATGATAATATTACCTCTAAATAGAAAGATTTTGTGTATATTCTGGAAACTTCAGGACAACCATTAGAATATAACAAAACTAAGCCCAAAAATAAATAAATAGAATATAGAAAATACTGAGTTGTGGCTACATTGAGAGTACTACTAATAAAAATTTATTAGAGTACAGTCCTCTGTAATCAAGCAGCTTTCTTTAAGTCATACAATATTTCTCACAGTGGTTTCTCAAAATTGCCTTGCTAGAAAGAAATTTAATTTTTTTTTTTTTTTTTTTTTTTTTTGTCGGTCGTGGGGCTTGAACTCTGGGCCTGGGCGCTGTCCCTCAGCTCTTCAGCTCAAGGCGAGCGCTCTACCACTTGAGCTACAGCGTCACTTCCGGTTTTCTGGTGGTTTATTGGAGATAGGAGTCTCACGGTCTTTCCTGCCCGGGCTGGCTTTGAACCGCGATCCTCAGATCTCAGCCTCCTGAGTAGCTAGGATTACAGGCGTGAGCCACCAGCGCCCGGCAAGAAATTTAATTTTATGCCAAACGTTTCTATCTTTTTAGAATTATCTAAAGATTTAGCAATGAATAATGTCAATGATTAAATGGCTCTTATCACTAAATGTCCTAAATGTCTGAATTCTAGAATTAAAATTCTTTGAGATAATTAAGTTTCTTGTGTATTAATTCTTTACACTCTTACATATTACTCAGTAAAATCAATTAGACATTAATTGATGAGTTAAATAAAATCTGACATACATTCTTTTCTTTTTTCTTTGGGTGCCAGTCTTGGGGCTTGAACTTAGGGCTTAGGTACTGTCCCAGAGCTTTTTTTGCTCAAGGCTAGCAGTGTTACCACTTCCAGATGTTTGATGGCTAATTTGAGGTAAAAGTCTCAGTCACTGCTGCCTGGGCTAGCTTCAAACTGTGGTCCCCAGATCTCAGTATCCTGTATAGCTATAATTATAGGTGTAAGACACTGAAACCAACAGTATGTAATCATTTTTTGCATAATTAAGGTTTCTACATTTGAAATTTATTATCTAAACATAAGAAGCCTTTTAAAGGATGATACAGACTGCTTGGTTTGCTTCATGTCCCACTTGATTTTCATATAAAGGAACATGAGCTCACAACTCATTCATATTCATAAACATTTATAAGCTACATTGTATGAGAATTCTTTTACAACCAAATATTTGTGATCAAAACCAAACAAATCCCGTAGCACTCAAATAGCAAAGTTTGGGGGACTAATACATCAAAAATGACAATTATAGGCACAAGCGGATAATTTAGGTTAGAAGCACATAGAAACATAGATGCAACATGTTTCTTCTTTCATTTTTTATTTACGATGCTTTTGCCTATTTTTGTTGGCCTTTTATTAGAAGGTTAGTTTCTTAGTGATATCACACTTTACCCCTTCAATTAAAGGGCAACAATGACTGCTTTAGCCACTTCCATCTTACTGCTGCCTCTCCTTCCTTCCAATGAATGTTCTCACCATAGCTACACATATTTTTCTCTTTATCTTTCCCTATCAGTAAGATTACCATTTCAGGACTGTCAAAGACTATTGGAAATGAGACAGGAATTTCTTGGGGATCAATAAACTCTACATAGTCTTTCTGGATAACAAAATTGGTAATGGGACTTGGATAGTTCATCCAAGAGGATCAATTATAAAAAAAAAAACCACAATTCTCAAGTGAGTTTTTGAAAAACACTTCATTAAATTTTAATGAAATGTATTCATTCAAATATTGAAGAAACCAATCAGTTCTCTCTTAGAATGAGAAAGAAGATGTGTATCTTTAAAACAAGTCAAGAGTGATTTTTTTTTTTTGGGGGGGGGGGGTCTGAACTCTGGGCCTGTGCCTTGTCCCTCAGCTCTTCAGCTCAAGGCTAGCACTCTACCACTTGAGCCACAGCACCACTTCCGGCTTTTTCTTTTTGCTTATGTGGTGCTGAGGAGTCGAACCCAGGGCCTCAGGCATGCAAGGCAAGCACTCTACCACTGAGCCATGTTCCCAGCCCCCAAGGGTGATTTTTAATCTCATATTAGTGGCTTACAGATTTCAGCTCCCTGAAGCCAAAGGAGTATAATTTAAATATTTTTTGGAAAGAGATAAATTCCAAATTAGAGAATAGTAAAAGTTCAGAATTAGAATGGTCCTTGGTGATACCTTTCTTTCTTTTTTTCCCCTTGGTGATATCTTGTATAATAATCATGTTTTCCAGATAAGGAGATAAATCGAAAGAACTCTTCAGCCTTATCAATTAATGAGATAATCAATAAAAGACATCTGCTTCCTATTTGGTAATTTTATACCATACAATAACCCTAAAGCAGTAGTAGCAAACATGCATGATCTTCCTACTTACTAGGTACAATGCTCAGTACCTTAGAATTATTCATAATTCATAATTGACATACTCATATTCATAACTGACAAATATCCTGTGTCTGAGAATGTGGCTTTTGTGCTCAAGAATAGTTAGTGCCCTTACTACTTGAGACATAGTTAAAATTCTAGATTTTTTGGTGATTAATTGGAGATAAGCACTATAGACTTTCCTGCTGGGCTGGTTTTGAAGTTACAGATTTTCCTTCTGGGCTGGTTTTGAACTACAATCCTCAGATCTCAACCTCCTGAATAGCCCCTGGTGCTGGGCACAATAACTAGTTTTAAAAGCTGAGAATATATAGAAAGCATTCTTAGCAAAATGTCTTCTTTGATCTCTGCATACCAACAAATGAAAGCTTGAGAAGAGATCATAGTTGTTCATAACAGCCCATTTCCTTCCTCCTGCTTTCCCTTTATTCCTATTATTTCATAGCAAGGCCATTGAAGCCACCGGACTATAAAGTGAGTGTAGCTGACTGAATGCAAGGAAGGGCTGAGGATTAGGATTCCATAATCTTACAACTAGTTTCAGTCAATGTTAAGATGACCTAAACAGGTGTTGGATGTGGAGGTGAGACTTTAAATCATATGATATGTTCTACTATCACAGTACCATTCTCTATTTCTGAGAACATGTTTGAAGAAAGGACGCAGTGGGGGGCTGGGAAAGTAGCTCAGCGGTAGAGTGCATGCCTTGCAAGCATGAGGCCCTGGGTTTGATTCCTCAGCACCACATAAGCAAAAAGAAAAAAGCCGGAAGTGGCGCCGTGGCTCAAGTGGTAGAGCGCTAGCCTTGAGCTGAAGAGCTGAGAGACAGCGCCCAGGCCCAGAGTTCAGGCCCCATGACCGACAAAAAAAAAAAAAAAAATGGACGCAGTGGATGCCAGAATGTTTAACAAATGACTCTTAGGACAGGAGAGATGATTGATAGCATTTGTCAATATGATGAGCCCTGAAGAGAGTACTAGTAAAGAGTCCAGGGTGTGTCTCTAGGTTAAACACAGGCAGGAGACATGCCCTAAATAATAGAGCCCATAGCCCCTTTGATTCTACTTCCCTATGCTAAATTTTAACATCCATATTTTCTGTCTACTGTCCAGAACAGTATAAAATAGTTCCAAATCCTAAAAATGAATTTGTCTCATTCCCAGATAAGACCATTCTCCAAGCAAATGTTCACTACTGGTTTCCATCTGCTAGATCGATAGCAAGACTGAACTATACTTACTATATTCCTTTTCAACTACTGAATGGTATAATTGGTATAACTGGTTGACCCAATTATCCTCTCTAGACTTAGACTATATCTCTAATTCTACATTATTGAAAAGGTCTCTCATATTTTGCTTGATCCTATTTCCACTAACCTTGTTACAACTCATATATCTTACATCTGAACATTTGCTCACTGAATATGATGCATAAAATTATTATAATATAAGATGCTCTCTGGTTATAAGAAAGATATAGATGGGCTGTAAGAGTTTAGTTGCCAATGTAATCGTTTTTTTTTTTTTTTGGTAGATACATAAAAAAAAATCTTTAAAAAACCTTTAAGTCATTCAGCTTTTTTTTTAACACTTCTATATTAAAAAAGGAAATCAAAACAGTAAACCTTATATTCTAACTTTTTCTTTGTTTTCATTAACATAGTAGTATATCTATGGGCCATTAACATATATTTAAAAAGCTATGCTTCCTAAACACTGGAAATTATTAAGCATCTCTATAGCTAAGAAAGAGTCTTTGTTTCAGTCAGCTCCCAGGTGGGGGGAGGGAAAGAATATTTAGAAGTACAGTAAGAATATTAAGGGTAAACTTTCAAACTTTACTTTAACATGATTCATCAATGGGACATGTACTTTACATAATCTGTAGAGAAAAGAACACTTGTACAGTCTGCCAGATATCTTCTGTACAATCAATCTTGAATCTAGGGAATCAAAATGTATAACAAAGCAGTTATTTGCACTCCAATAACTTTGAAGGCTCTTACCTGTACATTTGTAATCAGAAGCTACCCCTTTAAGCACAGCATCAAAAATAGATATTTCCACTCGCTGCTTTCTGTGGTGACAACTCAGAAGCAAGGAAGGCTGGGACACAATAAAGTACAGAAACGGTTCTAGCTCCAAGTCACCATTTCCTCGTCGACCAGGCTGCCGAACAATTGTTATGCCAAGAGCTTGTCTAGCAGATGACCTTGTAGATGCACGGAGACTTTCAAGAGAAAGAACCCCTATTTTTTTCCCAGAAGGGAAAGAAGTGTTACTGCTTAAGAGATCTTCTGCTGTCACAGTGGAAATACATGCCTGATCAGGCTTAGCAGCATCTGAATCAACTTCTGGGAAATTCAATGAACTCTTGCCTGTTTTTTCACCTTCTTTCTGTTCTTGTGATTTCAATTTGGGTAAGGCTTTACAGGAATATGTCATTAGTGAGATTCTACTTGCAGTAATAAATATGTCAAAGGGAATAAAATTTAGATTTTTTACAATTGACGACTGGCGTGAGGGACGAGCAATGCGGTGCTGACTGGCACCACTGTGTGGCTCTATCTGCACTATTCTGATTTTAACGCTGTCACTGCCAATTCCACTGTCCTGGGCACCACTATACCGAGACCAGGTTTCAGCTATGCCACCATCAAATGCATCCAGTTCTTTCTGTTCTTGTTTAGACATCTGTAGGAAAAACAAAGACACATTGCAAAGTAGTTACATAATGAGTGTTAATATGTAAATATGCTGTTTAAAGGAAAAATTTTAAATGAATCTAAAGTAACATAACAATGTTCATAAGTAGGTCACTGAAAGAAAATAAAATGCCAAGAAATGCTTGGGAAAAACCATCATATGTGCATTTCCTTCATTAAAATATACTTCTTTTGGGAGGGGTCATGGGGCTTGAACTCAAGGCTTGGGGGCTATCTCTGAGTTTCTGTGCTCAAGGCTAGTGCTCTACTACTTTGATCCACAGCATTACCTCCTATACGATACTTTTCACTATCAGAATTTCTTACTTTAGTTTGATACAGTATTTTTATTGCCTCCTCAAATAATTGCTGTGGTAAATATTCTTTACAAATAGTCTTTCAGGTAATATATTAAACTCTTTCCAAACTATATTCATCTTTGGTTGAGTTACATTTTATATGAGTACAGCCACTATTATATTGTTTACTCTTGTTATACAACTGATTTAAAGGTTTTTGGACAGTAGGAAAGTAGTTTTAAATTAGGAAGGACAAAGAACAATAAACTAAGATAACTGCATACCATTTCAAAAATGTTCATTTCTCCTAAAATAGAATAAATGTAAGTAACTGAGGAAAATCAATCCAAGAATTAAGTAATTAAAGCCTGTCAGGGTGGATGGATTTTTTTGTGTGTGCAACAAAGACTAGTTCTCAGTATTTTTCATTAATGACTTCCTAAGTAGAGAACAAACAAACAAACAGAAAACCTCGGTGGCAGTGGCAGTAGTAGATCCATCACCAGGGCAGCCAATCTACCAACCAGCTATTTGATATTTTCTTTACTTTTTCTTTGAAGTAATACGGAATCATCAAAATAATAATGGAAAATCCTTAAGAATCTTTAATCATCTCCACTCTCACTGTATCAGTAAATATGACCATCAGTGATAATCAGCAATTTTTTCCTTCCTCGGTACAGGTTCTGCCCTATGAACACTCCTTTGTGTTTATAATCATACTATAGAGGCAAGTTTGTAACCCTGTTTTTTATACGCTATTATGGTTTTTCTAAATAGAAATTTTAAAGTTGCATAAAATATTATTTAATGTTGGAAATAGTATTTTTATTCCATTATAATCAGAATTCAAGTTTTCAATTTTTGCCAACCAATATATATGACAAATATATAGGAAAATCTTCTTTAGGACAGACTTCCAGAAGCAGAATTAAAAAGTAAATGATATGAAAATATTTAAAGTTGTTGAGTATTTCCAAATACCATTCTAAAAAGGCTGATGTGATTGAATAACTATTAGCAACAGAAAGATATCCTCAAAGTACTGGATAACTGGGTGATAATTTATTAGTTTCTATATTTTTTCATGTATTTTTATTATTAAAAAAGTGATGTATGGAAGTGTTACAGTTACAGATAAAAAGTATATTTCTTTTTGGACAATGTTATCGTTTCTGTCACTCTCCCCCAGGTTTTCCCTCCCATCCCTACTCACAAGCTGTATAGTTCATTTTCAACATTGTCTAGTGAGTACCACTGTTGCATTTGTTTACCCTTTGTTCCACCATTTCTGTACCTCTTCTTACCCTCCCAAAGACAGATAATGAACAAACAAGACAAAAGGAAAAGAAAACAAAAACACCAACAAAGAAAAAGAAACCTCTTGTTTCCATTTCCTGGAGTTCATTTCTATAAATAAATTTTTTATATGATCAGATGCACATAGGTATTATCTCTCTGTGATGATCATCTCCTAAGAATATCCTCCTTTGGTCTCACTGTGTGTAAATGCCTAGAGACCTTCATAATTTATCATGTCCTAGTATATATTTAACCATCCAGTGTGTTTACTTGTAAATTTATAGGCACATTCTAGCTACCACAATGCTCTATAGTCTTTCTTAACAGTCAAGGTAAAAAAAAAACATATGTTTGCTACTTGCTACTGTTACAAGCTTTTTGTCAATGGCTCATTATAAAATTATAAAAGAATATAAAATTATAAAGAATAAATGATTAAGAAGAATGATATAGTTTTTACAAACAATATTTATTAATTGATTTTACATTGATAAAGAAGGAAGATGTTGTTAAATGAATCTAACATTAGTTATGTGAAACAAAAGAATTTAATCCTGCTAGTAGAAGGTGTTTTAAATCATTGGATCTAGACTGTGCTTTTCCCCTGACCAGAGCATTTCCTTGACCTTATAAGCCCTAGTTATTTGTCAAAACAAATGAAATTTTATTATTTATCAGCTGAATTTTAGTTATCTACCAGAACAAATAAAACAGTCCCATGCTATTCCATATATTTTATCATTACTTTACTGTGCACTTTTCTTTTTTTTGCCTTCAGGTAATACAACATTTTGTTTATGAAATTCTTTAAATAAGTTTTTATTGTGAAAATACTGTACAGAGGGGTTACAGTTGCATGAGCAAGGTAATGAGTACATTTCTTATCAAGCATTGTTGCCTCCTCCTTTGTTTTTTCCTACCATCCCTTCCCTCCCACCTCCACAACTACACTCCCCCACACTGTGCATTTTTCTATTTTTGAAAAAGTTTACTGTAAAACAGTATTTTGTGTCCTGCTTACAATATCCACATACATCCTATGTTTACTTATATCTCTACATCATAACTATTATTTTCACTTGTGCTTGATTTCACCTCATGTCCAAAGACCAAAAGGATCACACACACAATATAACTAAGGTTGGTACAACTGCATAATATTCATACAACTATGATATCACCTAGTAGTGCATTTCTCAAAAATACCTTCATCATTAATAATGCATGACCTCACATGTTTCAGAGTCAGACAGAACTAAAATCAAGTCTGGTAGTCTCTAATTATGTGATTTTGGACAAATTACAATTTTTTCCATGGCCTCATAATCATATGTAAAATAAGGCTAATTATTGCTCAGAGGCTATCATGAGAATTTAGTAAGATAGTCTACCTAGAAAAGCCAGCATAGAGCCTGTAGAAAATTCCCAATGATAGGCAGCTACTACATACCTAATTCTTTTACCAGATGCAAAACTGCCAGAGAGAATGAGACAAAGCATCCGGGTGTCCGGAGCAGTATAGGCCCTGGCACACTGAAAAGAATGTACTAATGTTGTATGATATGCTTATTTCTGATATAGTAATAAATGAAAAAAATGCGTAGAAAATTAGAATTAAGATTAAAATGTAAATATATGTGGATGAAAACTTCCTCATATTGTTCCCTTTAAAGTCTTTCCCAGATGTATTTTTCGGAGACTTTCTTGATCACCATCCTTCACCTTTGTGCTGTATCGCCTTAATCTCGGTCCTTCCCTTCCTCCACTGGAGCATGAATAGGTAAGGTTGCTCAAAGTAGCCAATGAATGGTCAGATATAAAAAATTCACCTTAGCCGGGCGCCGGTGGCTCACGCCTGTAATCCTAGCTACTCAGGAAGCAGAGATCTGAGGATCGCGGTTCAAAGCCAGCCCCGGCAGGAAAGTTCGTGAGACTCTTATCTCCAATAAACAGCTAGAAAACCGGAAAAGGTGCTGTGACTCAAGTGGTAGAGCGCTTGCCTTGAGCTGAAGAGCACAAGGACAGCGCCCAGGCCTAGAGTTCAGACCCATGACCGACAACCCCCCCCCCCCCCAAAAAAAAAAAAAAAAAAAAAAACAAAAAATTCACCTTGTTAACACAGATGTCTGCAACCCTTCTGGGTATAGGTAGTCTTTTCTACTTCTAGGTCTTTAAAATAACCTAGTTGTTATTATAGTATTTGTTACATTACTGTGACTCAAAGATACTGAACAACTAAAAGTTAAAATAGTACGCTCTGTTCAAAAGGAAATATACTCATTACCAGACTTTTCTAACTGTAACCCCTCTGTACATCATCTTTAAATAAAATTTTTTAAAACAAAAAAAAAAAAGCTGGGGCTGGGAATGTGGCTTAGTGGGAGAGTGCTTGCCTAGCATGCATGAAGCCCTGGGTTCAATTCCTCAGTACCACATAAACAGAAAAAGCTGGAAGCAGTGCCATGGCTCAAGTGGTAGAGCACTAGTGGTATATATATACACACATAATAGAACTTTATGCCTCCATCAGAAAGAATGATATCAACCCATTTATTAGGAAATGGAAAGACTTGGAAAAAATTATATTAAGTGAAGTAAGCTGGACCCAAAGAAACATAGGTCCCATGGTTTCCCTTATTTGCAATAACTAGTATATGTCTAGCACAAGCAGAAAAGGTCAAAAGTTATGTACATTATGACCATATAAGATGATACTAAGCAAAATGAATCCCAAGAGAGGAACACAAGAGGTTTTCTTTCTTGCTGTTGTTTTTAATGTACTTATAATGTACTATATGATTTCTTTTGTTTCTTGTCCCATGGTATAACCCGTTTTCACTGTATTTGATTCCAGTGTCCTGCATCTTGTACATACATTTTTCTAATTTGGGGAGGGGAAGGAAAATAACAAAATGCTGAAATAAGGATACAGATTGGCCCATTGTAACAATGAGATGTACAAGACACTATGCTGAAAATGAACTTTATAACTTTGCGGGGGAGGAGGAAGGAAGGAGTTGGGGAGGTAGAGAAGGGAGAGTAGGAGAAAAACAAAGGAGGGTGTAACAATGCTCAATAAGAAATGTACTCATTACCTTACTCATGTAACTGTAACCTCTGTAGAGTATCTTTACAAGAAAAAAATATATATATAAAGAAAAGAAAAAACCAGAAGCAGTGCTGTGGCTCAAGTGGTAGAGCACCAGTCTTGAGCACAGACTGGCACCAGGACAGAGCCTAGGCCCTGAGTTCAAGCCCCAAGACTGGCAAAATAAATAAATAAATAAATTAATAACTAAATTAATTAATAAAGCAAGCAAGCAAGCAAGCCAATGGTCCTCCCCCCAAAAAACTAAAATAAAATAATGTGGTATTTTAAATAATAAATATTTTTAAGTAAGAAACATACTGATAGGAAACACTATGTTAATATTCTCAGGGCATATGGCTTAATCATAGAATACAACTTAATAACTATGTATTAATTGAACTTATGAATTTAAGTATTTAATTCAGAAATTTGTTATGCTGTGCATGGTGATATACACATACAATCCCAGTTCTTTAGAAGTCAGAGGCAGGAAGATGTGTAAAGGACAGCCCAGGCAAAGTTATTCAGATTATATTTCAAAATCAAAAAGGGCCAGAGGTGTGGCCCAAGCCACACAGCATTTAACTTACAAGTCCTGAGGTCTAGGTTCAATCTCCAGAAGTGAAAAAAAGAAATTCAGCCAAGTATATACACAGTTACCTGTTTTTAAGAAAATAACTTAAAATTTGAAGCTTTATTTTCCTCATGAATATCACACATACCTGAAAATCCATTGCCAACTAGAAATTATCAGATAACATGTGAAAAAGTAATATAATCAAGTATTTAAGAAGTCTAGGATTACTGCCCACATCTTGAGGCATCACCACTAAATATCTGTATGTGGTTAACTAAGAAGTCTTAGGTTGAGTTCCATGGAAAACTCAAATAAAAATTCCCAAGTTTCCTAGTTTTATTCTTTCAATTAGGAAAGTCAACCATTGTTAACATCATAAGCATAGTGTCTATGCTCAAAATTCTTCTGATTTACAGATTTGTATTTAAAAAAAACCTAACCTCTCCTGTTTTAAAGTGAATTAAATGTTCCTATGGGTACTTACATGCATGGCAAAACAAGCCATCTGTAGAGAAAGTTAAAGAAGTTTAGTGTTATGTGTTGGATTGCTACATTAGACATGTAGCACATGTCAAACAGCATGACATTGAGATATCAGGCAGCTATCAGCTTGGGCCACATGGGTTAGACAACAACTAATTCTAGTCACACTGAGCAGAATGGAAGAAAACAAGAGTAACTCTCCCAACACTAGAAAACACAATTCTTGAAATGGGCTTGAAAGTTCGTATTTCTCCATTTTTCTAAGCACAAGTCCACTGCAGATTTATCTAGTTAACTGAATAGTATCTGGCTTACTATTGAGAAATATCTTATAATTAATTTGTGTACCGGCCCCGAAACTTGAGCATTGATTTTTAATCATTCCTTTAAGGATAACGAAATGCTCATATTATAATCACTCTGAAAATAACTTTGCTTTAGGATTGTCCAAGGATACAAATAATGAGTTGTCAGGAATAGCAGGAGTTGCTTGCTATTGGTTGAGTGCAGTGTGTATCTCTGGGCCATGCTGTTATATCAGCTATCCCACTCTTTACCTAACTTATTTAAAGTGAACAATAAAAGTTTTCTTTAATTAGCTACTGGTGTGCATTAACATGATCATGATTAAACCATAAAAACCAACTGTACATTACTCTGGTCCCTTGTTCCATATGTTTTGAATTATTCTGTTTGAAAATGTACTTTGCGTCCCTTTTAAAAGTTCGACCTTCTGCTTTCAGAGAATTAAATGCATATTACTGTAGTGAAGAAGATAATGTTTCAGACCTCCAGGCATATATTAAACACACTGGCAGCACTTGAGACAAAATGCTTCACTTATTAGATACTTCCTATTCTAAACAGTGTCATCAAAGGCTAAAAACAAAATCCATATAAAAGCTGCACAATGCTTCCACACAGAACCTGTGCCAAAATCCCTGTACTTTCCAACTAATGAGGAAAGGATGTGTACTCTTAACATATGAATGTAAGATTTTCCAAGCATTCACTTTAGGAAACTAGGCTATTGATTCCATATGGGTTATGTTAAATGAAACTGTATTGGTAAAATAACCTTTAAGATATCTGGCATGATAACAATAATTAAACAATATTCAAAAGACTAAAACAAAAGGGAATTTGGTTCCACAATGGCTAATTAAAATAAAATGAAAAAACATAGCATGCCATCCATCAAGATAAATTGTTATTGTTTAAGAACTTTTTAAAATACTGTTAAAATATACTTTTAGATAAAATCTGAAAGGGCTGGAAAAATATTTGTGGCTTAAAAATGGATAGTTTGGTGAAGAAAAAAGTATAGAGCGCTGAAATTTTATGTGGAGATAACAGCTTTAAAGCCTTGAGCACAACCAGATGGTACTTAAATCAGAAGAATTCTACAGTTTCACTATCAATGGGTTTCAGTATGAGGTTTTCAATAGCTAGGAAAACATGTCAAGTTGATAGTTTACTTCTTAGATCATTTCCGTACATTTTCCCATCATGCTTTAGCAGCTATGTGGTACAGACACTAGCAACCATGGAGAGGTGCTGAAAGCTGTACTAACTAGTAGCTAGAAAACTGAAGTGAATTCCTCTTTTACTATTTTGAGATAGGTAAGTTTATTAGCTTACTCTAGAATTTAGTAAGGCCCACAGTGTCTTAGGTGTTGCAAACATCACCATAGTTGAATAAGACAACAACAGTAAAGAATACATTAAAACGGTTTCTGATGATATTAATTGGATATTCTTCAGTAGCATTCTGGAGTAGTGAAAGAAAGCCTGATTAAAATTTCTTGTTGGTTGGGTCTGGGAAGGTGGCTCAGTGGTAGAGTGCTTGCCTTGCATGCATGAGGCCCTGGGTTTGATTCCTCAGCACCACTTCTTGAGCAGGGAAAGCCAGAAGTGGTACTGTGGATCAAGTGCTAGAGCACTAGCATTGAGCTGAAGAGCTGAGGGGCAGTGCCCAGACCCAGAATTGAGGCCCCATGACCAGCAAAATAAATAAATAAATAAATTTCTTGTTGGATCATACCAATGTTTTATAAGCATATTCAGAAATCATCCACATTAATAAAAATGTTGAAAATAAATGAATTTTGAAAATTTTAAAGAAAAAATCTATCTGTGCAAACCAATGGCTTATGAACTGAAAAGGACTAAAATAAATAATTTTTGTTTTAATGATCGCAAATAAAAGGAAAACCAGCATCTATTACAATAATTTAGTTTGTATTACTTGTTTAAATTGCTCTATCACCATGTACCAAAATGAACATAACCATAACTTTTTTAACCTTCTTATCAATAAATACTTATATAACAACAACATTGAAGTAATACTTCCAGCCAGCAACAGCTATACTTTAACCCTGATCAAAATATCTTGGATCTTTTTTTTTCACACTCATAAATTATAATGAGGTCAAGTGTAAAACCACAATATCAAAGTGACAATTACCTCTGTGACATATATCCTAATTTTACTTCTGCTACTGCTAAAAGGCAGTACTGTTTCCAAACAAGTAAATGTCGTATCTACCTTACAAGATCCAACACAGCAAAAATAATTGGCTAAGGTATTTTAATGGCTTTACATGTTGAAATTACAAATATGTTTATAAACTTAAAAAAAAACTACTTCCTAAACATGTCAACTAGCTGTATCTTTTTAGGAGTTTGTGGGATCATGTGCTGGGAATGAAATTGTGTGCAGGAATCAAAGGCTTTTTACACAGAGATGGTTTACACCGATGGTTTTATGTTGGTACCAAACTATTATTTTAATCAAGGAAATAAGAAGTGTATATTTTATCTCAAATTTTCAATAGCGTATTATACATCAAATGTTTATCACTTTATGGGTAAAGTGATAGGCTAGGTGAAATTTTTCTTAGCACATTGATGTTTTTAAAAAGCATTAAAAAGAATAAATTGACTTCAGTTTTTTGAAACGTTTCCTTCAGTATCACCAATCAATGGTATCTATTTAAAAGCCAAATATAAACTGCATGGATACTATAGAACCAAGAGTGCTAAGGGGAAAAAAAGATAAAAAGAAATATGTTCTTTTTCTGGACCAAATGTTATACAAGATGCCATTCTATATAATTGTCCCCAGTTGGATGACAAAAAAAGTTTTCACAATAGTGCTGTAATTATGCAAAAGAGCAGAACTAATGATTCCCATCATTGCTTAACAGATAGAATGCTAAAGAGTCCTGTAGTTTCAAAGGTTCTCTTTCATGAAGTTATTTTTCTAGTTCTTTGAAGCAGCAGTATGAGACCACTATTGCCTGTTAAGTACCAGTGCAAGTATTCACATTCCAAGATACTGCACTACTAAATGAAATAGAGATAGTTTAGTCAAGGTTGTATTTTACTAAAGCCTGTAATCTAATTTAAGTTGTAAATTATGAAAACAGACCAGGGCTAGTTTTAATTGATTACAATGTCTAGATCACTCTTAGAGCCTGTTTTAATATGATAAGGCAAAACAAACAAACAAAAAAGACAAGAAAAGAAAAATGTATGTTCAACAACCTACCCATATGGCTACAGGTAAATTGAAGGTCTCCCTATTGAAATTTCATTTGTTACTGAGTTTTAGACTTTTGTGCCTATCTGTCCCTTTATAATATGATGTCATGTTCTTAGCTTATATGCAGGGCTAACAGCCAGAAGTGGCAGCAGTGGCTTAAGTGGTAGAACACTAGCTTTGAGCAAAAAGATAGTGCCCAGGCCTGGAGTTCAAGGCCCAGGACCAGCATACCCCTCCCTCCCCCCACAAGCCCTGAAAAGAATAAGTTGTCCATTTTTGTTCAAGTATGGCTGTAATTGATTTAGATTATGTTCTAAGTTTGACATGTTTTCTGTTAGTAATGAATTCAGTTTTTAAAAAGGAAAAGTTGACACATTTTGGAAATCTTAATCAAAACTGATGTGTCTCTATCAGGAAGAACAACCTGGTTAAGAAACAGCCATGTATTAATTCCTTAGCAGTGGCTACTGTGTGTATAAGGTAACTACTCTTCATACTTATGAAATCTAAGGTTCATTCCACTGTCAATGTGGAAACCATTTTGATCCATGGCTGCTTAAAGATTTTCAATAGGATTAAATCAACTGAAAGTTCTCATTATATCAGCCTTTACAATTGTGTCTGAGCTGCAGTCTGTTTCTCATAGAATTTTACTCAAAGACTGACTAAGATTGGCTCCTCAGAGCTAGTCTGATTTTACTAGAAACAACTGTATCACATCAGCCACTCTCATAAACCTGCTTTAAGATTGAATCAGCCCTAACTCTGAAGCAGATGAAAGTTTACCAAGCCCATGTACTCTCTGAGAGAAGCAGAAAAGCTTGCATTTAGCTTCTCCAGCAGTGTAGAAACATACTGCTTATTAACTATTCCAGTGCATTTGTGCCTGGAAATGACGGACTTAATTTTTTCTTTTTTGAGCTGGTGCTGGGGCTTAAACTCAGGGCTGGGGCACTGTTCCTGAGGTTGTGTTCTAGGCTAGCAGTATACCACTTGAGCCACAGCACCACTTCTGGTTTTTTAGTGATTAACTGGAAAGAAGAGTCTAATGGGCTTTTCTGCCTGGTCTGGCTTTGAACCATGATTCTCAGATCTCAGCCTCCTAAGTAACTAGGATTACAGGCATGAGTCACTAGCACTTGGCAGATGCTGAACTTGGAGAAATGTGTACTGATACACACAACTTCATATTTGATAATATTATCTGTAAATCACATATATTCCTTTAAAGAAATTGTACAGGGACTATGGAAATGAAGCAAGAAAACAGTATGCTTTTGAAATTTTTTTCCCCAATATTCGGTATAAGTTGAAAAAAATCCTGGAAATGGTTAAGTATATTCAACATTAACTATTTACTTAAAATACTGAAGTGATTTTCATTATTCAATTGTCTAGTTACTAAACTTGGTTCAGTTACCTCTAGAGTCTCTTCAAAGTAGCCCAAATTTCAGTGTTCTCTATTATCTTCCTGATTTTACTGTATTCATTGAGGGTCATTTACAAATTTTATTGGCTATTTCCTTTAACTTCTTGATGACAGATCAAATCCAAACTGAACTAAAGCCACATATTTTTTCTCAGTCATCTATTATCAATACCTTAAAATCTAATGATGCAAAGTAATCCAGATGTTAGAAATATTTGTTTATGTCCTGCAGCCAATTCTTCTTCCATTAAAAAATCTTCCATTAGAAAAACTTGCTATTTTCTGTTATTCCAAGAAAGTAGTCACTATGATCTTTCACACAAATGCTGAGATTGTATCAACCTCCTTCAAATTTTGGAAACTTGGAAGTATTAGCTAAATCAGGTAAAAAAGTTTTGAGCCACAGCACCACTTCTCATTTTCTGGTGGTTAATTGGAGATAACAATCTCAAAGACTTTTTCTGCCGGGGCTAGCTTTGAACTGTAATCCTCAGATCTCAAACTCCTGAGTAGCTAGGATCACAGGTGTGATCCAACACCCAGCGTAACACTGTCAGTAAAATTTCATATTCTGCTATGTCTCAAGAAACACTGATAGTGGCACTGTGGCTCAAATGGTAGAGTGTTGGCTTGAGCTGAACAGCTCAGGGACAGTGTTCAGGCCCAGAGTTCAAGTCCCACAACCGACAAAAAAAAGAAAGGAAAGGAAGAAAGAAAGAAAGAGAGAGAGGGAGAGAAAGAAAGACTGATGTTTTAAGAACATCAATGCTTATGAAGGTATATGAAAAGTTTGGATATTTCTGATCATGTGGGACTGCTTGGATAACAATTTAAAAATTAGAAAGCAGCCAGGTACCACTGGCTCACTCCTATTATCTAAGCTATTCAGGAGCCTGAGATTGGAAGATCCTGTTTCAGGGCAGGCAGAGTCTCAAGACTCCATCTCCAATTAACCAGTAAAAGCCAGAACTGGAGGTTAAACTTAAAAGTGTAGCTGAAACAGCAGAGTGCTAGTCATGACCAAAAACAGCCAATAAGAGTGAAGGGCCTTGAGTTCAAGTCCCAATACCTAAACAAAAAAAAAAGGAAGAAGAAAAAGGAGGAGGAGGAGGAAAAAAGGAAAAAAGAGGGAGGAAGAAAGAGAGAGGAGGATGAGAACAGGAGGAGGAAGAGGAAGAGAAAGAGGAAGGGCTGGGGAAAGGGAAGAAGGGGAGGAGGAAGAAGAGGAAGGAGGAGATTAGATTTTTAGAAAATTTTAGAAAAAAGTGGTAACTTCTAAGTCTGGAAATTCCAAAGATGTCTCAAAAACTATGAATTATTCCTATAGCACTTTGAATCACGGCCTCAACTAGTATGAGATTGGAAAGCATCTCAGGAGTAAAACCCTTGCTCTCTCTGGAATGAAGGGAAAAGTGTTCAAGGACCTTGTACTGTGCTTTTGACAAATGTTTCAGCTGCCTCTACTTTAAAACTTGAAATTCTACCTAGGATTTTTCAGTTATTTTCATCCACATTAGAAAAGTTTTCATAAAATTGTCTAGAAGTCATTCACGTTCATTTTAGGAGTAGAGTAATTCACATTCTTCTTGAGTTTATTTTTGGCTATTGTTAAAATGACCCTTGTCCATGTCTATATGTCTCAAATACTTTTACATTTGCATGATAAATGCAGAAAAATTAAGAGTTCTCCTTATGAAGAATCTAAAACAATCTGTATGAATTAAAAATAATTTAAATCATATCTAGCATAGGATTACTAGCTAATCTTATCAGAATAGAGTGACCAAATTTACTAATAGTTTTCTAAATGATCTAGAAGTAAATGCCTTTAAAATTGTATTATTTTAAAGTTATACTGTTAATAATATTTCCAAATAGATTTGAATTTTGCAGCAAAGCTGTGATAATATTATTGGGTAAATATTCCCTGGGCTTCTTCATGTCAAAATTAAGCAAAATGTAGAATAAAATTTATCTCTACAGTTGTTGATTCATTCAACAAATCATTATTGTTTATTGACTTTAGTAGGCACTATCTAGGAAGATAGTTTTAAAAAAACAGTTCTTGCTTCCATGGCATTAATGTTATAGGGAGATACTAGATAATTATATAATCTATGCTGATGGGAGTTGATATTGGATATTATAAAAACAGGAATCAGTAATATATAATTTTTATCTGAGCAGCTATGAGAATGTAGAAAGATGCTCTAGACTTTAGTAAGCAGGTTTTCTACCCTGATGGAATTGCAATGCTTTTATCATTTGTCCAAACTTTGCTTGTTTTGCTAAGAATTATAAATATTCACTCACTATTTGTACCGAGAGAGAGAGAGAGAGAGAGAGAGAGAGAGAGAGAGAGAGAGAGAGAGAGAGAGAGAGAGAGAGAGAGTGTGTGTGTGTGTGTGTGTGTGTGTGTGTGTGTGTGTGTGTGTGTGTGTGTGTGTGTGTGTGTGTGTGTGTGTGTGTGTGTGTGTGTGTGTGTGTGTGTGTGTGTGTGTGTGTGTGTGTGTGTGTGTGTGTGTGTGTGTGTGTGTGTGTGTGTGTGTGTGTGTTGCTTCTAGGGCCTGAATACAAGGACTGAGTGTTTTCCTTTAGCTTCTTTGTTCAAGGCCAGCACTCTCACTTGAACCACATACTCTCAGCTTTCTGGTGATAATTGGAGACAAGAGTCTCAAAGACTTTTCTCCCTAGGCAGGCTTTCAACACCTCAGGTCTCAGCCTCCTGAATAGTAAGGACTATAGGCATGAACCATCAGTGCCATGTGTATTCACTTTGAAGGACTCCCTAATTGAAGTACGCTGTCTTCCTGCTCCCTCCCTACATAAGTCAAACTCTTAATCAGAAAACAATTCTACAAAACATACCATTTGAGATGTTTCATTATTGGTAAATACTCAAAGATCAGGAAATATGGCTTAGATGATCCCTAGATTCCATGATCTCTAGAAAACTCTAAGACATCAATTATTTCTTAGGAAAAAAAGCTGGACCTATACATCAAGACTAATAAAACACAAAATATTTCTGAACTGAACTTATTGTGGCCTAGGTCACAATAAGATTTCTATCTTCCTTCCTCTTTTTCTTTCTCCTCCTCTTGTCTCTTCCATTTCTCTCACTGGAATTACAAGTGCCTGGATCAATTTCTGTATTTCTAATTGCTACTTATAAATTCATTTCTAATTCATTTCCATTTGGATGCACCATCACCAAAACCACAAACAACATATCCAAAATATCATGCATTTAAAAATGCCTTTTCCCCAAAATATTACTATGTACTTTAACACTTTATTTCCTTTTCAAAAGTCTCAGACATACTCTCATGACCTCCAGCAATTACTGCTGATCATTCCTTTATTTAATTAATTGCTCTTTCTGCTTTTTTGTATTATCAGTGGCCTGTCCTATTCTACAAAAGCAAACTCTTTCACTCCTTCCTTCCTATATCTTCCCCTCCCTCCCTCCCTTTGAAATAGGGTCTTGCTATGAGGACAAGTTGGCCTCAAAATCACAGTTTTCCCACTTTATCTTGCAAAGTTGTTCTTACTAAAATTTCTTTCACTTGCCTTTTATTGCAATATGTCCTATTAGACTACCAAGATAATCTCAAAATATCTTCCATGTTTACCTGCAACATTTGTCCTACAAAAATGCATCCATGGGGGCTGGGAAGGTGGCTCAGTGGTAGAGTGCTTGCCTTGCATACATGAGGCCCTGGGTTCGATTCTCCAGCACCACATAAGCAAAAAGAAAAAAAGCCAGAAGTGGCGCTGTGGCTCAAGTGATTGAGTGCTAGCCTTGAGCTGAAGAGCTGAGGGACAATGCCCAGGCCCAGAGTTCAGGCCCCATGACCAGACCCCCCCCCCCAAAAAAAAATGCATCCATGAAAACTGAACATTTTCCTGTGTTTTCCCCCTTACTTTATTACCTGCCACTAGAACAGGACTTGGTATATTTAATGATTGAATTATGAATCATTTGCAAAGTAATCATTAGTACCCTAGGTGAGGGAGTACCTATAAGGTCATTAAGCTTGGAGCTTGCCTTCTAGCTGGAGATATACTCATTTACTAAACAAATTTCCCAGATAAATGGGAACCAGGACTGAAGTCATGATCTAGACTTGTTGAAATGGCAATAGAGGCCTGCAGGCTGAGAAAACTACACAAACAATTAAAAAAAAAAAAGACTTTCATAGCATGAGTGAATGTGTGGGGAAAAAAATTTCCTTGTGGCTTACACAAATGTGTATCAATGGAAATAATAGGAGATGAGGCTGGAAAGGCAGGATAAAGCAAGAGGCTAGCTGGCAATTTGAAAAGCTTGGACTCTTGTTTATGTACTCCTTTATCAAAACAGTGCTTCATAGCACTTCAGTCAACATTGTTCAAGTTTGAGAAATACAAACTTACATTGGTTATGTACAATGAGAAAATATGAGAACTTTAAAGCAAATCCATGAAAATTGCTAAAGAAAAACTGTATTGACAAAAATGTATAGACAGGAGAGAGTGGTCATTAGAAACTAGAAATGATGATTTCGAGAATCTGAACTAATATATGAAGCAGTATGTCTCAGATAAATGGCAAGTCTTATTCTTATTTCGGTATTCAAGTTCAGAACATGGTCATGGCAGAACTCTGCCTTCTGAATAACCTAAGTACTATTTTGGGATCTCTTTTAACACAGCCCTCACTATTTTCTCTATTCAAATTCTCCCTTCTGGAACTTTATCCTCATCTTACCTTCACATTGTCATATATCTTGTCCTCCTTGCCTGGACTGTCCTTCTCTGAAAGGCTCCTTTTTTCTGCAAGGCCATCCTTTGCTCAGGCCACAGCAACTATTCTCTTGCCTACAATTCTATAGGAAATATTATAATTTATCTGTCACTTAGCATCTACTACAATTTTCATTTAATCCTTACTCTTTCTCTCTCTTTTTTTTTTTTTGGGTCCGGTTGCGGAGCCTGAACTCTGGGCCTGGGCGCTGTCCCTCAGCTCTTCAGCTCAAGGCTAGCGCTCTACCACTTGAGCCACAGTGCAACTTCTGGCTTTTTTCTTTTTGCTTATGTGGTGCTGAGGAATTGAACCCAGGGCCTCTGGCATGCAGGGCAAGTGCTCTATCACTGAGCCAACTTCCCAGCCCCCTCTTTCTCTCTTAACTAGACCATAGGTTTCTGAGTCCAGGATCATGCCATATCCACTTTTGTAAAGTTCTGCATAAAGTAGATATACATGGCAGTTTTCTTCATATGGCAATGATGATAGTGATAAAGATGGTAACAATGATAACCTATTTCCCTGATATTCTCTAAAACAAAAGAGACAACAGTTGAGATATTTAATGTGCTACATATTTTTCTATCTGTATCATATACATTAATTCATTTAATCCTTAGAATAACTCTGTAGACACTATTATTTGCTTCATTTTAAGATAAAGGAACAGGCCCAGAAATGATAATCTGCAAAATAAAATTATACAGTAAATGGAGAGGCTGGACTTCAATAGATTTCATTTAAATCATAACTTACAGAGTCTATTTCCTAGATGTTTCTTTTAATAAGTTTTTCCTACAAATTACAAAACTTCATGCTTTTGTTGTTGTTAATGTCAATCTGTCTACTAGATGGTAAAAGAAATCCTTATAGGGCTTAAGTGATTTTGTTCACAATTACACAGTGCTGGACATGGATGCTTGATTGGTAAGTGCTTTGTAATTAAATGAATAGAGGAAAAGGAATAGGATGGTGAGTGAAGAAACAGATAAATCTGAATTATAAATATCTGAGTAAGAAAACTTTTTAAAAAATCACTTTAGAGTCACACAGAAGGCCTTCAACACTACATTAATATACTTTGAAAAGTTGAAATTAAAAAAAAAAAAGACACCATTTGTGAGTACTGAGACCAGGTATCTCTATTGTAGCAAATCACTATATTCAAGAATAGGAAGTAGGGCTTAGAATTAGAGCACTGTACTAGCAAGCTGAAGACCTGGCTAAGTTCCACAGTTTCCACTAAGTCACACCTGTGTACAGTTATGTGGTGGGAAAACCATTTCTATTCACAGTTTGTCTTTTGCTGACCTGGAGTTAAAGTGGAATAAACTTGGCCAGACTCAAGTTCTCAATTCAATGCATCAGAATCATGCTTTATTAGAGCTGGAAGAGGTTCTGAGGATTATTGTTTCAAGAAATTTTCAAACCACTTTTTTTTTCTTGGCCACAGTATCTTTTCTTCCGAGAAAATGCTATGGGGCAATGGGTTTGTGGTTAGGGGATGAGGAGGAGGGGAGATGCATAATCATATGTAAAACACATAACAGCAAGACTATACAGTGTATACAACTTGAGAACAACAAAGCTCACTTTCAACTATCCTTTCTATATTTCAATCAACTATCCTTGCTATATTTATTATTATTATTGTTATTGTTGTTCTTGTTGGTGGTGGTCATGAGGGCTGAACCCTGGCTCTGGGCACTGTCCCTCAGCTCTCCAGCTCAAGACTAGTGCTCTACCACTTGAGCCACAGCACTACTTCCAACTTTTTTTTCTGCTTATGTGGCGCTGAGGAATCGAACCCCTCATGCATGCAAAGCAAGCACCTTACCACTGAGTCAACTTCCCAGCCCTAATATTATTTTTGACTGATAAATCATAATTACAAACATTTATAGGACAGAATGTGGTATTCTCATACATTTGCACACTATGGAATGATTAATTATCTACTACCTTTCTTGTCTATCATTTTTTGTAGTAAGTCATTTGAAATTTACTCAGTTATTTTGGAATACACATTATTATTGACTATGTTACTTTTCTGTGAAGCAGATCTCATGTACCCTGTGATTAACTTCCCATTTCTTCTTCCCATAACTATCATTCTAGCATAACTATCATTCTATTCTCATAACTATCATTCTATTCTCTATGAGTTCACAGTTCACCTTCTTTTGATACTGGGGCTTGAATTTAGGGCCTTGTACTCTTACTTAGCTCTTTAACTCAAGGCTGGTACAATACTAATTGAGGCAAAACTCCACTGCTGCCTTTTGCTAGTTAATTGGAGATCAGAGTCTCTTGAATTTGTATGCCAAGGCTGGCTTCATACCTTGATTCTTAGATCTCAGCTTCCTGAGTAGCTAGGATTGTAAGCTTGAGCCATTGATGCCTGGCAAACTTGTACATATAAGTCAGATTATTCAGTGCTAGTCATTCTGCACTTAGCTTATTTAAACCAATACAATGCATTTCAGATTTATTCATGTGTCACAAAAGGCAACATATTCTTGCTTAGGGTTTAACACCATTCTATTATTTATAATTACGGTCATTCATATAATTTAAAGTACATGCTTTATAGGGATAACATAATATGTAATCCATTTAAGGCATACAAAAGAGCAGTTTCAGCATATTCAGAGTTGTGTCACACGCCATAATCAATTTTAGAAGTTCTATCATCATTAACAGTCACTTCATCTGGTCACTTTCCCAACTTCCTGTGAACTCTAGGTAACCGCTAATATTTTTATCTTCATTTTTCTAATATTGTCTCTAATATTACTAATATTCTCATTTCCCTAGCATGAAGGTTCCAGTTTGTCCATCTCCTCATTCATACTTGTTCACTGTGTTTATGGGTACAACCACCATAATGCATATGAGGTGGTGTATCATTGATAGCCAATTATGTTGAGCAAGAGTACAAACAATTACAGTATTACGGTAAAATGCCACATTTTTGAGGACAAAAGAATCTCCCTTCCTTTGAAAGAGAGGCTCCAGATCTAAGGCTGTAAGAAAAAACAGGAAATTCTCTCCCCTGTTTCATCACTTGCTTCTCAAGCCCAATCAGTATCTCAAATCTATCACATGCCAATAACTAATTCTGTCTCTTTCCTACACTCCCCTGGCCTAAATTCTCCATAGAATTAGAGACAGTATGGTTTGTATGGCATCTTCTGTGACTTATACTTTGGCACTCTTCTAAACATCATCAGGCCACAAACTCCATCTAAATCACATACTTTTATAAATTAAATAATTTAATGCTAAAAACTAACTTACAATGACCTAATGTTTCTGTTCAAGGAATAGATTATTTTACAGGAAAAATTGTCCTACTGTAATAGGGAAATTAGTGCTTTAACCCAAAGAACTGAGTTTATCAGAGTACTAGGAGAAAACAAGAAACCAAATCAAACAAAGCAATCAAACCTGTACTGGCCACTATCCACAAGGCATAAGACACCAGTAACCTTTATTTGATATTGGGTCAATTAAACTCGATACCTTAAATCCAGCTATACCAAACAAACCATACCCTAACTTCTGTGACTGCTACAAATATCTCTTACTTCTATCTTATAGGGCTCTTGTTGCTCAGTTGGCAGAATCAGCACAGTATCACCTTCTTGATAAAGTTGGAAATTCTTCACTTACAATTATTCATTAAATATATCCAACATTTATTTAGTATATTGGTCCTAATTAAGCTCCATGAACCCAGTAATTTAAGGCATGGTGAACATAATAGGGAAAAAGAAAACCAAACCAAATCCTGTCTTTGAGGAGGTATATTTTGAGAAGGTGGGAAGAAGTAATAGCTAAGTAACTTGTATGTTAGCAGATCACAAGTGCAATAAGAAAGAGAGGGGCTGGGAAGGTGGCTCAGTGGTAGAATGCTTGCCTTGCATGCATGAGGCCTGGGCTCGATTCCTCAGCACCACATAAGCAGAAAAAGCCGGACATGGTGATGTAGCTCAAGAGGTAGAGCACTAGCCTTGAGCTTAAGAGCTGAGGGACAGTGCCCAGTCCCAGAATTCAGGCGCATGACTGACAAAATAAACAAACAAACAAAAAACAAACCGAAGCCAAAAACCAAAAAACCATCAGTGTAAAGATCAGTTTTCTCTATAAGAAACTGGAAGCCTTGAGGAAAACTTTGGAGATGACAAGGCCCAGTATTTAGAGATAGTCTAGTTTCTCATCAAATCTTAGCAAGTAAACAGGAAAACTGCATGCAAATAATATCAAGTTTTAAGAACTATTTCTTAACTCTAGATGACTAGAAGGCATATAGGGATCTGATAGGATCTTTCTTTCTCCAATACACTCTGAGACGCATGACATCACAATTGTTTATTAAGAGGAGTGCCATCTTATGTAAAGTGTGAGTTCTAAGTCTGGGAAACCTGGGGCACATAGAAAACAGGTCACCTTCCTGATTCTCCTATGTACAGCTTTCCCTTTCATTTCTTTAGTGCTACCTCCTATATATTTAGTAAGACCTCCTATGTGCTTCACTATCCTTATGTTATAGGCTGTTTACACAAAAATAGTCAATTCAAGAAATTTTAAGGCAGAAAACTTGAGAACTTTAGAGCCTGCATTTCTCCATGAAAAAATGGAATACTGGTGACATAGGAGGAGAGTATCATTCTAGTGATTCTCCAGAAACATCCTTTGCATTGAAGTCTTAAGAGGAATTTTGATTTCCATTCCCTTTCTTCCTCTTGTTCTCTGTCCTTGCCTTCCTCTTCTCAGTAGTGGGTCTGAAACTTAGGGTCCTGCATTTGCTAGATAAGTGCGCTCTCTTACTTTAATGATGCCTTCAGCACTTTTTGCTTTAGGTTATTTTTGTTGTTTTGTTTTTAAATTGTATTCCTTATTTAATTCCATTTCCTTTCATTTTTTTTTTTTTTTTGCCACTCCTGGGGCTTGAACTTCCTTCCAATTTTGATAAGCATTTTATATATGAAGGTGGTGTATAATTTATTTACAATAATTTTGGTAATTATTTCAGCATGCTACTTAATACTAAATTGTTATAATACATTGAAATACATATGTCTCAAATTTTAAATATTTAAACTTATTATTTAATATTGTTCTTTGAGGTAAAATCAGCTACTTATTCAACTATGTATTTTCTATGTGCATAGCCTCATTTTTGAGTTAATAAAAACATGTGAAGTTTATATTTTACTATGTACATTAAGAAAATAATCTAAAGGGGCTGGGAAGATGGCTCAGTGGTAGAGCGCTTGCCTTGAATGCCTCTGAGGCGCTGGGTTCGATTCCTCAGCACCACATAAGCAAAAAGAAAAAAGCTGGAAGTGGTGCTGTGGCTCAAGTGGTAGAGTGTTAGCCTTGAGCTGAAGAGCTGAGGGACAGTGCCCAGGCCCAGAGTTCAAGCCTCACGACCGGACCCCCCCCCCAAAAAAAAAATAATCTAAAGGTTATTTTTCAAGGCAAATGATCTTGAACCTAACAATTCTTAAAAGTCAGTGTACTGTGTCATTAGCATATAAAATCCTATATATGTCTGAAAGTTTGCTTTGTTTTTTTATTCACTGTTCCTAATTTTTTGTTATTGTAAAGGTAGTATACAGAGGGGTTACAATTACATAAGCCAGGTAATAAGTACATTTCTTTTTGAACAGTGTCATCCCTTTTTATGCTTTCTCTCAGGTTTCCTCTCCTGACCACCCCCACCCCAAGTTGTATAATTCATTTTCAACATAAAGTCTAGCAAATATCATTGCTGCATTTGCTTGCCATTTGTCTTACTATTTCTGTGCTCACCATTTACCCTCCTCAAAAAAGATAAACTTACATATAAGACAAAAGGAACAGAAAACAAAAACAGTAACAAAAACTAGGTAAACAGAAAGCCCACAGAATGGGAGAAGATTTTTACTAGCTATGCATCAGATAAGGGCCTTATTTATTTAAAATATAATTAGAGCTCAAAAAATTAACCCCCCAAAAAATAAAGCCTCAAGGAAACAACTACCCAATTAATAAAGAGCAACTTCTCAAAAGAAGAAGTAAGAATGGCCAATAGACACATGAAGAAATGTTCAAACTTTCTGACCATAAAGGAAATGCAAATCAAAACAACATTGAGATGCCACTTTACTGCAGTTAAAATGGCCATTATCAAGAAAACTAACGATAACAAATGCTGGTGGGGATATGGCCAAAGGGAACTCTACTACAATGTAAACTTGTTCAACCAGTCTGGAAAGTTGTATGGAGATGCCTCAAAAGACTAAACATAGAGCTTCCCTATGACCCAGCAATTCCACTCCTGGACATTTATCCAATAGACCACAAACAAGGCCACACTAAAGCTACCAGCACAACCATGTTCACTGCAGAATTATTTACCATAGCCATGACATGGAATCAACACATATGCCCCCTCAATGGACAAATGAATCAAGAAAATGTGGTATATATACAAAATGGAATTCTAGTCATCCATCAGAAAGAATGATATTGTACCATTCATAAGGAAATGGAAAAACATGGAAATAATTATATTAAGTGAAATAAGAAACATAGGTTGCATGGTTTCCCTCATCTGTGGTACCTAGAATGTGCCCATAAATCTACAAGTAAACACACTGGATAGTAAAAGACAAAAGAATACACCTGGACATGATAAATTATATAGGACTCTAGACATTCACAAAGTGAGACCAATGCAGTATGTTCTCTGGAGACCTGTCCTTCAGCTTTTGTGCTCAAGGCTCGTGCTCTACCACTGTGAGCCACAGCACCACTTCCAGTTTGCTGGTGGTTAATTGGACATGAGTCTCCCAGTTTCTTGCCTGGCATGTTTTGAACCTTGATCTTCAGATGTCAGCCTCCCCAGTAACTAGGATTATAGGTGTGAGCCATCAATGCCTGTTTTTTTTTATCATTCTTAGAAACTTCCCTCTAATCGTCAACATGAAAAATTTCAAACTTTCAAAAGTCAAAAGAATCATAGAGTAAGCATCTTTAAATTTACCACTTAGATTCTTTCATGTTTCCCTGTCCACTTGTTTTAATACTATCCAGGATGGCGCCGGGCACCGGTGGCTCACACCTGTAATCCTAGCTACTCAGGAGGCTGAGATCTGAGAATCACGGTTCAAAGCCAGCCCGGGCAGGAAGTCCATGAGACTCTTATCTACAATAAACCACTAGAAAACCGGAAGTGACGCTGTGGCTCAAGCGGTAGAGTGCTCACCTTGAGCTGAAGAGTGCAGGGACAGTGCCCAAGCCCAGAGTCAAGCCTCACAATTGACTAAAAAAAAAAAATACTATCGAGAATGGCATAGGCCTCAGGAAAAAAATAAACCAGACACCTTATTTATAATTTAAAAAGAAAAAGTTTATAACAACTATTTGAGTGTTTCCTATGAGCTAAGTCTCTTACTATGTTTTACTATTTTTTTTTTTTTTTTTTTTGGCCAGTATTGAAGCTTGAATTGAAGTCCTTGCGCTCTTGCTCAAGTCTGGTTTTCTACCACTTTCTATACACCTACCATCTCCAGCATTTTGCTAGTTAATTGGAGATAAAAGTCTAAGGATTTTTCAGTTTGGGTTGCTCCAAACCATGATCCTCATATCTCATCCTCCTAAATAGGTAGGATTATAGGTGTGAACCACTGGTGTCTAACCATTATTATTTTTAATCCTTGCAAAATTCCCACAAAGAAACTGAGCCTTAGAGAAGGAGTTAAGGAATCTATCTTTAACAAGAGCAGGCACTTAAATGCTAGCCTTTTACCAAAAGTATACCTTTTTTTTTCACTGTGGAACCCTTTTTTTTTTTTATTGTGAAAATACAGTACAGAGGGGTTACAATTACATGAGCAAAGTAATGAGTACATTTCTTATCAAGCATTGTTGCCACCTCATTTGTTTCCTCTTCCCATCCCTTCCCTTCTCCCCTCCCTCCTCTACCCCCTCCCGCATGAAAGTTGTAAACTTCCTTTTTCGACATAACGTCTTGTACATCTCACTGTTGCAATGGGTCCACCTGTATCCCTATTTAAACAACTTGTTTTTTCCCTTCCCCTCCACAAATTATACCACCATCAAATATAGTGAAAAAATTATTCCATAGTAAAGTAAAAGTAAAAAGAAAGATAAGACAAAATAAAATACTTGAACCAGACATCCCTGACAGGTAGTACTCTGCTCAGGTGTACTCTGCTTTACTTATTTGAGAGAAACCTCATTTTTCATAACATATTCCATCTTAGCCTCAGGTAAAGTTAGCACACACTTAGAATGCAAAGGTGCAAGGTTTAAGGTAATCTTCCTTTCCAGTAACTAATGTAATAGCCCTGCTAGTTAGAATAGGCACTGCCTCAATCAACAGGACTTAAACCAGGCATGAGCATGAGTTTCAAAGTGATCTACCAATTCTTGAAAAGGTTTTCTCAGGACTCCTTCTTTATCCCTAGAAGATAGCTTTAGAAAGTAACTCTTGACAATATGAAGTTCAGAAATGTGGCCAGAAACTGAAGACATGGTGTTACCAGGAGGAAAGCAGTCCAAAGATGGAACCAACATATAAAAGAAACCAAAGCAGAACAAGTAAAGAGCCAAGAAGCTATATTCAATTGTGACAACTCTGAATTCTCCCTTCCCTAGAGTGCAAATTTTGAAAGCCAATATACTTCCATACTGTATAATTTACTCTGGGTTTTATCATCATAAGAAATGGCTAAGAAAACTCAAAACATCACAGAGAAAAAGGCAAAATTATTTCTCCTTTCCTCTTATTCTTTTTAGCTGTTTAGAGCATCGTGCAGACAGAACAGAGTGCGGTCCTCTATGGAGTCATAATGTAAATATTGATCACACTGGAAATCAAAGCACAACTTATCAAAATTGGAAACTTTTTGGAAAATAAGGTATTAGGAAAAAACACAACAGTTGAGAGGTCATTGGTAAACTGCCATGGTTGGGAATGAGCTTTGTATCCTACAAATGGATAGTAGAAAGGAATGGACAACACATTTCTTCTGCTGAACTGAGGCTGGCATTAATTATACACTTTTCCTTCTTCTTCTTTTTTTTTTTCCGTTTTTCTTTTTGTTGGTCATGGGGTTTGGGCGCTGTCCCTGTGCTCTTCAGCTCAAGGAGAGAGCTCTACCACTTGAGCCACAGCACTACTTCCAGTTTTCTAGTGGTTTATTGGAGATAAAAGTCTCACAGACTTTTCCTGCCCAGGCTGGCTTTGAACCATGATCCTCAGATCTCAGCCTCCTGAGTGGCAAGGATTACAGGCATGAGCCACTGGCACCCAGCTACACTCTTCCTTCTTAAAACAATAAAGCTTAGCAGAAGCAGTCAGAAAGTTGTTTATAAATTTTTCAATGTGATGGATGTTTAAGTACAGGCTCATATTGTGCTCTTGTTCCATAAAAAGTTATATGCAGCAAAGGAAGTTGTGTGTTAAAAATCAATATTTTACTTAGGCTGAGATCTGAGGATCAAGTTTGAAGCCAGCCCAGACTGGAAAGTTGTGAGACCCTTATCTCCAATTAACCACACCCCATTCCCACCCTCAAAAAGCAGAAAGCTGATAGAGCTCTAGCCTTGAACAAATAAGCTCAGAGACAGTGCCCAGTGGACAAGCACAGTAAATAAATAGGATTTAATGTTTCAAAGCAGTATTGCTTGTAATATTATGTGTATGTATCTCACAATCAAACATTTTTAGACTTAAAACAGAAACAACAGGAGAAATTATCTTTGAGATACAGAAGATATGTAATTATTAACTCCGCAATTCAATCATATGAGTAGTTAAATCTTATGATTTTTCAATAGTTTTTACTTTGACTGCTGGGTATAAAGTGAAAAAGAAGGCAGGGGCTAACTGACTTTCTATGGAAAATGTTAGTGCTGCTGCATAATAGTAAGGGTTATATGGCTGAAAATGAGGCTTTCAGTAAAATAGCCTTATTCATTATATTATGATTGTTATAAATATAACTGTTTATTGACTACTTCTGTGTATCAAAAACTGTCCTGAATATTTTAGTTTCTTATTCATCTTCACCACAATCCTCACACAGACCTGTGTACCTCAAAATGTTAGGAAAAGTGACAAACTAAATCTTGTTCTCCGTTTATAGATGAGGAAATTGAAGTTTTAAACAGTTTAGGTAAGTTGCTCTAGAATATGATTAGCAAGTTAGAAGCCCAGGATTTGAAATCAAGATTGCTAGTCTAATGAAAAAAAAAAGCAGTAAATCTAGATTGGAATATTGGCTGCGAACTGAACATTATATGATCTTGGGAAAATAACCTAAATATCTCTATGCTTTCAATTTTGTCTTTTGAAACATGTAAATAAGAATCCTATATGTCTATATTTTATGGGATTATACAGAAAATGGAGAGAATGCTTATTAAGTACTTTAGCTAACACAATCAGCTAATAATATATATATATATATATATATATATATATATATATATATACACAACAAATGAATATCAGCATCATTGTCATTACTGAGTTTGATAACTAAAATTTTAGATCCAACATGTTTTCCTCCATCCATACTCCTTCGGCAAATTTTCAATCAAGCCCATTCTCTGGAAACATTATTTCTAGAAAGAATAAAACTTAAAAAAAAGCATACAAAAGGCTAATAAACTTTATGGCTCATTTAAAAATATAAATTAAAGGGGCTGGGAAGGTGGCTCAGTGGTAGAGCACTTGCCTCGCATGCATGAGGCCCTCGGTTCAATTCCTCAGCACCACATGAGCAAAATGGAAAAAAAGCCGGAAGTGGTGCTGTGGCTCAAGTGGTAGAGCGCTCTAGCCTTAAGCTGAAGAACTGAGGGACAGTGCCCAGGCCGAGTTCAGCCCCCACGACCGGACCCCCCACCCCCCCCAAAAAAAACTAATTAATTAAAGTCAGGCTGGGAAGGTGGCTTAGTGGTAGCGTGCTTGCCTTGCATGCATGAGGCCCTCGTTTCGATTCTTCAGTACCACATAAACATAAAAGGCTGGAAGTGGTGCTGTAGCTCAAGTGGTACAACACTAGCCTTGAGCAAAAAGAAGTTAAAGGACATTGCCCAGCCCCAGGACTGGAAAAAAAATTAAAGTCAGAGCATGCTAAAAATTGATATAGAAAGCAAAATAAAACAATAACTACTATCACAAAGACTACTTGATGATGGCTTAGTAAGTAAAAGACTATTTTAGGCGACTCAATTATTCATATAATAAATTTTACCACACTCAAAGCTTTAATTTTGCTTCTGCTTTTTCTGGGGGTCTTTTTGATTTATTTTTTCTTAGAATAGTTATTTTTAAATGAGTATCTAAGAATGAGATAATTCATGTAAGAACACAGTACATGGTAAGCAGTCATTCTGTTATTTTTATCATGTTCACTATTGCTAATATAAGTATTCAGAATCTTAAAATATTTAACCAGGAACTTTAAAAGCCTTGACAACAGTATAATCTTTTTATATCACAAATAAGACAAAACAATTATTAGTAAAATGTATATAACTTATTTGGTGTTAACTGTATTTTATATAAAAAGTTCCCTTGCAGATTTTTATATAACTAATCCATTCAACCAAACTTTTGCAGCAATAAGAGGTTTTACAACTAAGGCATATCTCATCTTAAAATATTTCTTTAAGCTGTTCAAATAATTCATTTCCCGTACAACACTGCTTAGGGGAAATTAACTTGAATTTTAGAATGTCAGCATTCATATCCAGTTTCTTAAACTGAACTTTTTTTATAACTATTTAAGAAGCCTAAAGATTACTGAAGATTATTCAATGTGACAGACAAATTAAGCCTATACTTTAGACATTTTCAAAGACATCATAATACTCTATTTACATTTTCTAGTAAAGTAGCCTCCAAGGACTTAAAGACATGGTTTCTATAATAAGCAAACTTATTGTTCATCATTAGACAAGTTAAAATGAATATCTAAAGTCCCTTCATTTTTAAAAAGAGGGTAGAGATTACTAACTTTCTGAATTTCTTTATATTATATGACCATTGAAGGTAGTTCCAATTTTAAAAAAGAGGTCAAAACAATATTCTAACAACAAAATCTGTTTCCACTTAAAATGAGAAAACACTTCTCATTAATCTTAACACTTCTATAAAACACTTCTTTTTGGTTATGATTTTTTTATTTTGGTGGCAGTACTGGAGATTGCATTTAGGGCCTGGGCCCTTTCCTCATCCTACCAGGTGAGTCATAGCTCAACTTCCAGTTTTCTGGTGGTTAACTGCAGAGAAGAGTCTCATGAACTTTCCTTCCCAGGCTGGCTTTGAACCATGATCTTCAGATCTCAGCCTCCTGAGTAGCTAGTTTTAAAGGTATGAACCACCAGGGCCTGACTGGAAATAGCACCAGCAAGTTTAGTGTTTGAGAACAACAACTGTCAAAGCATTAATGTTCCATAAACTTCAGGCCCCAAAATTTCACCAAGGACACCTTAATATGAAAACTGGCTTCACAATAAATCCTAAGCCATCATTGTGATATTAGCAACATTGGCATTTCCACTGATGATGCAGTAGTGATGGTAAGAAGAAGAGCATGAATAGTTTCTACCAGTAGAAACTATTTCTTGCTGCATCTATCCCTAACAATGTTTCACTGAAGAATATCTTAATGAAACAGCAAAAAGTTTTCATTTTATTTAGTCCTGTCTTTTAAATGTACATCTTTTTGTTATTTAGTGTGATGAAATGGAAAGTCTGCAAAAAGCATTTTTTTGCTAAAAAAGAGTAATTGTTTTTGAAAAAAGCAGATGTGCAACTGAATTATTATCTGTAACAGATGATTTCTTTATTAGAAACCATTTTAATTTGAAAGTAACTAGAATACTATATTTATTTTCACTTAGCATTTCATAAATATTTTCTCTGAAACAAAATGAACTAATCACTTTAAAGAAAACAACATACACCATTTTTGCCAGTTGTAAAATTCAAACTTTCAAGCAAAAATATGTTTGCAATCGTGAAGCTGATATACTTTCTTAGACTTTTCTGATGAAATTAGTGGTTATATTAACAAATATGAACCCTAATTTTATATAACAAAATGTGTTATTTTCAATGTGAAAGGCCGGAACAAAATCTACCAGGGGGGAGTTGCAATCCTAATATCAGATAAAATAGACTTCAAATTAAAATTTGTGAGAAGAGATAAAGAAGGTCGCTACATACTAATTAAGGGATCTCTCCTTCAGGAGGATATTATAATTCTAAATATCTATTCGCCAAACAACGGAGCACCCAAATTTATCCAAGAAACACTATTTTCCTTCAAATCCCACATAGATCCAAAGACATTAATTGTTGGGGACTTTAACACACCACTTTCCCCACTAGATAGATCAACTCGGCAAAACCTCAACAGAGAAACCGCAGATCTAAACAACTGTATAGATCAACTAGATTTAACAGACATCTACGGAATATTTCACCCAGCAGCATCAGAATACACGTTTTTCTCAGCAGCACATGGAACATTTTCTAAAATAGACCACATTTTAGGCCACAAAGCACACTTGTCCAAATTCAGAAACATTGAAGTTATACCTTGCACTCTCTCAGACCACAAGGGAATAAAATTAGAACTCAACATCAAAAGCCAGCAAAGAAAGTCCTGTAACACAGGGAGGCTGAACAACACACTCCTGAATCAGAAGTGGGTCATGGAAGAGATTAGAAAGGAAATTCAAATGTTCGTGCTATTCAACAAAAATGAGCACACACATTACCAGATCCTCTGGGACACAGCAAAGGCAGTACTCAGGGGCAAGTTTATAGTTTTGAGTACCTACATCAACAAATTGGAGAGATCTGAAACCCACAATTTAATGAGACATCTGAACCTCCTTGAAAAAGAGCAGCAAGATAAACCTAAATCCAGTAGATGGAAAGAAATAATTAAAATTAAATCAGAATTGAATGAATTAGAATCCAAAAAAACTATAGAAAGAATCAACAAAACAAAGAGTTGGTTCTTCGAAAAAATTAACAAAATTGACAGATCCTTAGCAAATCTTATCAGAAAAAGAAGAGAAGACACCCAAATAAACTCAGAGATGAGAATGGAAACATCACCATAGAAACAACCAAGATTCAAAACATTATAAGGGAATACTTCTCAAAACTTTATGCTAATAAGTTTGAGAACTTGGCAGAAATGGACCTTTTCCTAGCAAATACTGACATGCCGAAACTAAACCAAGATGAGTTAAACCATCTTAACACGCCATATTAAGCATTGAAATAGAAACAGCAATAAGAGACCTCCCATCTAAGAAAAGCCCTGGACCAGATGGCTTTACAGCGCAATTCTACAAGACCTTCAAAGCAGAGCTCACACCAATACTCCTCCAACTCTTCAATGAAATTGAAAGAGAAAGTTTACTACCGAACACATTCTATGAAGCCATCATAACCCTCATTCCAAAACCAGGCAGGGACTCATCAAAGAAAGTGAACTATTTCTTTGATGAACATTGGTGCAAACTTCTCAACAAAATTCTGGGCAATCGACTTGAACATTTCATCCAAAAAATCATACACCATGATCAAACAGGATTCATTTCAGGGATGCAAAGCTGGTTCAATATATGCAAGTCAATTAATATAATTCATCACATCAACAGGAGCAGGGATAAGAACCACATGGTTATCTCAATAGATGCAGAAAAAGCATTTGACAAGATCCAACACCCCTTTATGATGAAGGTTTTGGAAAAATTAGGAATCCAGGGAACATTCCTCAATACAATAAAGGCTGTATATGACAAACCTACAGCCAGCATTATACTTAATGATGAAAAACTAAAACCATTTCCTCTTAACTCAGGAACAAGACAAGGATGTCCACTCTCTCCACTTCTCTTCAATCTAGTATTAGAATGCCTAGCTACAGCAATAAGAGAAGATGCAAATATAAGGGGGATCCAAATAGGGAAAGAAGAAGTAAAACTTTCCCTCTTTGCAGATGACATAATCTTGTATTTAAAGAATCGCACAGATTCCACTTCCAAATTACTCAAGCTGATCCAAAACTTTGGCGAAGTAGCAGGGTATAAAATTAACCCTCAAAAAGGAATGGCTTTTCTGTATGCCAACAATGAGAACAGTGTGGCTGAAATTATGAAAGCAACTCCCTTCGTAATAGCCCCACAAAAAATAAAATACCTAGGAATTAACTTAACCAAAGAAGTGAAGGACCTCTATGAAGAAAACTTTAAAAACTTGAAAAAGGAAATCAAAACAGAACTTAGAAAGTGGCAAAAACTCCCATGCTCCTGGATTGGAAAGACCAACATCTTGAAAATGGCAATACTTCCCAAGGCTATCTACAAACTCAATGCGATACCTACCAATATTCCAACCTCATTCTTCAAGGAAATAGAAGAGGCAATCCAAAAATTCATATGGAACAATAAAAGACCCCGAATAGCAAAAACGATCCTCAACAGAAAGAACAGTGCTGGAGGAATATCGATACCAAATTTCAAACTCTACTACAAAGCCATAGTAATCAAAACAGCTTGGTACTGGCACAAGAACAGACCTCAGGACCAATGGAATAGAATTGAAAACCCAGAAATGAACCTACAGACCTATAGTCATCTAATCTTCGATAAGGGAGCTAAAATAATAGAATGGAAGAAATACAGCCTCTTCAGTAAATGGTGCTGGCAAAATTGGTTAACTACTTGTAGAAAACTAAAGCTAGATCCTTATATATCACCTTGCATCAGAATCAACTCCAAATGGATCAAAGACCTCGGAGTCAAAGAAGACACTCTGAAAACATTACAAGATGGAATAGGAGAAACCCTAGGTCTCCTTGGCACAGGTCAAAATTTTCTTAATAGAGACCCAGAAACACAACAAATCAAAGAAAGGTTGCACAAATGGGATTGCATAAAATTGCAGAGCTTCTCCATGGCAAAGGACATAGCTAGCAAGATCAATAGAAAGTCCAAGGATTGGGAGAAGATCTTCACTAGCCATACATCGGACAAGGGTCTCATATCTAAGATATACCTGAAACTCAAAAAATTAAATACCCAAACAACAAATCTTCAAAGAAACAACTGTCTAATAAATAAGTGGGCTAAAGATTTAAAGAGAAATTTCTTTGAAGAGGAAAGAAGGATGGCCAATAGACACATGAAGAAATGCTCAACCTCCCTAGCCATAAAAGAAATGCAAATCAAAACAATGTTGAGATACCACCTCACCCCAGTTAGAATGGCTAAAATCAAGAACTCTAATAACAACAGATGCTGGAGCGCATGTGGACAGAAGGGAACCTTACTTCATTGTTGGTGGGAGTATAAACTTGTTCAACCACTTTGGAAAGCAGTATGGAGGTTCCTCAAAAGACTCCACATAGAGAGAGCTCCCCTATGACCCAGCAATCCCACTTTTGGGCATTTACCCAAATGTTCACAAACAAGACCACACTAAAGCTACCAGCATGACTATGTTTATTACAGCATTATTTACTATAGCTAAGATATGGAACAGATGCCCCTCAGTAGATGAATGGATGAAGAAAATGTGGTATATATACACAATGGAATTCCATGCCTCCATCAGAAAGAATGACATTGCCCCATTTGTTAGGAAATGGAAAGACTTGGACAAAATTATATTAAGTGAAGTAAGCCAGGCCCAAAGAAACATAGGTCCCATGGTTTCTCTTATTTGCAATATCTCGTATATGTCTGAGTCAAGCAGAAAAGGTCAGATAAGTTGATGTTAGGGAAATGAACCCTAAGATATGTATTCAAATATTTTTTTTCTTTCATGTGATTTTTTCTAACACATTTATAATATGATTTCTTTGTTGCTTTGTATGTCCCTCCCCCATGGTATAACCCCTGCTTTCACTGTATTTGATGTCGGTATAATTTGTGGAGGGGAAGGGGAAAACCAAATTGTTTAAATAGGGATACAGGCGAACCAATTGCAACAATGAGATGTACAAGTCGTTATGTTGAAAACGAACTTTACAACTTTGGTGGGGGGGGGAGGATTGGGTGGGGAGAGCAGGGGGAGGATGGAAAGGGTAAACAAAGGAGGAGGCTACAATGCTTGATAAGAAATGTACTCATTATCTTGCCCATGTAATTGTAACCACTCTGTACAGTAGTTTCACAATAAAAAAAAAGCTGCTAAAAGTACAAAATCATTTCATAAATACTATCAACTATCAGGATTTACTGCATTATCAATGTAAAATAAAATTATTTTATATATTAAAATATTCTCTTGTCTAACTTTACATCTATGTGTCATATTTTATTTGGTAGTTCAATTACAGTAACATTACAATAGCTTGGCTATAGAAACAAATAAAGTGTTCTAGCTGCCTTCCATTAATCCATACTGAAAAAGAATTTAGAAAATTTTGGAAAATGCAATTACTTTTAATAAATTTATTGTTATACATAAAAAGTTGTTTTAATATTTGTCAGTGAATACTTAAAATGTTTTAAGTTTTAATATGATAAACATTGATGGCTATAATTCTTCATAAACAAAAGTTCTCTGTGTCTCTGAAATGTTTTTATTGTAAAGAAGTGCTTGCTGTGGTTAGAGAGAGACTTGACACAAGAAGAACATGAGTACGCTGTGGCTCAAGTGGTAGAGCACTAGCCTTGAGCTGAAGAGTTGAGGGACAGCTCCCAGGCCAAGGGTTCAAGCCCCACAACCAACAATAAAAAAAGATGATCTAGGAGCTGGGAAGGTGGCTCAGTGGTAGAGTGCTTGCCTTGCATGCATGAGGCCCTGGGTTCGATTCCTCAGCATCACATAAGCAGAAGAAGCTGGAAGTGGCGCTGTGGCTCAAGTGGTAGAGCACTAGCCTTGAGCTGAAGAGCTGAGGGACAGTGGCCAGGCCCAGAGTTCAGGACCCACGACCAGCCAAAAAAAAAAAAAAGAATATCTAATGTTGTTGGCACTGAAAATAGAAGGAGGATATCATGGTTCACAGAATGCAAGAGGTCTATCCAAAAGTTTGAAAAGGCAAGGAAATGAATTCCTCTCTAGGGCCTCTAGACACTAACACAACTATGTCAACATGTTGTTATTAGAGCTAGGGAGATGCATCAGACTTATGACACCAAGAGCTGCAAGACAGTAAACTTGTGATGTTCTTAGATACTATGTCTGTGGTAATTTGTAAGCGCAGTAATAGAAAAGCAATAGAGGAGTAATATCAGTTTTTACCTTCAACTGGTTGAGGAAGATTTACCATAACATTAAAAAATGTAAGCTTTAAGACCTCTTAATTGCCAAGGCAATTTTCAAGACCTTGATCCTAATTTTATATTTATAATTTGCATTAGTTTCAAAGACTGCATAGCCTAGAAAACCTAGTTCCATTTCCTGGAAAATTTTAAAAACAATGTTTGAATCATCCTTGGTAGGACATAAAATTCCAAGTTCATAAATGCCTTCTAGGATTACTGAGAGGAAAAGTTGAGTTTTTATATGAATACAGCTCTATAAAAGGAAGATATGTCTGAGTAAAAAAAGTAGAACAATGAGAAATTAACTGCAGAACTATTTTAGGAGAAGTAAAATTAATGACTGTCAAAAACTCTACTAAATTATTGACAGAAAATTATTCAGGCAGAAGAAAATATTATGAATTATAGCAAAAACTAGAGTTGTCTACATATTGAATAAAAAAGCACTTATACTCAACTTCCCCTTTTAAAAGGGTCAAATTTCAGAAGGCACTTTACAGAAGTTCAGATTTTTTAAAAAAATAATTAACAACAAATGATGAATTAGCTACTTTTTCTTATTTGCCTAGCTGCTCCAACTTATTTTTTCAACAAATAGACATTAATTCTTAGACCATTGAATGAATTACCACTGGAAATCAAGTCTCAAAGGAGGAGGTAACAATGCTCGATAAGAAATGTACTAATTACCTTACTCATGTAACTATAACCCCTCTGTACACTATTTTTACAATAAAAACCATAAAAAAATAAAAATCAGCAAAAGATTCACAGGGGAGGTGAAGACTAACAAGCATTGTTCAAATCTCTCATATTGCAGAAGACACAATAGTTATAAGAAACTTGGAAATGTCTGGCATATGTTGTAATTCATATTGCTAATTGATTTTTAATTTTTAAAAGTTAAAATGTTGTTTAAAATTTCTTTAAAATGCTTATATATTTTAACAGATGAATGTGAAAGAGGTCTGTATGATTTCTGTAGGTACTCTTCTATCATTATCAGATAAATCCAAATTAATAGAGTATTTGCAAAATACCTGACTAGTACTGCTCAAATTCTTCAAGGTCATCTAAAACAAGCAACAGATAAGAAATAGATAAGAAACAGATAAAAGTCACTACCTAAGAGACACAGAAATTAAACATAAAGTAGTATTCTAAATGGGATCCTAGAACAGAAAAATGACATTAGAAGAATACCATTACCAATCCAAATAAAATTTGGACATCAGTTAATAATAGCACAAAAACCTTGGTTCATTGGCTATGAAAAGTTCCACAATAATGGAAGTTGTTAATAAGAAAGAAAAGTAGTTACAGGATATAAGAAACATCCAAACACCTTAAAAACAAACTTAAAGTATCTATATATTCCCAACCTTAGCAAAACAAGCAATTGATTAGTTCCTGAATGTCTCTCTTCCTTGAGATGCCAGAAAGAACAAATTCAGAGGTTCAGGCCTGTGGCCTGTGATTTATTCCTTTCATCTTATTTTCATAAGTATTGTATTCTGCTATTATTTGTACATATCTGTAGGTGCTGATCAATATTTCCAAGTAAATAGTATAAATAGAACAAACAAGTCCTTGCTCCATTTCCAACCTCCTTGCTATTTCTTATTAGATGATTTTATATTTTATTCCACATAGTGAAAATGAAAAAAAAATCATTAAATGGGCACCACTTAATAATTTATTAACCAAACTCTCAAATCTATTTATATCTGCCATCTTCATTTTTCTCTTCTGTTACATTAGAAATGTTCTCCATCTTAATATCTGTCATTTTAGGGGGGACACTTCTATTTTAGGAACATTATATTATCAGTTTTCTTTCCTAGGGCTTTCTTTTTTAAATACATTTCTTTTTTTGGCATCACAAGAGCACGGTGTTAAAAGAAAGCACTGGGAATTCAAGAAAAACTGGTAAGGAAAAGCAATTATTAAAGAGAGAATTAAGGATAAGAGAGAGACATATATTAGCATAGATAGGAAGGAATATAAACTACAGAGAAATAGATGGGAGAGGACTGGAGTGGGATGAAGAAAAGAATAGCCTTGGAAAGATAGGGGCTTAATGAGACAGTAGAGCAATTGTAGCATTCTTCAGGAAGCTTCAGAGAAGCTGAGTGCAATAAATAATAGAAAATCTGTAGAAACAGAAACCTTACTTTAGGTGGAAATACTTTTTTAGTTATTATTTTAGAGAGATTAAAAAACATGGACTGCAGGGTACCGGTGGCTCACGTCTGTAACCCAAGCTACTCAGGAAGCTGAGATCTGAGAATCGCGCTTCAAAGCCAGCCCAGGCAGGAGAGTCCGTGAGACTCTTATCTACAATAAACCACTCGAAAACCAGCAGTAAAACCGGCGCTGTGGCTCAAGCAGTAGAGTACTCTCCTTGAGCTGAAGAGCTGAGGGATTGCGCCCAAGCCAAGAGTTCAAGCTCCACAACCAACAACAACAAAAAAAAGTAAATAAATAAAAATGGACTAAGTGCTATTTTGTGACAGCTAAGTAACCTTTTTGAAAATAAGATTTTTTTTCCTAAAAAGTACAATTTTACTAATCAAAGAGAGTACAGAAACAAGTAGCAAGCATATATTGGACAGGTTATCAAGTATAGAAATGCTGGGGCTGTATAGAAGGAAGAGCTAAGGAAGTACCTAAAACCAAGTGGTTAAGTGGTTAACTGGAGGAGGAGAAAGGGGAAAAGGCACCGGAAGGAATGCTCAATTAGGGTCTTCATTCTTCTTCAGGATATGTAGTATGTGGATCAAAGAACACCCACGACACATCACCAATGATGTGGTTCTAGTCTTCTTTGCTCTCTAAAAACATGGTTTATATTTTACTATAAAAGTTTTATTTATTTTAAAACACTGATTTGAAAATGAGCATGTGTTCCTCCTTATACCACTTCTGTAAGTAGGTTTAATAAGATAATTACTTGCTAATTCAGGAATAACAATAATTACCAAAGCCAAGTAAACATAATCCAGGGCAAACTGAGCCCTCTCCATCTATTTTAATACTGTGTTCACTGTATTAGAAAATAAGATTCAGTAACTGTAACATCTAGAGATACCAGGTGACAATACTACACAGTGCAGATATTTCCGTTCCTTACTGAACTAATCAGACAATAGGTACTCATTTATCTTACATTGGGAGAATATAACTATGATATCTATCTTTGAAGGCTACATGACTACATGAGTACTATCAAAATGTGAGAGGTATAGCTTTATATGAATGAATGTGAACTTCAAAGTGCAAATAAGTTATTCTCTAAGCACAACACATGCTTCACACCCTCTCTTTCAACGATGACTTATATAAAACATATAAATGAAATACATAAAACTCATCTCCATTAAAAATATATGTAAGTTGGACTCTACTGGTTCACAGCTATAATCCTAGCTAATCAGGATGCTGAGATCTGAGGATTGTGGTTCTTAGCCAGCCCAGGAAAGAATGTCCAGTGGACATTCAAAAAGTCAGAAGTGGAGCTGTGGCTCAAGTAGTAGAGCACTAGCCTTGAGAAAAACACAGGGACAGTGCATGAGCCTTATAATCAAGCCCCAGGTCTACCACACAGAGAAAAGAAAAAAAATCCATAAAAAACATGCACTCAATTGTTGATCATTAAAAATTTATTTTAATGTTTATGTTGTATATATCTTTTCTATTTCCAAGAATAAACTAGAAATTCTTATAAGCTGAAGAATCCATTTATTAATTCATTTACTCAGGATTAATTCTACAATGTGCTTAGTATTTCCCAGCGTTTTATCACCTCAGACTTTTTGAATAATGTTGGTCTTATGTAAAAGGAAGCCAAATATTAATAGCTCAAACTAATTTATAATTACTTTTCTCACATGGCCTAAAGTAACAGTTGATGCAACAACTCTGTTACTTCACTTATATCTCACTATCAACACATCTCATTCAATAACTGGGTCTGGAAGATGAAATATAATTGGGCATGTCTATAGGACATGGCTATTTGTAATGGGAAACTCCACCAAAATTACATAGATTAAAAACCTGTTGTTTATACAAAGAAATAATTATAATTACCCCTAAGCTTTTATTTTAAATTACTCTTAGCAATTGTCCAGGTCTATTATATCTGCAAGAAATTAGTAATTGGTACTAAAAGAAAAAATTCATCTTTTAAGTAATTTCAAAACAGTATTTCCAGGTTAAGACAGTAAGTAAAATTACAACCAAAATAACATCTACTATCACTTGTTATACATGTATTCAATCATAATACACAATAAAAATGTCTACTGTGCTATTTTGTTCTATAATAAGCATTAAAAATATATAGCAAGGCATAAAAATTCTATTTCAATATTTTCCTTGCTATTATACTGCTTTTCTATAGTAACTCAAAATGTTTAATATTTTAGTATGATGGAACAGATACTGACAAATTTGTGAGTTTATATTCATAGAACACATTATTTCCTTTATATATTTGTCTCCATACTTTTCTTTTACATCAACTTCAAAAATCCTAATCTAATTTCGCCTGGCTCATTTGTGCTAAGGTGGCAGTAGGATAGCAGAACTAGAGAACTAGAGAAACTAGAGAATGCAGAACAAGAACTTTAGGAAAATGTCTTCTAAATGTTTACTTTTCCAGTATACTTCATTTTTTTCTTTTAGAAACGACATTTTATTATGTTAATTTTTACCTGACAAAAATATGCAAGTTGACAAACATGATATAGATCCACTGGTGTGAGTGGGGTATGGGATGGAAAGTAAAAAAATTGGGCACTAGTGGCTTACATCTGTAATCTTACTCAGGAGGCTGAGATCTGAAGATCACAGTTCAAAGTCAGTCTGTGCAAGAAAGTCTGTGAGACTCTTATCTCTTCTAAACTACCAAAAAAAGCCAAAAGTAGAGCTCTGGCTCACATGATAGAGCATAACCCTTGAGCAAAAGAAGCTCAGGGACAGTGCCCAAGTATTGAGTTCAAGCCTCAGGATTGGTGCAAAAAATAAAAATAGAAATGAAGTAAATAAATGTAGTCAAGACAGAACTATAATTCTATTATATTATTTCACTTAGAAATGAGCAGTATTTACAAAGTCTTTAAAATGAAAACAATCTGTACTGTTAATGGAAAAATAATATGCAAGAATATTAGAAAGATGGAGGCATAAAAAGGAATCACAAAAGAGATGGAACCCTCATCTGTGTTCAAAAGCAAATGAGTTAAGAGACGCCAGTTGATTCAAGTTATTCAGAAACATAGGTATAAATATCAGAAGAAAATAGCTTATAGAGGTAAAAGGGCTTAACATAGAGAAGGATGAGAAGGGAGTATCAGGAGAGGAAGCTACTTTAATATATGTCATCAAACAATATTTGATTATTAAAATTCATGTATTATACTTCAATAAAAATTAATCATTTCAAGTTAATGTTTAGTATTCATATTTTATAGACATTTTTTGTTTTTCATCTTTTCAGTCTAAACCTCACAAAAGTTCAAAACTATATACCAATCATCGTTATGTGACTGTAATTGGAATAAAATGAAAAACTCCTAAGATTTTGTTCATTTATCTGATTTTCTTACCATTTAAAAATGATCAATAGTTACATAAATTAGCACTCTTTAGCTTTATTCATTCTCATCATTATAATGTTTTCTTGAAACTTACTGAAAGATATATTTACTTCTTTTTGGCTTTTTTTCCCTGAGTACAAAGTTTTGACCTCAGGGCCTATTTTTGTCAGGTAAAAATAAACATAATAAAATGTTATTTCTAAAAGAAAAAAATGAAATATACTGGAAAACTAAACATTTAGATGATATATAGAGCTTTATAATCTTCTAAAAATAGACACTGAATAAGTAGAAGTCATAAGGGGTAAATGGTTAGAGACTTTCATTATGAAAATTAAAAGCTTCATAATACTTAAATCTTTTAGAAACAAAAAAATGTTGAAAGAAAAATATAGTAGTGACAGTACATGATTGGTGGCAGAACAGAAAGGAACTGACTTGAAAATTCTAAATTTATGACATCAATGGAAAATGTAAAAGGATGAACAAAACCAAAATAAGTTATATTTGTGAATAAAAACCAACTCACTGAAAGCTATTGAATAATAGAAGGGTAGTGAGTATGGGGAAAATAAGAGTAAAGCAGAAGATCAATCTAATTAACACTGTGACCCTTTGAAAAATTAATATACATAAAAAATGAATGTCAGGAATGTACTACAGGTCCTATCTTCAGAAGTGAAGCTAGTGGGAGAGGTTAGGGTAAACAGAGAGTGGACGAGGGTCATAAAGTCAAAAGACTTTATGAGTGTGTATGAAAATAGAACAATGACCCTTGTTGGCTTGGCAAAGAGGGAAGAAGGAATGAAAGAAAGGGATGCAGGAGGAGCATCAACAAGGAACAATGCCTGCATACAAAATAAAACCTGTAGTACTGATCAATGCTAATAAAACTATGATGAAAAAAGAAAAAAAACCCTCTAAATTCTAAATTCTCAGGTACCTTACATTTCAGCTAAATATGTATGTGTGACTTCACACAGGTCACTTAATCTCTATGGCCCAAAGCCTCATCTGTAAAATGGGGATAATGCCCATGCACACTTCACTAGGATATTATATGCCTAAAGACATGGGACTTAGCATACATGTAACACTCCCTGATGTCAAGTGGAGGTCAGTAAATACCTATTCTTCTGTATTTTTTTATAAGCATTTTTATAAAAATGCTTCTGTATATTTTTATAAGCATTTTTATAAAAATGCTTCTGTATATTTCATAGCAAGAATAAAAGCAATACCTTTTTCACAGATAATAGTTTCTTCACATAGGTTCTTTTGAAGATTTATTCTAAGTAAAACTGTGATATAAGAAGCATGGAAACAAAGAAAATACAATGCAAGGAGCATCTAACAAGCAGCATTCTTTGTTTTATACTGACATGCTTTGTGGCTTATAAAGGTTCTATCATTACCACTGGATCAAAATTAAAATTCTAGGCATGCATCCAACTTTTATGATTATGTTCATTCTTCACTGAGCATGGGAAATGAACACTTTACAAATTACTTATTAAAATAGTCCCACCATCCTCTTACAAAGTTCATTTCCAAAAGAGGCCCTATCTAATCATGTAGTTGAGAAAATGAAAACTATAACAGGTTTTTTGCATCACATTTTAGGACTTTCAGCAGGGTAATAAAACCTTGTCTTAACATAGGCCTTTCTGAGGTCAGTCCACAGCAATTTTGTGAAGTTGCATGATAAATAATAAGAGAACAGACTAAACAAATTTCAAAAACATAGAACATCAACCCAAAATGATATATGACTATATTTTGAATAGAATTATATAAAGAATAATTGGGGGAAGACATTTAGTTTAATTATATTTTTTCTGATTGCAACATTGGCACAAATTCAATAATACTAATAAAAATCAGGTAATTGTTACCTCTGTGGCCTTGTTTGATGGTTCTAATCCAGTCATATTTGCTACCATTAACTGATGTAAGAGTTGAACTTGAGCCACACTTAGGAAGAAGTCCAGATTTGTGGTTATATTTACTTCCAAGGAATGGCCACACACTAAAATCTCCTGAAGGAAAGAAAAAGATTGAATACAGATAAAGAAATATGATAGCCTTCAGATAGTAATTTATCACTCTTACTTATTTGACTATTTCTACTTCCAAAGTCTACTGGTACTCAAGTTCATACTTTAAGGAGAAAAACAAAAATGGTGAGCACATCACTAGACATAGTTTAATGGATTAATTTATTAAATATTTATAAAGATTTGCTATGTGACATATTGCCTTATATCAGGTAACTAACAACAGAAACTTTTCACATCCACTTGGCCTTTTCATACTTCAAACTTCCATCACTATTTATTACATAACAATTATGAGATCCTGTAGCAGAGTGAGGTTCTGTAGCAGAATCTCATTTATCAATTCAAATCAATAAATACTTTCTAAGAATCTCCTAAGTAAAATAGTATGCTAAACACCTCCCAAGGACTATTACAAAAATAAGTTTGGTCTTGAAATGCAACCTACTCTTGAGGGCAGACAGATGTAAACCAGAGATAACAGGTGGGAAAGAACAATTGTAAATGAACTTACAAATGTATTTACATTTGTAAATAGTCATATAACTACTCTCCACTGGATAAAATAAAATGATTTATTACAAAGTAGAATGCTGAAGCCAAAGACAGCTAAACTAAAATTTCACTTCCTCAAACGGCTAAAATCTTGGCAGTATTAGGCAGATGTCCACTACTTAATTAGTGCTGTGTTGGACAACTCAGTCATTTGAATGTTTATCATTAGAAAACCACTTAGAGAAGGAAAACAAAAGAAAACGAAATCCAGAAGCTTCAGTTACTAAGCACAAGCCCTGTCTCTTGTTATGAGGCACATGTGGATAATTTTCAAAGCTTGGAAACATCCAACAGATCTTTTCCTCATTAGTGTCTTCCAAGGGAATGGATTTAAGGATACTATAACAGCTCCAAACTCAAACTAGATAGCTTACAGCAAATTTAACAGAGTCAGAAAAGACAGCATGTCTGAAATAATTATCCTTTTTTCTTTGGTTAAATGAATTTTCTTCTACAAGTTTCCTATGTCCACTTATTATGTTGGGATTTTATTTTATTCTTCAAGTGATGCTGATGAAAAAAAGGCTCTGGTTCAAAAGATTTGTTTAAAATATGATTTTTATATTTCCTAAGTGGATGAATTTTTTTGCTTGATTTGTGGCATAAATCTTATAAAATGGCAAATTATTGATCTTTTAGTAGTAGGTTAAATGATATGGATGTAATTGATACAATGGGTAGCTAATAGCATATATTTAAGAATAATTTTTTGATCAGTTCGATCCTTAAGAATCAAGAGGCCAACTGGGATAAATGTCTGAGGCAATAAAGGCATGTTTAGGCAAATGGGAAGGAAGGAATTTAAGAGAGACTGAAGCTGATATCCTAATTTTTGTGAATTCTTTGTCACCAAGTTTTGTGATCTCCTGCTGCATTCTCTTTAAAGTGGGAATGAGAGACTTTCTAATGATGTCTTCAAAAAGAAGATGAGGTAATTAAGCCGGAATGGTATTTTTATTATACTTTGCCATATTATTCTTATAATAGTTTCAGAATTTCATGATAAGTACTTAAGAATCCAAGGAAGAGTTTTCAGGAGCCCAGGCAGAAGAAAGTCTGTAAAACTCTTATCTCCAATAAACTAACAAAAAGTCAGAAGTAGAGCTGTGGCTCAGGTTATAGAGTTCTATCTTGGAAAATTCAAGGACAGTATTTAGTTCTTGAGTTCATGCCCCAGGACGTGCAAAAAAAAAAAAGAATTAGAGAATTGGGTATGTAAGGTTTGTCTCACATTAATATATAAAAACTCCTTTATTTAACAATGAGAAAATAAATATTCAAGGGAGAAGCTTGAGGATAATGATTCAAGCCTAGCCTGGACCAAAAGTTAATAAACCCTATCTCAAACAAGCAGGTATGTGACTCAACTTGTAATCCCAGATACTTGGGAGATAGATGTAGAAGAACCAAGGTCCAAAGCCTGTTCTAGGCAAAAGCACATATTTGATAAATAATCCTCCTTCCCAAAAAACCCAGACAGGGGTGGTATTCAAGTGGTGTAGTGTGAGCCTATCAACTGTGGAACTCTGAATTCTAAACTCTAGCACTGTTTAAAAACAAACAAACAAACAACAACAACAAAAAGACAGCAATTTGTGTGTATGTTTGGGGGAGGGGGCACAGTGTTGAGGCTTGAACTTGGCCTGAATACTGACCCTGAGATTCTTTTGCTCAAGCTAACATGCTACCATTTGAGCCACAGCTCCATTTCTGACTTTTTTTTGGTAGTTTATTGGAGGTAATGGTTTCAGAGATTTTCCTGCCTGGGCTGGCTTTAAACCATGATCCTGAGATCTCAGTTTCCTGAGAGTGAGCCACTGGTGCCTGGTAACATATTGTAAGTCAAGAGTGCATTTGAGCTGAACATGGTGGTATAGAACTCTACGGAAAGAATTATAGGGAGGGGAGGCAGAAAGAGTGTGAATTCAAGTCCAGTCAATGTAAAGTAAGATCCTGTCTCAAAAGCAACAATGACAAATTTAGCACTTAATAAAACTAGCCTACCAACATTGTGGCTTAGGAACCCAGTCTACAATGGTGTATCAGTAATTTCCTTCATGATAACATGGCTAATTGACATTGAACCTCAATGCTACTGTCCAGAATCCTAAAGTAGTGTCATTTTCCAAGCCGCTAATCCACTGAAAATTTAAAAAATATAAGTTGATCAGCTGAAAGTCAGGGCTGTACTTAAGTATTTAAACTATACGTGATTTTTTCAAAATTTGTCATGATAAGGTCTGTAACTATGAAAAAAGTTTATAATTTGCTTTCATTTAAATTATGGTAAATCTCATTATTATTATTTTAAGAAGTATAAGTTGGACCCACTAATTTATACAGGTCAAGTTACTTAATCCTTTTATGCGTGTTTCCTCATAATCTAAGGATGCTAACAAGATCTAAGGTAGTCAGTGTGAGAACTATGTGTTACCTGTCAGCATTGTAATTTTTTCATTAGAAGCTGTAGAAACTGAGTAGAGAGGCTAGAACCAGACCAGCTGGGTTTGAACTCTGGCTCTGCTTTAGGGAAAATCTGGCCAACTAACTATCTTCTCTATGCCTTAGTTTCCTTACCTATGAGATTTGGGTACTAGGAGCAACTGAGAGATTATTATGAGAATCAGTTGATTTATTATCTAGACAGCAATAATAAACAGTACTAGCAAGTACTCAGTAAGTATGGTTAATTGTTATGATTGATTAGTAATGTGACATCATGTGGGCTGAAACTGAAAATCCCCAAAATAAATCTAACCTCAATATGTAGATTTTCTGGAGAACTGATTTTGGTGAAAATAATGGCAGGTGCTGCAGTAATTCGAACAGAGAAGTCTGTCAAAATGGGGGTCAAAATAGCTCTTCTTTCTTGATGTCGCCGTATGCTGAAAGATAAAGTAAAACCTAAGTCATTACATTTTGTAAATTATAATTTTCATTGTTATATAAAACTTGGATGACAAATATGGATGACAAAATGCCATTATTATTTTGAGAGTTCCTATCTGTATATTTATACTTAGAACGTCAGTTCCATAACATATGAAAGCAAAAATTCTTCAGAAATTCAGACATAATTAAGCAATTTCATATTATTATTATCATCCTAGGCTCTTTCAAAGTATATTTTTAATTTTCTTCAACAATTATTTTCTTTTCACTCTTGTAAACAGTTTCATGTCTTCTGTTACCATGAATAACCTTGCTACTTTTAGTTCTTCTGACTTTCTATCTTACAACTTCCAGCTTTCCAATCTTTTCAGTTGCTCATGAACATCCTTTCACCACTGAGCTTGTTTTTAACTCTATTAACCAGGCTTCCTTAAAATAAGCCTATATGGGATGCAAACATTATTATTACTTCCATAGTAGCAATAAGGAAACAAAGCTCACAGCTATTCAGAGAGCTAAAGTTCCAGAATTGGGTCTGGAGGGTAAAGCTGATACCAGAACAAACTCTGGACTCTAATTGTTTGTTTTTTTTAAAACACAGTCTCACCCTTGACTAGTTATTTAGTATAATAGAAAAAAATGTTGAGAAACCATAGCTTGTGCTGGTACAAATCTTTAAAAAAAACCACTATCTGTAACCTTAGCCTTCATTTTATAAAATAATGTATCACATTTGCATTTTATTATACTTCTGATTTTTTGCTCTACTTCCACATTTCCTTCAAAACCTTCATATTTTCTATAAATATATCATTCCTATTCCTTCACATTATAAAACGATAAAGTTGAAATCAGAGAATTGGCCTAAGTTACTTCACAAGAAAGCCGAGATAAAATTTCAGCATTTCTAGATCCTTTGTGTTTTGCTTTGTTTTAAATAGGAGTACCCTAGAGAGCATTGAAGTCTTTTGTTAAATTTGCAATGGGCAGAGCTTTGTATGGTATCTGCCAAAAAAGCAAATTGGATCATCTGGTTCTGTGACACAGAAGTATTGAATTTCAAGAAAGTCAATTTTAAAGAATTAAAAGATCTGGTAAGTAGAGAGCAACAGGAAGAAGTATTAAAATCTGTAACTATAGAGGAAGGATTTAGATCCTGAGAGACATCATAATTATGGCTTAATAGCTCAAATTCCATAAAATAACCAATGTGAGAAACATATAACATCTGATGTGCTCTCACAAGGGAGTGCTAAAACATATGATATATTAACAATACCTTAAAATGGAAAAGATGGCAAGGAACCAAATAAGAACAAACATTAACTAAAACATGGATGGAAAAATGTACTTGTCAGTACTACATAATTTCCCTCATTTGTGTGATGAATCAAATCAATGACACAAAATATTAAAGATCAATAGCCATAGAAATAATAAAGACAATCAAGCCAATAATACTACAAAACTATTATTCTTGTTTTCCAGCACTAATCTTTCACTAGTGGTCTCTTTGGGAAATATTTGAAGTAATGGTAAAATTAAAAACAACAACAACAAAAGCCCATAAAAATTGTGTAGGCCAAGTGTTTTCAAGGATGAATCAAAGAAAGAAAGGAATAAGGACTGGTCATTGTGGCACATGCCCAAATCTCAGGAGGCAGAGATCTGGAGAAGTATGGTTGGTTCAAAGACAACCTGAGCAAGAACTTTGTAAGACCATCATCTTAATCACTAAGGTATGTGTGGTGGTTTATATCTTGTAACATAGCTTCTTTTGAGAGGCACAATAGCAGGAGTTGGGTCTGAGGTGGGCAGGGCAAAAACACGAAACCCTATCTAAAATATAACTAAAGCAGAAAAGAATGGGATGTAATTCAAGGGATGGTACCAAATACAAGATAATAAGTTCAAAATCCCATATAACAAAAATAAATAAATAGAAACACTGAAGAAATAACACAAATCAAAAAAAATAAAGTTTTTTCCAGTATCTTACTAGAGATTATATGGACTATGGTTCAAGATTAAAAAGAAAGAACTAAATCTGTAAGCACTGAATGACCGAGTTTTTTAATAGCCTCAGGATCTCACTTAGTAAACCAGGGAAATAGATTGAGAAAATGTACATCTGAGGACCCTGAAAAGCCAAGGAAGCAGTTTTTTGGTGGAAAAAATAACAGAGATCTCCCTGGAAAATTAAAAACAATAGGAAATCTCCTTTGTGGCTGTAATTAATGATGTATATTTGGTATAGGAATACCAATTGTGAATTATACATAAAAATGACATCAGGCTTTTGATAAAGGCCTGGAACTCCAGCTATGTGGAAGGCTTAAGTAGGAGGAATGAGGTTCAAGGCTAACCCCGGCAAAAACAAAGCAATAACCTATAACAGAAAAGTTTGGGACACAGGCTTATGTAGTAAAACATTTGTCTAACGAGAAGAGAGAGACAGAGAAGAGAGAGAAGAGAGAGAGAGAGAGAGAGAAAGAGAACAGAAAGAGAGAAAGAGAAGAGATAAAGAGGGAGAAAAAGTGGACAAAGTAAGTAGAACCTTTGAATACTGCTGTTGGGGATTCAAATAGTTCTCCAGTTCTGCTCTGTGGAAAACAATCTGGTAGTTCCTCAGAAAGGCTGAACATACAATTACCATGGCCCTGCCATTTTACTGTTAGGTATCTACTTATACTTAAATGTACTCAATCAGGTAATTCAAATTACAATAGCTGCAAGGTGAAAATGGCCCAAATACCCACCAATGGAGAAACATATTATGATACATATACAGTAGAATGTACATTAGTGGATGGCAAAAGTCTAGGAACAGAAGAATGATGAAGAGAAATTGCCGAACAGAAAAGGGGTTTTAAACATGAGGAAATCCAGGCACTGGTGGCTCATGCCTGTAATCCTAGTCACTCAGGAGGCTGAGATCTGAGGATCATGGTCCAAAGCCAGCCCAGGCAGGAAAGTCTGTGAGACTCTTATCTCCAATAAACTGCCAGAAACCAGAAGTGGCCCTGATCAAGTGGTAGAGCACTAGCCTTGAGCTGAAAAGCTGAGGGATAGCACTATGCCCAGAGTTCAAGTCCCATGACTGACAAAAAAAAAAAAAAAAAGAGGAAAATGTTTTGGAACCGGATAGAATTAGTGCTGTCGAATACTATGCAATACTAAATGGCATTGAAAAATTACCTAAAATAGTTAATTTTATGTAACATGAATTTCATTTCAATTATTAAAACACAAACACAAGTCAGGCATCCAATACAGTTTGTTAAATACATTAAAGAATGAATATGAGAGGTATAACTGAGTTAAGGCTAGGTAACTATGGGTCATTTATTGACCATAAATACTAGGACAACATAGAAAATAGGCTCATCTTTTTATTGATAATATAATTTGTGTCTTTTTGAGACATACTGTTCTTTCAAGTTTCATGAGATGATACCTGTTAAATTTGAAAACAAGGAAAAAGATAACTGAGGGGGCATCATGCTGGTTGATATTATTCAACTTCTAGAGATTAGGGTCCATGTACAGAATGCTGTGGTGTGTTACTCAGGCACTCCACTAAGGATGAAAATATATGTTCCTCAGCTGTGATGAAAATTACCTACTGGTAGCTCAGTAGATGTTTGCCTACCCTGAAATTTATAATGGATGGCTATGCATGCTTCTACACAGAACTTTACACCTTAGTGGTTTGTTAGTAGAAAGCTATAATCTTGCAATATAAAATTATCTTGAACTCCTATTACTTTCTTTCTAGTAAACCATTTCTTGAGTAAGATAGCAGTTGTTCTCTACAAATCATTTTCAGGACAAATTTTTAGACATATTTTCTGTTAACATAGCTGCTTTGGTTAAAGAGAAAGAGAAAGCACAAAACTTTACATTGTATTTTTTACTTTTATCTTTTTTGAATTTTAAGTAGACCAGAAAAGCTAAAATAAATGATAAAAACCTGACCCCGAATATGACAGGTTTCAAGTGAAAATACAAATGTATTTTTTTAACCTGAAGTGGATCTCTCCATCAAATATTAACATCAAAAAAATCTGACACAATTCAAAATGTGTAATTATTACAATGCAACACTGGTAGGACTAGTAAGTTTCCAAGCAAAAGCATCCATTACAATTACAAAATATATTTTATCTTTGTAATAAAAATGGAAGGAATACTAAAACACTTAGGTATGTAAAGATCACCAATTGTTCTTACAATGAAACTAGAGTTTGAAATTTTCTCAATCATTTCCTACCTGCTGGCCATATTCCATTCAAGGGCTGGATTTTGAGAATTCCTTTCATTCTCTGTTAACACACCCCCTGTGGCACTTTTTTTTTCTGGTTTTAGCTGATCCCATTGAGCAGTACCAATATTGATGGACTGCAGGTCTATTTGGTATTGTCTATCTTCAATTTCTGACCCAGGATCTCGAAGAATTCCTAAGTTCAAAGCTCTCCTGTAAAGGCAATTAAAATAAGCAGGTAAAAATCAACACTCTATGTTTATTTTGCTTACTAGTAAATACTGCTACCATTTCTAACGATTTCAAATTATGTTAGTCTACTGCACATTACTACTGTTTTCAAATGCCTGGGCAAAAAAAAAGGGAGTTATTTTGGATCACACAATGTCAGAGGTTCAGTTTTTTACAGTAGAGAAGACTTGGGGGAACGCAGCAGATCACAAGATGGCTCCAGATACAGAGAAAGAAAATGTCTGCACTAATGTGTTCTCTCCAACCTATGTGATAGTGATGTTCACATTTGAAGGTCTTCTTTGAATTCTCTCTCTCTAGAAATGTATATCTCATAGATATATCCAGAGTTGTGCTTTACGAATCTAAAATTTCCAATTCAATGAAGTTGATAATCAAGATTAATGATTACTCAAATTAATAAAGTGGGTTAATTAGCTCTTTGAGACAGACATTAAAAGTTTATTATATATTATGATTTATAAGGGATTCAAAATTTATCAAGTATAATCTACATGAGGGTTTCTTATATTATTCCGGAACTTTACTCTTATTCTAAATACTTTTACTATGTTTTTTAATTGTAGAGATGATTTCAGGTTCTATATGAACATTTCTACCAAAGAGAAAACAATTCAGAGATGCTGAGAGATAGCAAAGCTATGCGTTTTGTTTTTATTTTTTTCCATAAAATCCTTTCACAATGCTAATCTTCTCCCTCTGGATTTCACTCTATTGTTAGAAAAGGGAATGAATGCACAGAACTTAAGGGATTGAGATTCAAATTTGATAAGAACAAAATTTCAGTCTGGAAATCTGACAATCCTGTGAGATGACAATGGCTAAGGTAAAAACAAATACTCTTGGAATGAGCTCCATTTCAACTTGAAGGATTTTCCCAGATTAGGCTCCATGTGAAATGGGACATTCATTCACAGACAAAATTTACAACTTACCCACATAGCATACTAAGGTATGATGAGTGAAACACAGCAAAAGTAGTAAGAATACATCCTCCAAGACTTTTAAATAGTACACTAGTAGATATAAAATTTTGTTCAAACAGTAAAATTATATTCTCAAAATAGGAAAAATGAAGATACAAGAACACAGAACAATGCAGAACTACAAATATAAGAATAGAATTAAATTGAAAACTCAAGCAGATTAAACTCAACTAAAGTAATGGCACATTAAAAGATTTGAAGGAATCCAAAATGCAATTAAAAGAAACAAAGGAATCTTGCACATTAATGTTAAAATACAGAGAGAGTAAAGGGAGAAAGTTTTTAAAATGTCTAGTTAGATCTTGAGGGCAAAAATACAAAAACTAGGGGAATAGGCCTTATTTGAAGAGAGAAGTCTGAGAATTATTCTGTAATTGTACAAAAATACCAAAAAATCTCATAGCTAAACAGGCCAAAGAATACTCAGAAGTAGCAGTAAGAAATTGATAAATTTTTAACCAATATGATCTTCATCAAAAATAATTAAAATAATGCCTAAACTGAGAGAAGGGTAAAAACAAGACACTGATAATAAAGTATATAAACTTAAAAGAGAAGGTAATAGTATTGTTAGGAAGAAAAAAGATTAACTTCAGAATTTACTAGCTAGGAACCTGGAAAATAACAGACACAGAAAATATAATTTTTAAATAAATAAAAAAATTAGGATGCAAGAAAAAAAACAAAGTTGAACAAAAGAAAGATGTAGTAAGAATACATAAAGAATGCTGACATTATAATAATCAAGATACTCTAGTTAACAACTATTTGACTAGATTGAATAATGATTCAGTACAAATGAAAGTTAAGATAATTCCAGAACTAGAGTACATATATACCTCAGTAGTATGAGTGTGTACATAGCATATGTGGTAAGCCCTCAATTTCATCCTAAACACTGAACACAATTCCAAATTTACTTGAAAAATTAACTTCAAAAAAATTTTTTAAAGAAGTGGCACTGTGGCTCAAGTGGTAGAGTGCTAGCCTTGAGCTGAAGAGCTCAGGGACAACACCCAGACCCAAAGTTCAAGCCCCACACTGTTAAAAAAAAAAATTAGTACAAAATATTTTTTTAATACTAAACCTGATAGCTGTACAGAAACAATGAATCTATCATCACCCATAGGAAATTTTAACCTATCCCTCTCAGTAATGGACTTAGCAAATTAAAAGAGTACAGATAATTTGAAAATCTAATTAACAACTTTGATAATATAGAACATATAACCTGACAACTGGAGAATATATATTTTCTCCAATAAAAAGGAACAATTATAAAAGTTAATCATCAGTTAAGTAATAAAGTTAAGTTCAACATATTTTAGTGGATTAATATCTTATAGACTATATCCTCTGAGTACAAGGCAACTTAGATATTTTACTAGAAAATCAGTAGCAAAAATTGAAAGTCTGCTTTATTGAAGAACTTTGCTTCATACACTATAGTTTCAGAACATCAGAAATGAAAACATTATTCTAAAGAATGGTATCTTGCTAGGAATTTAATCCAAGGAAAAGAATCATAAGTAAGAGGTAGGATGCCTAATATTAACAATGGCTGGCTTTAAAATGCAATGTAAATAATTTACAATAAAAACATTGTATTAATCCTTCATTTCCTAATTAAATTCTTCCTAGAAATGTTTGCTATCATAAATCAGGATTGCAAATTCACATTACTTCTAAAAGCTGTATGAACTCTCATCTGTCTCTTTATTTCAGCCTTTAAAACCTGTTTAGTAATTCAAATCAGAAGATAGAGTGAATTGAGAGGCTCATACTAACTTACATTGAACATGAAAAACTACTTTACTGGCTAAAATGTAGGAGCTAAAGTTATAATTGCTTCCCTCTTCTGTCTTCTCTCAAACTATTTAAACCATTCAACAGGTGGTGTGGGAGGACAAACTAAAGTCTGCAATAGTTGGTCAATAATGTAATCATAAGGAACCAAAGACTTTAAGTGTATAACAGGAAACATAGCTTTAATGTTTTCCTTTTTTAAATTGATTTAGTCTGGGCAGGCCTTTTGTATGTTTACATAAGGAACAGCTCATGTTGAACCATTTACTGCTCACTGCTGAATAGGCATATCTCAGGAATTCACTGTAAAGGAGTCAAAATCATTCGCTGATAGCTCAATTTCGATCTGCAAAATGTTAAACAAGCCAGAAAATAGGAATGAAAGGCGTAAAACTTTTGTCTTGATTAACCTATTAAATTTACTATCAATCTTCATAGATGACAGTAATTTAGTAAATGAATGGGGTAGAAGATCAAATGGCAACTTATTAGACTGAAACCAATGCTGAGTTCAATGACAAGTGACTTAGGGCAGAATTTTTATCTTCATCCTGCAGAAGAATCACCTAAAACCTTTTTAAAAACATTCTGCTCCTAATTAAGAATCTCCTAAAGATTCAGATTCAGAAGGTCTGGACTAAGAGGTGAGGCACGTACCTTTTGTCCTCTTTGCTTTTTACACAAATTAGCAACTCTATTGATTTTAAAACCATAGTTGATACTTGAAGAATCACATCTTTGTGACTTGAGATATTTATATATCTGAATTTAGGTTAACACAGAAAAAGGAACAATAAAATGTAAATATCTATATGAGACAAAGAAATTCATATTTGTCCTGATTCCTTCATCAAGCTATCTAGAAGTATCTCTTCTTCAAGGTTAGTGTCTCTGTTAATTCACTCCACTCTTTTTTTTTTAATTAATTTAATTTTATTTTTTTTTTGTGAACATACTGTACAGAGGGGTTACAATTACATGGGCAGGATAATGCGTACATTTCTTATCAAGCATTGCAGCCTCCTCCTTTGTTTACCCTTTACATCCCTTCCCTACCTCCCCCTTACCCCCCCCAATCCTCCCCCCACCCCCCCCCACCAACGTTGTAAAGCTTGTTTTTCGACATGACAACTTGTACTTCTCATTGTTGCAACAGGTCCACCTGTATCCTTAAACGACTTGTTTTTCCCCCTTGAAAGCTGTGTTATGTGTTTTTCTTACTTCCATATACACATTACATAGCATGAAATTCAATTAATAGGAGATATTCTTTACTCTTTTCATTTATTGTAGAAAAAAGATAAATTGCTTTTCTTTTCCTTTCCTGCAACTTTTGGCTTATGGCTAAAGTAATGCTCAAATAATTCTTCACACAGAAGAGAGACAAAAAGACACTTGCCATAAGAGCCTATAACCACTCTGGAGAAACTATCATCCTTTCTTCCACATTTCTGGAAGTAAGAATCTCATTAATTTGTATACCACCTATTTTCAATAGTAAGTAAGCATAATCAAGTGTCACTAATAACTTCTCTGAAACTTTCCCAGAAAAGGTCCCCAATGGATTTTCTAAAATTGCTCAGACCTCATGGGAAATTTTCAGTCATTAACTCAGAAGAACACTACATAGCAATTCAATACAATAGAATTCAATTCAATTCAATAGAATACCAATACAGAATACTGGTGAGGAACAAAGACTGCAAAGTTTTTCTCCTTCAATCCATAATTTTAGCTATCCTATCTACCTCCTGGTGCCTTTGGGCAAAATGTGGTTCCAGTGCTTCATTTTACTCATCTTAAAGTCAAGTCATTAGAGAAGTTAAATGAGTAAATTCATTCACAGCAATACGCGAAGCATTTTATTTTCATGATTTTGCTCATGAATTTTTATGTAATCACAATTATATTCAAATTTTGGTTCCACTACTTAACAAATTAGGCATTCCTAGGAAGTCTACTAAATATCACTATCAGTTTCTTCCACAGGGGGATAATAATACTTACTCTAATCTACATTTCTTTGGAACTGAATGTGGTCACTTTAAGAATGGAGGTATAGGGGCTGGGAAGATGGCTCAGTGGTAGAGGCCCTGGGTTCGATTCCTCAGCACCATATAAACAAAAATTAAAAAAAGCGGGAAGTGGCGCTGTGGCTCAAGTGGTAGAGTGCTAGCCTTGAGCTGAAGAGCTGAAGGATAGCGCCCAGGCCCAGAGTTCAGGCCCCATGAACGGATCCAAAAAAAAAAAAAAGAATGGAGGTATGTAAAAATGATGTTATTGTTGCTATCAGTGAGAAACTGGACTGATTTGTAGTTGAATCTATATAATGATCTTATTATCATTATAAAATGTAAAAGGACACTAATGGCACAGAGACATCAATTTAAAGAAATGGGCCTTTAAATTACTTTTGGGGCTGAAACGAAGAATCTTTTCTCTATATCTCTAACCAAGTGCTAAATTACTACTAAATTATTTGTCAAACATTTCACATTATCAAAAGAAAGGAGAGGTACATAAAATAAAGTAATAAAAATATACCTAAAATTTATTTTTACTTAATAGAAAGCTTTTAGTGAAGGGACATGTTTAGCTTAACAGATGAATTTATTTGTGTCTAATAATAAATTTCATACATTTTCACTTACATTAATATTAACACATATGTGTAAACATATATGTATAAATAATGACAATATAGTTTGCAGGATCCATTAAATCTTTTAGGTAACTTGAGACTACTTCCCACTAGAATACAAATATGTATCTATTTCTAATACAGTCTCATTGCTTAAGCAAATAAATTAACCATCTACTTTGATGTGGTTTTTAAAATTTTTTTTGCAGCTATCAGACATCATTTTGAACTAGCACATCCTCATTTTCCAACTAATTTTACTCATGGATTATACTGCCCCAATGATTCAAGAAGCCATGGTATATAAAAGATACAGTAAACGTGAAAGTGTGTAAACCTATACTCATTTTTTCACCTCCTGACTGACAATGAAAAATGTGTTGCTGCAATCAAAGAACCTATGCATGATCTAATAAACACAAAGTAAGAGGGTTATTAGGATGTAGATGGATCATTTTCTCATTTTCATAAAAAATATGACACTGTTCCTCAACAAAATTTATTTTCAGTTTTCTGCACACTTAACTTAGAACAAGATCTATTTTAACTTAGAACCAGATCTATTTTCTTTTGTGGTGGCAAAAATGAGAAAACAGCATTAACATTATAAGACTTGGTATGATACAGATGTATAAAAGACTATGATAAAGAATAATAGAGACTTGAGAAAAACATTGCTAAATGGACTTGAACTTATTTAATTACTCTATTCAAATAATACCTATACAAGGTATGTCTCTAGTCACATGTTAGCATATATGGTTCAATTAAATCGTTTTTATAATTAATTTTACATAAATTTGTCATGACATTTTCACAAGACAAAGTTGGCAATATGACTAATATAGTAAAAGAGGAAAAAAATCTAAGTTCCATGATATTTAAATGAGCTAATTAAAATAAATACAAAATTTAACAGCAGCAAATGCAAAATTCTATATAGCACAGATGAGTCTAATAACATACAGTATGTGGAAAAGATAGCTTGGAAGCACTTCAATAGCACTGAAAGCACTGTTGGATATAACTGTAGCCTTTAAGCTTTTTATTTGCTCATTCTTCTTCCCTCCATTCCTGTGCCCCTTTTGCCTACCCACCAGAAGGTGTTTCCACTTCCTAGAATCTATTTTGATAAACAGTACTATTGTCTTTTAATTTTTAAATAGCATAACATACATCACACAATGCTCTAAAGTCTCACTAACAATCTTTTCCTCTAACAAGATAATTCTTAAATACCATTCTTTCATTTATATTCAAATATCAAATTTTAGGATCAGTGAATAGTTTTAATTCATGTAATAATATAAAATTAGTCATTGACAACATAGGATAAAGAAAAAATTGAGAACATTACAAAAATTTATTATGTGTTTTTACATAGAATTGTTAGAGATTACTAGAACATGTACTTTGCATAAAAGTTAAATTCATAAATAATAGAATCCTGAATAGTAAACAGTGCTGAAGTTAACTGTAATTGCCACATCGGTTATTTTGAAAGGCTAACTGTAAACTTAGTAGCTTTTCCTTAAGTTTTCTTAGGTTTCTAAAAACTGTAGTAAAATAAGCACAAGTAGTCTATGTGTTCTTATAACAGACAGTCATGTCTCTGTTTGCACAATGTAACTTCAACATACTTCTTCTGCAAACTCTAACATAGCTACTGATTCTATTTTAGAAACATGAATCACCCAGACCTTTACTTAAACTAGAGTTATCCATATCTTTATCGAAAGTTTTACTGACTTATCTACACACTATTTTCAAATTCAAGTCAAATATACCATTGAGAATTCTGGAAAATTCTCCTAGTGTTTGTAACATTCTTCCTCTACTAAGCAATTATTAACCATTATTCTCTACTAATAATATCAACTAAGATAGTAATTACAACAGTACTTAACACCAACAGTACTTAAAATCAGTCCTCTAAAAAATGTTCTAAAACAATAACAAGAGCCAGAAGTATTCATGGTATTTAAGCAGAAAAAGTAGGTTCTTAGTTTTTTTACTTATGCAGTGAAATACTACTGTGTCATTCCTATATAAAGATGCATTTAACCAAAATATTTAAATGATGCTCAATACACACACACACACACACACACACACTCATGCATACACACATGCATGCATGCACCAGGTTTAAGGACTAAATGACTGTTGGGTATGCTATTGGTAACCTATGAAAAGTTTTAACCAATCCTAAAAGCCAGGTATGTCTGGCTCGTGCCTGTAATCCTAACTACTTAAGAGGCTAAAATCTGAGGATTGCAGTTTGAAGGCAGCACAGGTAGGAAAGTCCATGAGACTCATCTCCAATAAACTACTGAGAAAAGGCCAAAGTGGTGCTGTGGCTCAAGCAGTGGAGCATTAGCCTTGAGAATAAAGCAATATACATTGTCATAGAAAGGGTAAATATTAAACAATAAAGGAGCTATGATCATGTATTGCAAACAGTAATTTTTTAAATCTTAAAAAGTGGAAAGAAAATGGCAATTTTATTTCCATTATATATTTGAGGCTTTAGATATTATTTTAAACCTTGTCTTTCCACTTTTTAAAACTGTAGTTATATCATTCAAATTTGTCTTTAAAAAATAAAGAAATGGAGCTGATTCAGGTGACTAATACCTGTAATCCTAATTACTCAGGAGACTGAGATCTGAAGATCATGGTTCAAAGCCATTCCAAGCAGAAAAGCCCTTGACACTCTTAAATCCAATTAACCACCAAAAACATAGAAGTGGAGCTGTGCCTAAACAGGTAGAGTGCTAATTTTGAGCAAAATCACTCAGGGACACGGCCCAGGTCCTGAATTCAAGCTACAGGACAGGCACATGAATGCACATGCAAGCAAGTGCACATACACATGCACACACACATTCATAAAAACAAGAAACTATTATTCAGATGCATATTCAAACAAGACTAATTTGAAATTTTACTGTGCAACTCATTCAATTTTCCATTTATACAGAAACATGTAAATAGGTCATACTGCGCATTCAGTTTGTAAAAGCTGTCATTCACTTACCAAATATTACCAAATATCTAAATCAAATTCCATGCCAACAGATACAATTTCAATGTAGGGACATTCCATTATTATTTTTTTTTTTTGGTCCGGTCGTGGGGCCTGAACTCTGGGCCTGGGCCCTGTCCCTCAGCTCTTCAGCTCAAGGCTAGCGCTCTACCACTTGAGCCACAACGCCACTTCCGGCTTTTTGCTTATGTGGTGCTGAAGAATCGAACCCAGGGCCTCCAGCATTCAAGGCAAGCGCTCTACCACTGAGCCACCTTACCAGCCCCGGGACATTCCATTATTATACTAATCAATCCTTGATTTACATTTTAACAAGTCTGTGTCATTATAGTCAGTCATTGCTTAACCCACAGTAGCTTGCCATTTTACTGCTTTTGAACAGGTGAGTTGAGATGAAAGAAAGGGTATATTCATCACATTTTTTTTCACTGAAGGTGTATTTTGCTAATAGCAACAGTAACAATGCTTATTTCCTGTAGGATTCATATATCCACCAATACTGCCTGACAAAGCTAGCTTCCTCTTAAAGTTTACATACCTATGGAGCATTATGGGAAGAAAACTTTGATTTAAAAAAGCAGCTCTACAAGGAACAGTAGGGAGGATCTAAACAGCATGTGCCTACAGTAATCTTAGTACTGGCAGTCCCAAATACTGAATCATCTCTTTCATGATAATCACAGTCGCCAAGATGATTACTGAATTATGAAAAATAAATATTTTAATGAAAATAAGAGGTACTGTTTAAAAGAAAACAGTATCCTTAATTATAATAATGCTGCTAGGTATGGCTAATAACCCTATACATTAAAGAAGATCGAACTTTAATGACCTGGACCACATCAGGGTCACAATTGGTAGCAGAACATTGATCATCATATAAAAGCCACCAAACACATGAAAGGAATTACAGTATACCACACATCAAACACTTTGGCTTGGTTCTTCCTTCCTCTAATCCTACAGACAGGAAATATTCTACATTGCCTTTGAGGTGACCAGACAGATTTAAAAGTACTCCCTTTTTAAAGAAGCATTGGAATACTGCAGTTTTCTCTAAAAAGAAGAGAAACTGCAGCTCAGCATTATTGCCACTATTGCATTACATTTCCACTTGCAGCACAGAGGTGGAGCTCCAATGTTGAGGTACTGTAACTGCATAATTTCCTTTTCAAAGGTTTTGTTAAAAACTGTAGAGAATAAGTATGGAAAAGTATATTTTTACACTGTGGATGATTAAAAATCATCCATAAATAACATGGGGTTGCCTAAATACCATTGTAAGTAAATGTACTTTAACCTATACCATCTTATAAATCACCTGAATATTTTTAGGTTACCAGAGTAAAGGTTTAATCTGTTTCAGACATCACAATACTTTAATCTGACAATATACAAATGATGCTGATATACTATTAAAAATTTTTTAAAGATGAGCATGTATTTTCAAATAAAATAATTGAATGAAAATGGATGAAAGAGAGATTTGAGTGGAAGGATACTTTGCCCAGGGAATTATCTATCATAACATTTCCTAGAATAAAAAAGATAAAATTTGACTTGATTTTATTGTTTCATTTTACAATGTAAATGTTTATAGCATTTGATTGTATACCAGATAATAAGATATTAAAGGATTATTTTTCTGTGTACATCATCAATATCTCTTCTGGAACTAAACTTTACAAATGACATTATAATTTTATAAGCCTATGTGTTATATTTCTCTAGTTTTTGGACAATTCTTGAAAGTTTAGTGGTACTATACCTCAGTTTTATCAGGTGTTGTTTAAAATCACCTGGAAATACTGAGGTTGTGTTTCACTGAACATAAACTTCATGGATTCCACTCAGAATTTAAGTGACTAGGATTCCATTCAATTTCACCTGCTGTCCATAGCATGTCTGATAAGCTGACATGGGACAGGGGTTCTTTTCACTGTTATATCAGTTTATCAAGCCCATACCTGCACAACAGTCAATACAAGTAAAGGAAAACACAGCCGCAGAATGTAAGTAATTGTCTTATTTAGAGAAGCTCTGAACTCCACAATCAATATATAAATATGAATATAACAATTTTCACTAAATGACCATGGCAATAAATGATCTAGATTAACACTTGTCCAAAAACCTTGTGTAATAGCCACAGATTAAAAGATTAACACTAGGAATTTAGTTAATGAATGGTGACTTGATCTTTTAGCTATATTCAGATATTTACATGGAAAATATTATAGTGGATGATATATGCATAAAAGCATAAACACATATATAATACATATATGATATATGTATTCTCTATATTTACATGTATAATTTTATTCTAGTATATTACAAGCTGATGTTAAAAGGTATACTACAATTATGACTAAATATTTACATTTTAAATTGCATTACTTAACCTTGAATCAGAAACTATGTCAGGTAGATTTATAGATGACAAATTATGTTGAAAAAAAAAATCTTCATCATTCAAAATTTGACGCTAACATTTGGTTACACTAAAACTAATCTATTGCTACAGTGGTCAGAACAGTGGTTAGATCTGGCATACAGGTACTACCTGCTGAGACAGTAATGAAGGACTCTGGGATTGAATATTATGTACAAGTGGTTATATACAAATGGTTAACATATTTTCCTAAAGTAAATTATGATTTAATAAAAAAAGATCTGAAAACTCTGTAAGCCAGAAAAAAATTAGCTGACACTATTTAATTTATTTTTATAACCATGCTTATACATTTTATCACCTTTGTCAATGTGGGATGTTTTTAAATTTATTTTTGTTTAACGTTAAATATTAGAAGTGATGGGCAACCATAGGTTTTCAGATTAAGCAACTGTCTATCTTCAACAAGGCTATTAATCAGTGTAAGTATTGACAGTGAACAAACAGGTATCCAGTAGTTTATCCTAAGATAGTAAACTCAGTAGACACAAAAAAAACTAAAAGAAAGATAAGCACGTGTATTTAAGAGTTACTGATTGGTGTTTTAGAAAAATAATTACTGCTTTCACATAAAACCTACACGGGTATCTTGGGCACAATATTTTACCTTACTAGTGGTTACCAAGTATTCTTACATAATATAGATAGCTAAATTATTATTGCTCATGTAATATTAAATAAAAGGAAGATGGTTGCTTTCTAATTATCTTTCTAATAAGCTTCTTTCCTAGTGGTAGAAATAGGGGTTCATGGCTAAGTATAGATACTAGTTAACACAGTAAAATGGATCTTTCTTAATCTTTCTTATATGAAGCTTTACCTCACGTTTGTGAGGTAAATTCAAAATTTACCAAAATATTTTTATCTACCTACACAAACACACAACACACTCATCCATGACTAACTATAGGAGTAAATATACAATTCACTATTTAGCTTTTCAATCATTGTTATCAATGGGAAAATGTAATTTTTTTTATATCAGAAAGAGAGTAGTTTTAAGATCTGTCTTATATGTCAGTACAGTGAACAACTACTATATTCCTAAAATTTTAAACACTTTTTTCTTCTGTGCCAGTACTAGGGGTTAAACTCAGGGCCTATGTTTTAGAGGTTTTTGACCAAGTCTAGTACTCTACTTTTTGATCCATAACTCCATTTACAGGTTTCTGGCAGTTAAGTGCAGATAAGATTCTCAAGGACTTCCCTGCCTTGTCTGGCTTTGAACCTCAATGCTCAGGTCTCCGCCTCCTGAGTATCTAGGATTACAAGGGTAAACCAATGGAACCGGCTTCATTTATATATTTTTAAGGCATATTTTAAAGACATGCTATGCTTCCTGTCATTTGTCTTCAAGCCCAGAAATATTTATATAACAAATACCTATAATCTGGGCTGGGAAGGTGGCTCAGTGGTAGAGCACTTGCCTTGCATGCATGAGGCCCTGGGTTCGATTCCCCAGCACCACATAAGCAAAAAGAAAAAAAGCCAGAAGTGGCGCTGTGGCTCAAGTGGTAGAGCACTAGCCTTGAGCTGAAGAGCTGAGGGACAGCGCCCAGGCCCAGAGTTCAGGCCCCACGACCGGACCCAAAAAAAAAAAAAAAAATACCTATAATATTAGTGCCTCAACAACAGTGCTCGATCAGGTACTAATATAGTCTATGTATTGTTATAGTTTTATTTTCCAGTGTATTTAATATAAGCAAAATATTATGAAAGACTATAAGCTAGATTTCTACTAAATCCAAACATTTTGTCATTTATTCTATAGTAGCTCTCTAATACGAAATTCTAGGGAATAGCATAGAAATACCAATGAAAGAGGGAAATGTATTTAAAAACATTAAATAATTTATAAAACCAGAATTTATGATGATCCAACTCTATTATTGAGGTAGCTTTTGGCAGCAAACAGAAAATATATTAATGAAAACCTACATCATGCTACAGGAAATCACAAAAGATAGAGCTACTTTGGTGAACAGAAAATATAAATTCAAACCCTTCAACCATATTGGCTAAAGAATATAACAAGAAATGAAACTTCACTGATATTATTTTCAAACAAATGTTTAGCCAAGTTAATTTAAATACCTACTAATCCCAAATCTCTCTGACTTGTGAAAAGGGGGTTATTTGTAACTAACACTAAGCACTATAGAATTAGGGTCATAATGCCTAGATATGAAAAATACCTCTCCAAAAACTAACACAGTGAAACTTTGAGAAAATTTGTATGTAAGGAGAATTAAGAAGAAATTATAGGCTGCAAGGAGGAAGGAGAACATTGTTTTCAAGAGATTTGTAGAATTTAATCTTTATATCTGGAAAACTTAGTATTAAGGCTGATGGTAAGCTAGGTTTTAGAAGAAAACATAAAAGCATAAAGGAAAATGGCAAAACTAGAGCTAAATTCACCAGTAATCAAGAAATGCTATGGTGAGCATTTCCATAAAAATGATTTTTCTATTCTTAAAGAAATATGATTTATTGAAGTACACAGACATAACTGTTAATGATGCTAAGCTCATCAATGGAAGGACTTTAGTTGCAACTATGAATTGCTATTGTTCCTGTTGAAGTATATATGTCATGAAAAATTAAGGAAATCTCTAGAATCAGGCTTGGTGGTTCATACCTACAATCCTAGCTAGTCAGGAGATTGAGATGTGAGGACCTTGATTTAAGGCTGTGCCTAAGCAGGAAAGTTCTTGAGACTCTTTATCTCCAATTAACCATCAAAAAGCCAAAGTGGAGGTGTGACTCAGGGTGTAGCCTTTAGCAAAAAAGCTAAAGGGTGGCCTCCAGGCCCTTAGTTCAAATCCCATTTCAGGCACAAAAAAATTAAAGTAATCTCAACCATGCCTTTTATTAGTCATATCAATCTAATGTTATTTCATATTGGGAACAACAGCCCTTTTCAAAAGCCCAGATGAGTGTTAGAAAATACACTGAAAATATACATAACAGAAGAAACAAAGTAGGAGTATATTGTTAGGATGTTAATGTATAAAACAACTGTAGGGACTGAGAAGGTGGCTCAGTGGTAGAGTGCTTGCCTAGCATGCATCAGGCCCTGGGTTCAATTCCTCAATACCACATAAGCAGAAAAGGCTGGAAGTGGTAGAGTGCTAGCCTTGAGCTGAAGAGCTGAGGGGACAGTGCCCAGGCTCAGTTCAGGCCCCACGACCGGGGAAAAAAAAACAAAAACAAAAACAAAAAAACTCCAACAATTGTAGCATCTGAAAATATCCTTCAAGTTCATTAAGGGCTATGTATTTAAATCAGTTAAGATAGTTGACTCCATATTTTTAGCAAACTGTGATTTAAAAAAATCAGAAAATTAATTATACATTAGAGTTCAGAAAATTAAAATACACTGTATGGTATCTCATCAAAAAATTTGTCGAGATCAATAAAATGGTAGAGTATTCATGCAGAAGCATCTATATTATGTTGAATATCTATGTCATGGAAATACTAGCCATGATGTAAGTTTTTATAACAGTTGTATCGTCTTATCAATTACAAAATAAAAAGATATAATTCTTTCTGTGACTGTTAATGTAACATCAAGCACACAGAAAAAAATCAGTCAGTAACCACTGTTGCAAAAATTGTCCACATGGAAAGTGACAAGCAGAAATAAAAATAAATACTGTATACCATTCTGAAAGAATTCTACCACAGCAAGTTGAGTGAAAAATAAATCCATTATTCTTTTATTAAAAATGAAATTCAATAGACTAAATTGCCCTAGAACAAGACATACCTATAAGAAATCTCACTTACAAGTATCTTTGGGTTTGGCAAAACTAAAATGGTATTTTCATATATGTGTAGATATTTTTAAAAGAATTCTTTACGAAAAACTCATACTAATACCAGATTCAAATCTTGTAAGTAAAGAATGCACTAAAAAGGATTAGGAAAGGTCTATAAAGAGATGGCTGCAGGGGCTGGTGGCTCAGTGGTAGAGCGCTTGCCTTGTGTGCATGAGGCCCTGGGTTCGATTCCTTAGCACCACATAAACAAAAAGAAAAAAGCCGGAAGTGGCGCTGTGGCTAATGTGGTAGAGTGCTAGCCTTGAGCTGAAGAGCTGAGGGACAGCACCCAGGCCCAGAGTTCAGGCCCCACGATCGGATCCCTCACCCCCCAAAAAAGAGATGGCTGCAAATGTAACAATTGAGAAAGTTTTAGAAGAGCAATGGAATAAATTAGTCACAGATAAAATCCCGGAGAGGACATCAGAAGACCCACAAATATCTACAGTATGAAACAAAAACTGCATGCACAAGTTCATAAATGTTCAGAAAATAAATTACAGACAAAATACAGGTTTTTCAAAGCAAAGATTGAAAGTTAAAAAACTTTCTAGTTAAAACTACTATGAATTGAAAAACAAGTTTGAATACTTTAAAATTCATACTACCTGTCATAAATATTAAGCTACAATCATCAGTTTATTAAAAAGTTTCTTAATATAGGCATTAAGAGATCCACATAATAAGAGAATATAATAGACAGTCAACATACAATTGTAAATGGTTTCTAGGTTGATCAAATTCTATAAGAAAAATTTCCAGATATGTGCTTGAACTCACTCTTGCTCAAGTGTATAGACTGACTGGTAAGGAACTCAAGTCACCAGAACCTTTATAACATATTCAATTATAATTTTGGCATATGGTAAATACATGTAAACAAGTAGCATAAAACTGTTTTAAGATGCATATTTTTCAATAAAATTTTCATCTGAGTATATAGTTAGGATAAATAGGAAAATGAACAAAAAAAGTTTTAATTTGCTTTCTTTTATAATACTGAAAGAACTATTAAACTTTACTAAAGGAAATATAACCATTTACATGTTATAATGATTTTTTAAATATCTCCTGTGAAATGCAAATCACAAAATATATTAATTTTATTAGACAAGCTTATGTTAATATTTATATCTGATCATAACTCACTTCAGCTTATAAAAATATGAGCAAAACCATTGATTGAATGTTCAACTACACTTAAAGAATACAACAATGCTAAGGTGAGGATCGAGTTAGAATATTTTAAGAAACACAAGGAAAATACACAAAAAGATCACTCTTTCAAATAGTCTACACAAAGTTTGGAAGAACACTATCAGGAAAAAGCCTAGTATCTCAATAACAAAAATGTAATGAAATGTGAATTTGAAACTTCAAAACTTAAGTTTCAAAGTTTCATCTATGAGTTAGTTAACCTAGAGGCAACAGGCCTTACAAGAAACACAGATAGAGCCATTAAGATATAATGCTATAAGAATAGGTAATAGAAGCTGACAATTATGTGTGACATGGGAAATTTTTTTCAATGTCTATATGTCTGGGTTTTTTTTTTATCTATCAAATAGATAATAATTATAATGCTTACAATCTAAAGATTGTTAAGTGCATAAAATGAGATATAAGCATTGCTCGGAAAGTTCATGTGGAATGAGAGAATCTTTGGTTCCAAGGAAGCATTCCATAGATGTTAAGTGCTGCTGTGTGCTCCTACTGTGACATAATAGCTACCCAAACATTGTCAACCCTTGCTACAGATGTCTGAAGAAAGGCAACATTACCTCTAAGTAAAAGGAGCATAAAGTTTCAAAATAGCAGGATTTATTTAAGAAATTAAAAGATGTTATTCTCAAGACTTTTTAAAATTAAAGCAATACTGAACAGCAAAGGAGAAGTCATTTTAAGGATAACCAATCAATGTAAAGGTTTTCATAAGAAAAACTATTAAGCCAGGCAATAGTGGCTCACACTTGTAATTCTAGCTATGCAAGAGGTTGAAATCTGAGGATCATGGTTCAAAGCCAGACCAGGAAGGCACATCTGAGAGACTCTTGTCTTTAATTACCCACCAGAAGCTGGACTTGGAATGTGGCTCAAGCATTGAACAAAAAAGCTTAGTGATAGCACCCAGGCCCTGATTTCAAGGCACAATAGCAGTGCACACTTGCATGTGCACGCATGCACCAAAAAAAGGCCAACAACAAAATAACAATGCTTGAAAGACTGAATAAAAACAAGCTAGATTTCAGGAAAGTTGAAAATGCATACATTAACTATAGCCACATAAAGAACACTAAACAATAGTGGAATAAACAAAATATTTAGTTGGAACAAGATCTACTAAAGAAGCAATTCATGGTATGATTAAAAGTACAGAATGAAATCAGATTGGGGGAGAAGGTGCATGCTTTAGTAAAAGACAGGAATTTTGTTACCATATACACTGAGCACTTTGAGAACTGGTATGATCAAGTAATATTTCAGAAGGGTACATTAAAGCTTAACTCCTACAGTACCTGAATTCACACCATGGTGTTGAATTGTAAATCGCTCAGCTCTGTAATTCCTGTTAAGTGTGGATGTGCATGTTCTTCAAGGACTGTCCCACTAGCTATTTCACTGAATGAAATAATTTGTGTTTTGCTTGTCACATTTCGTCATGTAAATAATGTCTAGAGGTCTGAAAAGGCTTAATCATAATACTCCAAACAAGACAAGCTTTAGGAAGGCTTTTTAATAGTGAAAAATATTTAATTGGTTCACAACAAAATGCAGTGCTTAGTGTTTCAGAATCTTTTAGACACTATACTATCTAAACAGTTCAAAAACAAGCATTCTTGAATATGATCAAATCAGAGGATGACTACAATATATTAGTGAGTTCAAACAACTATAGAACACTAGTAGAGGATATCTATTATTTAAGACAGACATATATACACATAGAAAAAGGAGCTAAAAAGTACTGCATTTTGCTTATTAACAATTTTAAACATCTTTATATGTTCTTATCAATCATTTTCATGTTTCAGTTATTTAGTAAGATTCTTTTCCCCTTTTATCTATTTGCTTATTATTTATGTACTTATTTACATTTTTGTCAGTTATAGAGCTTGACCTCTGTGCCTTATGCTCTTATTCAACTTGCTTCCTCATAGTTGGTGCTCTACCATTTGAACCATGCCTTCAGTCAGCTTTATGATAGTTAAGTAGAATTTGCCTAGGATGATTTCAAACTGAGATCCTCTCATTCAGCCTCCTGAGGAAACAGGACCACAGGCATGTGCCTAACTCACCTATTTTTATTTATTTTTTTACTTTTCACAAGTACTGGGGTTTGAACTCAGAGCTTTGAACTCGCAAGTTTGGTTTGAGCCAAACCAAACACATTTTGTCCTTCTATACAGACAGAGCCTCATACTTTTGCCTGAGAGCAGCCTAAGATCACAATTCTCCTTCTATTACTTATATAAATGAAAAAATAGACCTGAGCTACCACATTTGGCTTATTCTTTGAGACAAGGTCTGAGGAACTTTTTGCCTGGGCAGGCCTAGAATTGCAATCTTCCTATTTCTACTTCCTAAGTAGCTGAGATAATAGACATGAGCCAACATGCTCATACCTTAGCCCAGTTTTAAGTTGGGACTTGTTTCCATTTGTTACTTTGCATATTCTAGACACGATTCTGATTTTATCTATATATTATATTATGTATAATTTCCAAGTATTTTCTCCTATTCTTTTGCATTTCCCCATTTTTGAAAAGTCAGAAAAATATGGCAAAGTATAATTTATCTAAATTTTTCTTTGTACCGTGTGTTTTGGTGTTATATTTAAGAAACCATTATTGAATTCCAAGTCAGAAATATTTACTCCTATTTGTTCTATAAATTTCAGGCTTTTGGTATATGGCAATATAAGTAGTATTTATTGAAATGACTACAGTTTACTATTGATTTATTTTGGTCACTTCTATCAAAAATAAACTGATAGGAAATGAGATGCTCCATTTCTGACTCAAATCTATTCACTGTTCTATATGTCTATACAACACTATCATCATTACCTTTTCTTTGCCTTAAGTTTAAAACTCAAGAAATGTGAGCCATCTGACATATTTCCCTTTCAGGATAGTTTTGGCTGTTATTACTATGTAATTCTAGAAAATTTTTTATCGTCCAGAATAAACTCCATCCTCATTAGTATGATTCCTCATTTTCCTTTGTTCTCATTCCCTAGGAAACACTAATTTATATTTGTCTCTATTGTTCTACCTGCTTTGGAAATTTCATATGAATGGAATCATACAAAGGTGGCCTTTTAAAAAATATCCACTGAGATATTATGGCTAAATACAATCATAAAAATAATAAGACCTAGAAAACAGGTTCTTTATAAGTTGATGTATTCATTTTTATCCTAATTGAGCCACTCCTACTTTGATTACTTCATTTGTTGTGGTTTCTATTTCCTGCTATTTTTCCTCTGATGTTGATGACACAGAATTTCAATGAGAATTTAAAATTGCTTTGATGAATTCCTATGTAAATACCTTTTGTAGTTTAGGTTTGTATAAATGACTCTGGAACATGAACTTTCAGGGGAAAACAAGTAGGCAGAGCATGTCATCTAGGATGCTAAAGATTATATTTTGATATTCTAACACATATCCCTAACTTTAGGCTAGAGGGGCCCTTCAAAGTTACTATACATTCTTGAAACTCAATTTTTCCTAAGCCTAGGCAGCTGATAGATTTACCCAAGAAGAAATGGGCATAAACAAATAAAAGAAACACCCTGAGGGATACTAACATTAAAGAGGTTTTAAGAAAGCAGATGTAAAGAAAACTGAAGTGTCAGAAAGAGACAGGGGAAAAATGTATAAGTTCATTACTTGACTTATGTAATTGTAATACCTCTGTATATCACTTCTATAATAACAACAAATTAATTTTTAAAAAAGAATAATTAGATCTGATCATATAAAATAATATTTGTCAAAATGAACTCCAGGAAATGAAAACAAGAGTTTTTTTTTTAATTTCTTTTCTGTTGTTTTTGTCTTCATTCCTTTTTTTTCTGTTTGTTCATTTATATGTCTTTGGGAGTATAAGGGAAAGCACAGAAATAGAGGGACAAAGGGTGGGGGAGAAAAGCAGCAGAAGTACGTACTAGATACTTTGTTGAAAATGAATTATACAACTTGTGGGTGAGGATGAGAGAGAAAAACTAGGAGACATCAAGGGAAAGAATGGCATTGTCCTAAAGGAAATATACTCTTTTCTTGAGTATGCAGCAGTAACCTCTCCATATGTCACCTTTATAAAAACAATGAAAAATTTAAAAAATTATTATAAACTATCTTACCAAAATATAAGCTGAGTTTAAAAAAGGTAATGATACTGAGCCAGGTGTTGATGCCTCTTATCTGTAATCCTAGCTACTCAGGAGGCTGAGATATGAGGATTTAAAGCCAGTCTAGGCAGGAAAGTCTGAAAGACTCTACCTCCAATTAACCACCAAAAGTGGAGGTGGGCTCAAGTGGCACAGTGCTCTCTTTGAGTGAAATCACTTAAGGACAGCACTCAGACCCTGACTTCAAGCCCAAGGACTGATACAAACAACAACAACAATAATAATAATAATGACACAATTAACAAAAGAGCTCAAAGTACAAAGGATAGAGAAAGAAAGGAAATGTATCAGTGGTTTGCTTTTTTTAATGGTGACAAGGTATTTTTATTTATTTTTTTGGTCATGGGGCCTGAACTCTGGCCTGGGCACTGTCCCTCAGCTCTTCAGCTCAAGGCTAGCGTTCTACCACCTGAGCCACAGCGCCACTTCCAGCTTTTTCTGCTTTATGTGGTGCTGAGGAATCAAACCCAGGACCTCATGCATCCAAGGCAAGCACTCTACAGCTGAGCCACCTTCCCCAGCCCAAGATATTTTAATATAGATTTTTTTATGCCAAATAAGAAGTAAAACATTATATAAAGACCATTAACTCCTTAAGATGTAAAAAATAAATTCATGTGAAAGAATGAACTTTAGAAAACTTTAAGAATTTATGTTATAAATGAAATCCAAATTAGTTCTCTTAATAACTACTTAAATCCTACTGTGGGGTTAAAGCTTCCATCCCAGAACTCAGCATTCATTAGGTGAGCTATACCCCTGGCCTTAATGTCAGATATAAGAACTGTAATGTTAACTGTATCACTAATGACTAGTGACAACTACTCTTTTTGAATCCTGTTACATAATCTTCAAAATACTAAAGAAGGTGGAATCATTAGATGATTCCTAAAAACTCCTTTAGCTCTGACATTCTAAGATTTTATCTAAGCCTTGCTAAATAAAAATTATTTAAACATGAATACCATATATTATACATAAAAATTGGTATAAAGAAGTGATGAAGATATATAAGTTGAAGGGAAAAAAGTGTCAACTCCCATATTAGAGCATTTTAGAAATATAATTTTTGAATATACAAATAAAAATAGAAGCTAGGCATGGTAGCCATGGTAATCCAAGAACTTGGGAGACTAAGTGCAGACAATTGAAAGTGTTTTGCAAGATGGAGACCAAGCCGAGATATACAGTCAGACTATTTTTAAAAAATGTAATAGGGGCTGGGAAGGTAGCTCAGTGGTAGAGTGCTTGCTTGCCTTGCATTCATGAGGTCCTGGGTTCGATTCCCCAGCACCACATAAGCAGAAAAAGCCAGAAGTAACACTGTGGCTCAAGTGGTAGAGTGCTAGCCTTGAGCCGAATTGCTGAGGGACAGTGCCCAGGTCCAGAGTTCAGGCCCCCATGACCAGCAAAAATAAAAAAAAAAATAAAAAAATGTAAAGATACATGTCATTTCTAGGTAGTAAGTATATATAAAAAAATTATAATCTTTTCATAGCTGTAACATTTACAGGAGAAATGTTTGAATATAGTTTTTAAAGAATGAGACTAAAACATGTGAAAAACAGACCAGCAAGGAAAAGACGACACTTACTTGTTCATCTGTATTTCTGTAAGTTTTCTCACTTGGTATTATTTGTAACATTGCTTTTATGTCTGCCATCAGTGCCAACTTCAGTACAATTATGTATTATTTTTATCATGTTGATTACACATGTTCTCCAGTTTAGTTGTCTATATATGCTTAGTGTGGTTTGCAAACGCTCAACGACAAAATCCAGAGCACGGCATTTTCACAGAAAGTGTTTACTATGAAATTTCTCCTTAGAAGTTTGCTTTTCTTTACAGCTTTGATCCATATGACATCCATAGTCCTATATTTCAAGTAATGGCTTACACTTAAATTAAGAAAATGCTTCACTTTGATACAACATGACTACAGTAGGATGTGGTGGTTCTACAGAGAACCTCATTTTCTTATGTGATTAGAATTTTGGTCAAATTTGAAGCCTTCTAAAATTTTCCAAACTATGCTTCTTCAGTTTTATGGCGTCTTGGTACTTACACTCTGTTATTCATCAACACTTCACAGAAATACTTGATTTGTCTGAATGAATTTAAAAACCCACAACTGAAGAAATCAGAAAAACCTGGTTTTAAATATCAAAAGATCCTGAATGAGAAGAATTTCTACAGGCCACACTAAGCAAGTTTTATTGATCACTGTACTTCTTGCAGGATGAAACTTGCAAGATTGAACATAAGAAAATAAACTTACTGGTAAATATCTTTTCTGAGGACAGACCTTCCAAGAGGATTGTCAGCTTGAGGAGCCATAGCAACAGAGCCTATCTTCAAAACCATGGTGTCTTCGAATGCTGCCGGAGTAACTGTTAAAAAAAAAAAAGTGACACAAAAACACAATGTGAATCTGTACATAACTTCATACAAAGAAAAATGTTTGCAGGAATGGGATGGAGACAAATGATGGGAAACTTACAAGTATAGACACAAAAAAACGCAAAAAATTATGTTGAAAGTAAAAATGTGTAATACTTTTCCTAATTCTATTTCAAATTTTATTTCTGCTAAATACAAAATTAAATTAGCATTACAATAATCAGAAAATCTATACCGAAAAATAGAGTATATGATATTCAGCATATATATAAGCATATAAAATCATATGTTTAATTTCACAATCTTGCACAAATGTATATTTCTCCCACATGACTTTTAGTCCTAGTTTTTAAACATTGCATTACTACCTACAAGCATTAAAAAAAATCAACAAAGTTAGCAACAAACACTCAAAATGATACAAACCTGTATGATTAAAAGAAATATAAAACATATTGCCATACACACAGACATATAGTATAGCACGTAAGTTCTCAAATGTCATAAAATTCAAGATAAATATAGCTGCAGTTACTAAAATTGCAAATAAAATAGTTAATTACAGGAGAGAAATGATGGGAAAAGAACAATAAGAACTTTTTTATGTACTTTTTAATTTTAATAATTTCTATGGGGAAACTGCTGGAGAAGCAGTTAACTTCATCCCTATTTAGAAATTCTACCTCCTAATAAAGTTTAAAAGTAAGGTGATAACAACAACAAAAAAGGTAAAAAGATGTATGAGTCCTACCTTGTTTCTTTGTACTGAGTACAATAGCAGTTAACTCTAGTTAACTCTAGGTTCTTATAAAGCTCAGTATTTTTTCTGTAACCCATTTTCTAATCCATGTCTTTTCTAAGGACTATTTGGGATGGATAAGGATTCTTGATGGATAGGGATTCATTTAAATTTACTGCTTTATTTTCAAACAATAACTATTATTGTGGCTATAAAAACAATGTTTACAACTATTTAAAAATTGTTAAAAACATATAAGATTCTGGATCTTGAAGTAAATATGCAGTAAAATTTATAGGGATGGGTTATAGTTCAGCGGCAGGATGCTTGCCTAGCATGTGAGGATCGAGGAATGAAAAACACAAACAAAAACAAAATTCAAAATTCCTCAACAACTATCATCTTCCACAAATAGAACAGAGAGGGACTGGCTGCAAGGAATATCCTGAATAGAACTTGCCTACAAAAGCATACAATCCATATTTCCCAAAATGTGGTATCCAAAGAATGCAAAATCTAGGAGATTATTTCCAGCTGCTTCAGCAATACACTTAGTACGGTCTGACTTAGATTAGTCCATAAAAGAGAAAGTTGGAATGACGAAATTTGGAAAAATCAAGAAGAAAGATATTCAAAGAAGGAAAGCAGAATCCACAAGAAGACAAAGGTAGAGGAAGGTAAAATGGAGGAGAAGTAGGAGAAGAGTAAGCAGAGAAAAGAAGGGGGAAAAAACGGTGAAGTAACCTAACATAGCATGCAAAACAACAACAACAACAAAACCACCAAAACCAGAGTAAAGACAACAGTTGCTAATGTTCACTGCAAAACAGATCAAACTGAAAACTACTACTCATGCAGCTGCACTATTTTCAAGTAACTAGAATACTAGCTTGATTAAAGGTTCTTATACAATAAACACTGTTTACATTTCATAGATCTTGCATTTGATGCCAAACTTATCAAATACTTACATGTGGGCAAAATCTCTAATTAAGCAACAAGCATCAATTAAATCAACAAACAGTAAACTTAGGGAATAGGTTCTCTATCGCCAAAGGGAAATTGTACAATTAGGATACTTGCTAACTGTTCTTCCAGGCTTACAACTTATCAGATGAAAGTTTGAACTGTAATAGAAACACTGCAACAAATGAGGTGCACATGGGAGAAAAATGATGTACTTTGTATTACATACAAAGCCAGATCCAAGAAGAGAATTGTTTCTGTTAGAGGCAAAAGTGCTCTCAGTAGATTATATTCACTAGGAAGTTATAATATATAAAGCACTTAATGTACATCACTTGAAAACCAAATTAAAATAATAATTTTATTACAAAAGTTTTCAACTTATCAAAAGATTCCACTGATATGTAAGCAAAGATAATAAAAATATGTATTTAAGTAAGAGTGTACTTTGACTCATTTACTCAGTTACTTTTTTTCATTTGGCTGAAAAAAACCCCAACATCCCTTTTGAGTTCATGTCACCTGCATTTAATAGTTGGGGCATATGAGAAATGTTCCCTCTTAAAGCACTTCCAACATAAAAATGAATGTTTTCCTACTTTGCCTTAACTATATTTAAAAACTGAGCCTCATGAGAAACCCTGGAAGACTCATACTAGATTAAAAAATTAAAATACTAGGTTAAAAATTAAAATTTTTAAATGTTAAATACATTACATTTTATCTTTAAATTTGATGTATGATTTAAAATTTATATTAGTTTAACTTGAACTGTAGCTCAATCAAGATTCATAAACTGATTTAATGAATGGTAACTCCTTTGTACAACTATTTAAAGATCATAAACATATAATTAAAAATTGTGCTAGTGTAACTTGAATTGTACTTCTGAAAGACTTTATCCATCTTGGAGCTAATAAGGCATGAATGTTTACATATGTATGTATGTATGAGGAGAATATGTATGTATGTATGAGGAGAATATAAGAAATTCTGGAATCAGGATCTTGCACCAAGAACCAAAAAGTAAAAAAGAACAGAATTTTGATGCAATTCTCATAGAATATAAAACATGGTTTATGACTAAAATTTTAACATCAAATGTGAACTAAAACTGTAATTTCAACTTCTTTTCAAGATTCTCATTACAAATGCACTATAGTAAAATATCTAAAGCCAAAGGTGATTTGAAATTGTCACTGTGTAATATGAAATTTTATAAAACCATAACTATTATGAAAGCTCTACCCAAAGCTATCAACAAAAAGTTTTAATGAGCTATTGTCATGTTGGTAAAGACCAAAAGCATATTCAAAAAATGTGGAACTTAATAACATTGAGTAAATGTTTATTTATAAATCATCTATGACACAGACTGTTCTATCATGACAAAAAGTGTTATCATATTTTAATAATGCTTCTGTGGAGAAGTTTGATGCCGAATCATTTAATATATTATTACTCAAGACAACTTATACATATTATCAATTTAATTAATCTGATAAAATAGTACTCCAACAAACTCTTCAAAGTTTTTTTAGAATGAAATTAATATTGTGCTCATCTTACTAATTTACTACTTACCACTTGCATCTTACTAGAACATTTTTGATACTGAGGTGTTAGACAGTCTCCCACCTGAGAGGTAAGTGCTCTATCTACTATGTCTGCAGCCTATATTGTAATGGTGATGTAACAGAGAGGTTACAGTTACACAAGTCAGGGAATGAGTACATTTTTTTTTTAACGGTGTCACTGCTCCTCATTTTCCCCTCGTTATATTATGGCTGATTTCCAACATAGTGTATGAGTATCACTGCTGTATTAGTTCACCCTTTACCCCACTGCTTTCTGTGCTTAATCTTTCCCTTCCCCAAATCAGATTAAGCTTACATATAAGACAAAAGGTATAGACCTCAAAAACAGGGACAAGAGAAAAAAACAGAAAATCAAAGAACCACCAATAGTAACATAAAAAAACTCTTGCTTCCATTCTTGAACTTCATTTCAATAAGCATTATTTTATATGATCATATGTATATAAATATTGAGTCCTTGTGATCCTCTCCTAAGAATAACTTCCTTTGGTCTCACTATGTAAATATTTAGTCTTATATAATTTACCATGTCTAAGTGTAATTTTTTTATCTTTACTATCTACTTGGTTTATATGTAAACTCATAGGCACATTCTATTACTACAAATGAGGGAAACCAAGCAATCTATGGTTCTTTGGGCCTGGCTTTGCTTAATATAATTTTTTCTAAGTCTTTCCTTTTCCTTACAAATGCGGCAATGAATCCAGAAAATGTGGTATATATACAAAATGGATTTCTATGCTTCCATCAGAAATAATGACACTGTCTCATTCCTATTTATGTTTAACTTCATTTGTCCTTACCTTATCTCTTTATTTTTTATAGACTGGGGTTTGAATTTACAGATTAACACTTGCAAGGCAGGCAACTCTACAGCTTGAGCCATACTGTAAGCCCTTTTTGCTGTTTTTCTGTGAAATAGGGTCTTTCTTGGCTCAGGTCAACTAGAACTCTGACCCTTCTATTTATACTTTCTTTAGAAGATGCAAGAACAGAACTCATCACCCTGCTTGGTACAGTCTCATGAACCTTTTCCCCCTGGTTAACCTAGAACTATAATCCTCCAGATGTCAGTCTCCTTAGTAGATAGGATTACAAACATGAGCCATGGAAACCCAGAGAGAATTATCTTGTGCAAATGTACCCTTTCTTCTTTTTTAATCTCTGTAATTTAATGTAACATAGATGACTTTACCCAAAACTTCATTATATATTCACATAATAAAAACAATAGCTTTCATGCATTTGTTTCTAACGCATTTATATGATTATTTCTTTGTTGCTTTGTATGTCCCTCCCCCACAGTATAACCCCTGCTTTCATTGTATTTGATGTCGGTATAATCTGTGAAGGGGAAGGGGAAAAACAAGTCATTTAAATGAGGATACAGGTGGACCCGTTGCAACAATGAGAAGTAAAAGTTGTCATGTTGAAAGCGAACTTTACAACTTTGGTGGGGGGGATGGGGGGAGGCTTGGAAGGGATGGGAAGGGGAAACAAAGGAGGAGGCTACAATGCTTGATAAGTAATGTACTCATTATCTTGTCCATGTAATTGTAACCCCTCTGTACAGTTTTTCACAATAAAAAATAAATAAATTAAAAAAAAATAGCAAACATATAAAGGTTACTTTATCTACAATATTCTGTTTTTACTTTCTGGCTAACAATCTGTGCCTTAAATCATTTGGAATTGCTCAAAAACAAGAGTTTCTAATTATTATTTTTACCATGCATGTGTTTCCATTAACTAACTGAACAGAAGAAAGCAAATGAGTAAAACTGACAGAATATAGCATATTCAGAAAATAATAATAATTTCACATTTCAAAGCAGATTCAACCTTAATACAGTCCCTGGCAAAAGTTAGATATAAAATGAAGGAATCAGCATGCACTGAGTATCCATAAGTAAGCTCATATCTTTAATCCTAGCTACTGAAGAGGTTGAGACATGGACAATGATGGTTGGATGTCAACCCAGGCAAAAGCAAGATACCATTATAATTAACCAGAAAAATGCTGGAATATAGGTGTGGTTCAAATGGTAAAGGGCTAGTTATGAGCAAAGAAAAGCCAAGCAACAGTTCCAGAGCCCAAGTTCAAGTCCTGGTACCCACACACAAAAAAATCCATAAGGATAACATATTGAATAAAGCTCTAGACACCATGGCAATTAAAGTCTATAAAGCTCTGTGAACATCTTTTTAACTCTAAAATCAGTCTCTTAATAAACTTTAAAAATTAACAGAGGCAGAAAACCTTCCTCAATTACGATAATGCATTAATGGTAGGTAGAAAGAACTATATTTTAAGAAGAAAGAAAATGAAGCCAGGTGCTTTTCCTTTGTTATTTATCATCATGAATATTCAAGGTCTTCCTCTCAAACTAATGATTTCAAGAACAAAATATGAAAACAATGCTGCTTCATTTATGTGGTATAGATTATTACCTGACCTTCAAATAAACATACCTCAAATTTATAGGGTCTGAATTATTACCTTGCATATGCTATTATTTAAAATATACATGTCCCTCCACAAATATATATGTAACAGCTAAAATTCCAAAATGATGGATTTAAGAAATGTGTTCTTTGGGAAATAATTGGGCCATAAGAACTCCATCCTCATATACAAAACATTCGTGAGTGGATTTATCCCTTTCTGCATTTCCAGTCTCTAGACATGTGAGGACACAGTGATAAGGTGCCAGCTCAGAATGAGAGAAATTCCCTCTTCGGACAGTGAATCTCATGGTACTTTTATCTAACGCAGAACTGTGTTAAATAAATTTTTATTGCTAATGAATTATCTAATCTGGGAAGCATTGTAAATTTTTTTTCATTATTTGTATGCTCACAGGAACAGGCTTATAATGAAAGACTTTATCTCAACTTCCTTTGTAGAAGAACCAAATGACAGGGTTAAAATTTGGCCAATGTGGTATATGTGATATCAAAATGTAAGATATTCAGAATTCTGGGCTGGGAAGGTGGCTCAGTGGTAGAGTGCTTGCCTTGCATGCTTGAGCCCCTGGGTTCGATTCCTCAGCACCACATAAGCAGGAAAAAAAAAGCTGGAAGTGGCGCTGTGGCTCAAGTGGTAGAGTGCTAGCCTTGAGCTGAAGAGCTAAGGGACAGCGCCCAGGCCCAGAGTTCAGGCCCCACTACTGGACCCCCCCCCAAAAAAAAACAAAGTTATTCAGAATTCTACTTTAATTTTAGGAATATAACTTTGTCATTAGAATAACCACATTCATTTAGCATTCATTATAGGACTGTCACTATGCACCTAGACTCCAAGTGTCATTTAAAAAAGGTATTAATAAGCTTACTATTAGCTAGTAATTACAATTACTATTTTATTCATAGAATTAATAATTAACACTCTCTAGATTTCAAAATCATAAATGATAACATTAAGATCTGAACTCAAGCCTGAGTAAGTTCAAAGTCCATTTGATTAACAACTATTTCAATGTATAAGAAAAGAAAATGCTTGAAATCACTTTTCTAGGAAAAGAAACTGGTATTATCAGCCCTAATCAAGTAAAAACAGAATAATTTCATAAACACTGAGAAGGCTGATAAGTAATCTGTTGAGTAACATTTTCTAATCCTCAGTCACCAGGTAAATATTTATCAGAGAACTTGCATGCTATTGTAGCACTATTTTATTTTAAACCAAATTTCAATTATCTTAATATATACAATCCAACAGTAAAATTTCTGGGTGTTGTGTTTTGTTGGAAATGGGTTTTGAAATCAGGACCTGGTTTGCTAGTCAGGCTTTCAATCCCTTGAACCACTCTACTAGGCCAACTGAAAGTGTAAATTTTATGCTGAGCACCAGTGGCTCTTACCTGTAATTCTAGACAATCAAGAGGCTGAGATCTGAGGATCAGAATTCAAAGCCTTCCCATATAGACAAATGGAAGAGACTCTTATTTCCAATTAAAGAGACAGCAGTACAGGTGTGAATCAAGTGGTAAAGTATTAGATTTAAGTGAAAGTCTGAGTGCGAAGTCCTGAGTTCAAGAGCTGTGACCAAAAGGGAACCCTACTGCATTGTTGGTGGGAGTGTAAACTTGTTCAACCACTTTGGAAAGTAGTATGGAGGGTCCTCAAAAGGCTACACGTAGAGCTCCCCTGTGACCCAGCAATCTCACTTCTGGGCATTTACCCAAATGATCACAAACAAGTCCATACTAAAGCTATCAGCACAACTATATTTACCCCAGCATTATTCACCATAGCTAAGATATGGAACCAATCAAGATGCCCTTCAGTAGATGAATGTATCAAGAAAATGTGATATATATATGTATGTGATATATATAATTCCATAATTCCATATATATATAAAATGGAATTCTCTGCCTCCATCAGAAAGAATGATACTGCCCCATTTGTTAGGAAATGGAAAGACTTGGAAAAAATTATATTAAGTGAAGTAAGCCAAGCCCAAGAAATGTAGGTCCCATGGTTTCCCTTATTAGCAATAACTAATTATGTCTAGTACAAGCAGAAAAGGTCAAAAGCTTTGTATATATGACCATATAAGATGATGCTAAGTGAAATGAACCCCAAGATAGGGACACAAGAGGTTTTATCTTTCTTGCTGTTGTTTTTAATGTACTTACAATATACTGTGTGATTTGTTTCTTTTGTATGTTCTTGCCCATGGTATAACCCGTTTTCAATGTATTTGATTGTGGTGCCCTGCATCTTGTATGCACATTTTTCTAATTTGGGAAGGGAAAGGGAAATAACAAAATGCTGAAATAAGGATACAGGTTGACCCCTTGTAACAATGAGATGTACAAGACATTGTGTTAAAAACAAACTTCACAACTTCGGGGGACAGAGGAGGGAAGGGGTGAGGAGGTGGGGAGGGAAGATATGGTAGGGGAAAACAAAGGAGGAGGTAACAATGCTCGATAGGAAATGTCCTCATTACCTTACTCATGTAACTGTAACCCCTCTGTACAGTATCTTTACAATAAAAAACATATACTTTAAAAAAAGTACTGAGTTCAAGCCTCAGTAACAGAACATATACAGCAGCTGTAATAGTCAAAGTTAAGGTCAGATTTCTTACTCTTTTAATTACTGGAGCCAGATAGTGTCTGGATATAATTTATACAGATTTGATTATAAAGTAACTATTATGGTCCCTTTCTAAAACATTCCACTTTCTAAAGGTCTGCAAAGAACTTCCTAGTAGTAAATAAACAACACCCAGAAAACTAAGATTTATGAAAAAGAAATTATTTCAAGGCAAAACAGAAAAAGAACAAAAGACAATACCTCCAACAGTTGACTGTATTTCTTCTGTTTTGGGGAAAAAAATTCTGATTACACTTGTGTTTATATAAATCAAAGGTAAATTATGTGAAGTCAGTGTATGAATCCTCATAGGCTGACCAGAAGATTTTCTTTTCTCTTTTTGGGTCCTTGGTAGTTTGGCTTGAAATATACTTGCAATGGCATTTAGTAAAGGAAAACAAAGGACAATATCAAAGGCTTGTGCTGAAAGAAGAATTTCATGAAGAAAATGAGGAGAACCATCTGTCAAACCTTCAGAGAACTTATGAAAACTTCTTCGCTCATTTCTTGATATTAATTTATGGCGGACATTTTTTGTTACGGCTTTTGTATATGTCAAAGATAGAAATCCATGCTGCTGATGAGTGCCATCTAGAAGTTTTGTAGTTGTCTGTTAAGAAAATGGAAATCACAATAGACAATTCATTCAAAAAAAGGAAATAAGTATTCAAAAGGAGAAAAGTTACTTTTATATTTTAACCTTATAATCTTACTCATTCCCCATTTTTTTTACCTTTGCAGTACTGGAGATTGAACCCAGGACCTGGCACACTTGAGCCACACTCCCAGTCCTGTTGGAATATTGTTTCTGAGCTAATGGCACCCTAATTTTGCTTGGCCTCACCTTACTTGTGATGAATCTATATCTGTAATAGCTGGGATTATAGATGTATTTTTACCATGTCTGGCTCCATCCTATACTTCTTAATACGTGACTGATCAATTCAGCAAATATGGGGAAAAAAAACTTCTGTGATCATTAGAATAACCTGACAGGAATGCTCTTGTAAAGAAAATTTCAGGTCAAATTAGTGATAGAATTCTACTGCACAAATTACTCAATATAAAATTAAGAGTAGAACAGATATTCCCAATACCTGAAAAAAGTTTTATATTTATTAGGATATAATAAATGATTTTTTGAGAGTAACTAAACTAGGAAAAAAGAAAACAATGTCATATATTCAGATCAACTGAATATAAGAAGTAACAAAGCCAGGATATTTCTGAGCCTGTAATCCCATCACTCCAAAACTTCCTTTTCTTCTACTTCCATTCTCTCATGTTGAAGAGTAAAACCAACGTCACAGTAGCCAAATGACAGTGTAAGTGGGAAAAAGTACACATCTCAGTTATCAATATTTCTTTACATGTGGACATTACAATGAAGGAAAGTGAGAACAAAAAATCTTCTTAAAAGATCACTGTTTTGGGGCTGGAAATGTGGCTTAGTGCTAGAGTACTTGCCTAGCATGCAAGAAGCCCTGGGTTCAATTCCTCAGTACCACATAAACAAAAAAGGTGAAAGTGGCACTGTGGCTCAAGTGGTATAGTGCTAGCCTTGAGCAAAAGAAGTTCAGGGACAGTGCCCAGGCTCAGAGTTCAAGCCTCAGGACCGGCAAAAATAAAAACATAAAAAAGTAAAAAAAAAAAAAAAAAAAAAAATCATTGTTTCTTTTCAATTTAATGGTTTAATGATTAAAAATCCTTGCAATAGACTATTTTTCCCATAATGATTTACCCTCAGAACACTTTTCATTATTTCCAATTTCACACTGTTTCTGGGTTCTCATTTCTGTTTCACATGAAACAAAAAGAAGCACAGTAAAGCAAGAAAAATTACTACTACCGTTGCCACCATGTTGCTGGTTAGCAGGCAACAGCAGATGGAGGATGACGGTGGTATAGCCCCAGTTATGATGCCACAGTAATACCTCCCCTTTCTAAGTGTCTAAAGTGTACTTTGAAGAAAGAAGTACTAGTCACCAATAAGCTAAATAACCCAAAATACTTATGAATAATAACACTTGAGCCATGGAAACAGTACAAAACGTATATCAATGTATAAATATTTCAATTTAAGTATTTTAAACATAATGAGCTAGGAAGGTGGCTCAGTGGTAGAGTGCTTGCCTTGCATGCCTGAGGCCCTGGGTTCGATTCCTCAGCACCACATAAGCAAAAAGAAAAAAAGCCGGAAGTGGCGCTGTGGCTCAGGTGGTAGAGCGCTAGCCTTGAGCTGAAGAGCTGAGGGCTAGTGCCCACGCCCAGAGTTTAGGCCCCACGACCGGAGCCCCCCCTCAAAAAAAGAAGTATTTTAAACATATTAAATATAAGACTTGAAAAATAAGCTACATGAAGGTGTTCATTTTTAAATGGCTGCATCACTAACTCCTTCAATCGAAGGGAATAAGCCCAGATCATTGATAGAATAAAAATTGTTACTTTTCATACAGTAATAATGTTTTCTGCTGTTTAAAATGAAAGGATTAAAACACTGATAATTAAAGAGAGCTTGATAAAACGTATTTGAGTTTTAAAATTTACAAGAAATCATAAAGGAATCTCTACAGGAATTAACAATGAGTTATGCTTTTTCCTCTAAAGATATTTAGATTGTTTTTCATAGTCTTTAATAACATAAAAAAGTAACCTAAACAGAACTCACATTGACAGATACATATTTTTCTAGTACAAAAAGAGACTACAAGGAAAAGTCCAAAATCAAATGAGAAAAATAAATAACCCATTAAACATTAAAATTTGTTTTAAAAAGAAAATAATTTACAATATTTTTCATGTTAAAATATATGTTTTAAATCTTTTTCAAGGTATAAATAAGAAAACAAATAGGTAATCGGAATGCTGTAAACAAAGTAATGTTTCTAGTAATTTAATTATTTTTCAACAGTAACACTATTATCTGCTCTTAATACTGAAAATTTTTGTGCTTTTTAATTACCTAAAATGTCACTTAAAATACTTATTTTAAGAACATGTGTTTTACCACTAGAAAATGTTGGCTTTAAATTTCTAAGTCATGTTATAAAGGTCTGTATCAGTAAATAACTTAAGTACCAATTTGTCTAAGAGAGCATTACATAAGATCCTGAATTAGTTGCAAGAAAAAGATAATGACATAATAGAAATAACAATAATTATAAAGCAATCTCAGCAAGAATCACAAAAGGAATGACAAATACAGTTACCAGTCAACTCTTGATCATTCACTATATGTATAGTATTGAAAACATAATATTTAACATCTTACTGTGATTTTCTTATGGTGATGGTAAAATTGGTCAGTGTTTATAAACCCCAAATGATATCAGTATTTACAATTGATTCAGAAATCGATTGTAGTGGAAAATCAATTTATGATATAAAAATACATTTTTTTAGATCATTTCTGAAGTGAATGAAATGAAGGAAAATGATAACCAAGAGTTGACTCTGTGGATAGTACAATTCTCTCTCTGGATTCCTGTTAGGGATGTTCTGTAGTATAATTTTAAAATGATTTCTTACAGAAGGAAAGATGCCAGAGCAATTACTGAAAGGGTCCTGCTTGCTGATGGGTCGAACCAACAAGGTGCGTCTGTTCAGCTTGTCAGTACAGGAAAGGAAGACACCTCCACATTGCCCCAAAGACCAACACTCTTCCCCAAGGCTTGAGGTGATGGACAGGAGCAAAGAAGGTGAAAAGACAAAAAGCAATAAAAGGCATAAGCAAAAAAAAAATTGGATAGATTTTAATTCTGCTCAAGTTTGTACAGGTTTAGGTCTGAGCCATTACTAGATTTGGCCCTTTGTCTGAACCACCATCTGCAAAAGCATTGCGAATGGAAGTAAAGGAAAAAAAATTGCTTTTAGTGTATATTACTTTTATTTAGTGGGAAAATACAATAAAACATAAACTCACTTGTGAAGGCAAAAATCTTTCAAAAAGTCACTATAACAATACACTGAATATAAAGTTTACTAATAAAAGTCCTACCTTTGTGTTTTTGATAGATTTACTTAACTGCTATAAAGGAAGATGGTTACAAAACATGAGCAGATTAAAAGTAGCTTTAAATTTATAACAAATTATGGAAGGAGTAAAAAGAATTTATATGCTGAGGTCTAATTCTATCTTGTAACCAATAGTTCTATTAGTGAAATAACAAAGACAAACAATTTAAAATGTACTTTTAACAATTGTAATTACTAAATGAGTCTCACCACAGGTTTTTCTTTGCACTGCAGAAATACTCCTTCAAAATGTCCTGACTGCCAACCTTCCCCTGGCCTGGAAAACATAAGTTTACCTTATCTGTTCTCTTCAGTTTCTCCAAGTTAAAAAATTGAGCATAAACAACTACCCAATAGTTCTAAAGTTTACAGTGCTATACTAAACTAAAACATGGATGAAACAATGCAATGGATAGAACCACTCAACATTAGCACCACCCACTGATAGTTCTGCATAGAAGCATTTCCCCTAATCATAAATCATAAATGATGTATGTGGTTAGTTGATAATTTCTATCAACTATTTCTAGCTCATTCATAAGCTTTTAAGGTCCATAAAGGAGAATTTATGCCTATTCACACTAATCCAGTGTGCTTACTATAGAGTTTGGCACATAATGTATACTCAAACTCAAAATTAACTATTTAAACCTTAACTTATAGTAAGCTTAGAACTTAAAAAAAATTTATTGTAAAGATACTGTACAGAGGAGTTACAGTTACGTGAGTAAGGTAATGAGTACACTTCCTATCGAGCATTATTACCCCTCCTGTAAGCTTAGAACTTTAAACTTCAGTTCTAATACTGTATTTTTATATCACTTTAAAAGATAGTTTTGGTATAGATAACTATCACGGGAAAGAGACACAAGAGATAACCATCAAAATTCAATTAACTAATTTCCTATTTCTATGACAAAAAATCATACTCAGTAATATAAGAATATACATTTAGCAAAATATTTTCTACATGAAAGTTATGACATTTTTCAGTTTCAAAGACTTGGAAATTATTGGTATAAACAATGGGACATACATGATAACAAAATTTAGATGGTTTTAAATTAGAATTAGAAAATGTTTAGAAAAATATTTTTAGGCCACATGCAGAAACAAATGGGCCTCTGTAGCACGTATTTGCATATAATCTACCTTACATGAAAGTTTATTAGGGAAGGAACATTGCCATACTAGGAATATTCACCACATGAATATCAATGGTACAAGAGTTGTCGAAGTGCTAAAGGATGTGAGAAGTTGCTCTACCTTAGTATAGATTATATAAGAAATGAATAGAGGTACACAACAGAACTGTTAAATAAGTTCCAGACATGATAGAAAATATATAATACATATAATAAGTTGTGTTAAGGTATCTAACTTATTTCACTTAATATGGCAAAGTTATTTATGTAGATACATGTCCTCTTACAAAACACAGTATTATCATACCCCATATAAATATTAAGTAAAAATGAACAATTCATCTGTTAATAGCCCCCTTTAAAAATAAAGTAATAAAAATTGCCAAACTTAAATAGAAAAATTCTTAGTCACTTTGTTCAAAGAACATATTTTTCTGTATTCCTTATTTACCTGCTTCTATAGTGATCAATATTGAAACTCTCTATTTTACATTTCACTTTGGTATATACATCCTGCACATCTATGGAAGCACTGAGATCTTCTAGCTCACTGACCATACAAACCTCTGCAAAAAGAAGAAAATACTGTATAAATATAGACTCTCATAACAAATAGTAAACTTCTTATTTCACATTGGCACATACATCCTTAATATCTACAGAAGCAACAGACCATACATATTTCTATAATCAAGTATATATCAATAAGCTTTAAAATTAAGCTAAGTCATCTATTTCAATATAGGAAAAAGTCAATCAATGTTTAAGGTGCTAAATCCAACATCAGTCAAGGATCTTTACAGTATTATTAATGATAGTGATATAATTACCCATGGCTATTAGTGTACATCTTAATACAACAAGCAAAATGGAGGTACTATAAAATGAAAGAAAATATGTACTCATAAACCTTAGTTATCACCACAAATTGAAAAAACTTGAATTAGGCATAATGATGTGTCTAGTGAATTATAAATGACAATAAACAAACTTAAGTATATGGTTCTTATAAATGTAGTGCTTAATATTTGATCGTTCCAGTAGAGAAGAAAAGTTCTCCCCTACCTGTGTTTTTCTTTTCAGGGTCTGGAGCAAAGAGCTTTATGGTAATTTTAGGGAGCACCCACTGCATCCAGAGACTAACACGACCACTGGATCCACCAATGTTACTAGTAGTTTGTTCCAAGGTAACAGAATCTGAGAATGGTGAATCATCGCCTGCTTGGATAGAATCACCCTGAGGAAAAAAGGAGATGGGGATAAGACTTGTAGCTTAAGGAAAAGTAACTAAAAATTATATATATATATATATATATTTTTTTTTTTTTTTTTTTTTTTGGTCAGTTGTAGGGTTGAACTCTGAGCCTGAATGTTGTCCCTGAGCTCTTCAGCAAAAGGTAAGCCACAGCACCACTTCCAGTTTTCTGGTGGTTTATTGGAGATAAGAGTCTCATGGACTTTCCTGCCCGGCCTGACTTTGAACCACGATCCTCACTCAGATCTCAGCCTCCTGAGGAGCTAGGATTACAGGTGTGAGCCACCAGTGCCTGGCCACTAAAACTATAATTTAAAATTTATAATTTTAAATATTTTAACTTTCTACAATGTATGTAATTATATATATATATATGGCACAAAGCTATCTACTCAAATGGTTTATATAGTTACAATGTACATGTTTGATATTCAGTTTTCTCTAAAAGTCTAAAACACCTTGAATAACTTAGGATGCACACTAATAATAACTTTCTTACAGAACAAGGATGTATAAACTATAGCCAAGGACCAAATTCAGTTGTCTTGGGGAATAAAATTTTAGAAGATCTCAGTTACATTCATTAGTTACTGTCTATGACTGCTTTTTGAACAGAGTCAAATAGCTAACACAGTAGCTGTGATGTATAAAGGCTACAATTTTTACTATCTTTTACGGGAAAAAAATGTTTATTTATAATGTAAAGTATTTGTGAATGAATCTGTAATAACCATAGCAAAATTATTAGTATAACAAAACAATTAATAATGGCTTACTTTTGTGTGTGTGTCGGACGTGGGGCCTGAACTCTGGGCCTGGGCACCGTCCCTCGGCTCTTCAGCTCAAGGCTAGTGCTCTACCACTGGAGCCACAGCGCCACTTCCAGCTTTTTCTGCTTATGTGGTGCTGAGGAATTGAACCCAGGACCTCATGCATGCAAGGCAATCACTCTACCACTGAGGAACCTTCCCAGCCCATGGCTTACACATTATAATATAAGGAAAGGAGACATTAAGTATAGTTGACAATGCTTAGTAAAATGTTCCATATGATTAAAACTTAGGAGAATAAAGCATGAATTTATTTGAGTCAATAATATTAACTTAAGATATGTATAGCTGACAGTGCTTACTAAAATGTTCCATATGATTAAAACTTACGAGAATAAAGCATAAATTCATTTGAGTCAATATTAACTTAAAACACGTATAGGGTCCTAATTTAGTGCTATCAAACACGGTGTCAAAGGTTTCTTGGTCTTTTTGATAGCTTTTAATAGTTCAGAGTAAGATAAACCATAATTTATTTGAAGTCAAAACTACGGTTGAATAGCTTTAGTTTCAAATTCAGGTTGACAGTGCTAAAGACAGCGATCATTCCTTGATATATTAAAATTAGCTATCAAGCATTTAAATTTTTTTTTAATTCCAAACTTTGCTGTTCTTTTATAATCTGAAAATAAACCCAAAAACTGCAAGATCAAATCAAATATAACAAAGGATATTAGTCTTAGCATTAGTTACACATATTTAATTAAGCTTAGACTAACAAGCAGTATGATTTGGTAGGATGAGACGCCAGCCATGTGATTTTATGCAAATAATTTAACTTCACAGTCCAATACCTTCTTTGAAATATGGTTCCCCTCCCCAAAGATAACTTTATTGAGATTAATTACATAAATTCCACAGTACTGTGGTGTGGTTATATTTAGCTAAAGTCACAAACACATTTTAACCTTCACAGGTTAATCATTGTCATTCTAATCTACAAAGCTTATGAACTATGTGAAAATTAACAATAAAACTATTTCTTCCAGATCAGGTGATACATTCATTTCTTTCCTCCTGCTTAGTATCAGCTGTTTCCTCTTTCTCTCCCAATCCCTCTCTCCCATCACCGCTCTTGAATTGCTTAGTTCACTTTCACCCATGTCCAGTACAGCTGATGGGTCCCTCTACTGTACTTTTTCACCTGCTTTCCAATGACTCTGTGCCCTCCCCTCCCAGCTTCCTTCAGATGTGCATGAGTATACACCATATATGAGGTAAAGAATATATGGTCATCTAAAAATGATAAGACAAATTAAGAAGATGTCCTTTGTTTTCTTTTGGGTTGTAATATGGTTATAATAATGATATTTGTTTCTTAGTGTTAAGTTTGAAAAAGAGCATCATATTGAAGTGTAAAGAGAAAGAGAGAGAACGAGAGGTATATATTGATATATAAAATTCAGTATTCCTGCTGTCTTTCTCATTTGATCATCTAACTTCACAAATATTTCCATTTGGCATGTATCCTAGACTCTAATGGTTCCCTAGTTTTTTTAATTAAATATTTTTATTATCTTTAAGTAGTTGCACAAAGGAGTTGCCATTCAACAAAGGTCACTGGTGTTTAAGTATCTCAAACAAAATGTTCTTTGCTAAGTATTTATAACCAGTAGACCAGAGTCAGAGGAAAATATTAGTCAAAATTTTAATAAGACATATAACAAGGTATGTATGCAATTTTCTATGAATAATTCATCAAAGAAGTTACTAATTTCATTAGCCTAAATAACCAAAAATAAGAAAAATAAATAATATATACAAAATAACCCTGGCAAAGACATGCTATCTAGTCAAGAATAATATTCAGTTTAGGTATGACACTTTGGTTGTGGTCTTAAGTGTTTTTGTTTTTTTGATAGTTTCTCACTATGTAGTCCAAGTTGGTCTTGAATTCTTTATCCTCCTAATCTGTCTCCCTAATACTAATATTACAGGTGTGTGTCATCCCTTGTTAGACATCAGCATATAACATGTTTCCAATCAGAAGAAAAGTCAAATTCCCTGAATCCCCAAAAAGAAACAGGACAAAATGAAGATTTCCAAACAATGACATCTGTTTATTATAGGCACATGTAGACATGAAGTAAGTATTAGAGTCATGTAATTTACTATGCCAGAAAATTAGTTATGTGTGGTAGTATATGTCTAGAATCCCAGTCTTTAGGAGATAGAGACAGCAGAATATACAGTTCAAGGCTAGATTGGGCTATGAGACCAAAAGAAAAAAAAAAAAAATGAAGAGGGAATGAGGGAGGAAAATGGGGGAAGGATCAGGTGAGTAATAGAGGGAGGGAAGGAAGGACAGAGATAGAGAGAGACCAATAGTACATTCATTTCTTATCCCAGCTATATAAGTAAAACAAATAGCTTGATCTTTGTTGATGTTTCATATAAACGCTTCTCTAGAATAGGTAGTCCTAAATCTGCTATAATTGAAATTCCTAGAACTTGAGAAGATAAAAAAAATATGGTTTGGCAGGCTGTAACATCTAATGAAAAAGTAATTCTAGAAAATGATTCTATTTTTAAATAAAAGGAAACAAAAAAAGGTATGAGTACATTTCTTGATAGAGTCTCAGAGCAGAAGCATAAATAAATTATATTCTTTCAACAATTAGAGGAATATATGTCAAGTATGGAAAAACCTCAGAAAAAACAGCATCTCTGGTGTTACTGGGTATACAAAATAAAATGCTAAGAAAAATAGGTTCATATTTAATAAGCCCTATTGAAGTTTCATTTGTAGTATGTTAAACAGCTTTGTATTCTCTTCCAAATCTATAGTAGAAATCAGGCCAGAAATGGAAATGACAAACTACTTTCCCACAACTTTCTGCTTAGTTCTAAAATAAACAGCTCATTCACCATTTTGTTGCAAATTGACCAAAATACTTAATTTCTTCTTCTAGGTGAATTTATCTTTGTTCATCAGGAAGAGCAAACACTGCAGCCCTTCATCCTTGCCCCGCTTAGGTCAATACTGATTATAGTTTCGACCATTACTATATTTTCTTATCAAAATAACTTCAGCATTTTTGTTGAATGGCATAATTTCCCCAAGGACTAAACACTTCCACCACTGTTTGTACTTAAATCAACAGTAACAAGTGGTCTGCCAGAACTTCCACTACCTTTGCTCTTGCCATTTCATTGCAAGGATAGGGAGGTAGGGGAGATGATTAGCTGCTTTTAAGCTTCGTACTTAACTCTTTCTCACTCTACCATGACAAAATTTGAAATACAGGAAGCTGAAGTTGTTTGTATGTGTGGAAAAACACAGTGCTCACAATCAACCTGTCAGTATGAAAAGAATTAGTCATAAAATATAAATCATCTAGAGAACCATATAAATACTTCAACATATACTTTTTTTACTCATAGAAATAATGTTTGTGCCATGTAACACTACTTTGTGAGTCAAACAATTGTCAGAATGTGCTTTTCAAAACTATATTTACGTCTGGTAAATCCACCACGTTCAAAAAATACAACAATAATATTTTTTACAAACATGAACAAAAAACAACTATTTAGATAGCAAAATACATTTTAAATTTATGATTTTTCAAATGCATATTTTTATTTGAAACGTATAAAAATGATATCTGCAATTTCAATGTGGACTTCAAATACATAATTAAAAGGTAAAAGTTTATCCCTAAATATTGTGAATAAAATTATCTAAATAAAAACACTAATTGAAATGTTTATTTCTAGAAAAAGATTTAAAATAATTTCAAAACACTCTTAAAATAATAAATAAAAATTTCAAGCAAAATCTATCATCTAAAGGGCTGTTTGCATGTAAATCTGAAGAAAATTATGGGATAGGTTATTTACTTTTAAAGACAAAAAATAGTAACAGTCACTATCAATTTCTGAGTTCAATATTAACTTTTCATCAGCATAGTGATGTTTTCAAAATTAATGTATTTTAAATAATTAAAAACATTAAGAAAGGAAGTAATTCACACTTGATTTTTGCTGTCTTTTTCTTGTCGGTTGTGGGGCTTGAATTCAGGGCCTGGGAGCAGTTCCTGAGCCTCTTTTTCCTAAAGGCTCTACCACCTGAGCCACAGTGCCACACACACAATGATTTTTAACTAGGCTGCTAATTAGTAGTTTTAATCTTGGAATAATAAACATTGTAGGTCGAATTATTCCATGGTGCTAAGCTTCTAAATATTTGTAAGTTAATATAGAAAGTTCTACTTTAGGTAAAATGGTATTCTAAGCACTTCCTCAACATTTTTATAACCTATTTCCCCTCTTTCTCTCTTGTCTTTCTCTTTCCTGGTTTTGTCTGCTATATGTATGTATGTGTATATATATGTGTATATATGTATATATGTGTGTACGCACATATGAAAATAACCAGGGTCTTTCTATGTACTCCAGGTAGCCTGGGAGTCTCTATTTAGCCAGGCTCCTCCAAACAGTTATTATTCTGCTTCAGTTTCCCAAGTAATAGAATTATAGACAGACACCATGTCCTACACATTTTAGTTGTTGCTCAAGCTTTGACATTTTATTGTTGTACCATTACTGAATAATCAAAAACACTACACATACATACAAGGTAAATATTTTTAAGTTAAATTGACTTGTCTAAAATCACAAATGAATTGGAGAGATTTAATTTCATCAATATAACTATTGATAATAACTAGCCATTCATAATAATTATTCTTTCTAAATTATCATCACCAATACTACTAAAAATTCAACAATTCAAAAATATCATTTTGTTTATAATAATATTCAGGCACATAGATTGTGAATTAATCATGTAAGGAAAGTATGTAATTTTGTATATATTTGTGGGTGTGTTTTGGGGTTTTGAAAAGGAATAATCAAAATATTAAGTGTTTTTTAGTGGTGATTTGTTAAATGTTTTAATGGTGTTTGATAAAGGTTTCTGTAGTATCAAATTTATGAAATTTACAAAATCATAGAATAAACTAAAAAAAAAAAGGTAAGGTAAAATGTTCCCCTCATGATTTTAAATACAATTTAGCAGAGCTGAAAAGCTTAATGTCATGTTGCCCAAAGTTTCACAAAATACCTAACTATAAAATGATAGTAAAAGAGTTCAAAGCTAGTGAAACCCTCTGGATTCTCTTATTTGATATATGTGTCATACATATATGTACATATATATATATATATATATATACATATATATCAGATCATCAGACTAATATTCAAAGTTTTATCAATACTGGGATAAAATTCAGCTTCCAGAAACATAGCAGTTCTATAGCTCTGTAGTTTTATAAAGGTTTCTTGTAAATATTTTACAAAAATTAGTGTCTTTTGTCCACTTCCTTCTTCCTGTTCTCTAATAATCTTTTAGGTTAAAAATTCCTGTCTATCTAAACAATGCTTAACAACCCTCCAATTTAAGAATGTGTTATATTGAAATGCTTTTCAATGGAGATTTTTTTTATTACAGTAGGTATATAGAATAATTAGAGATTTTTCACTTGAAAATCATACTTTTTGTAATGAAAAGCAAAAGCTAACATTTTCAATGTATTCTATGAAGGCAGTATTACCTTTATATACAAATATGATAATATTATTATTGTAAGAAAAAAATCAAAGGCCAGTATCACTTAGGATTATAGATTTTAAAAATCCTTAAAAAGGAAAATACAAATACAACCAAGTCAAGCTCATTACAGAAATGCAAGATCAGTTTAACATTTGAAAACTAATTAACAAAGAAGGGAGATGAAGTACATAGTAATATCCTCAACTGACGAAAGTATCAAATATTGAGGAATAAATCTGGTATAAAACAAGCCATCCAATATACAAAGAGAAGCAAACTTTTACTGAAATTTAAAAAGACAAAAATAAATAAGGAAAATATTGTACTCATGGGAGATAGGACATTTACCTATATAGGACATTTAAATAAACTAGTTATACTAACATATTGAGAAGAGTATTACTATTATTAAAATTTTACAGCTGATGCGGCTAAGTCTCAGAGGATAAATAATGAGATCATAAGTTACAGAAGTAAAAATCAAAGTTATGCAATTCCAGGTTCTTTTCCACAGAGTTAGAATACTTAGATCATGGTAATTAAATACAAGTTGGAGCAGTCCCTACCTTGTGCAGCACTAACTTCAAATCACTGTTTCTACTTTTGAATTCATAAAATGAAAATTTTCACTTAAAAGAATCTTCTGACAATCACTATTAACAATCCAGTTTTGTAAATGGGCAGAACTGAAAGAGACATGTTTGTTCATGCAACAAGCTCTGCAAAACTACCATACCAAGGAAGAAGAGAGGAAAGAGAGATTCCAATAAAGAATAGGAAAGTAACAGTAATCATTTAATAATTTTATCCAAGAGAAAAAAAAGTACACCTTAGAGAAAATAAATTACTAACATTCTATTTTTTTGTTTGCAAGGTTACTATGGAAACCAAACACACTACTCTAATTTTCCCTTTTCCCCACTTTGGTATCTACACTTTCTGCCAAAACTTCAAAATATAATCGAACACATTCAGTATGTTCAGCACATATTAATTTCCATTATAATTCGAGACCATCCATGTTAGCATTAAGCAAATAATAAAGACAGGAAATTATTCTAACTAAGAATATGTAACAAACCAGTACTGAATAAAATATCTTTAAAGACATTTGGATTTACTTTCTTCCCTTTACTTCTTTTCATTCTCAATCTCCTGACTGTATCAAGCTCTATCTAAACCAAGTAGATCAGAAATACCTAAAGGGAGATTTAAAACTAAGAAATTAAAAAAAAAATATTTGAGTAAAAAGAAAGAAAAACACAAACATAATGAAAGCAGAATGGAAGGGAGATTGATTGTTAAGGAACATGGAGAAAGAGGATAAAAATAATAGAAAATACAGAAAGAGGATAAAAATAATAGACAATTTGGGAACCATGTTGTATCAAGTGTTACACACACACACACACACACACACACACACACACACACACACACACACACACACACACACAGAGTAGAAAAAACTCACAGGCAACAACTTATTAAAGTGATAAAGATTCACCAATGGATCAAGCTGTAAATTTCATGTAATAAAAATATTGTATACTCATGCCAGGGGCTGGTGACCTCATGTCTGTAATGCTAACTAATCAGAAAGCTGAAATCTGAGGATCATGGTTCAAAGCCACTCTGGGCAGGAAAGTCCATGAGACTCTTATCTCTAAGTTACCATCAAAAAACCAGAAGTGGAGTTGTGGCTCAAAGTGGTAGACAGCTATCCTTGAGCAAAAGAGCTTAGGAACAGCTAGACCCTGAGTTCAAGTCCCACAACCGACAAAAATAAGAGGTATATAAGACTCTGGAGTACAGAAGTTTTAATTGTAGTTTTGCCAGTTAGTATTTCTGTCCTTTGAGTGAATTATTTACCCTCTCCTGCTACAAATTCCTTACTATAAAAATTTTAATTAAGCTGTACACCAGTGGCTCATGCATCTAAGGATCACGGTTCAAAGCCAATCCTGGGCAGGAAAGTCCCTGAGACCCTTATCTCCAATAAACCATCAGAAAATCAGAAGTGGCGCTGTGGCTCAAGTGGTAGAGCACTCACCTTGAGCTGAAGAGCTGAGGGATAGTACCCAGGCCCAGAGTTCAAACCCCATCACCAACAAAAATAAATAAATTAATTAATTAAACTATATTATCCATCTCATAAAACTGGTTTGGGAATTAAAAGAGATACTAAATGTAAAATACTTAGTTTATCAAGTATTCCAAAATAGAAAGCTAATAGAAATTTACCTGATAAAATGTATTTTGTTTGGCCTGTGGTTCAGGGAAATTCTATACATAGTGTAAGTTAATCATTTTAAATTTAGTAGGTCTTAATGTTATGTTTGCAGTTTTTGAAAAGACAAGAGCACTGGTACTGACCCAGAACAGCCAAGTAGTCAATAATATACCATATGTAACTGATGAACAGCTTCTTTTGAAATTATGGTTGGATAATTGATAACTATGTTGTTTCTGTTTAATTTTTGATTTTATTTTTGGTCCTGGTTGTATGAAAGTTATGCCATGCTAATCTGATAGTGTACAGCCATATCCCTGCTTTTATCTATCATAATATTTATCATAACAAGAAGAAAAGGGGCTATAATTATGAAAACAAAATAAATATAATAACTTCTGGTTTACTAACGTCTGCTAGTGAGGCAATAAAAAAAGTACAAAGAATATATTTATCAAAAACAAACTATAACTCAGAAATTGCTTACTAGTGGGATATATCATAGCGATGTTAACACATTAACTTGCAAACCCTTAAGAGTTTTCACAATGAGGCTTGGAGTAAATGACACTGAGCAATCTGGAGCTTTTCTGATTACCGTACTCATCAATACCATTTTTTAATCTATGCCAAAAAATTTAAAAAGTTGGCAAGTAGTGATATAATTAACCCCAAACATGCACAATATATTTAAATCTATTTACAGGTAGCTCTGTTCATTACATGACAATTTTGCTAATAGAATGTCATCTTGTAATTAAAAGATCACTAGATAATGGTGAATACAAGAAGGGCTGGTAAAACTGTTTAGGAATGTCAAGTCCAAAAAGGCATAAAAGACTTTTGAGCCTATTCAAAGAAAGTATGACTCTTATCTCTCCCTGGGAGACACATTTAAATATAAAGGCATGTTCTTCAAAATACTAAGCCATGTTTTAACATGATTATTCGAAGAAACACAACAACATAGCTTGCCAAATAGAACTGAAAAATAAAAGAAAGGAAAGTTGCTAATATTATTCAGCATAGTTCTAGAAGTAAGAAAAGCAATAGGAAATGAGACATGAAAGTCTGGGTACAAAATGTACATTTTGGTAGAACTGAACAAGCACAGTTGAATCATAAAGTATTTGTACACACTGGGAAAAAGAACCATTATATTTTTGTATTAATCTTTATCAGCTCACTTTCAGAGTTGTTTAAACTTAGATGCATACAGAGATTTCAAATCATATATTTCTTTTATTGATCATAATTATATAGGCAAAGAAGACACATTTGGAAAATGTTTGGTATTTCTCTATATAGATCTCAACCATAACACTTTGATCCTTTATTATTATTTTTTTGTTCCAGTCCTGGGTATTGAACTCAGGGCTTGGGTTCTGTTGTTAAGATCTGTTTGTTTGTTCAAGGCTAGCCCTCTATCATCTGACACATAGCTCCACTTTGGCTTTATTGGTGGTTAACTGAAAGATAAGACTTTCCTGCCCTGTCTAACTTTGAACTATGATCCTCAAATCTCAGACTCCTGAGCAGGCAAAAGCCACTGGCACCCAGCCTGATAGCTTATTTTTAAAATTTAATTAATTTTATTTTTTATCACTAAGTAGTTGTACTAAGGAGTTTCTGTGATCTGTTTTACTTGTTTTGAGTATTAACTTACAAAATTTTTATTGAGTCTTTAATAATTACTCCTTTGTCAAATAGATCAGCTTAATTCCATAGCCAGCACAAAACAAATCCACTATGAGTAAATTTATTATTGATCTTCAGATCACAATCAGAAAAAAAAAGCTACAGAGTTCTAATTCCAAATGAATTGCAGCCATGTAAAGATCCTATTAAAATCAGAATTAATTTGTCTTTTGTTTCTTTTGTGGTACATGGTTTATGCATGCTAGGCAAGCATTCTTCCACTAAGCTACCTAGCAAATCCAGAATATGTTTCTTTAACTAAGCAACTTGCCCCTCCCATTTTTCTTCCTATCTTAATCTTTCCCTTTAGTTCTTTTACTATTGCTGATAAAGACAACATTCTCCTAGTCTATTATACTGTAAACCTACTAAAGCAAAATTGTTACCTTGTCTTACTCACTTTTTAAAGAATTATAATGTCATTCTACAAAATCTCTACAAATCTTACAGATGAGTTCTATAAATGTAGAATGTATTTATTTCTGTAACATTTCACATTCAGTCTATCATGATATGTAGGATAGGTTGTACATTTTATAATTCTAAAGTCTCCCATTATCCAACTGTATAGGGAAGTGAAATAAGTTCAAGTTCCCTAAATTCATTTGTTTGCCTTATTAGAATTCACTATTGTGTATACACATGCATGCACACCCCACATCCCAACTAATTTTTTTTGCTTTGATGGACTATTTCTTATTAATCTCAGATTCTTAGATACAAAAGTGAGCAGCACATGACACATGTTTCCTTCCAAGCCTTTGTCTCCCCATCTATAAAGGTTTTACGTTGTTGTGCCAAAGTGTGTATATATGTATGTATGTATGTATGTATGTATGTATGTATAATTTTCATTCCTCTAATACTTGATGAAAAATTGTAAGCAATGTAATACATAACTTCCATAATTCAGTGAAAGGTTTTCTGATGTTTAGTAGACCTGGGGTCAGTCCCACCTCTGTTATTTAGTAGCTATACCTCCTTGGGCAATTAATTAACCTCCCCAGGAATTACGTTATCTCTACATATGGTTGACAATATTTACATCATGGTGTCAGGAATAATTAATGAGGCATAGGTTGCATAGTTTTGAGGCAGCCATACACTAAATGTCCAACAAATATTAGCTAAACATAATAATCTTCAAAAATATAAGTGTTTGTGGTGGCATACTATTCTATCAAGTGGAAAATAAAAAGTTATTTTTGAGATATAGACAGTTTGGCATTTGACAAAAAAATTATTACTATATCCACAAACTTTAAATTCTGATTTTAATCACTTGTATTCAATGCTTATCTATTGTCCCTGAGTGGGATACCTTCTCATTAAAGTCCTGTGTGGAAAGGAAAAAAAACAAAGTATATCATTATACCATTCATACACTAACATTTAAATAGCAGTTCCTAACAACTATGATCATTTCTGTGACTCCTACACATGTAACAGTTTTTAAATGTCTTGTTCCAAAAGACTAATTTTAAAATAGAAAGTTAGGTTCAGCCTATCATTTCCTAAAAACAGGACTAGCAAACAAATGTTTAATGGAACACTTCCACTGTCTGCAGATTTAAGTTCATTTATCAATTTATCTTACAATTACCTTGTCTAATAATTTATTATTTTATACTTTGCTTTGTACCAAATTTCACAAAGTACATTTTATACAGTATTAAAGATAGAAAATAAATAAGAATTTGTAATTTTAAAAAATTTGCAGCTGCTGCATTCAATAAAGTTAAGCAGCTTTCTTTATTGTAAACTACTCAAAGCTTCTATATACCAATAAGATTGAGGATCACCAATTTAAAAAAAATTGCTGCCATTGCTCTAGAACAGGTATATTCCAATAATTTTATACGGGTTCCTGAGATAGGAACTTTGTACCTTTTACTCATTTGGAAAGAAAAAAGAAAACAAAAGAGAAAAGAAGAAATAACATCACTTAAGTCATTGTGTATCTTAAGCTTTGGAATATACAGAAGAGAGAAGTTGTTTGTGCAAGGGGTTAAATATATCCACCCCAATATGTTTAAACACCTCATAGAAGGTGAAATATGCCCTTTAGAGCTTATTTGTTTTCATTGATTTTTAAAATAAAAAGTTAACAATCAGTTATTGTATTCAGTTATTCTGTACTTTTCCAATAACTTTGTTTCCAGAGGGAATGGTACCTTTATGAAAAAACAAAAACATACTATCTATCTCCAAATACTTCAGAATAGTAATCCACAGCAAGAAAATTTAGTAGTATTGGTTTTTCTGGACATGAATGAGGGTGTTTTAGATTGATTTGATGATTTTATGTCACTATTGCAATTTAAGGGTTTAGAGTCAGAATTTACAATCAAGAATAATATACTTTCACAAACAAATCACATAGGTAAAAACTATTTACAAATATTTGAGCTGGGCTGGGAAGGTGGCTCAGTGGTAGAGTGCTTGCTTTACATGCATGAGGCCCTTGGTTTGATTTCTCAGTCCCACATAAGCAGAAAAAAACAGAAGTGGTGCTGTGGCTCAAGTGGTAGAGTGCTAGCCTTGAGCTGAAGAGCTGAGGGACAGCGCCCAGGCCCAGAGTTCAGGCCCCACATCCAGCAAAAAGAAAAGAAAAAATTGATCATAGACTTTTAAAATCTAAAAACTTTTTCATTTTTGAAAGAGTTTAATACTGAGTTTCATAATTGCAACCATTAAAGTAAAAGAATTAACTATGCTTTGTTCAAAAAGTTGTCATTATTTCAGAAAAACATGCTAACAACAATAGCATTTGTGGTATTTAGTATTGACTTGGACAAATCTATTTGTAACCATCATGTTCAGTCATTACATGTATTTGACTACTCCATTTTGTCTTCCAATGAAGTCAGGACAAAACACTTTTATAATGCACATTACTTATATGTATAAGCCAGGAGCTGCTGGCTTATGCCTATAATCTTATCTACTAAGGAGGCTGAGATCTGAGGATCAGTATGAAACCAGTCCAGGCAGAAAAGGCCCTGGGGCTGTGGTTCAAGTTGTAGAGTGCTAGCCTTGCACACAAAAGCTCAGGGACAGCAGCCAGGCCCAGAGTTCAAGAACCAGAACTGGCAAAAAGAAAAAAAAAAAGTGTGTGTTCTATAATTTTTTTATTTTCATTTCATATTATATCTTTTTTTTACTCTAGGACAATAAAGAAGCCATTATAAAATATTTGTTATATAAAAAAGCACTGGTATGCCAGATGAAGTTAGGGTGGTCACAGGGATGAAAATTACTAAAGTAAACATAACAGTAATTTCCTGATTTTAAAAGGTGGCTTAGGCTCAGAGCCTCTTTTACACTCAGCTTCTATGTTTCTATACCCCTGAGGAAACACACCTTTACCATGTCCTAACTTTCTACCATTGCACAGACCCTGCATGATCTCAAACTACCTCACAACCTACTGTAAGTGATAAAAAATACTTGGACCTCAAAGGAACATATTACACAGTCACTACTACCAGAACACTTCATGAGCCTTCTGAATCTGGCAGCTTCCACAGTGGTGAGGTCACCTTCACCCTCTATACTGATACGGAACTCTGTGTTATATATTACCCTACATTTTGTAACAGAATTTTGCAAAAACACTTACCTCAGTAGTAGTTCCAATGTCTCCAGATGGGCTGCATGTGCTAGTATCTGGAGGAGCTGTACCTACACTGCTTCGAACTGGAGAACTAGGAACAGGGCCTGCCACTGTCTCTGGATAGACTGAAGATGGACTGAGGTTGCTTCTCTTCTGAATCTTATTCCAGACCTTATTCATGGTATCAGCTAGTTCATAAAAGAGTTGGACCTGAGCAGGAGAGAAAATAGTTTTCAACATCTAGTCACAATCTGTTAAAATGTAAACATAAGAAAATCCAACTGAAAAATAAAAGAATCAGCAAAACAAGTATCTACCAACAGTTTTACTGTTGATGATTTATTCATACTTATAATCAGTGTCATACACACAGCATACTTTATAATTAACCAATCACTTCTATGAATTAAAACAATGATAGTAAGCACCACTAAAATGAAACAAATGTAAACATATCCGATATACTCAGGATAGAGTCAAACTTAGAAAACAAATATGTAACACAAAATAATTAATGTATAAATTACAAAATGATTGCTATCCTTATTTCTGAATAATTTCCACATCTAAACATTCTTTAGTTTTCTAAGCTATAAACTGTATTTCCCACATGGCAAAATAAGTTGTAAAAGAATGATATAAAGGAGGTGGTGCTGTAGCTCAACTGGTAGGGCGCTAGCCCTCAGCTAAAGAGCTGAGGAACAGCGCTCAGGCCCAGAGTTCAAGCACCATGACCAACAGTAAAAAAAAAAAAAAAAAAATGATATAAAATAGAATTGGAAAAGGAAAAGGTTACATATGAGACTTTTTTTTTTTGTAAAGAACTTAGTCAATCTACTACTCCTCTGGGATTTGTACTTTCCAAATTCTGAAAAAAACTATTTTACTTGCACATTGTTTGACTGAGTTCTAAGATATTTATATAAGATTTCATAAATAAACATTAATCATGGAATTTGTATGACAACATATTGCCATATACTGTATAAAACAAGCTCAGGGAAAAATGCAAACATGATATATAAGCAAATCCACAGCTGGATACCATATTCTGTTTGCCATTTTTAAAAAGTGAAATTCTTATATTTATAAGACATTTCAGCTCCAGGACACATCCAGATGATGAAGCTGGCTTCTCATGTGGGCAGAACAGATGCATAAAAAAAGAGTGTCGATCCTTATTTGATATAAAACAGTACTTGGGTTTAGAGTATTCTTCTGTTTTTTGAGTACTGATGTTATAAAATCTCAGGTTATAGGTATTTTTCTTTAAAAATACTCTAACGTCTAGAAAATGCTAAACACCCGCACAAAGAAAATGCTAAACACCCGCACACACAAAACTTCTGAGTGGAATTTTAGTTCAACATTTCTTCTCCTTCATAATGATAATTTTCCCCACTAAAAAGAAGCAATTTTGTTGCAAAACAAGTATTTTAATACTGATTTCTTAAAAGAACTTAGAATATGGAGAGTATAAACCAAAGAGAACAAGTTCTACATATATCTAAGAACATGAGGTTTATTTATCTAAAATGCTGTTCCCTTGTTGCTACTTTTTTATTTTTTTGGTCGGTTGTGGGGCTTGAACTCTGGGTCTGGGCACTGTCCCTAAGCTCTTCAGTTGAATGCTAACGCTCTACCACTTGAGCCACAGTGCCACTTCAGTTTTCTAGTGGTTTATTGGAGATAAGAGTCTCATGGACTTTCCTGCCCAGGCTGGCTTTGAACCATGATCCTCAGATCTCAGCCTCCTGAGTAGCTAGGATTACAGTCATGAGCCACCAATGCCAGGTCCTCTTGTTGCTGCTTTTAACTGTAATCATTAAAAAGCTGTAAATGAATGTCAACAAGTATATTTTCTTTAAAGTACTAAGCAAACTACGACATAAATTTTAAACATATTTTTATTTTCAAAGAAACAGCTAACAGAAAACTCAGGTTCTTCTCTCTCTCCTAAAAAAAAGTTACACCAATATTTGAGGATAAATATTTGAGATTCAATATTCAAATAAAATTCAAACACTCGGCCAATCAAAGCCATAATATTAGAATGTGTACAATTAAAAACATAACCACTGCAATTATTAGCAAGAATACAGAACAACTTAACACTCATTCTCCTGGGATGACAATGTAAAATTTTCACTTTAATCATTTTAGAAAAGGTCAGTTATATTTACTATAAGATTCAGCCATTGTCCTCCTAAATATCCTCCCCTTCCTGTGAAAACCACTGTCTATAGAAAGACATGTATATAAATGTCTGTAACAGCAAAGGGGACAGTTAGAAAAATTGCCCTGTCTAACGATCACCTATTCTGTCCAGCATCATTTAAGGCTAGTTGCAACAATCTTGGGCTATGATTCACTTCAGCAGTATAGATTAGGTAGCAGGGTAGATTTTGGTCCTAACCAGGACTAGAATGTGAACCCAAGATGTGACACCGCTTAGTAGCACTGGAGCCCATTAGCACATATGGGGACAAGTGGGACAGATGTGTTAGCAGTAAGGATAAAGAAAGCTGAATATTGTTGAAGTAACTTCTAACTAGGAAAATGGAATAAGGAAGCCTGTTGGGGGTACTATCTTTTAGGGTGAGAGGAGCAGAAAGTGTGGTTTAGGGGAATTAAATTGATTGAAATACAGAATAAACATGTGAGGAGATGTAAGAATAAAAATTCCCCCTATGTAATTGATATAAGCTAATAATATATCTTTAAAAAGACCAATCCTTAAAGCAAAAATCATAGTAAGCTGGGCGCTGGTGACTCATTCCTGGAATCCTAGCTACTCAGGATCTGAGAATCTTGGTTCAAAGGCAGCCTGGGCAGAAAAGTCCATGAGACTCTTATCTCCAATAAACCACCAGAAAACCGGAAGTAACGCTGTGACTCAACTAGTAGAGTGCTCGCCTTTAGCTGAAGAGCTGAGGGACAGCTTCCAGGGCCCAGAGTTCAAGCCCAATGACCAACAAAAAAATATATATATATAGTAAGAAGAATTAAAAACATGGCACTTCTATCATAAATGCAGCAGAAATATGAGAACAAATCTAATGAACAAAAGAATTGCAGATCATTCAGGTAAATGCCTAAAAGTGGGATTGCTGAGTATAGGGGAGCTCTAGTATGTCCCTCCCCCTCCCCCATGCTATAACCCCTGTTTTCACTATATTTGATGTTGGTATAATTTGCTGAGGGGAAGGGAAAAAACTAATTGTTTAAATAGGGATACAGGACCCACTGGAACAATGAGATGTACAAGACGTTATGTCGAAAAACGAACTTTACAACTTTGGTGGGGGTGGGGGGGAATGGGAAGGGGAAACAAAGGCAGGGGCAACAATGCTTGATAAGAAATGTACTCATTACCTTGCCCATCTAATTGTAACCCCTCTGTATGGTATTTTCACAATTAAAAATTTTTTTTTAAAGAATTACAGAGCTTAAAGATGGCCTCTGAAAATATATAGTTGGAGGAGAGGAAAAACAAAGAATAATAGGAATCAAGAAGCCTTACAAGACCCTTGCAGTACTGGTAAGATGTCAAATATTTAGGTTAATGAGGTTTAAGAGGGCATTTAGAAAGCCATTGTTGTACAAAGATTTATTCAAGGAGACAGTAACATAAAACTCATCAAACCTGTGTTCAAGGATGTCTAATGTCAGCAGTCAAGAGGTCAAAAAATTTTGACATCAAGAGATATAGTCAAATAAGATGAATAATAGACATTAAGGCAAGGAAAAAAAGTAACACTTAAGAGTGCTCAAAGGGTAAGCAAATGCAGTCATTATATTGTACATTATGAAAAATTTAACTTTTATGTAACTTGAGGGTAGGGAAGGGAGGGGGAAATGGGTGAGAAGGATGAAAGGGGTGGCATTGTTCAAGATGCACTGTACAGTACATCTTATGGAATTGTAACTTCTTTGTACAACCACATAACAACAATAGTGTTCCAATTTGCCCAAGAGCATACTTGTCAGCAGAAACCTTAAAGACCAAAGGAGAATAGCACAAAATTTTTTACAGGACGGAAGGAAAAGATTGCCATCTGTACTTAGCAAAGCTATAAGTTAGAAATAAATAAAAGATAAATACATTTCCAGAGAAACAAAGGCTAAGAGACTGCATCTATAATAGAAAATTATTTTTTAAATGATCAATTATTCTGAGATCAAGAAATATGGCTTAGTGGTAGAGTGCTTGCCTAACATGCATGAAGCCCTGGGTTCAATTCCTCAGTACCACATCAACAGAAAAGCCGGAAGTAGCATTATGACTCAAGTGGTAGAGTGCTACCTTGAGCAAAAGCTCAGGCACAGTGCCTAGGCCCTGAGTTCAAGTCCCAGGACTCATGCAAAGAAACCCGCAACAACACATAAATTAATAAGAACAAATCATCAGAAATCTATCAATGAACTGTAATTCTACAAATTAAGAATGTTTTAATATTAAGCACAGTATGTAAAATACTCATGTTTCATATATATATATATATATATATACACTCATGTTACATATACATATTTATGTATATGCAACTCAATGCATAAGCATAAACCAAGCATTAATAGGTATAAAGGGGGAGAAAAATACTGATAAATATTCAGGAACTTTAATACACTACTTTCAGCAATGGAGAGATTTTCAGTCTACAAATTTACAGAAAAACAATAGAATAAATGTACCTAACAAGCATATATATAATGTTCTATCTAATAATTGCAGAATATACATTCTTTCAATAGTACATGAAGTTTCTCCAAGATAGAAACCATATAAAGTATCTTTTCAGACTAAAATAAAACAAAACTGGAAAATAATAACCCAAACTTTGGAACATATATAAAAAATGAATATTAAACAAGTTGCTACTGAATAACCAATAAAAGAAAGAAGAAATCAATTAAAATATTTCTGGAAATAAATGACAACGAAAACATGACCTCTCTCTCTCTCTCTCTCTCTCTCTCTCTCTCTCTCACACACACACACACACACACACACACACACACACACACACACACACCCCACACACACATGTAATGCTAAAAGGGAATTTCTTTAGCAATCGCAATTCCTGTATCAGACATCTCAAACAACCTATTAATGTATCTCAAGGAAGTTTAAAAAAAAAGGAAGAAAACAAACAGAAAATCTGTAATAGGAAAACAATAATAAATCAGAGCAGAAGACTAGAGAGTAGAGAACTAATTCTGATATGAAACCAGGTGAAAACACAACAACAGCAAAAAGCTAAAGGGCATAAATGCAGAAGCTTTCAAATAAACACTAGCATACTGATTATCAGAGCACACTGGAACCATTATTCACAATGGGGTTCATCTCATGGACTGACTGGGATTCATCTCATGGACATAAGGAAAATCCAACATATGGAGGTCAGTAACTGAGATTCATTACATGAAGAGAATAAAAAAAATTCTATATGATCATGTTAATAGATGAAGAAAAGCATCTTATGAAACTTAACACACTTCAATGACAAAAGTGAACAAACCAGGTCTAGAAGAGATACACTTCAATAATAATAAAGGCAATGTATAATAAGCCAAAAGCCAGCATCCTAAGAAAGGAAGAAAAAAAAGGAGGTTATCTCCAAGGAATGAAAAAAAAGAGTATTCATTTTCACCACTCTTCTTCAGCAAAGCACAAGAACTCCTACCTAAAGCAATTAAACATTCCAAATCACAAAGAAAAAAAGGAATTCAAACATTTACTGAAATGACATAGTTTTTATAGATAAAAATCCTGATGTCTCTACTAATAAAGCATCAGAACTAATAACTAAATTCAATAAACTTGCAGGACACAAAATCTATACACAGAGCCGGGTGCCAGTGGCTCATGCCTATAATCCTAGCTACTAAGGAGACTGAAATCTGAGGATCACAGTTCAAAACCAGCCCAAGGCAGGATTGTCCATAAGATTCTTATCTCTAATTAACCATCAGAAAACCAGAAGTGGCACTGTGGCTCAAGCGGTAGAGCACTAGTCTTGAGCTGAAGAGCTCAGGACAGTGCCCAAGCTCAGAGTTCAACTCCCATGACTGACAAAAAAAATAATAAAAATATATATGTATATACGTAGAAAAAATATATTAAAAAAGAAATTTAAACTATGAGTTGAAATAGGAATCAAACCCATCCATAATAATAATGATGATGAAAAAAATGAAATACCTCTACAATAAATTACAAAAGTTGCCAGAAGAAACTGAAGACACACATAAACAAGATAGCCTGTAATCAAGAATTAGAAAAAAATCAATATTAAATTTCCCATACTACCCAAAGCAACTTACATATTCAGTGCAATTGTCATCAAAATACCAATGATATTTTTCACTGAAATAGAAGAAATAATCCTAAAATAAGGCTGAAGCCACAGTAACAAAAAAGAATCCAAAAAAACAAAACAAATGAAAACACTCAGCAGCTGAAGCTACACAGGGTGCAGAAGCTTTACAGAAAACAAGGAAAAATGCAGGAGTCATTATAGTACCTGATTTAAAAATATACAACAAAAACTAAAATACAGTGATTGTACTAGCATTAAAAACAGAACAATGAGACCTAGAAGTGAACACACAAATCTACAGTTTTTTAAAAGGTGCCAAGAAAAATACAATGGAGAAAGGCCAATTCTTTCTGAATAAATGGTGCTTAAAAATGAAACCAGACTCTTCTATCCTTCACCATCAACCAAAAAATGGGTTAAAGACTGCAGCTCTATCAGTTCTGCCATTGACATGCTACTCACTCTACGTCTCATCATATCACATTCTGCTTTTGTATTTAAATTTCTGCTTTTTATAAGGATGTGATTGATAATTTCATTTTAATTTGCTTACCTGTCATAACCTTATTACCACATATGGTCATATTCTAATATACAGGGGATAGGACATTTTTATAAGGAACTCAATATTATCTATAAATTTCCATTCCTCTAGGAAACACCTCAAAGCAACCATTACTAGTAACACTCAGAGAGTAATCTATGAGATGGTAAATCAACTTATAATCACTCTCTTCTCTACCACTATGAGTCATAATGACCATTAAATAGAATCATTTAATGTTATTCAAAAGTATTTACTAATGATTCTAAAAATGCCTTATAACTGAGGATATTCTGTTAAGTTTTTGTCAGAGTTGTTTTAATAGCTGTCTTGTTTAGTGTTTACATTTTTAACACTGACCCTTACTAAAATAATAGATAATTCAGTCTTTCCAAAGTAAACAAAAACACGTAAAAGTTAAACCAAACTGTATAATATATGGAAGATGGAGAGGACCAAGAAAAAAGGAGAGGAAAAATAGTATTAAGTATGCTCTATAAAATATTCATTGATGACAGAAATTACCTAAAAATACTCTGAAAATGAGCTAAAAACTAGTAAAGACAGAATAGAGTACTTGTAAGGTCTAATAATATTCCAAAAAGAGTTGTTTTAAAAATCACAACAGTGATTATATGAAAAATATAGTTCAACCTACTTGAGTTTAATGAAGGAATTTACAAATTTTATGTAATTAATAATTTTCACAAACCAAAGCTATCTTAAGTCATATCAAAATATACATTTGAGGAAGTGGTGCTGTGGCTCAAGTGATAGAGTGCTCGCCTTAAGCTTAAGAGCTGAGGGACAGCGCCTATGCCCAGAGTTCAAGCCCCACAACTGACAAAAACAAACAAAAGAAAAAGAACATATGAGAAATAAAGTATGATTGGCTTATTGCAACTGAAAACAAATGGATTTGTGATACAGTATACAGTAGTATCATTTGTTTTCTTAAAATATATCAGGATAGGGAAGTTTGATTGAAAATTTTACTTGATCACTTCAATAGGTCATTCTAGTCTATTTTTTTTTTTTTTTGGGTCTGGTCATCGGGCCTGAACTCTGGGCCTAGGCACTTTCCTTCAGCTCTTCAGCTCAAGGCTAGCGCTCTACCACTTGAGTCACAGCACCACTTCCGGGTTTTTTCTTTTTGCTTATGTGGTGCTGAGGAATTGAACCCAGGGCCTCAGGCATGCAAGGCAAGCGCTCTACCACTGAGCCAACTTCCCAGCCCAATCATTCTAGTCTAATAGTAAGATGTTCTTCACTGTTTAAAAACATCACATCCGCTGCTGATTTCATACCATTATCCAATAGAACAATTTATTCTGAAATTGATATCTCTTTAGAAAAATTTATATTACAAATTCTGAAAGGCTTCCAAAGCAATTCTTAGGTTAACCACTCTTTGATAGTCTGGTTAAAATATAAATTAGAGTACTTAACAGAAGAAGCACTGTTCAAAAACCAAAAGGATGATAATGGTTTTTAAAATATACTACTTTTTAACATTCCTTTCATAAGTCAATTATACCAACCTGGGGATTTGAGCATTTTATCTCTAGTGATTCTAGGTCAACATGGAGACAGACAACAAATGAATGTCTCACATCAGGTCCTGTAGGAAGTAGTTTCTGAGATGTTACAGCTAGAGTAGAGGTACAACCCATAGGTTCCACAAGACAAAGTGTCACTTGTTTTCCAAGAAGGGTATATATGCTGAAGTGATGTAAGTTGATGGTCCAAGGAAAAGCATCACCTGATAAAGGGAACAAAAGAGAGTAGGAGAGCAGAAAACAAACAGTTAACTGTCACATTATAGTAAATTACCAATTATTTATACTACAAAATCCTTAATATTGTATAATACTACAAAATATTTAATACTGCATCATAAGCAAAGAGAGTATCAAGAGACTAAAGTGTCCAATAATTTACATGCTCTTTAAAAGCAAATATTTATATTTATACTTACAATATACTTCACTTTTAATAATTATATACATTACAACAAATATGTGAATAAAAATAGATTTAAAATGGAAAATATAAGTTTTCATATGCTCTTCTATCTACTATTGGGTTGCACAGTATAAATTGTTAGAGGCATATGAACCTTATCATGGAGACTACTGAAAATAGATTAAATTAGGAAAATTCTCATGGAAAATAACTTGACTTGGCTGTGGTATGAAAAATAAGAATAATAAACAACTATGTTTTGTTGCAGAACTTACATGAGAATTATGTGCTTACTTAAAACGGAGGTTTCTGGGCTCTAATTCATATTTACTTAGAATTTCTGTTGGTAAGACCTACTATGTGTTTCAATATAACTCCCTAAGTGATTCATATGTGTAATATAATTTTTTTCTAATATATACACTTAACAAAATTTAGCACTCATAATATGAAATAGCTTTTATTCTTTGATACTTTTTAATCTGTCAATAATTTATCTAGGATAGATTTGTTAATATAAGTTTCTGAGATAAAATTGCTCAGTTATTATTATGCCTAATATGCCTAATAGATTAAGTAACATAGTGAAATCATGTCTAAAAGCTCATTTATGGGCTAGTGAAGTTGTCACATAATCCTTGATTCTAAGTAGACACAGCTAAGAGACTTCTGGTAAAAGGTTGACCTGGGCAAAACACTAAAGGCATAGTAAATGTAAGGCCCTTAATTCTATTTCAGTGTCACCAAAATAAAAGAAGCCCACTTACATTAGAATACTTGAAAATGCTTATTATTGTGATGTCATTTTGCTGAAAACATGTTCCTAAAACATAGTCTGCCTTTGACATTAAACTAGCACATGTCAATATAAATAGGATAGTGTACAGTTCTTTTCAAATAATTTAATTATTTAAAATAGAGAACATTAGTTTATTTTCTCATCAGAGAAGAGCTTACTGACACAGAAATAATTTAATATATTAAATATATAAATGAGATAATATCAAAACCAGTCATAAATGCACCTTCTGCCATTCACAATAAAATTATAAATATTTTCTATATTTTTCCATTCTGGGTAGTGAGGTATCCAAACAAAAGACCAGGCTCACAAAGTTGTTATACTTCCATTTTTTAACCACTTAAGAAAAAAATATCAAGTGAATTACTAAGTAGAGTATGCTATATGTTTTTAAAAAATCAAAATGTGCTATACTATAGGTTCCACTGTATAGTAGATGATCATTAAGTGTGCACATTCAAAACATCCTCACCAAACAGTAAAATTAAAAGCTAACAAACATTCAAATTGTCTCACTTGACTAGAACAATGAGAAATGAATAATAATATCTGGGCAGGACAGTTGTACTTAGCTTGCCTTGAACATAAAATATTTTGCCAACAAGAAATAATCAGGCAAAATATCTATTCAAGATTAAAGGCCAGAACAAAGTCTGCAAGCAAATGGCCTTCATAAATAGGCTAGAGTAGCAATACTAATATCAGATAAAACTTTTCAAATTAAAATTAGTCAAAGAAACAAAGAAGAACATTTCATATTAGTAAAAGAAACTATCAGGAAAACCTAAGAATTCTAAATATCTATGCTAGGGCAACCAAACTCATCAAATACTAATTGACCTAAAAAATATACATAGATCCAAATATATTAATTACTGATGACTTCAACACACTATTGTTAACCATTGGATAGATCATTCAGGCAAAAACTTAGCAAAGACACTGCAGAATTAAATAACTGTATTGACCAGTTGGACTTAACAGACATCTACAGAATATTCCACCTAGCAGTGTTAAAATACGTATTCTCAGAAGCCCAGCGAATATTCTTCTAAACACACCATATCCTAGGGTTACAAAGCAAATCTCTGCAAATTCAAGAAAACTGAAATTATTCTCTGTATTCTGACAGACCACATTGGAATAAAATTAGAGCTCAACACCAAACACCATTACAGAAAACTCTCAGACTCATGACAACTGAACAAAACACTGCTGAATGATCAGTGAGTCATGGAAAAGATAAGAAGGGAAATCCAAAAGTTTTTGGAAATCAATGTAAACAAACATAACACCTACCAGAACCTCTGGGACACACCTAAGGTAGTATTGAAAGGATGTTTGTATCAATGGACATATACTTAAACAAATTAGAGAAATCTCAAAACTTTAATGATGTGCCTCAAGCTCCCAGAAAAATAAGAACAAGCCAAACACAAAACCAGTAGATAGGAATAAATAACAAAAATTAGATCAGAAATAAATGAATTAAAGACAGAGTCAACAAAACAAAATGTTGATTCTTTCAAAATATTAAAAAAAATTGGCAGTCCTTAGCAAACCTGATTAACAGAAGAAATCACCTGGATAAATAAATTAGAAAGAAAAATGGGGATATCACATCAGATAATAAGCAAAATTCAGATTATAAGGAAAGAATTTGCAAACCCAATTGAAGCCAATAAATTGGTGAATCTGGCAGAAATGGATACAATTCTCTGAGAACATAATTATATCTAAATTGAACCAAGAAAACAAACCAATTAAATAGATCCATAACAAGTAATGAAATTGAAATTACAATAAAAGACTGCTCGTCCAAGTAAAGTCCAGGACCTGATGGGTTTACAGCTGAATTTTACAAGGCCTTAAAGGAGAACACCAATACTCCTCACACTCTTTGGTGAAATAGAGAAGGATCACTAACAAACTCATTCTATGAATTTTCCCAAAACCAGGTATAGGAACCCATGAAAACTTAGAGCTATAGTTCCATCTTTTAGATGAGCAAAGATTCAAAACTTCTCAATAAAATATTGTTCAACTAAATTCAATTAGGATCACATGGGATTCATCCAAGGAATCAAAGCTGGTTCAACATACATAAATCAATAAATGTAATACAACACATCAACAGAAATAAAGACAAGAATCATGTGATCATCTCAATAGGTGTTGAAAAAGGTTTTGACAAGATGCAATATCCTTTTATAATAAATGCTTTGGGGAAGTGTTTTCTGCTAGAGGTCATTTGGATACTTATAACATCAAGTATAATAGGACTGCACAAAATTATCAAAACAAGCAGATGGCCTCAGACATCACACAAAAAATAGGAAAAGACTACAAGTCTGTTCTCTAATATTTTGATTTTGGCCTACAGGCTGTACAATCCATTGATCCTTAATGAAACAATGTCAGCACATTATAAGCTCTGACAATAAGGGAGGAAAAAAGAAAGGCTTCTCAAGTCATTCTTTAGGAATACTGAAGACAAATATTCATAATATGAATAAACCTATGTAGCACTTTATGAAAAGGATGGCACATTGAAACCAAATGGACAATTCTAGATGTACATTATATCCTTCATTAGTTATCTAATCATGCAAAATTACTTAATTTAAGGTTGGTCAATATATATAATAGCAGAAAAGTACAAAAACTGATCATCTCAATAAATTTATAAAAGTATTTGACAAAATTTGAAAGCAACTCGTAATAAAAACTCTTCATAAACTATTAATAGAATGGATCATTCCCCAAGTAATGAATAGCATCTATGAAAAGTCCACAGTACTGTATTTGAATGTGTGTGTGGGTGTGTGTGTGTGTGTGTGTGTGTGTGTGTGTGTGTGTGTGTGTGTGTTACTAGGAATTGAATTCAGGACTGCCTTTAGATCTCTACATTTGTCTGACACTCTACTAGTTGAGCCACACACTAGCACATCTTTTTGCTCGTTTTTCTGGAGATGAAGTCGGCCTGACTTTTCTGCCTTACTTGGCTTTAAAACCACAATTCTCCAGATCTCAGTCTAGTAGGACTGTCTATTCTCACTAGTTCTATGCAACACTAGAAAAGAGAGCCTAGCTGATGTATTGTAGTAAAAAAGAAAACAGAACTAAATGCCATACAGATGATATTAATTTATTATTAATTAATAATTTGATAACAACATTAGATAAAATAAGAGTAAATAAAATAAAGGAAGTATAAAACTTATATATTAAAATCTACAAAACAATGGTTAATAAATCCTAAGAAAATGATGAAACATTCTACATTCATGGATTCAAAGACTCAAAGTGATCAAGATACCAAATTTCCTATTATCCAAAAAATTCAAAATAAGTCTTACCAAAATCTTAGCAAGTTCTTTCTGTAGAAATTATTAAGTAAATGTTAGTATGTTTATAAAAAGGAAAAAGATATAGAACAAACAAGAGTTTTTCAACAAAAAAGGAACTTTGATAACTTCTATGATCTAATTTTAAAACTTAAATTGATACTACAGTAATGAAAATTGTACGGTACTGTATGCCAGATAAGAACAGGCATGTAGATTGATGGATTAGGATTAAGAGTCTAGAAAGGAATTTACATTATTAACTAAATTTTAACAACTATATCAAGACAATTCAACAGAGAATGTATGAATTTTTGAGAAAATAGTAATGTGCAAAGGTAACATAAGTCACCTTAGACTCTTGCTTCACAGAATATACAAAAAAATACCTGTAAGTAAGCTACATATTAAAATGTAGCTAACACTGAAATTAAAAAGAATGATTCAAACAAAACTGACAATTAAATTCAGCACATTTAAATTTTTATGCTTCAAAGAAACCATTTTGGAAATGAGTAAATAGGTCATCACCATAAGAACTACTAAATGATTTATGTGAAAAAAATAATAGCATCTAGAATCCATTCTTGCAGAAGAATTCAAAAATATAAAAATGACTTAAATACATATTTTACTAGATACACAAATCATATTAAATTCATAAAACTGCACAAAACAAAATGACTCATTACAAGTACACAAGTAAATATGACAATGAAATGCCACTACACACCTATTAGATTGGTTTATCTATCAAGGATAGGTATCTATCAAGGATATATAGAAAGTAAAACTCTAACACATTGACGATGGAATTTAAAATAGTAAAACCATTTAGGAAGTACTCTGGCATTTTCTTGAAACATAATATAAGATTTTAATGGGAACCTAGTAATCTCACCTCAAAAATTCCATACATGATCAATTATAACATTCAACCATACAAGCTTATACAACATCATTACTCAGTAGACAAAACTGCTAACAATACATATTAGTAAATCAATAAACAAAATGTGATCTCACTATACAATGGAATATTCCCCAGAAGGTGAATGAGAAACTGTCCTAAGCAGCAAGGCTACATGTGATATGAATACAACTATAAGATATCTAGGAAAGGTAAAAATGTGAAGATAGTAAAAGGATCGAGGTGTGCCAGCAGCTACATAGAAGAAGGGAAAGAGGGAAGAATAAAAGGAGTATACACCAAGCCCAGAGTTCAAGCCCCATGACCGACAACAACAATCACAACAACAAAAGGAGCATGGAGAGTTTATAAGCAATGTAGATTAAGATAATGATGACTATCATTGTGAAGATTAAAAGATCTTTAAAAAATAATTTTTTAAAAAAACATATTTTCTTCAGGCTCTATCTAGCTCTCCTGGAATAAAAAAAAAAAAAAAAAAAACTGACCTTGCCCAGGTAATTGTAAACCCCTCTGTACGGTATTTTCATAATAAAAAAAAAAACTGAATTCAAGTAAAATGTTAAAATTTAACTATAGAAGATATACATTTAGAAAGTTGACCATTTTTCCCTTCCAAATATGATGTATCCAAATTATTCGTCCCTAGCACTCAGGAGGCTAAGGCAGAGAGGATCACAAGTTTGAGGCCAGCGTAAGCTTCACAGCAAAATCTTATCTAAAAACAAACAAACAACAACAACAAAAAACAACTGTGTGTGTGTGTGTGTGTGTGTGTGTGTGTGTGTGTGTGTGTGTTTGCTTATCAAAACAGAAGAGTACTGATTCTGGAACGTGATACTTCATGGGTGCCAGAGGCACTCAGATTCATGTGAAGTGTGTTATTATCACATTTTAAAGCATACCTTGTCTTGTGTTTCTGCATAGTTATAAAAGCTTATACTGGCTGAAATGAATATATGCAGCCACTAACATGTGGAACTACCATAGGTTGACTGGACTTTAAATACTTAAAAAAGAAAAAAACCTAATCCTACTGGGGGAACTTCTAGTCTGTAGCAACCTAGTCACTTAGTATTAGGTTGAAATTTTCTTTTACTTTGTTTGTCATGGTTTTTGTGTATCACCTGATTGGAATTCCTAAACTTTAATGTTTGATGGTCTTCTGAACCTCAATGTAGGAATGTCCATGTGTCATATGAACATTTACACAGTATAAATAAATAAAATGCTGATCATCTTTTGTTCTAAAAAAAAAAAAGAATTTTTTCCACTGCTACACTTTTTATCCTTTTTCCCTCGAGTTCTGTATGTCCCCCTACCCTTCCAAAGATACACATGTAAATACAGAATACATGCATACAGAAATTTTAAGTTAATGAAAATTTTAAGATAATTTAATATATAATGAAAATTATATATATGAAATTTGTCATTATTTCTCTAAACTCACAAAATGCCTATCACCACATGAAATTCTAAAATAAACAACTTTGAGCAATATCATGCCAATGGTACAACTAATGTACCATTCTGAAAGCAGACATAGATAATGGGAAGACTATGCTGAAAGTATATACATATCTCTGAACTATCTTCTTAATTTTGCTGTGAATTTTCAATTATTATTTAAAAAAATCAAATGTTTTATATAATAGAAGTAATCTGGAAATACATGGTAACATATTAAATCAATTACATGGAGTTTAGTTTTTTTGTTTGTTTTGTTTTGTTTTTTTGTTGGTTATGGGGCTTAAACTCTGGGCCTGGGCACTATCCCTAAGCTCTTCAGCTCAAGGCTAGTGCTCTTGAGCCACAACACCACTTCTGGTTTTCTGGTGTTTAATTGGAAGTAAGAGTCTCATGGAAATTCCTGCCCAGGCTGGCTTTGAACCACGATCCTCAGATCTCAACCTCCTGAGTAGCTAGGATTATAGGCACGTGCCCCCGGCACCTGGCTTAGACTTCAGTTTTTATAAGAAGTGTAAGCCAGCATAGTGGTTCATATCTATAATTCTAGCTATTGGGAAACAGAAATAGAGAGGATTGGGCTCAGTGGTAGAGCGCTTGCCTTGCATGCCTGAGGCCCTGGGTTCCATTCCTCAGCACCACATAAGCAAAAAGAAAAAAGCTGGAAGTGGCGCTGTGGCTCAAGTGGTAGAGCACTATCATTGAGCTGAAGAGCGCAGGGACAGCGCCCAGGCCCAGGGTTCAGGCCCCATGACCTGAACAAAAAAAAAAAAAAATTCAGGCTGGGAAGGTAGCTCAGTGGTAGAGAGGATCATGGTTCAAGGCCAGACTAGGGAAAAAAGTTCATGAGACCACATCTCTACCAAGAACATGCTAAATGCACTGGTGAATGTCTTTCATACCAGCTATGTGTGAAGCCTTAAGCCAGAAAAATATGGTCCTAGTCAGCTGCGCATAAATGTGAAACCTTATTTAAAAATAATAAAAACATAAAGTGTTGGGGTCATTGCTCAAATGGTTACAGAGCCTGACAGACAAGTACGAGGCTCTGAGTATAAGCCCTAATACTGGCAAACAAAACAAAACAGAAGTATAAAATGTGTGAAAATATTAGGAATACAAATTTTTAAATGAGGAACTAGAAGTTTAAGGTTCCCTTTCAGCTTATTGTAATCCTTGGCATACTGTGCTTTGAAATCAGTGCCTTACTTAGGCCCTGTAATCACTTGACCCAGATCTCCAGCCCTTCTTTATTTTTTTTTTTGATATGGTGATGCCTAATTCTTAGAGCTTCATACCTACATTTCCCACATATCTAAGATCAAAGGCGTCCATACTATGCCAGGCTTATTGGAAGAAATGGAGTCTTGCTAACCTTTTACCTATTTGGTGTCAAACAGCAACTCTATCCCCAGAGAATTTGAGATTATAGGTATAAGTCACTGAGCCCAATTCATTTCTTAGCAAGAGAACTTCCCTAGAGTCAATTTCCAATACAGAGAATGAGACAAAATAACTACAGAACAAATACAGAGCAAAACAAAACAAACACTGAAGAATCTGTACGTAATAAAAGATGGAACAGATTGGTTATGAGCTACAAAGAAGACAATAAAGTCTTTAGCAATGTAACACTACATTTAGGTAGTTCAAAAGCTTAATTTCATTTGTAAAGCATACATGATTTTTCCAATACATTTATTTTTAAACTTCATCATCAAAAACAAATTTGAAGTTCCCTTCATAGCTTCCTTTTCTACCCAGAGTCCTAAACATAGTTTCAGGATTAAGGCAAGTAAACAGCAAGGGAAAATCAAAAACAAAACAAAATACTGTGACAGCACATTGCCATTTTTCAGAACAAGGGAAAATCATGAACATGAAACTGCAACCTAAAAAACCAAGCATGGAACAATACATACTAACCATTAAGATAAACAAGAACCTCACAGAAAAATGGTCCTCATTATTCATGGATGCAAAATAATTTTTCCCATTAGTTTCTACTGAAAACTTACTAAATCCAGCAACAGCAGTTTTAATTTATAAATGATCTCAATATTCCATTTCTGTCAAAATATTTTATTAAAGTCACAGGCAACTCTTTCAAAGAAGAAAAAACAAACCTCTGCTCTACATAGGGTAGAAGCCCATCTGCTCAGAGGTGTTGGCTGGATGTAGCAAATTACATCTGCAAGGCTCACTGCAAATGCTCCATAATGAAACTCAGGATGTTGATTTTGACCCAAACACCCTACACAGACTGGATCTGGCTATAGTAGAGATCATCTCTCTTTCCATGGCAATTGAAATCAGATGACACGTTTCAACAAACAGTACTTCATTCTGAACTTTAGAAATCCAAGTTCAGTATATGAGTCTTCAATTTTTAAGAATTCTATTCATCCTATTAATCATTTTAAAACATTATTTACTAGTGATCAATAATTATTAAATTAAAAATTAAATTAAATTAAAACAAGCTAGAAGTTAACCTTTTAAATTTTAAATATTTTTTCTTTACAATTACCAAAAGAGATTAAGCTACAATCATGTCTGTAGTGTACAAATGCTCTGTGATATGACAGTGTATGCTAATCTAAAACCCTTTGCTGGTTACTGAGGCTTGGAACTGGGCAACATGCAGCAGGACAATGGTAGAAAGTAAGGCTAAAGGAATGGGTAGGGAAAACTCATACAAAATCACAGTCATGTTTAGGATTTTTAACATTTACCCTAGGATGGATATAGGAAATCATGAAAGGAATTAAGGGCATTAAAAAGAAATTACTCTGAATAAGAAAGGGAGAATAATTTGAAATTAATTTGGTCAGGATATTAAAGAGAGAGAAATTGTAGTATTGTTTTACTAGTTAATTGGAGATTGAAACCCAAGACTTGTCTGCCCAGGCTGCCCTTAGTCTCATGAGTACCTAGCATGAACCACCTAGCTTGTCCTATCTGATTCTAAGCAAAATTGCTAAAGAATTTTAAAGTACCAACAAGTATAGGAGTGACAGTCAGTTTAAAAGAACGACTTTTCCCCTATAGTATCTACTTCATTCCTTAATACTATTGTGTTGAGTAGTGTCTGCAAGTTAATTAAAAGAAGTAGCTTTATGATGATCACAGCATTTCAGGAATATTGTAACAGCACCAATCAATCAAAGAAGGAAAAAAGACTGGGAATATGGCTTAGTGGTAGAGTGCTTGCTTAGCATGCATGAAGCCATGGGTTCAATTCCTTAATACCACATAAACAAAAAAAGCCAGAAGTGGTGCTGTGGCTTAAGTGGTAAGAATGCTAGCCTTGAGGAAAAGCAGCTCAAGGACAGTGCCTAGGTACTGAATTCAAGCCCCAGAACTGGTGAAAGAAGAAAGAAAGGAAAGGAAGGGAAGGGAAGGGATATAGGGAAGAGAAGGGAGACAGAGAAGGGAAAGGAAGGGAAGGGAGATGGGAAGAGAAGAAAAGGGAAGGGAACGGAGATGGGAAGGGAAGGGAGATGGGAAGGGAAGGGAAGGGAGATGGGAAGGCAAGGGAGATGGGAAGGGAAGGGAGACAGGGAAGGGAAGGGAGATGGGAAGGCAAGGGAGATGGGAAAGGGAGGGGAGGGGAGGGGAGGGGAGGGGAGGGGAGGGGAGGGGAGGGGAGGGGAAGAGAGGGGAGGAGAGGGGAGGAGATTGGGAAGGGAAGGAGATTGGGAAGGGAAGGAAAGGGGAGGGGAGGAGATTGGGAAGGAAGGAAAGAAACACAGATGTGGGAAATAGCAGAGATTGGAAACCAGGCATTGGAACCTAGAAAGCCTCTTTCAGTATTATTAACTCTGATGGCTTTAACTAGAGCACTTACCACGTGAAAGACAGATACTATTAGTCCTCTTAATTGCCTCATTCAATAAAGCCTTCTGAAAAAGTCAAAGTGGAAAAAATAATACATGGAAAGATACTACATGGAAAAAAATGACTAAGATGCTACATTATTCCTTCAATAGCTTATAAAATATAAGAGAGCAGCACCACATCTATGTTGTTCAAGTCTATATTCTGTGTCTAAAACATAGTCAGTGCATGATCATATTTTCCTGTGCCTGTTTTATGTTTCAGGCAAGAGCCACCAGCACCTGGTTATGTCTCAGTATACCGAAAAAGTTTTAAGGGTAGGAATAAAATGTCTCATTTTTTGTTCCTTCTGGTCACATTTATAATGATAATCCTGAATAATATTTAAATGAATAGAGTTTGTGCCATATTTTCCATATAAGTCAGAAATATAAACAATATTCTGAAAATATTATCATCAAATAAAAGGTTAAAATATGTGACTTTTGTTGCATGGAAAACAACCTGCAGTACATTTCACTAGAAATTTATAAAACCTGTTTTCAGGAATTATGATTTTAACAGAAATTTAGAGCTACAGAAAATTTAGAGCTACAAAAATATAGAAAAAGATAATTTCTCAGAAAAAGAAAGAAAAAAAAGCAAAAACCAAAAAAAGCTTTAATTAAACACTTTTAGAGTTACAAGGTGGAAATCAGGCAAGGCAGCACACACCTGCGATCCCAACTACTTGTCATGTTGAAACAGAGGGAATGTATTTCCAAGCTAGTCCAAGCAAATATAGCAAGACTCTATCTCCAAAACAAAATGGGATAGAGGAGGAAATGATTAAAGGGATGGCATTAAGATATACTGTATTCACAAACTGATAAGTAGAATTTAAACCACTTTGTACAACTACTTAAATAGTTAACAACAACAAATGTAAAAAGAGGCTGAGTTGATGTGGTTCAAGTGAATTAATAATAAAATTTTAACTAATAAATATGTCTTTTCCCTTCCACTCACATCCTCTCTTCCCTCCTTCCCTTCTCCTCCTTTCTCTCTTTTCCACACTCTTTTTCTTTTGTTTAGTAACAGTAGTAGCATTTTGAATTCAGGGCTTTAAGCTTGCTAGCTAAGTGTTGTACCACTTGAGCTCCACTCTCATTCCAAAAGCAATATTTTATAGTACAATATATATCATTTATGAAGTTCCATTTTTATTTCTAATAACCTAACTCAATTCTTATGCGTTGCAATTGAAAATATAACTGTAAATATATATGTGTATTTGGCAACTATATATATAACTATACCACACTTTTTCTTCCTAAAAATTAATAATTTTTAAAAATGAATATTTGTTCTTCAGTTTCTATTTAGTATTTAAACCACCAAAATCTCACTTGAAGTAAGAGTAGTTTTCTGAAGTATTCTGATAAGAGGAACAACAACCTAAAATTCTCAAATTCCATGACATGCTTTATTCCTTATCTTACTGAGCAACTCAACTGCAATTATAAAGAACCCAATCCTTGGTCTTCCATTAGATAACTTGTGTCTTGTTCCCTTTACTTGAACTTTTATTTGTAACTTCCATCACCTGCTGTTCCTTTCCTTCTCATTCAATAAGCATTAGTCCTCCCATTTAATCTGTCATTATTTAATTGATTTACATGGTCTCATCATTTTTTCTGTTTTTTGCTTTAACTGATGGTTTCCTCCTACCTTTTGTATCTCAAGCTAAGGCCCCAGATAAGAGATCTGGATCCATATGTGCAGCAGCTCATTAGACCTATTTACTTGAGTACTCCGTGGAGGACTTTACAGCATGCACCGAAATAAATTCATGTATATCACCTTACATTTCCAAACTTATCCTTCTTCTATTCTAACCATAATATTGACTATATAAATTTCTATTCAGACATCTAAGCTATGGAACATGTTATTCTTTAATTTTCTCCTTCACTATCCATAATTACATTAGCACTGTTTGGACAGAATTTTGTTAACTTCTTTAATATTCCTTGGTTCTATCCAAATCACTGTAACAATTACCACTTACAATGATTCTTTCATTTTTAGAAAACTTGAATAACTGGCTAGTATATAAGCAATCTCACTGTGTCCAATTTTCTTTCCTTAAGCTATCTCCTCCCAATCCATTGTCTGTACTTAGCAAAAAACATTTACTAACCAGAAATGACCTGGACACAAAACAACAGATATCAAAGGAAAAGGGCACAATAGGAAAATTCAGTGGATTTACCTATTCCACATCTGAATATAACTGATTAGAAATGTTAGCAACATTTATCTATATTCTGCCACCATCAAAAATGACACTGTGGAATTGGGGGAGCATTATAAATCCAATGTCCATGAGAATAAGACAGAATAAGCTGGGTGACATAACTCATGCCTAACTGTTCAGAAAGCTATAATCTAAGGACTGCAATTCAGAAGCAGCCTAAGAAGAAAAACCCTTGAGACTCTTAATCTCCAAATAACCAGCAAAAAGTTGGAAGTGGAGGTGTTTCATGTAGAGAGAGGCAGCAATGAGTGAAAAAGCTAGGTGACAGTATGAAGTCTTGGGTTCAAACCTCAGTACCGGCACAAAATAATAAAAGAATAAGACAAGGTATAACAGAAAATAAGATTTAACAAAACTTTTTAAAATCAGAAGTGACTTAGGAAAAGAAAGGCAAGTTATTTTTAAAAGTATTTCAATATGCAAATATAGCTGAAAAAGAATGCAAGAGTGATATTATAACCAGGAATACCACTTTAAAAACTGGTAAAACAAGTAAACAGTTCTTTATCTATGTATGTACAAGTAAAACAAAGAGTAAATAACTCAACATATATATACCAAATGGTTACACTAAAATTATAAACCCAATTTATAAAAATGATAAATTATATACTTTCCTAAATTCATTAATATACTTCCCCAAAAATGTAACTATTTAAAGCAAAGGATTAAAGAAAGCTAGAATTTCAAGATAAACAAATGTACTTCAGGATGGGTAGGATTGAACATCCATGTTCACAACGAAGGCTAATTGAAGATAAAGCCCAGAGCCGACTCAAAATAAAGGCATTATCAGCCCTGCACTATTGGCTTGTGCTTTTAATCCTAGATAGTTAGGAGGCAGTCTTTAAAGGCCATGTAGGCAGAAAAGTTGCTAGGTTCCATCTCCAAAATAACCAGCAAAAAGCAAGACTGGAGGGATATCTCAATTGGCAAAACATCAGCCTAGGAAGCTCACAAGGCCTTTAGTTCAAATACCAGCATGGCAAAAAATAAAATAAGTAAAAAAAATACATTATCAAATGAATAAAATTGAGAGTTCCTAATATCTGACCATCAGAAAAAATCAATTTTAAATAATCTGAAAAGGAAGAAGTGTTACAAAAAGGAAAGATTAGCGAAACCCTAGTACAGGGGCCAGCAAAGAAGATGTAGGGCCAAATTTTTACTTCTATCAGATTTTGTAAATAAAATTTCATTGGAACATTATGCTGATTCATTAACATATTGTCTATAGATGCTTTGGGACTATGAAACAGTTGAACACCTTCAAAATAAATCATATAACTGATGTAAACAATATATTAATCATCTAAATCATTACTAAAAATTTCCTAATCTCTGCAAAATACATGTCAATCTAAACAATTATATCAGTATAAAATAAAATGACATCTTAAGAAGTTTTTTTTAAGTTAAAAGTTGACAATAATCTGTAAATTTGGAAATGAAGATTAAAGTGCTTGAAGATTTGCATATTGTTCAAGAAGAGGGTAATTGGTATGTCACATAATTTAACAAACTGACTATGTACCTTTATATTTCTAGAACTGTAGTTGACCTGATGAAGGCATATTGGTTTTGAAGATCAAAAAAATGAGCAATAATGAAGGGATACTTTGAGTAAGAGAAATAACAAATAATAAGAAAGTAAAAAAGACAAACCATAGACAAGAAGATGTTTGGGAGATGAAAATGTTCTAAAAAATCTACGATGAACAGGACTGTACTGTTAGATCACTAAACTGTTTCCTTTATAAAGAATTTTATGACATATAAATTGTAGCTTAAGAAAATCATTATTTGACTATTAGTGGATTTGATTTTTAATGCCATTTTTTAGTTTTACAAAAATTATCAATCTTAAAGAAAAAAAAAAGCATAGCCAGACGCTGGTGGCTCACATCTGTAATCCTAGCTAATCAGAAGGCTGAGATCTGAGGATGGTGGTTTGAAGCCAGCCTGGGAGCAAAGTCCTAGTGAGACTCTATCTCCAACTAAATACTAAAAAACTGGAAGTGGAGCTGTGGATCAAAGTGGTAGAGTGTTATCCTTGATATCCCGGGCTCTGAGTTCAAGCCCCCCATGACCAAAAATAAAACAAAAAATAGCATGCCATAATTCATTTTATGAGGATAAAATAACCTTGATATGTAACACAATAGCTGTTATAATAAAGAACTTCTAATAACCAAAAGCAAATAGGAAAGAATATCAAAGATGCTAAAGAAAGGATCCCTGAATTAAGACTACGTGAGAACTTCTTAAGTTTCCTCTAATACTTAGAATTCCATTATTTTTATCTTAATGGTATTCAAAATATTAAAGACCAATATTAACATCTGGTAGTAAAATATAGCTTCCAGTTAAAAAAACTAATTTTAATGGAAATGTCAGTAGAGAAAAAGTGAAATCAACATCAAAGTTGGAGTCAAACATTTAAATCTATCTGCTGTTCTATTATTTAGCAATCTAAATAAAAGAATTCATACACTTACATCCAAATAATATGAACAAGGTGTTGACCTATTTAGCACTGTCAAAAACGTGAGGCTTGTTATTAAAATATAGATTCACATTACTTACGTTGTGACTTAAAACTTTTCTAGGTTCACAGTTTGTTTGAAAAGAGTATGTCAGAGTTCAAAAGGGAATGAATTCGCAACTGAAAACCACCTCAATATAAGAAATTAAATACATATTGGGAAAAGAAGCATAGCTATAATTTTTGACAATTATTTACTTTGTATAAATAAGAAATCTAAAAATATATTATGCTTGAGGTAAATAATATATTCCATTATTCTAGTATTTATGTTATTTATATGTAATATAATTCATAAGTCAATTGGCTTCAATTAAGATCAAACTACTTACCATTTCCTATTTCAGTATAATGAAATCAATTTTCTTTCAAATTAATTTTTCTTGCAATTACATTTTAGTGATTATGTTATACTGCAGATAATACCAAATAATATACATTCATTTAGGTGAATTAAAAGGTATGAATGACTACAATTTAAAGGTATGAATAACATTAAACTATACCAGCTCAGTTATTTGTCCACAGAAATCTTTCAATGAGTTGACTTAACATGTGTACTAGAACATTAAAAAAACTAAAAATATCAGTTAAAAGTAATAGTCACAAGAAGATTTTTTAATGTACCTTCTTCAAGGATGGGCCGTGGGATAACAAAAGGGATTTCCTGCAGAGGTTCCATATGTTTGTGACCAGCACTAATAACCTTTATTTGAGGTAGACAGAGGATAAGTGTTCCTGGCATGCTGCACTGGCCGTGGTACCAACTTCTTACTGTTCCAGGAATGTCACCAGATACAATTGTACTTGGGGAAGGCAGACTATCATTTGGAATGAACACACAACAAGATTGTAATTCAAGCTAGAAAAGAAAAAGAGAATTAAAATATTTGGATCAGACTAAACACATATTTGAAAACCTTGACTATTCATCATAATAAACATTCAAGCCAAGAATGAAAACATATCCTATGTATGACTTTATAACCTTCTCTACTAAGAAACGTAATAAACCTTTAAAAATATTTTTTACTATCCCATTTTTAAATATTTTTATTTTCTTTCAGCAATTGTACAAAGGAGTTGCCATTCAATAGAGCAGTTTATGAATACAGTATCTCCTGATCAGTGTCACTCCTTTTAACATTCTCACCCACCCTCCCACCGCTTCTCTCTTTTCTTAATTTTTGGGTTTTGTATTGAATTGTTTTGCCATTTAACAAAGTAATTATGTATACAATGCATCTTGATCTGTGTCATCCCTTCAATATCTACATCCCCCTTTCACCCATTCCTTCCATTGTTTTTCACAATTCTGTGACATATACATTCTTGCCTCATTCTGCTCATTTCTCCCTTTCATTCTTTCACCCTGTTCCCCTTGCCCCCACCACTTGCAAGTATCCAAGTCCTAGAACTTATTTTGTTGGGCTTTGACTTAGTCTTTCTAAAGAATTACACTATTTGTGTTCCCCACAGAGTCTATCGTACTTCAGTTAATTCATTTACAACCCACTGTGCTTACTTCTAGGTTTATAAGCACATTCTAGCTCCAACAAATGAGTGATACCATGCATGTGTTTCTCTAGGTCTAGCTTACTTTACTTAATATACTTTTTTTCCAAGTCTCTCCATTTCCTTATGAATGGTACAATATCATTGTTTCTGATGGATTAGTAGAACTTCATCATGTATATATACCACATTTTCTTGATTCATTTGTCCACTAAGGAGCATCTGAGTTGTTTCCATACCTTGGCTATGATAAATAATAATACTGCAATAAACATGGCTGTGGTAGTGACTTTAGTGTATCCTTGTTTGTGCTCTATTGGATAAATGGATAAATGCCCAGAAGGGGAATTGCTCAGTAATAGGGTAGTTCTTTTTTTTTTTTTTAAGACCCTCATTACTGCTTTCCAGAGTGGTTGAACAAGCTTACATTCCCACCAATAGTTGTAACTGTTAATTTTCTTGATAATGGCCAATCTAACTAGGGTGAGGTAGAATCTCAGTGTTGTTTTCAGTTGCATTTCCTTTTTGGCCAGAGATGTTGAACATTTCTAAGAAAAGATTTTTTTAATGCTGTAATCTTGATCAAAACCACTCACTGACACAAGATGAAAATATATTTGCCATCCCATGGTTCTATCCAAAAAATATAATTAAGTTAAAAAATATGCTAGCAAAAACAGGTGAGAAAAAAATCTTTCTTTTACAGTTTATTAAACTTTATTAAAATGGAACAGATAAGGCCTTACAACTGTTTACTTTTATTAAAAAATGTTTTCTATATGAATTTTGCTCTGAAGTATTTATTTTTAGATTTATAGAAAATACTTAACATGATACATTAGTTATGTTTGACAGCACAATTTAAAAGGAACAATACAGGCATATTCTCTATTGATTTAGACTAAAAGGTCAAAATATGAGTAATGCATTTAATACTTCACATAGACAGTAATGCTGTGTTGAAAAATGTTTTAAAAAAATGTGAAGGGCGGGGCTGGGAAGGTGGCTCAGTGGTAGAGTGCTTGCCTTGCATGCCTGAGGCCCTGGGTTTGATTCCTCAGCACCACATAAGCAAAAAGAAAAAAGCCAAAAATGGCGCTATGGCTCAAGTGGTAGAGTGCTATCCTTGAGCTGAAGAGCTGAGGAACAGTGCCCAGGCCCAGAGTTCAGGCCCCACGACCGGACCCAAAAAAAAAAAAAAAAAAAAAATGTGAAGGGATAGTATGCTACATATGCAAATGTGTGTATAGATACAGATATATCTTTAGATACAAATTTTAATGGTGCCAAATCTCAATTTCATAGTTAAGACACCTAAAATTTCACTAGTTCACACTGAATAAGGCATAAAGAATCATCAGTGAATGGGCCTGAGATGTGAAAACTCTGAAAGATAAATTTTCTAAAATATGATATATATTGGGAGGATTCCTTTAATGATAAGAATATATATAAAATCTAACCTATTCAACTATTCAAAATTATTATAAAGTTATATTTTATATATACTGAGCCTATCACATAAATCTTTTTACACTTTTTAAATAACTGTTAAACTGTATGTCTAAAATTGTGGTTTTAACATAAAAAATGTTGAGTGATTTATATTACTGAATATAAATCTGCAGCAGTAAATTTTGCATTAATGTAAGGATCTGACAATCCAAGGGGAAGAAAATGAAGTAATCTGCCAGTAAGACGTCCTGAAGCTGGGGGTCAGTTCATGTTCATGGAAACCATCTGGTTGGGACCCTCTGAACCACACCAAACACAAGTGATCTTTTAAAAAAATATCCTATTCATTAATGCATCACAGCTGCACTGAGTGTTACTTCATTTTTCCATGGCAACATCCTTTCTGTTTCAAGGATCTTGTTTCAGTTTTGGTAGCAACGTATTCTTTTGCCAATATTGAACACATTCATGTGTTAAAGTAAAGGGATTATTACAAATTCTTGAAATAGAACCACCTCTATCTGGATTCCTATTAGATCAAGGGCTACACATCTAAGTCTCATACACTGAGAATAAACCAATACAGTAAAAATTGTTTGCAATTCTTACTTTAATAAAAGAAATGACTGCAACTTAATTTTCTGAAGTTTCAAATGTATGTGTATTTTAAAAAAATATATGTCATTGTTCTTCCTTAACCTTAGTTTTACTGACTTATGTGGCCTATAATTATGATTGCAACTCAGTTAAAAAGAAGAGATGTGTATGCTGGTGGATCATGCCTGTAATCCTAGCTTTTAAGGAGGTTGAGAACTGAGGACTGGGGTTCAAAACAGCTCAAGCAGAAAATCTAGGAGACTTCCATCTCCAAATAACCAGCAAAAAAGTCAGAAATGGAGGTGTGGCTCAAGTGGTAGAGTGCCATCTTGAAGCAAAAAGATCCAAATGAGAGCACTAAGTCCTGATTTCATGCCCCAGTACTGAAACAGAGAAGGAGAAGAAGGAAGAGGGAGGAGGAGGAGGAGGAAGATGAGAGGGAGGAGGAAGAGGAGGAAGAGAAGGAAGAGGAAAAGGAGGCTATGTTTAATTTACATATTAAGCTGAAAATCTTAGCAAGTGGCCATTATATCAAACACTTGATATATAAAAACTGCCGTATTTTCACTTAATAACACTATCTCCTATTCTAAAATAACATGTTCCTATTTTTTTACACTTGAAACTTTAGAGCTAATCAGATTGCATAAAATTTCTACATAATGACTTTCCATATATGAATGCAGTAATCTTCATGAAAGCAAATTAAAAATAAAAGTGAATGCTGAAAATTGTACTTCATTCATATTTCTCTTATTCATGAACTAAGCCAGAAGCTAGCAACAAAAATCCCCACAAAGCCGGGCGCTGGTGGCTCACGCCTGTAATCCTAGCTACTCAGGAGGCTGAGATCTGAGGATTGCGGTTCAAAGCCAGCCCGGGCAGGAGAGACCGTGAGACTCCTATCTCCAATAAACCACCAGAAAACCAGAAGTGGCGCTGTAGCTCAAGTGGTAGAGTGCTAGCCTTGAGCTGAAGAGCTGAGGGACAGTGCCCAGGCCCAGAGTTCAAGCCCCACGACAAAAAAAAAAAAAAAAAAAAATCCCCACAATCTTTCATGTGCAATGCCTAAGAACATATATTAATATTAATATCCTCACAGAACACTCACTAGGATGTAAGCTCTATCAAATCAAATGCTGCCTGTTTATTTTCATTCTGTAATACATGCTACAGTGTCTAGTATTTATTAGATATTCAATAAACAGTTAAATAAGTGAATATGATTTTTATTTACAGGTATTAAAATAACTACTTCTAAAATACTGTTCAAAATTTTATCCCATCACACTGGGCATAGGGGAGCATACTTACATTCACAGTACTTCAGAGGGAAGGATCCTGGGTTTGAAGCCACAGCAGGCTATGCACATATACATATACAATATATAAAGTGACATATATATATATATATATATACACACTCACACCAAGCTTTAATCTATCCTAAACTATATATCATAGCAATACCCTACATCACAAGCAACAGCAAAATGAAGTCATACCACCTAACTCTTCTAAAAGTAACTAAGCTAAGAAGTTCTGAAAAATAGGTTCTTATATGTGGGCATCACATATTTAGTTTTCTTACTTTTAGCTCCCAAGAGGCAATAATAATTTTGGATCTAATTTTGCAGCTTTTATACTAAATGTACATATATCCAAGGAGAAAAACAATTTTTTTGTTTTCCTGCAGGTTACTGTGTTTGATTCTGAAATTTTCATAGTAAAAAAAAATGAACAATTGGAACATCTTAGAAAGGAAACCAAGGTCCTTAACTGTATACTGTGGAGCCTTTACTCCAGTATGTAGATGATCTTAATCTGGGAAAGAAGGAGTGTACAGGATCTTTCCACAAACGATAGAGGTCTAACAACAAAAAGTAAAAAATTCTAGATCAAGTGGTAGAGCACTAGCCTTGAGCTGAAAAGCGGAGGGAAAGTGCCTAGGCCCAGAGTTCAGGCTCCATGACCAGCAAAAAAAAGATTAAAAAGGACACAAGGTCATCTAGGGGAGGAATGAAGTGGGATAGATGAAGAGACAAGGAATTTAAAAGTAGCAAATATTAAGGGGTACAGACTGGACTGTAAAACCAGGAAGGAAGTTAAAAGTGACATACCCAAACAACAAGTCTGCCTTTTACCACACACACTTTTTTTTTTTCTTTTGTTGGTCATGGGGCTTGAACTCTGGGTTTGGGCGCTGTCCCTGCGCTCTTTAGCTCAAGGCGAGCATTCTACCACTTGAGCCACAGCACCACTTCTGGTTTCTGGTAATTACTTAGAGGTAAGAGTCTCACAGATTTACCTGCCCAGGCTAGATTTGAACGGCGATCATCATATTTCAGGCTCCTGAGTAGCTAGGATTACAGGCATGAGCCACCGGCGCTGGCAGCCACACATACTTAAAACATTAAGTTACAAGAAGAGGAGCCATAAAAGGTGCTAATTGCATCAGACTTCTTCTTTGAGATATATAAAGGTGTAAATTCGTTACAAAGAGTAAAAAGACCAAAGGAAGTATGTGAAAATCTGTTGTCTCTGTGTTCTGAGTAGGCACGAACATATTCATGTTTTAGAATAGTAAACAGCATCCATAGGTAAGAGCTACCATTCTGAATCTTTACTCCCATTCTACATCAAGGGACAGAAGTCTCACTCCTTTTTTTCTCCCCCATTTGTACCTACTTATACCTAAATAAATCCCTGACAAAACATTTTAAAAATGCATTCCACAGAGAAAGGCTAATAGAATAATTAACAAACTTGACTTGACAGACAGATGTGATTAACCAAAATTTAAATCTTCAAATAAAACTGCAATCATAAATGTTAACTACTAACTACATAATTATTTAAATGAAAGTAGGCAGAACGTTATGCATCTTCTTTACTAAATTATCCAGTTATTAGCTTTATATTTAATAATAAATATAAAAGACATTTATTTCTAGAGAATTACTAATGTAACATATAACTTGATGTTGGGTAGTATTAATTAGTTAGAAAACAGTTTATTGGTGACTTAATGGGCACAAACTATGGGTTAAGTCAGTGAAACCAAAGGAAACACATCAACTAGACACTGGAAAAACACAAGGAATAAGCAAAAAGACGGTTTCTATTTATTCTCTATTTATAAACTGTTCAAATTTATTCTGTTATGAATAGAAGAGTTTCTCATCCTAAGAATATTCTGTTATAAATAGAAGACTTTTCTCATTCCTAAGAGTAATGAGTTTTTCCTGATAAAGATTTTAGCAAAAGAAAAACTATGTGTAATAAAGCAAATAGATAGAAGTGATTATCATAAAAAAACAATGTGTTAAAGGGAACTGTAAAGAAGAAAGGTGAAGCAACCTAAGGAGTTATTAGAATAATATTAAAAGGCTGCCTATTGTCTGATTGCTTATTAAAATGTATTGAGATTCTGCATCTAAAAGAAAGCTTATTTCACTTACAATTTTTAATATTTTCCTGCAAATCACATATTTTTATTCCTGTTTATATTTAAATTAATCCTCCATTGTGTGTGCATAAATATGCACAAATAACATGTGTGTTTGTATATTTGTGCATGCGATAGAGACAGACAAAAAATATGATCTGTTTAATTCATTGGTCCACATATTAATTAGATTGTTGGCTCCTCTGAAGTTTAATTTTTGAGCTGCTGAGACATTCTGGTTAATAATGCATTCTTACATGAATAGCTGACAATAATTTTCTCTCATTCTGTAGGTACTCTCTTCATTCTAATTACTGTTTCTTTTCTTTGTAGAAGTATTTTAAATTTTGATTCAATCCCACTTGTCAGTCTGTGCTCTTATTTGGTGAGCTATTAACAGTCCTATTTAGGAAGATATTGCCTGTGTCTACATATTTTATTTTTATGTTTCCTAAAGTTTTCCTAAGTAATTTCAAAATTTCAGATATTACATTAAGGTCATGGACCCATTTTAAATTTATTTTAGTACAGTATGGATAATAAGGATGTAATTCATCTTCTGCATGTGAATATCCAGTTTTCCCAGTCTCATTTGTTCAAAAGGCTGTCTTGCAACTATTCTATTGTGTTCCAGTGGTTTATGTTTGTTTCTAGGCCATGATGTTTTTGTTAGTATGTTCTATAACATAGTTTGACATAAGGTATTATGATACCTCCAGCACTGCTCTGTTTGCTATAAAGTACTTTTGCTATTTAAAGTCTTCTGTGCTTTTATAGATTATCTATAAATTTACTGTTATCACAGAAAAGGAATAAGCCCATCTTTACCATTTCACTAAATAAAGCTGTATCACCATGTTACAGGCAACTGCTTTCTATGTAACCTTTAATGTTTAAAAACACATAATATAGTATTTAAAAATATATTAAACATGTATTTAAAAACACATAACATAGATGGGGTTTTTTTTTTTGGAGGAGTGCTAGTTCTGGTACTTGAACTCAAGACCTGGGAGTAATGCCTGAGCTTTTGTGCTCAAGGCTGGTAATCTATGGAACACAGTCCATTTTCAACTTTCTGGTAGTTTATTGGAGATAAATCTCACAGATTTTCCCTAGTCTGGCTTTGAACTGTGATCCTCAGATCTCAGCCCCCCAGATAGCCAGGATTATAGGCATGAGCTATCAGCAACCAACTATAACATCTTTTTTTTTATAAGCAAAGCATACCAGTTCTTTTTAACGAAATTGTGGAAATGAAATAGTTTACATAAGTACTACTTAAGAGAAAAACTTTACCAATATTAAAATGCCAAAAGATTTAAATATAAGAGGTATAATATTTCTAACTTTTATTTTACCTGTAGTGTGAGACTCTTCACTGCATTCCATACCATTCCAATGAATTCTTTCATTCTTTCTTCAGGACTTCTACAGCCTTCAGATATAGTCAATATGGCTTTTACAGGAACTGACAATGGTCGGGATTCTAAGTAGAAGAACACCAAATTATTTACAAGAAGCATAACTTACAATTTCTGAAAATACAGAAATTATTTTCAAAATTGTTTCTTTCCCTTCTTAAAATCATTACATCTACATAAGATTATACTATGTCACCTTAGATCATTCTCTATTGAATAACCACTGATTTTTTTGCAATTACTCAAGAAATTGATGGCAGAAAGGTAGACTTACAAAGTAATGGTAATGCTTTGTATATTTATTAATTTCCCTTTGTAAAATTTCATTAAACTGTAACTTTTTCATTTCTAATACAAAAGTAAATCAGTAAAAAAAAACTTCCTACAAAGTACTTGGTGAATTCTAAATTGATAGGGTATGCGTCTACTCATGGAAAGATATAGATTCTACTAATTTATAAGAATATACAAATTGAATATGCTTTAGTCTAAGAAACCTATTTATATTTATACATTTTATATTAATGTTAGTATGATTTATTTATTTATACTTTTATAATAGTATAAGTCAATCAAATCTTAGTAAATTAAGGTTAAATTAGCTCAGGATGCTCTCCAAAATAAGTGCTACCATGTAATCACCATAAAACTAGTCACCATGTCCAATCACACTTCTTCTTCCAACTTTGTTCATAGTTACTAGTTTTAAAATACATTAAGCAGGGGCCATGTCTAGTACCTCACAACTATACTCCTAGCTAACCAGAAGGAAGAGATTAGGAAAGTTGTAGCTAAAGGTCAGGCTAGGCAAAAAGTTATGCAGTCTGCATCTCAACCAAAAGGCCATGTAGGGTGGCACATGTCTGTGATTCTGCTGGAAAATCTTGATCCAAAGCTTGTCCTAGGTAAAAACATGAGAACTTTTCCAAAATTACATAAAAATAACAATCGCAAAAAGGGTTGAGTGGTGGGTCAAGTTGAAAAGCATCTAACCAGCAGGTAAGAGGGAGGTCCTAAATTTAACCCAACACTGCCAGAAATAAATAATAAACAAAATTCTTTTAAGGGTATGGAGCACAGACTTTTTTAATATTTATGTTCGCAATGACTATGAGAATGTATTTAAGAGATTCAAATAAATGCTTGTGAAAGAAAACTAATTTAGAAGACAATCACAGATATAAGACAGGTGAAGCAAAAGTTAGGCGTATGCTTGGGACTTTAAAGTAAGGTACAGAAGCAATGACTGCTTGAGCAAACTGAGCAAATGTACAGCTGAAGTCAAAGCTTCGTAGATGGTCAGATTATACAGAGCTTACGTAAGCTGTGGTAATGAGATAGCTTTTCACTGACTAGAACATAATCATTAATTCTAAATACACATAAGGCATATAATCTAAAATAATTTCTCTGGCTGTCTAAAACAAAATGGATTATACAGATCAAGTGTTGAAACAGGAAAATTGGGGCAGCAATAGCAATGGCAAGAAGTGATGAAATTCTATATCCATTTTAGCCATATACACAATGGGATTTACTGATGAATTAAAAGTACTATAGAAGAGAAAGGAGAATCAAGGGTCACTCCAAGCTAAGTTTTAGGTTGGAGCAATGTAAAGAATGGAATCAAAGGAAAAGAAGCTTCAAGAAGAAAAGAAGTAGTTTCAGATATGACAAGTTCAGACTTCCATTAGACAGTGAAGTATCTCAGTGACTATGGATAAAAAAATAGCACTAAAAATGAGTTGCTTCTTCAAAGGTTTTTCAGAATATTTGTGATTGAGATGCAAAAACTAAACTGAAAAGCATATATTCTGGGCAAAAATGGCAAAGGAAGTAGGTAAATCCTATAAAGAGAAAGCAGAACTAGACAAATCTACTAAGTTAATTTATTCACAACTCTACAACAGGTCTTTCTTTTTAAGTTCTTCTCTGAAGTGCACAGTTACAGAGTATGATTCAAAAATAAACTGACCTAAGATCAAAAATCAAAACTCTGAATAAGTATGTCTTGCTTCTTTGAACTTATTTAACTTTGTTTTTCATAACTTCCACTAAAGAATCTCTACACCCATCAATTCTTTCCTCTTACTGTTCTTATCCAAGTGAATTGCCATTCCTTGATCATTTCAAACCTTATTAAGGCCTAAGTCAAGTCATACCTCAATGAAAACTTTCTGTTCCTAAAGTCTTCTTTCAGGAAGACTTTTAGAAGAGGCTTCTGTCTCCAAATTTTCCTCAGTTCTACAAAGCCTACAGTACACATGGTTTTTCTCTTTCCAGTTATAGCCTGAATTCTGTCACATAGAAGCTATAACATGTACTTCTCTTAATTTCCCAAAGAGCTTATACTTAGCCCACAGTTCAAAACTCAAGATTATATTTACTGATTGCCTGATTAAGGTAAAATTTTACCTCAGTACTTTGGATTGCACTTTGATGATTCAGTATATTAAAACATAGCTACCTTTTTCTGCTGAAGCAAGAACATCCTAGCAGATTAGAGGCACCAACTGAAATCATACCAGAGTTAACTTCTGAGTGTTCAATAAATACCACTGGGAAACTGAACACAGATATAAAAAGTTACAGTGTATTAATTTAATTAAAGGACAGGGGTGAAAGGGGAGTAAAGAATATCATTGTTGCCAGGTGTTGGTGGTTCATGCCTGTAATCCTAGCTACTCAGGAGGCTGAGATCTAAGGATTGAAGTTCAAAGCCAGCCCAGGCAGGAAACTCCGTGACACTCTTATCTCCAATAAACCCCCAGAAAACCAGAAGTGGCGCGATGGCTAAAATTGGTAGAGCACTAGCCTTGAGCTAAAGAACTGAGCGACAGTGCCCAGGCCCAAGCTCAAGCCCACAACAGACCAAAAGAAAAAAATGAATGTGATTGTTACTCTCCTAAATAAAAAGAATGAGAAAAATATTTCATTCATTGCAGTAACATTATTTAACTTGCCCTTTAATATTCAAGACATCAAAAAATGTGATCTTTGAGTTGTGTTTTATGATTTTAAAGAAATTTCATGTGTTCTTTTGGGAATGTCTAATGACAGCAAAGCAAAAAAAAAAATGTTGGGTATATTTAATATTATCAAAAATAAAGATAAGGGTTGTCAGGTGCTGTAATCCTAACTACTCAGGAAGCTGAGATCTAGGGATTGCAGTTCGAAGCCAGGCAGGACAGGAAAGTCCATGAGACTCTTATCTCCAATGAACTACTCAGAAAAAAATCAGAATGGCACTGTGGCTCAAGTGGTAGAGTGCTAACCTTGAACAAAAGAAGCTCAGAGACAAGAAGAGCCCAGGTTCAGAGTTTAAACCCCAGGATCAGCAAAAAAAAAAAAAAAAAGAAAAAAGAAAAAAGATGAAGGTAGTTTAATGTGAGCTGAGGATAGGGTCAAAATTAAGTTTTCTTGGTCGTTGGTCTACTGACATCTATAATTGTGTACCAATTCCTTTTTTTAAAAAAAGTTTTAAAATGATACTTAATAGACATAAATTATTTCACAAGCAATATCATATTTAATCATTACAAAATCTTCAGCCAAGTATTGTTTACCCTAATTTAAAAACTGCATCTACCAAGGCTTGATCTGTATTTTGTGTAACTTCATTTTGTGATATTAAGTAACAGAAAGTGATACATTATTTTTAAAAATTTAAAACTTAAGCAACTTGTCATAGAACTGCAAAACTCCTAACACTTTACATCAAAATACAAGCTACATTTGATATTATCACTCTTGAAACCCTCTGGGAAATAATGGCTTTTGGATTCTGCAATCAGCGTGACATGGCATGCAAAACTGCATCTCATGCTGAGCCAACCAGGAAAATATATGTCATCACTATATGACATTCAGAATTTCATCTGGAAACTATAATCTTGTTCTGATGGCTAAAAGAGGGTGAAGACACTGCATAAAAAAACCATTTTACAGAGTTTTTGTTGAATTCTTCCAGTTTATATAAAAACTAGAACTAGGCATTTTTCTTCAAAACATTAATAAATGCACTTAGTAAATTCACAGTGTGTTCTTAAGAATTTCACAATTAACTGACAGTATAGTTCAAATGAATGAATTTCAGGGAACTTTTTCTTTTTAATGAACCAGATAAAACTGGAAAATAAATTGTGCTAAATGGAACTGAATTACTCAAAAATGGTGGCATAGAGAGGTGGAAGTGGGTGGATCATGAGGCCAGCCTTCAGCTATATATAAAGTTCAAGGTCAGCCTAAACTACGTGGTCAAACTGTCAGATAAGAAAAGAAAATAGGAAGGGGAGGGAGGGAAGGGGAAGGGAGGAAAGGAAAAAAAGCAAGTAAGCAAGCAAGCAAGCTGAGGATGATACTCAGTGGTGAAGTACAAGTCTAACATTTTCACAGCACTAGGTTCAATCCCCAGTGAGGGGAGAAAAACTTGTATTCAAACATCTCACATCGCTCCTAGATTCTTCCTTCACCAATACCTAGTTCATGTGTCTACCATCAGAGTCAATTTATATCTTTTTCATTAAAACATAAATATGTGAAAGTAATTCAGTCCAAATGTTATACCTCAACTACATTTTGTGTCTTTGTAAAATAAAGTTAGTACACAAATGGGAAAGCCTAACTCACAGAAATTAGAATGCCTAACTCTCAGATACCATTATAGGCCATGTTTCTGCTGTCTTTTTTCATTTTCTGGTACTATAACATACAAGAACATCACAACCTAATGTAAGATAGAAACTGGAAAAGAAAAAACTGATCACTTTGGTCACAGTCATTGTTCACGATGTGGGTACCTGATCCAAGGATTATCAATGAAAACATTCTGTGCACGGAGAAGAAAAAGAGAGGGTAAGGAGAGGTGAATATTATCTAAGTACTTTATATCTATACACAAAAAGATTCAATAATTAAACCTATTAAAAACTTCAAAAACATCCTTTTCCCTCAATTTGCTACTGACTTTTATTACTCATCTGATATTTTCTTCACTCAACAACAGTTTCTGACTTTCTCAGCCAATACTCTTCTCAGTTTAACTTGGCTCCTTGAGACCTACAAAAGTTTTCTGGATGGCCTTGGACCAACCATGTATTTTCCTCATTGCTTTGTAGTTCACACTAATAAGGTAGAAGGTACAGGGTATGCAACATCCTGACATAGGGAAGACCTAGCCAGAACAGCTCACTCTCTGTTCTCATCTTTCTTAGTACACTTCAACACTTGGCCTCGAAGTCCCATGGGTTCAGGATATAAAACCCAGGGAATGCTGCATTTCAGGGTCTCTCGGCAGTAGCTCAAGTGAGGCACAAATAATACTAAAATGAGAAACCAGCGTTCCAGAGCCCCAAGGGCCTGGCTCACAATGAATCCTCAGTTGTTGTCACTTGCTGTCCATCTGTAAGCAATAAATCCACTTCATGTAACTCTGGCACATGAGTGTGTCCTATCTCTTCAGACAAGCTAGTAAACACTGCATACTAAATCTGTTCACAGGATCCTCGTATGTGGTCCTATAGGAGAAGTTTTTTCCTAGGTATCCAAAACTTCTAGGTTATAACAGTAAAATAACAATGTTCTCTAAAAGTATAGTACACAAAACTACAAGACATATCATAAGGGTTTGGGGGTGGGAATATGAGACTATCTACTCATATTTACTTTAATCTAACTAGTATTTAAAAGCATACAGTTTAGTGATACATCCTATCAGAAGGCCACAGATAAAACTGTGCTAAGTATACTAAAGAAAGGGTGAATATTTGACAAGGAATAGTAATTGTTAAGGCCTTTAATCATACATTTGTTCTAATAATTTTGTGGCATACTAAGTTTTCTATACACATGGTTAAGTAGACATACAAAGCTTATTATCTTATTTTTAACTACATTAATTCTCATGATTTGATTAGATCTTCACATTTAAAGAATTTCTGCAAAAGGCATATAGCCAAACATAAGAGTATAAGATAAAACTATTTGAACAAAACAAGAAACCCCTTTCCACTGAATAGAAATGAATCTCTTATATTTGGAAGATGAAAATTTAGTAGCCTAATGTTACTAAAACTTTTCAAAATGGGTAAGACTGAAAATAAGAATCAAGAGTGAAGTCAATTTGTGCATTTTTTTTCCTTTTGGATCTATGTATATCAGCAAGGTGGATTTTAACTTAATGGCAGCCATTAAAAAGAACTACTGAAATAAACTGAATGAAACAATTTTTTAAAAAATAAATATATTTTTTACTGAAATAATATCAATGTATAAAAGGTATAATATTCCTCAGGCTGAAATACTATTAATACTTTATTCAAATTCTACCAGAGTACACTTAAATGATAAAATTGTCTTTCATGCTTTATAATTTAACATAGTGATCCATGTATTAAATGAAGAAACCAAGAAATGATACAATTCAGATGTTTGTTCAAAAATAGTAATAGGAATAAATAAACAAAAAAAAATTACATCAAGTGGCTGGGTGTGGTAGCTTATGCCAGCAATCTGGCTACTTGGGAAATAGAGATTGGTAAGATAGTAGCCAACCAGTGCAAAAACATTTAGTAAGACCTTCCTCAACTAATATACATAAATCCAAAAGAATATATTTGGATGACTACTTAATAATAAAAATATATAAAAATATACATTTGGATAGCTTAAGTATTTTTAAATAATTAAGTGTACTATTAGTCAGTAGCTGTCACATGCTCACATCTACTCACTAAGGGTCCCAGAGCAGGGATTATGCCTTATTTTTTTACCTCAATTTAACTTACAACAGTCATGCTTATAAAAACACTTAAAAAATACTATTCATGAACTGAAAATACAAAATCTTCATCAATATTGTAGGGTATATCTGATTTATAAGAAAAAGTACATGTAAGAGAATATAAAAAAATACTCTAAAGAAAAAGTGGTTCCTAATAAAATGAGGCTAAAGAAAAACACATGATTTACATGAAACGATACAGTACTTTTTTTTAACACAAATGGAAGTAAATCATTTTTGAAAGAATGCTTGTATCAATGACCTGGGTAAGAATGTGAGAGAGGAAAAAAAAGAAGAACACAACAATAGAGAAGAAAAATACAATTCTCCATGAGTCTTGTGAGCTTCTGTTAACCTTGAAATTAGAGGCAGTGACTGCTTTTGTTTCCAACTGTATTTTCAAGGTATTTGTACAGCAAGTACCCCAGAAGATAGAAATGTCATTTGTGTTAAGAACAAACAGCAAGTTTGCCTAGAGCTTTGCTTAAAAAGGAGCCATAGGGCCTTGCTCTAGAGCAAAGGGCAGACATGCTTTCTATTACAGAAGGTTCAAATGCCCTGTACACAAATGATGTCTTTCCTAGAACATATTCACTACATAAACATCACCTGTTCTGCTTCATACCACCCTAAGGGTACTAAAACCAAAAATGTTAATACTTGGGTTATTACTACTAATGTGGAACATAATGAAGTCCTTGGTATAAATACAGGAGTCTCATTCCTCTATAAAACATCAATGAAACTGGCAGACAAGCTCATTGGTTTACAAGTATACTAACACCCACAGACCAGTTACAGTTCTTGACACCTACCTGTTAATGTTTTTGTTTTCACAGGGCTGCTGGCATATTCAGAGGCCTGATATGACTGTTGCTTTGCTAAAGGTGCACTACCAACAGATAATTCATCCTCTTTCCTTCTGTTAACTGGCATAACAAGTGGGACAGTTACCACAGACTGCTGAAAGAGCCAAAATGGAAAAGCAAATTACTGCCTTTCTGCAGTATAAAGGTTAAACATGACAATACCAACAACAGTATTTTTCAAGTTAATGATAAGACTATTATTTTAAATCATTCTCCATTCCTCCATTCATCTTTCCCTCACAAATACTATTCCTCCTGCCCCATACATATCCCATGGGACAAGTGGCAAGACTCTCTCAGTGGATGTCTGACAATGGATTATACAAAGTATCATACAGTGTTAGTCCTATATATTCATGGATCCTATATCTATGGACTCAACCAACTGTGATCCAAATATATTCAGGGGAAAAAACTTTATCTGTATTGGTCTTTCTCTTAATATATAGCAATTATTTAAATACCTTTCACATTGTACTAGATATTACAAGTAAACTGGGGATGATTTAAACTATATGAGAAGAATGTGCCCAGGTTATATGAAAGCACTATGCCATTTTATGTTGGTTTCTCAGGGGGGTTCCTGGAATCAGTCACTCATAGTTACTAAATAACAATTATATTCTGTATATTCCTACTTACAGGTATCTAAATAAAGTTTAATTTATGAATCAAGCCTAAGATTAATAATAATAAGAGAACAATTATACTGCAATAAAGGTTATCTAAAATGTATAAAATTTTTATTTCTGAAATTACCTATTTCTTATTTTCAGATCATGATTACCAATTTTATATGAAAACCTAGAGATCTAAAAAGCAACCAGTTAATATAAATTGTAAAGGAGCATAAAGACAATATGAACAGGGCAAATAAAAAATGAAATTCTCTCTTCAAAACCTAGAAAACAGAAATTTATCAATATAAAACTAATTTATATATTAATAAGGGTGTAACTTTTTGAAGAAGTGCTGAAGTTCCTATACATTTTATGTGATGAAATAAAAAACATAAAATATTTGAAAGCATAGAAAAGTAACTCTAGTTAGAGAAAGCTGGAAAACATTACAATTTTATATTGAACGTATGAATGCTAAGATGAACAATAAAGCAGCTGTTTCATCTTTATTCACTGAAATAAAGTCTGATGTTACGATTGATGATACCCAATATAATACTGTCAAATTTTTGGCAAAAAAAAAAAGTATTTTTGATTAGGATCAAAGTTCAATGTTGAACTGTAAGAAAAAGAACCCTCAAATGTTGGGTTTGAGCCATAGCTGAGAATGAATGTGCAGCTTGGGAAGCAATATGTGATAGCTGTAGTATAGCTATGTCAGAAAGTGGATCTGACAGGAGCTAGCCATGCTGCAGTTTAATCAGTGTTACCCTCAATACCACAACATCCAATGTTGTACAGAAAATGTACAATGGCAATGAGAGAATTAACTTGTAAGGTAACAGCTGGGCTGAACAAGAGAAGAAATCTGAAAATGAGAAAATGAAAATTTTATTTATGTATTTAAATATAATAATATATTTAATATTAACTATATTTAACAATACATTTTTCATATATTGTTTTATATTATACATTATTATTTTTATGTATAGTATATATTGTTCGTCTAAATATAGAACCTATTTTAAATATAGTTATATATAAATACCTGCCTTCATAGTGAATATTAAGTCAAACTGGTCATATATATAAGAAATAAAAACAACAGTTTTTAAGACCCCCTTAGGTTTACCTGGGAGAACAGCCCCCTTCCTGAGCCCCCAACATAAGTCCCTGGTGGAAATACAGAAGTAGAGGGGATAAGGGGAAGAGGTCTGTTCTCCCAGGCAGACCTACAAGAACTAGAAGAGAAACAGAAATCATCGTAAGTTTTAATGGAAAGAGATTTTAGTTGTTGCTGCTAGCTTTTCTTATGGCTTGTTTGTTAATTTGTCTTTGGGAGGGTAAGAGGGGAGAGCACAGAAAAGGTGTGACAAAGGGAGAACAAATACAGCACTGGTACTCTCAAGACACTATGTGGAAAACGAACTATACAACTTGTGGTGAGGAATAGGAGGGAAAAACTGGAGAGAGTGGGGGAAGGGGTTACAAGAAATGTACTCTTCATCTGACTCACTTAACTATAAGCCCTCTGTACATCACCTTTACAATAACAATCAACTATATTTTTTAAATCGTAAGTTTTGATCATTTAAATTATCCCATCTATATAAAATGGGGGGGAAGGGTTGAAATGTTTATTGGAAACCTGTTTCATGCTTCAATGGTTAGTGTCTTCATAATCACTTAAATTTTTGTCTACCATTTATATACCTGGAATACAAGCAAACACTGTAGGATTAAAACTAGTATATTAAGTAAGTAGAAAAAATGTATGTGTTGGGCTGGGAAGGTGGCTCAGTGGTAGAGTGCTTGCCTTGCAGGCATGAGGCCCTGGGTTCGATTCCTCAGCACCACATAAGCAAAAAAGAAAAAAAGCCGGAAGTGATACTGTGGCTCAAGTGGTAGAGCGCTAACCTTGAGCTGAAGAGCTGAGGGACAGCGTCCAGGCCCAGAGTTCAGGCCCCACGACCGGACACCCCCCCCCAAAAAAAAAGTATGTGTTGCCCAGTGAGATACTGAATTCAAGTATAATAACTGAAAGATAAGATTATTGAATTCTAATTACTTCAAAAGAGAGTCCATGTGATTCTTATCTCCAATTAGCCACCCAAAAAAACAGAAGTGGACCTGTGGTTCAAAGTGGTAGAGCACTAGCCTTGAGAGGAAAAACCTCAGGGACAACACCCAAGCCCTGAGTCAGGGCCCTGAGTGCCCTGACAGAGTCCAAGCGGTTGCATTGGTTAACCCTTGTTCCTTTGTCTACCATTTTGTTGTTTCTCTTCTCTTCCCTTCCCTAAATCAGATAAACATGTATATAAGACAAAGGGTACCAAAATCAAATACAGTGACAACAGGGGATAAGCCAAAGGGGGTGGGGGAGAAAAAAGAAATAACTTGATATAGAAGCCCATATCCACCTCTCTCCCACATGCTGTGTAATATCAAATATCTGACATATACTCTTCACTTAAAAAAAGAGCATATATGTCAATATTAGCAGATGCGAATGGAAATTAATAATAAATTTTGTTGCCAGGCATTGGTGGCTTATACCTATAATCCTAGCTACTGCTGAGACTTGGAGAATCACTATTCAAAGCCAGCCCAGACACAGAAATCCATTGGACCCCATCACCAATTAAAAACAACAACAAACAAACAGATTGAGAGTGCATATCCAATTAGCCATCAAAATGCCAGACTGGAGACCATGGCTCAAGTGGTAGAGCACCAGCCTAGAGCAAAAAAGGCCACACAAAGAATGTAAGGCCTAGAATTCAAATCCCTGCACAAATAATGACAATAACCATTGTTGTCTAAACTGTCAAAAATTTAGTGAAAGACATGGTAACTGTCAAAAAATTAGTGAAAGACATGGTAGTTGTAATACTCAACAACAAACAAAACAAAAATATTTGGTTGGCTGAAACTAAGTGCATTTACAGATATGTAACAAAAGACCCATTGAGGACCTTATCAAGGACATGAGAGTTAGTATTCTACATGTTTTATTGCATTTAATACCTCAATAATAACTGTTTAATGTCTTTTCATATTCATGTCAGATACATATTGATACAGGAGAAAGAATTAGATCAGCAATAACTAAGTAACCTCTCACAGTTCCACTTACCTCTCACTGTTCCATAATCTCTTTTCCTATAAAAGATGCTCTTTTTTAATTAATAAACTACAAATATAGAGAATTATAAAGAATAAAATAGTCATATTCCCATGATAGTGGACGTGTTAATGGATATTAACATTTTGTTGCAGTTGTTTAAAGAAAGGAGATAAATTAATTACAAGATTAGTATCCCTTTTGACTGACAATCTACTTATTATTTGTCCCATGCTCCGATTCAATCACTACTGGGATATGTGTAGAACATCAAATTCAGTGTTTTTTTTTTAAGTAAGTATTTTTACTGTGAAAATACCATACAGAGGGGTTACAATTACATGAACAAGGTAATAAGTACATTTCTTATCAAGCATTGTTGCCTCCTCCTTTGTTTTTCCCCCTACCATCCCTGCCCTCCACACATATATGAACACACACATATTTAGCACTGGTCATTTTGAAAAATATATTTAACTGCTCTCATATTGCATATAACCTTGGGAATCACCTTTTTCATTTCATAGAACCTTCAAATAGCATATTAAGGTCTATCACATAGATTTTCAATAAGTATGTTTTGTCACGTGACTGTGCCATGCTTTACTTCCTCATGGGCACTTAGGTTGTTTCAATTTTATAATAATATAATAATATAATATGATTCCATATGCTTATGTAATAACATATCTACATTAAGAGGCAAAATTTAGGAACTATATTTTGTACATTTCAATTTTACTTGATATTTCAACCTTATCTTTTCCACTCACAATATATGAAACCACTATTAGCATTCTAACAATATTGTACATTAGCATATTTTCACCAAGCAAATTTAAAATGATGGTCAATGAGTTATACTAAAAATAGGTGAACAATTCATATGGGTCAACTATACTATATTCTCATTTTCCATGAAAAAAATTTAAAATAGTACACAAAAGACAACTTAGAAGTATTCTTTTGCACATTTCTCAATTATGGTTTTAAAAAAAGGGTAATTTTGCCGGGTGTCAGTGGCTCATGTCTGTAATCATAGCTACTCAGGAGGCTGAGATGTGAGGATCACAGTTCAAAGCCAGCGTGGGCATGAAAGTTCATGAAACTCCTATCTCCAATAAACCACCAGAAAACAGGAAGTGGCACTGTGGCTCAAGTGATAGAGTGCTAGCCCTAAGGTGAAGAGCTGAGGGACAGCGCCCAGGCCCAGAGTTCAAGCCCCAAGATTGAAGAAAAAAGAAAGTAATTTTATGAACTGCCGGTGAAAATGTAAATTGTACATCAATTGGGAAGCAATCTGCCAATATAACCATCTCAAAATGTGCTTTAAAAGTACAAAAATACATGTCTACAGCTCCTAATTACACTTTAAAAAATATATTCTCAGTGAATAAAGAGGAATGCAAAGCTTTAGCTTTTTGTATAATTATTCCAATTTCATTTGCAACTCTGAATGAGAGATTCCTCTCTCATGGTTTCTAAATTATCATAACTTTATAGGTATGTGTGCACATATGTATGTGTGTACGTGTATGTATGTATGTATGTATTTCCTTTTTCTGTGGTACTGTAGTTTGTACTCAAGGCCTCACATTTGCTAGTACAAACTAGATAATTATAGTTTGTAGGATATGACAATGAAATTGCCTGCATCAGGATACTGAAATATAAGTCTGACAGTTCATTTTACTGCTGTCACTTTCAAGATGATAAAGTATTACTTATTAAAATTTATATACCTCAGTAATGCAACTAGTATATGGCAAAATTGCGACATTGAACTGTTCTTTGTCATTTACATGGTTGTGGTTTCCCAGTATACTATCAAAATAGATTTGTATGTGAAAAAAATTAATATAATTGGAAAGGAAGAAAAAAGCATGATTTTTATAATTCTATAAAATTTGTATTATTTTAACAAGTAACTGAAATGTACAATCTAATGAATAGTTTATTAAGATTATCTAAGTTAGTTCAATTGATCTCTTTGCTTTATAAGCAATTACATACAAAGTTCCTTTTATCATCCATGGTAGCAGTAAGGAGGCTGAGCAGGAGATTCATGAACTCACCAGGTTCTAGTAGCTCATATCTTTAATCCCAGCTACTAAGGAGGCTGAGATCTGAGGACTATGGTTCAAAACTTAGGCAGTACGGTCTGTGAGACTCTTAACTTCAATTAACCACTTGAAAACCAGAAGTGGAAGTGAACTTTACAATTTCTGTGTGTGTGTGTGTGTGTGTGTGTGTGTGTGTGTGTGTGTGTGTGTGTGTGTGTGAGAGAGAGAGAGAGAGAGAGAGAGAGAGAGAGAGAGAGAGAGAGAGAGAAGAGAGAGGGGGGGGCATGGAATAGTGGAAGAAAAACGGAGTAGGTAACGTGTTCAACAAGAAATGTACTCATTACCTTACTTATGTAACTGTAACCCCTCTGTATATGCATCATCTTTACAAATAAAATAAAATTCTGGTTCAAAGTGGCAAAGCGCTAGCCTTAAGTTGGTAAGCTCTGGAACAGCTCCCAGACCCAGAGTTCAAGAGCAGAAAAAAAAGGAGGGAGGGATGTTAATTATCCAAGAAAAGTTTATGTTAGGCTGCAACTATCTATAAATAAAACTCAAGAAACAGAATTCTTTGAATGGAGTGGAGAGGAGATAAATTCTTTTATGTTACTGAAAGAGAATAAAATAGTATTTGTAAGTATATGTATCTCTTCTGAATAGTTGAGAAAAGGATTTACTCATTAAGGAAAGAACACAGAAATCTCTCACCTGTTGCATGTGTCTACTTGTTCGTTTCTGAGGCTGGTAGATAAGCCATGTATGTAATATTGGGTCAAGATTAACTGCTAGTCCTTGAACACTACAAAGAAGTACAGCACCTAAAATACAAGATTCATTTTTTAATTCCTCATAAAATAAGCTTGATTGCACTTTGCAAGTAGGATAATTATAAGAAAGGTAACAAACAATAAGTGTTGCCAAAAATTAGTTCATACTCCTTCAAGCTGCTAGTAGAAAAGTAAAATGGGGCAACCACTTTGTAAAATCACATGGCATTTCCTAAAAAAAGTAAAAGTATAGTTATCATATGATCCATTAATTCCATTCTCTAATACAAACCAAAGAGTAGAAAAAGTATGCCTACATAAAAAACTTGCATTCAAATTTTCCTATCAGAATAATCTATACTACCTAAAAGGTAAAATACTACAAGTATCTATGAACAGATGTATTTAAACAAACAAAAAAATTCATTCACATAATAAAAAATTACCAACCCATAAAAACTAATAAACAACTAAATGGATAAAGCCTGAAAACATGCTAAGTAAAGCAAATCATTAGGGTAAAAAATAAAAATAAGAAAGGAAGGAAAAAGAAAAACATACCCTATTTTCCATAAAGGCAAAATGATAAGAACAGAAACAAAAAGAGCTCAGTTGCTGGCAGGCCTGGGCAGTAGCATAATTTGAAATTGCTAATAATAGATATGAGCTGTGCTTATGGAGAGGGATGAAATGTTTTAAAAGTAGAAAATGGGATGTTTACATCACTGTAAATGCAATATCCCCTGGTATCCAAAGTGTTTTGATATAAAGACCCCACATGAATATCAAGATCTATGATATTCAAGTCATCTATACAAAATGCCTATGTGTGTTCTCCTGTACATTTTAAATCATCCCTATATTACTTGCAATACCTCATGTAACATAGAATAATTATTACACTGCATTGATTAGTAATGCGGTATTAAAATAATGTGAGAATAAACAGTAGGCAGATTGTCATGGTCACTGAAAAAAAAGTCTATATGCCTGAGTATGAGGTAGATTATACACAATTTAATTGGTATAAATACCAATTATGATGCTTTATATCTAATACAATTTTAACCAATAAAACTGACATAAATAAAATCCTGTAAAAAGTGACCCACAGAGAGAATAAGTAGAAAAGAGATTTCATCTTTATTCATTTGCCCAGAATATTCAATTAAACAAAAGTTTCTATATGTATTGTAGGGCCCAAAGGCTCATAATCAGAATAGATGTCTAGGCAGCACAGTAAGACAACATAAACAATAACCCCTCCCATATACTAATGCCAATACTGGTGAGCAATGATTATTAACTCAAGGATAAGTAAAGAGAAGTTGGAAATGACTGCCATGAGAATTCAAAAGTAAAGTTAGTTGGAAAACTCTAATAAATTTTCTTTATTACATTGTAAATATCTCAATAAAGCAAATTCTTCAATCTTTCAAATACTACAAGTATATAGAAAAGGTTTCAAATTTAGAATAACTGATACCTAGTATGGATCAGATTTGTTAAGATTAATTCTGAATATGTTTTATAGTATTGTGATTTAGTATTTTAATCTTGTTGGTTGCTATGAAATGATCCACATCTGGCTTAAATTTTAAATATACAGTACAAAAATCATATACATATCTTTCTTTTTATAGATTCAAGTAGAAAGTCAAATAAATGTTTTTATTATCGTTATTCTGTGAATGAACTGAAAAATAAGTCTTTGTAGTTATCCACATTTCAAAGGTATCAATGCTTTTTTTAAAAATCTGGCATTAGTAGATATCAGAACTGACTCTTTTGAAATTAATATTTAAAAGATTTAGTGGTTTATACCAAAATTTTATTATCAGAGCTGTGGCTCAAGTGGTAGAGTGCCAGCCTTAAACAAGAAAAGCTAAGGGACAGTACCTGAGTTCAAGCCGCAGTACTGGCACCAAAAAAGCAAATATATACATACATACTATTGGGATAGGGGGTGGGGGATGATGAAGGAGGTGACCTTGAACAAGATGGACTATACTCATACTGATCTTGAATTGAAACCCTTTTTGCAAGTACTTAAAGATTTTTTAAGTAAAAATAAATCCTTACTTCAAAATTAAATGCAGTGGTTTCTTGACCAATATTAGACAAGTATATATTTTCTTACATTTAAGATCATTATTTTTCACTTTACCTGGGATCTAGAAATACAATTATAGATATCTAACATTGCTACTTCCAAGATACTACCCACATTCAATCAATGATACTACTCCAATTAAGTTTGTTTTCTTACTATTTCAGAAATTAAGGTTGCTTTTTAAGTGTAAGAATAATAAAATCATCTCAGTTTAAAACATTACAAAATTCAGAAAACTGTGTTCTTCATATATCAAAACCAAACAAAGATGACTCCAACGTTTAGATTTTTTGGAAAGTAACCAGAAATAAAATAGTTTCCCCCACTAGATTTGGTTATTTTTAAGGGGAAAAAAAAATCTATGGCTGACACATACAAATGTTCATGTTTAATGTGGTACTTTTAGTACTTTTTAGTGCTTTTACTAAAAACATTTAAGGGTAATATAGACTATTACTGTTTCAAGCCACACAGAATACCATATAGAATAGCATTGTTTGGAAACATGCCCAGGCTATATGCTACCCAACAATGATTCCAGTTTTTCTATCTTCTGTATATAACTAAACCAAAATACTCAAAATACATGTAAATTTGAAGAACATAAGTACTAAATTTAGGAGAAAGTTCTTAAAGTTATAAACTTCATAAGGGTATAAGGAAAAGTGATGAAATTAGAGGCTTCAAACTTCAAGGAGTTCTAATTTCTAATTTCTGGAAGGAATTACCAGTATTACCAGTCTTTCCAGGATACCAAAACTTTTTAGGGCAAAGCATACAAAAACAGAATGCAAAAAATCTGATGCATTATTTTTATGGCAATTAAAAACCAATCATGCCACGTACAAGTGGCTCATGCCACTATCCTAGCTACTTAGAAAGCTGAAGATGATCATAATTAGAAGTCAATTTGTGGCAGAAAATTCCATGAGACTCTTGGCTGGCATACTCCCACTTGAGCCATACCTCCAATCCCACTTTTTCCTGGATAATTGGATAGTCTCTTGAAAACTACCCTCTGGAGGAACTAGGACAAGAGCTGTGAGCCATCACTGTACAATTTATATTTCTTTAAATCAAACTAGCTTAAATACATTAGGTACATAGAGCAGTGTGGTCAAGTCACATTATTAGCCAAGAAGTTATACTATGTTGTGTTCCATAAGATACATTTTTTTCTAAGCTTGTAATGAAGTTAACAGTTTTGTCATAATTAGAAATAAATCTATTGCAATACATGCTAATAATGAAAAGCCTGAAAATCCCACAGTAGTGTTTTCTTTACATCCAAGTAGTAACTAATTCAGGGACTTTGAGAATACCTACACTCTCCATATGTTTAAACTATGTAAAGAAAATAGACTTCAGATTAATAAGATGGTAAGATGTAATCACTGTATGCTTTAAGGGAGATGATGAAAAAAGCTATATACCAATTCAAATTTTTTGTTCTGCTGAAACGAATCACTTTTTTAAATGTCCTTAATAATCTGCATCTGAAATTATGAGATATAGAACTAAATGCTATACTGATATTTGATATGGTTACAATTGCTAAAGAAAATTCATGCTATTATTTTTACTATATTATTATTTTGTTAGTACTCTACTTATAAAGTTCAAACCAGAGCATAACGTTCTCTATTTCCAAAGTTTTGAGTAATAACTGCTTGTAATCATGTTTCCTATAAAAAGCCCTCTTAACATGCTGAAATGACATAAAGATCTAAGAACAGTTCTATGTTTAGCTTTCCCATAATTCTAGAGGTGTCACGTGCCTGGACCAAAAGTTTGCTGAGTTTATATTAAGCTCAAGTAACAAACCTAGGAAACAAACTACTAAGAGAAAAACAGGAAGACTGTTTCATACAGGGGAGGAAGGCTGTGTAAGCATATTTAAAAAAATAAAATTGGTTATAATTAAAATGACAATCACAGGATGTACTTTAAACAAGGCATTATAGGACATCCTTGTATAGATACGTATGTACATAATATGTATGTACATGCCTATGTATATATGTGCACATGTGTATTCATGTGAGAGTGTATGTGTATACAATATATGCTTGCCTAAAGGAAACATGAAGTATCATACCTTTTCTGTACTTATGTCCTTAAGATAGCTGACAAGAGAGAAAACTGTTCTGCCCCAATTGTCACCAATTCCTCAACAAAGTAATTCTTCTACATACTAGTCTTCCAGTAGAAAGAGTAGGGAACTTTGTCTTATAACCCAAGTAGCCAAGATGACCATCCTAGATAGTATATTTCTATAAAAGGTATTTTAATCAAATTCATAAGTGCATTATACTTCCAGCAGTACATTTCTGATATTCCTCATTGAGAGGAGATTCTCTCTCTGGTGAACTGTAGTCTTGTTTGCTATTTTACTTTCATATAAATTTACTCCAAGAAACTATACACACCCTACAAGTCAAAATCAGCCTGCCCCCAGTTTTACAGACTACAAACTAGAAATAGTTTATACATTTTTTAAAGCCCATTCTGAGGCTTGAACTCAGGGCCTGGGCACTGTCCCTGAGCTTTTACTCTCAAGGATGATACTCTACAATTTGAGCTACAGCTCCACATCTGGCTTTTTGATGGAGATAAGAGTCTCACAGACTTTCCTGCCTCGGTTGACTTCAAACCCCAATCATGAGATCTCACCCTCCTGAGAAGCTAGGAGGATTACAGGTGTGAGCCACCAGCACCCAGTGGTTTATATGTTTTAAATCGTTACAAATAAAACAAAAAATAAGGGTAGCTTATATATTTTGCTTTCAAGTAAAAAATCTAAAAGTATTCAAAAGAAGAATAACATTAAAGAAACAAATGGATAAACCTAGAACAAATCATGCTAAATAAAGTAAGCCAAGCTCCCAGAGACAAAACAGCATATATTTTCTCTCAGATGTGGAAGCTAGATCTAAAATATAAGTGGACATAATAAACTATACAGTCTTCTAGGAATCCACAGTCAAGACTAAAGGAAGATACCCTTAGGAGAAGAACACAAAGGTGTAACGTCTCTGAACAACTAAAATACTATTTATTGAAAAGAACTCCAGGAAATGACCAAGGGCCAATGGCTCACGCCTATAATCCTAGCTACTTATGAGGCTGAGGTCTGAGGATCGCAATTCAAAGCCAGCCCGGGCAGGAAAGTCTGTGAGACACTTATCTCCAATTAACCACCAGAAAAAAAGGACGTGGTGCAGTGGCTCAAGTGGTAGAGCGCTCCCCTTGAGCTGAAAAGTGCAGGGACAGCGCCCAAGGCCAGAGTTCAAGCCCCAAGACCCCCCCACCTCACCCCCAAAAAACAGGTATTGTGTCGGGCTGGGAATGTGGCTCAATGGTAGAGTGTTTGCCTAGCATATATGAAGCCCTGAGTTCAATTCCTCAGTACAACATACACAGAAAAAGCCGGAAGTGGCACTGTGGCTCAAATGGTAGAGCGCTCGCCTTGAGCTGAAAAGTGCAGGGACAGTGCCCAAGCCCAGAGTTCAAGCCCCACGACCGACCAAGGGGGGGGAAAAAAGGTTAGGATGAAGAGTGAACAAATGCAATCATTTTTCATTTTATAAAAATACAGTTTCAAAATGAGTTTTTTATTTTATGACACTGAAATTCTGCTACGGAAAACATTAAAATTGTGTCTTAATTGTACTTTAATTAAATTGTATCTTAATTGTTTTAAGTCAATCTATTCATTGTTGCAATAGCAGTTATGAAACAAACTTAGCAAATGCAGCAGAAACATTAATTTCTGAAATAATTTTAAGATGACAAGATGTGTTTTACAATACATAACTAAAAACAGTCATAGCTACTAGAGTAGTAGATATGGCTGGGGACTAGGGATGTGGTTCAGGGCAAAGCTTTTGCCTAACATTCAGGAAGATTTCAATCTCTAGCACTAAAATATACTATTTTAAAAAAGAAAATGTTATCTTATTAAGTATGCTAAGAATCTGAAGTATTTAAACAAATTATCACTATGATAAGCAAGAAATTAAAATTCTTATGAAATGTTAGGTATCTGATTAAAATCCAGTGACCAAACGTGCATATACACATTATGCAAAGATAATTTTCAAACTGAGATCTTACTGGTAATATCAGTATCTGTATAATAATGGTTTGGTTCAGGAGGCACCACAAGGTGGTGCTAATATCTTCTCCTAACTGAGAGGGTAGACCACTGCTGTGATTCACATGTAGTCTAAAATGAGATTCACCAACCCTCAGAGTAAATATGAACTATAATATTCTCAACACTAAAAAAAAGAGCATTAAATTTTTAAAACTGTGATTACTGAAAGTAGAAAAGCAGAATTTATAATCCTCTATAATTAACACTTGGTTTATAATAATATACCCCCCTTATGTTTACAATATTTTACATGTAAAGAAGATAACTCCATAAGCAACTTTTTTTACACTACCACCATGTGAAATCACTAATGTATAGTCAATACCATCAAATCCAAATCAAGACTCTTAATCAAAATAATTCTTGTGAGACACTAGTACATTGATGATTTAAGTCTAATAGTGTGAAACTTATACTGAAGCTGCCAGTTGTTCCTCAGATTAACACAGCATATTTTCTCATGTTCTGAATGCAATAGTCACTTATAAAAACACGACAGTTTACCCACAATTCAAGTTCTGGAGTTAATAAGCCAACTGTTGGATTCATTACTTCCTCAGGGTGCTATTAGTCCCTCACAGACAAATTCATGAATGGATTGGTAGATGGGTCATAGATGGGAGAGAAGGAGATAATTAAGAAAGGAAAAACAAGGACGGAGGGAGGGAGGACATAAGGACAACAGGGGGAAGAGGAAGGAAGGAAGGAAGGAAGGAAGGAAGGAAGGAAGGAAGGAAGGAAGGAAGGAAGGAAGGAAGGAAGGAAGGAAGGAAGGAAGGAAGGAAGGAAGGAAGGAAGGAAGGAAGGAAGGAAGGAAGGAAGGAAGGAAGGAAGGAAGGAAGGAAGGAATCTGGCTATATAAGAGTACATAAGAAAATCATATTTTAATAGAAAAAGTAATCCTCATTTTATCATTGCTGAATTAGATTTTAGACACAAAAAGTCAATTACGCAAAGGTAAAAAACAGCAGAGTTTATCGAAAACAATACTACCTTCTACTATGTCATAAAATAATGCTTTTGATATTAATAAAAATCATCAGTATTTACTGAGTGCTAACTTGTACCAAACAGTGTTAAAAAGTGTCAAGCACTTCACACACATGTCCTCATTAATCACACATGTAGTCTAAAAGGCAAGGTCATTTTCTATGTTACAGATGAGGAAACTGAGGCACAAGGACACTGAATGACTTTCCCAACACTCTACAATTATTACAATGTAAATCTTGGATTCAAATTTCATTCATGTGGTCACAATAAGAACACACCATTTACTACTTCACGATATATGATGCAACTCATAAAATACACAGCTATTTCCTTTTGGCATAAAGTTAATGGTTATTTAATAACAAGTGAAAATATGAAAACCTATATCTCATCACATAAAAGAAATAAAAAGGCTGGCACAATACTGTGGAAAAAGATTCAAAGGATCTAAATAGAAATAATAGTTTGTTAACTTGAAAATTAAAGAGTGATAATAAAAAAGCACTAATAGAAGAAAAAATAAATGACTAATCATTAATAGTTAAAAAATGAAGGAATTATACATGATAAAATAAGATTAATTATAAATACTGACATGAGGATTTAAAAGCAGATATAGCAGGTTAGACAGTTATAATGGAAAGAAAAGATTTAACAATCTCTTTTGGATTTATAGATTCAAATAGGCAAAAAGGTGGCAGAAGGGAAGTACTGAATTTAATAGATGAAGCTGGGCAGTGGTGACTCATGCCTGTAATCCTAGTTACTCAGAAGGCTGAGATCTGAGGATTCAAAGTGAGCCCAGAAAGTAAAGTCCATGAGTCTCTTATCTCTAATTAACCACCAGAAAACCAGATGAGGTGTTGTGGCTCAAGTAGTAGGGTGCTTGCCATGAGCTGAAGAACTGAGGGACAATGCCCAAGCCCAGAGTTCAAGCTCAACCACCACCACCAACAACAACAAATAAAAATAATAATAATAGATGAGTGAAGGAGTTATGAAGAAGAGAACAAAATTGTGTTCAAGAACTGGTCAACTGGTTTGAACATAAGAGAATTTTTAATTAAAGTAAAAAAATATAAATAAGGTTTACTCTTCTGTAGCTCCTCAAAGCATAGAAATGGATACATACCCTATTTATCACAAATTATGAGGAAAAAAAGGGCAAACCAAACCAAAAATACTAGACTAAGATAGCAATGATTAGTGCAGAAATCAATGAATTAGAGGCTAAAAAAACTACACATGAAATCAATGAAAAAAAAGGCTGGTATTTTGAAAACAATAATAAAATGGACAAACCTCTAGCTAAGTTGACAAAAAACAACAAGCATCCAAGAAATCAAAAGATTATGAGAGACTTTCTTTTTTTAAATTTTATGTATGTATGTATGTATGTATGTACGTACGTACGTGTGTGTGTGTGTGTGTGTGTGTGTGTGTGTGTGTGTGTATTTATGTGGTCCTGAAGAATTTAACCCAAGGCCTCATGCATGCTAGGACAGCACTCTGCCACTAAGCCACATTCCCAGTCCAACAAACTACTTTAAAAACTTATGCTCAAATAAGATGGAAAATCAAGTAGAGATGAATAAATCTCTGGAGATATACAAGCCCCCTAAGCTGAACCAAGACAATATAAACCACTTAAACAGACCCATAACAAGCAATGAGATCAAAGAAGTAATAGAGTCTTCCAAGAAGGATTTCTAGAAGACATTTAAAGATGAACTAACACCAATACTCCTGAAATGGGAAGGATCACTACCAAACACATTTATGAATCCAGTATTACACTTATTCCAAAACCAGGTAGGGATTCAGCAACAAAAAAAGAGAACTACAGATCAATCTCTTTAATGAATGTAGATAGATGCAAAGCTCCTCAATAAAATACTTACCAATAAAATTCAACAAGTAATCAAAAAATATATATACACATATATATACACACAAACACACACACAAACTCTCTCTCTCTCTCTCTCTCTCTCTCTCTCTCTCTCCCCCCCTCCCTCCCTTCCCTCTCTCTCACTATGACCAAGAGATGCAAGGCTGGTTTAATATAAGGAAATTAATAAATGTAATACTTCACATATAAAGCAAAAGACAGGAATCTCATGATCCTCTAAAAGCAGATGCAGAAAAAAGCCTTTGGCAAAACCCAAGTTCTGTTCATGTTAAAAGCTCTAGAGAAGCTAGGAATAGAAAGAACATATCTCAACACAATAAAGACTATATTATAGACTAATAGCCAATATCATTCTAAATAGTGAAAAACTAAAACCATTTCCTCCAACATCAGGAACAAAGCAAGGATGTCTACTCTCTCTACTCCTTTTCTATAAAATAACAGAACTCCTACCCAAAGCAATAAGGCAAGACAAAGACATATTAAGGGATTCACATAGGAAAATAAAACATCAAACTATCCCTACTTGCAGATGACATGATCATATGTCAAGACTCCACCCCCAAGTACCTAGAACTGATCAATAAACTTTTGCAAAGTAGGATACAAAATTAACCTACAAAAATTACTAGCTTTTCTGTATAACAACAACAGACAATCAGAGAAGGAAATCAGGAAAACAATGCAATTTCCAATAGCCTAAATATATTAATACATACACATTACATATATATATATGTGAGTAATACTAACCAATGAAGCAAAAGATTGTTATAGTGAAAACTATAAAAATCTGAAGAAAAAAACTGAAGATGACATCAGGAAATGGAAAGAGTTCCCATGTTTATGTTCCACACCTCCAAAGATGATCTAAAAATTAAACCCAGCTGGGCGCCAGTGGCTCATGCCTGTAATCCTAGCTACTCAGGAAGCTGAGATCTGGGGATTGCGGTTCAAAACCAGTCTGGGCAGGAAAGTTCGTGAGACTCTTATCTCCAATAAACCACTAGAAAGCCGGAAGTGGCGCTGTAGCTCAAGTGGTAGAGCACTACACTAGCCTTGAGCTGAAAAGCTGAGGGACAGTGCTCAGGCTCAGAGTTCAAGCCCCACAGCTGGCAAAAACAAAACAAAACAAAACAATGTGGTAATGGCACAAAAACAGACCCAATGATAAAAAGGATAGACTTGAAGACCCAGAAGTAAAGTCATATTCTTACCATCATCTGATATTTACAAGGAAGCCAAAAACATACAGTAGAAAAAAGACAGCCTCTTCAATCATTGGTGGTGGGAAAACTGGACATCCATATGGAAAAAACTTAAAGTGGATCTCTGTCACCATGCACTAATATCAACACAAACTAGATAAAAGACCTCAATATCAGACCTATACCTTTGAAACCAATACAAGATAAAATAGGAGAAAAGAGTTCTACCAGGGACATAGCAAGTAGAAGAGACTTGACAAATGGGATTATAGCAAACTAAAGAGTTTCTGGACAGCAAAAGATATAGCTGTATAACTATAAAGATAGCTAACAGACTGGAAGTAGAACTTTACTAGCAATACATCCAACAAAGGCCTAATATATAAGAAAGGCCAAATATATAAGAAAGTAGCCCCCTAAAAGATGAATACGTCAATCAATAAATGGACAAAGAACCTGAAGAGAGAATTCTCTGAAGAAGTAAAATAGCAAATAATCACATGAGGAAATGCTCAACATCTCTGGTCATAGAGGAAACACAAATCACAACCACTTCACTCTAGTAAGATTGGCCAGCATCAAGAATTCAAATAACAAATGCTAGCAGAAATGGACAAGGCAGGGGCTGGGGGGAGCAGGGAGAGAACACATAGCACTTCCCTATGACCCAGCCATACCACTACTCTTGGGCATCTCCACAGTACATTACAAGTCAGGACACAGTAAAGACACTTGCACATCCATGTTCTTTGCTGCATTTTTCACAATAGCCAAGTTATGAAAACAACTCAGATGCTTTATAATAGATGAGTGCATAAAAACTGTGGTACATATACACAGTGGAATTTTACTCATCCATTAGAAAGAATATCATTATGTCATTTGCTGGGGAATGGATAGGCCTACAATAAATCATGCTAAATGAAGTAAGCCAAGCTCAAAGAGACAAATGGTACTTGTTTCCTCTCATATTTAGAACTCAGATCTATGATAACTTATATATGACATGATAACTTATATATGGCTCTATGAATTTACACATAAACAATCCACTAAAAGAACATACAATTAGGGGAGGAAGCCAAAGGCATAACTACTCTGAATATCTATAATACAATTTATCAAAACAAATTCCAAAAAAAAGTAAAAAGTTTATTATTGTTATTGTTGGTCTTTTTGGTTTTTTTTTAATTGTTGTTGTCTTTTTAGGGGGTAGAAAAGGAATGGAGGAAGGAAGTCTAAACAAATGCAATTATGGTATTCAATATCCACTATGTAAAAAATGAACTATGCAATTTATGGGCAGGAACAGGATGAGGAATATGTGGGAAAGCGAAGGAAAGGTGACATTATCCAAGAAGCACTGTGGTCCTTACCTGACTTAGGAAATTGTCACCCCTTTGTACAACTCTTTAATAATACCAATAAAAATTTAATATGGTTTACTCTTTTGTAGATCCTAAAAGCACAGAAACAGATTAATATATCCATATTTCTTCAAAATTAATTATACTTCATACAGAATTTCAGAAAGCTAAACAGAAATTAATTTAAGTTACATAAAAGAATAAATCAGCCAGGCACCAGTGCATCGCACCTGTAATCCTAGCTACACAGGAGGCTGAGATCTGAGGATCACAGTTCAGAGAGAGCCTGGGAAGGAAGGTCTGTGAGATTCTTATCTCCAGTTAACCACTAGAAGGCCAGAAGTGGTGCTGTGACTCAAGAGGTACAGCAAGAGCCTTGAGCTGACAGCCAGGCCCACAGTTCAAGAGTCATGACTGACAAATAAAATAAAATATAAATCAAAAGAAAATTGAATAGCTTTGACAGACAGGAAAGGAATGGAGAAAAAATAACATCATTTGAGAGCTTCTTCATGGCAAAGGACATAGCTAGCAAGATCAATAGAAAGCCCACAGATTGGGAGATCTTCACTAGCCATACAACAGACAAGGGTCTCATATCTAAAATATACCTGGAACTCAAAAAATTAAATCACCCAACAACAAATCCTCAAAGAAACAACTGCCAATAAATAAGTGGGCTAAAGACTTAAAGAGAAACTTCTCTGAAGAGGAAAGAAGGATGGTCAATAGACACATGAAGAAATACTCAACCTCTCCAGCCATATAAAAAAATGCAAATCAAAACAACATTGAGATACCACCTCACCCAAGTTATAATGGCTATAATCAAGAACTCTAGTAACAACAGATGCTGGAGGGGATGTGGACAGAAGAGAACCTTACGGCATTGTTGGTGGGAGTGTAAACTTGTTCAACCACTTTGGAAAGTGGTATGGAGGTTCCTCAAAAGACTCCACGTAGAGCTCCCCTATGACCCAGCAATCCCACTTTTGGGCATTTACCCAAATGATCACAAACAAGACCATACTAAAGCTACCAGCACAACTATGTTCACTGCAGCATTATTTACCATAGCTAAGATAGGGAACCAACCCAGATGCCCCTCAGTAGATGAATGGATCAAGAAAATGTGGTATATATACACAATGGAATTCTATGCCTCCATCAGAAAGAATGGCATTGTCCCATTCGTTAGGAAATGGAAAGACTTGGAAAAAATTATATTGTGAAGTAAGCCAGGCCCAAAGAAACATAGGTCCCATGGTTTCCCTTATTTGCAATTTCTAGTATATGTATGAGTCAAAGCGGAAAAGGTCAGATAATGTGATGTTAGGAAAATGAACCCTTAGATATGTATTTTAATGTTTTTTTTTCTTTCATGCATGTGTTTCTAATGCATTTATAAGATTATTTCTTTGTTGCTTTGTACGTCCCTCCCCCACAGTATAACCCCTGCTTTCACTATATTTGATGTCAGTATAACTTGTGGAGGAGGTGGGGAAAAACAAGTCGTTTAAGGATACAGGTGGACCTGTTGCAACAATGAGAAGTAAAAGTTGTCATGTCCAAAACGAGCTTTACAACGTCGGTGCGGAGGCTGGGGGGGGGGGGGGGGGGGAGATTCGGGGAAGGATTGGAATTGGGGGGGGAGAGGGGGGAGGCTGGGAAGGGATGTGAAGGGTAAACAAAGGAGGAGGCTGCAATGCTTGGCAAGAAATGTATGCATTATCCTGCCCATGTAATTGTAACCCCTCTGTACAGTATGTTCACAAACAAAATAAAATTAAAAAAAAAAAGAAAATGTGGTATTTATACACAATGGAATTCTATGCCTCCATCAGAAAGAATGGCATTGCCCCATTTGTTAGGAAATGGAAAGACTTGGAAAAAATTAAGTGAAGTAAGCCAGGCCCAAAGAAACATGGTCCCATGGTTTCCCTTATTTGTAATAATATGTCTGAGACAAGCAGAAAAGGCCAGACAAGTTGATGTTAAGTGAAAGAATGCCAAGGTAAGTATTCAAATGGTTTTTCTTTCTTGCTATTGTTTCTAACATATTTATAAGATGATTTCTCTGTTGCTTTGTATGTCCCTCCACCACAGTATAACCCCTGCTTTCACTGTATTTGATGTTGGTATAATTTGTGGAGGGGAATTGTTTAAATAGGGATACAGGTGGACCCATTGCAACAATGAAATGTACAGATGTTATATCAAAAAATGAACTTTACAACTTTGGCGTGTGAAGGAGGGGGTTTGGACAAAGGAGGAGGCAACAATGCTTGATAAAAGAAGAAATGTACTCATTACTTTAATCATGTAATTGTACCCCTCTGTACGGTATTTTCGCAATTAAAAAAAAAAGAAAAAAAATTAAAAAAAGAATACTTGGCCTTCCCAAGAACAAGATCTCTGACAATTACCAAATATTTTGACTCACTTACTATCATCTATTTTTTGGATTTCCAGAAAAATGTTAAACAAGTTAAAAACTGCATGCTACAATAAATAAGCACAACATAGAGGGTATAAAACATTCAGAACATTCCTTCCTCCCATCTAATCACTGGAGAAATCAACCACTAATATTTGCTGCATTTTCAGATAGACATAAACTTAGTAATTAAAAATACAAATGCCCAGCCAAACTCAAATTTCAGACATGCAATGAATATTTTTCACATGAAAATGTTTACATTACATATTAACATCCTGTCATTTGCTATAATTATGAAAGAAGCACAAATGATGATGGTTTAAAATAAAACTCATCTAAAAAAGAAGGTTACAGGTAAGGAGATACCTCACTGTTAAGTAATAAATCATGATTTAACTTTATTATTTCATAAAGATAAAAGGATTGTGACCTAAAATATAAATTACAAGCCTAATAATCAAATTGTACTGATATTTATATAATTTTAAAGTACTGTAAGTCAGAAATATATCATGTAGCTTATGTCCATAACATTTAGCATTACTGAGGTAAAACAAATTAACTTTTCATGTCATCCTTCTTGATTTTATCTATAATCTGAAATGTGATGTGCTAACAATGAACTAGAACTTTATTTTGTTAACAGCTCAAAAACATAAGGCTTACTCTTTTTAGCAAACAGAAAAATCTTATAGTAGGCACCTAAGAAATGCTAAGGCTGGTTTCATCACCATTATAAAAATAAAATGACATTTGTGTAGTAAGACAACAGCACCAATTCAGTCAATGCAAACTTTCTGCAACAGTGATAAATTACATTCTGTTCTAAAAAATATTTCTTAGCCAGGCACTAGTGACTCAGGCCTGTAATCCTAGCTACTCAAGAGGCTGAGATCTGAGGACTGCAGTTCAAAACCCGCCCGGGCAGGAAAGGCCATGAGACTCTTATCTCCAATTAACTACCAGAGAACTGGAAGTGGCACTGTAAGTCAAAGTGGTAGAAGAGCAGGGACAGTACCTAGGCCCCAAGTTCAAGCCCCACAACTGATAATATATATATATATATATATATATATATATATATATATATATAACATATATATGTATTTCTAAACTCACAAAACAAGCTTCTCATAATTTATTCTCAAAAGTTTAAAAGATTATTAAGTCTTGTACATGTGTATGAATTTCCATTAGAGAACTCTGGTAGTTATTTTTAGTGGAAAAAATCTAAATAATTGCTGAGAGAAAAAAACACTATAATATACTCACACAGTTCAAAAATACAAACAGAAAAAAAGTAAATGAATGTAGTTATATAGTTACAAATCCTAAGTTGCTTTAATAAAATGGGAAAGAAAACAAATAAAACAAAAAACAAAAATTTTGTTATGTAACACAGCAACCAAAACTCAGTGCCTTAAAACAATTATCATTTATTTAGCTTATTATTCTTCAGGTCGCCAATTTGGGATAGCCCCTTGAAAAAGACTTGTAGATAGACTTGATCATCACATAAAATAAAGGTAAATTCAGCAAATTTTCAATTAAAATCCTAATACAAACATTATGGATCTTGAAAACTTAAGTGTGAATGTGTGAATGAATAAAAAGAGACCCCATTTTTGCTATTCCACAAAATGCTGTAATATATATTAGTAGTTACTCTGTTGTAGAAAGCCCTTTTTCTACAAGATGATATGCATGATATCAGTCCTCTGACAGTAGGGCGAAGATGGTCATAGGTCAACTGGGACCTAACAAGAAAATTCTATTATGATCTTCCTAAAAAGAACTTAAGTGTTCGCATATGACTGAACAGGCCTCTAGCAATTTGTGAAAAAATATACATGGATATAGTAAGGTATCTGGTTGTCTAGAAGACCTTAGAATGACAGAAAACTGAACAGACCAAGATGTACCTGCATAGCCCTAGAGATACTGTTATCTAGTTGGCCATAGTGTGGTACAACAACAGAATGATGCCCAAAATAGCCTTATCATTAACCCTCCAATATGATCACCTCACCAATCCCCAGTTCGGGGAGAGAAAGAATTGTGCTGGCCCAGGACAAAACAAGAATGTGTATACTGTCCTGGCAACTGTAGATATAAACATAGTATGGGCTTCTAGAGATCTATAATGATTCCTCAGTTGATTCTGAAAAACTATTCATAGATGAGGGTTTTTTTTTTTTCATTTTGCATTTACACCTATACACCAATAGTGGTAACCAGGTAGGAATAAATACTGGGAGTTGCGAGGCTAATACAATACCTGGCAATCCCAAGGAGTGAAAAGTGCCTCAAAGTGAGTGGTGTTTACCCAGGGTGAGATCCTGAAGAAACAAAGTACCCTCATGGTACCAAGTGCTGTGGGCAAAACAATAGAATGTCCTGGGCTAGGTGTAGATGCCATCTCCTAACACTGGTACAATGACAATTTACAACATAGACATTGGAGTTATTGGCATTCTCTTACAACTACAATTGAAAAAATATCTGAGTATGTCAGGCTAAGAAAAACTAATGACAATCTGACATTAAAAATCAAGGATCACTCAGATTTTCATTGCCTTTATAGCATATTAAAACTAACCTTAACAACCAAACTCACATGTCAATAGTACCTTTATTCCTGTGGTAGAAACAGGTACTATGGCAGAGAAAGATGGCTAGTCTCTTGACAGCAAAGTGAGTCTGATCGGCAGTAAAACAGTCTTTCAACAGCTATGGCTAATCAAGCCTTGGATTATGGTTTTGGTGACAAGTATCAGTTCATAACAGCACTAAAACCTGAGGAAATTTACATTAACACTGAGTGGAACAATTACTCACAGATTATACCGGATATCATTTTACTGTCACGAACAATATCTATGGAATTAATAATAATAAGATCAGGTTAAAAGAACCTGACATTGCTGGGTACAGTGGCCCACATTTGTATACCAACCTGCTCAGGAGGCTGGGACTGGAAGAAATGTAGGTTGAGGCCAGCCCAAGCAACCTGCTTGTGACTATCCATCTCAACCAATTAAAAAATAGGGTACGGTGGTTCACACATATGGTCCCAGGATAGTCCAAGCAAAAAACAAGATCCTTTCGTAAAATTAATTAAAGCAAAAAGGGTTGGAATGTATTTGAAGTGATGGAATGTAATAATAAAGTTCCCCTCGAAGTTCAAACTCAACACAGGCAGGTAAAGAAATGAGATGAACCAGTCTACCCAGGGACATTATCAGTAATGCTTGGCAAATTATGATTCAATGAATTCTGGTATTGTATAAAGACAATATACACAAGATGGCCATTTATATGAATGGTATAGCTGACACAACCCCAGCAGAGACCATGAAAAATTCTGAAATACATAAATAACACACAATACACTTTCAATAGAATGATATCATGGACATTGTGTGTGTGTGTGTGTGTGTATTTCACTCATGGACATTGTGTGTGTGTGTGTGTGTGTGTATTTCACTGTTATACCAGAATTTTTTAAATACTACATTCAAAATTAGTAGCATTTTATTTTACTAAACTTATTCTTTTTTTTTTTTTTTTTTTGGGTCTGGACTTGGGGCCTGAACTCTGGGCCTGGGCGCTGTCCCTCAGCTCTTCAGCTCAAGGCTAATGCTCTACCACTTGAGCCACAGCATCACTTCCGGCTTTTTTTTTTTCTTTTTGCTTATGTGGTGCTGAGGAAGCAAACCCAGGGCCTCATGGATGCAAGGCAAGCGCTCCACCACTGAGCCACCTTCCCAGCCCCTAAACTTATTCTTTAAAACAAGGTTTACTTTAATATATGAGAGCTATTTCAAATTAATTCAAATAGATTATTTTTTTCAGAGCATTCTCTAGAAATGGCACCGATATAGAACAAAAAGAGCAACAGGGCCTTAGTTCAAGCCCCAGTACTGAGTCCAAGCCCCAGAGGAAGGAAGGAGGAAGGAAGAAAGGAAGGGAAGGAGGGAGGGAGTGGAGGGAGGGAGGGAGGGAGGGAAAGGGAGGGAGGGAGGGAATCAAATGAAAATACATGGTTCAAAACTTCTCAAAACAATGTCAACAACTAAAATTTCACTCAATGATTTTCACATAAAACCTAGAGACAGAATACTATGAATAATAATTTTGAATATTTCAAAACTCTACAATCTAAGAATAAAACAATTGAGTGATATCTTAGATATAATCCAGTGATAGACTTTGCAAATATACAAGGATAAGCCAGGAAGTATTCAAGTAAATCTTAATATACAGCAATTTAAATCTACATTAACATACAGAAGTTATGTAAATTTTTAACTTAAATAAAGGGCAAAAATTAATTTTCCTCTATGTCTTATTTTATAATAGAATGCCCAATGTAAATTTTTACTTTTATTCTACTGAAAGGAGATGGAAAGATTGAGAACTCCTCAAAATACATCCAAGAACATTTGATTTGATCTACAACCCTTGAATAGCTTAATAAAAAAAAAGTAATGCCCATTATAAGACATTAATGTAGTAGCTATGTCTTTATTATTCCTATTTATATTTAATTTGAAAATGTGCCACTTGTTAAAGCTAACCTTTTTTATGCAATCATCTCAAGTTTAAAATTTAGCTCTCTGGGTCTCTGCTGTAGCTCAGTGCTATAAGATATGCTTAGTATAATTTCAGCACCAAAAAAAATGTAGCCATCTTCTTTTATAAGGCATTTATATCACCAAATTTAGATAGACTGAGGAATCAGGAGCTGTTAAACTTGCAGGTTATCCTTGCCTCCTCCAGTGCATATTCATTTTTCTATCTGTAATCCCTACTGACTTCACAACAGCAACTGAGGCAAAAAAAGCAACCACTTTAATAATACCTACAAGAGCTGGGGATGTACCGCACAGGTAAAGCACTTAGCTAGCACATGGAAGACTCCAGGGTTTTGTTCTCAAATTTTACCTAAAAGATATTGAAGAAGAACTTAAAATATCAAAATTTAGCAATTACTTTTCAAATCACTTATAATCTCTAAAACTAGAACTAATTCCACAAAACTGATTACTTTTTAGTAACAAGATTTAAAATTAAGTTTAATCTATAATCATTTCACTTCCTTAGAATCTAAGGGTAAAGGCAATCCCATGTGCTCTGTGTTTTAAATGTATAAAAATATATTTTTAAATTACTAACCTATTAAATAACAGCAGAACATATGGCTCACTAATGTTTTCAGGAGCAGAATCCTTTGCTGTTTTCTATTCTTTTCTTTTTCAAACAAAATATAATAGGGTAGTTGAACAAATGAATCAGAGGGGAAAAACCAGCTTCTTTGATGAAATCTAAATGGAAGGGCTCAGAATCTCAACCCCCAAAACATCTCTAAGAAATCTTGGGCTCTATAAAGTTTTTAAATAAAATTAAAAAGGAAAACAGGACATAGAGGTCATGTTGATCCAGTGAAATAAAATATGCACAGCTAATGCTTATATGGCAAATGCCATAGGCAAAACAATAGAAAGCTAGAAGTTAAAAAAAAGCTAATAGTTTGAAGAAAGGACAGCTTGTAATTATTTGTTTGAACCATCTGAAAAACTAAAAGTTATTATGAGATTGTACTAGCTAAATTTTTAGTTTTTTTTCCACCTAGTTATTAAGCCTAAATTTCACATACACACACACCACCACCACCACCACTAGTTTGATCCATGATGGTTAAAGAGATCTACTACTTTTATCTCTTAGTAAAACTACTGTCTACAAAGACCTCCTCCAAAAATCATAGATTATCAACTATACAAAATATTCATTTCTGGTTGGTTTGTAACCTAGTTTACATTCATGACTTCAGCCCATTAACATTTCACACTGGTAGTCCTTTGCTAGTTTATGAGGCAAAACCACAAAATGTCAAGTTAACAAAATGTTCACACAATTTCTCCTTAAAATACTGCCTGTCAAGAACGTGGTTCCTAGATATTAATAAAACATTAGCTCTATAAAGCAGATTACAAGTCAAAAAATGCAAGTTTTTGCTTGGGAACACAATCAAGATTAATCAAACACAAGCTGATTAAAGTGTGAAAAGGTGCTGTAGTAAGACTGCAAGTATACCTGGTATCCTATCTGTTTTTGGTTTTGGTTTTTGGTTTTTGGAGTTCTAGGGTTTGGGGAGTTTGGAGTTTTTTTTGCAAGTCCTGGGGCTTGAACTCTGGGCCTAGGTGCTGTCCTTGAGCTTTGTACTCAAGCCTAGCTCTCTACAATTTGAGCAACAGCACCACTTCCAACTTTTTCTGAGTACAATAGTTTATTGGAGTTAAAAGTCTTATGGACTTTCCTGCCCGGGCTAGCTTTGAACCACAATTCTCATATCTAAACCTCCTAAATAGCTAGGATTACAGGTGTAAACCACCACTCCCAGCTCCTATTTGTTTTTACTGTACTTACAGTTTTATTTCACTATAAACTCTGTATTTTTCCCTTTTCCAATCATTGAGATACTTGATTTTGAAACAGCATAATGCAGCATAGAGGTTTGGGGACATAGACTTACTGACTCAATTCCTGGATCTGCTACTTGCATGTCTTTGGGATGGTTAATAAAAAATGCTGTAACACCAAGCCTAAGCTTCTTTTCTCAGTGTAAAAATAATTCCTTCAGTATTGAAAGTGTGTTAGATAAAAGCATAGTCACATAGTTTAAAAAGCCAAGGTGAGTGTAAAAGGAAAAAACCAAAAATGAGAGAGAGAGAGAGAGAGAGAGTGTGTGTGTGTGTGCGTGTGTGTGTGTACACTAAATACAACCACTTACGTTCCTTCTCTTGTTGAAAAAAAAAAAAAAAACTCACCTGCTAGCAATGATCATGGCTATCTGTAATATTTGGCTTTTCTTGTGAAGTAACTTTTCTAAGGAAGTAACTCTAACAGAATAACCAATACTTGAATACATCTTATTGACCATGCCAAACACTTTCTGAAGACGCTTCAAAGTAAACTTAATGAACTGTCAAAAAAGACAGTAATTAACCCTAATGAATCATTAAAACTATCAGGACCTAAAAAGAATGGTCATTTTTCAAAAGCAAAACAAGATAGGTTAAAAAAAAAAAAAAAAAAAAGGTAGGAAATATGAAGGCAACAAATCAAGTAACTATCTGGGGATCAATATGAAAGTAGATCAAAGTCACACTGCCCAGATTTTTTTCCAAAAGGAAAGTTTAGTTCAACCTCTGAATCTGTTCTGAACTTTTCTGATAAAAATCATTTGGATAGGGTCATTCTAACAGTCTTTATGACTTAGTATATAATGAATGATAACAACAGATAGAACTATCAAGGAGCTAAGATGAACATACTCAATAACTACTGATGGAAGTTTTCTTTGCATGTTCTTTCTACCCTAATAATAATTCTAGTCCTTTTAATTAACTCCAGTTGCTCCAAATTCTTTTGCAACAGCAGATACCAAATCAGAACAAATAATGCTTTATAGAAAAATCTAAGCAATTACATATTTTGTGCTTCCCACCTCTGGAGGAAAAAAAAATTTTAATGTAGAGGTGCAATACCTATGTGTATCTGATCCTATCAAATAATATTGAAATGAACTCCAGAAAATAGAAACATGGGGTTTTTTTCTTTGTTGCTGTTTTTGTTTTCTTTTCCTTTTGTTTTTCTGTCTTTGGTTTGGTAAGGAGGCACAGAAACAGTGGGACAATGGGTGAACAAATGCAGCATTGGTACTCACTAGACACTATACCATTTCAGCACTCCATAGGGGAGAGAAGCAGACAAATGAAAGGGGAAGGGCCTGAAAATGCAGTCAAGAATTCATCACATATCACAGAATTGAAAAAAATGAGAAGGGGTGGGTCAAGTGGAGTGAAAATGTCCAAGGGATGACACAGATCAAGATACAATGCTTACATAAACTACTTTGTTAAATGGCAAAAAAAAAAAAACTTCAGTACATATGCTAAAAATTCAGAAAAGTAAGAGAAGGGAAGGGGTAGGGTAGAAGGGGTAGATGAGAATATTGAAAAGAGTGACATTAATCACGACATACTATATTCATAAACTGTTTCGCTGAATGGCAACTCCTTTGTACACTATTAAAGATAATAAAAATGTTTTTAAATGGAAAATGTTTTAAAAAATTAAAAGCACTAAAAATCTTTAACAGATATGTAAGATTTCACTGACACTGTTCCCAATTCAACAATTAAATTAGCAACCATATGCTCAATGCCATATACAAAATAATTCTAAAAGAAAACTCATACTAAAACTAAACATCATAACTAGAGTTTATATTAGACTATTGTAATATGACTACAGAAGATGAACAATCTTCAATTTAAGTACTTTTTGTTTTTCCTATTCTATTAAGATTTAGAATTTTTTCCATAAGCAAAATTATATTTATATATGAAAAGCAACATATAGAGTAGCAGCAAATTCTTTGGTCCTCAAAAGCCCTGAAAATACTCCTAGTATCTATGCAGGGAAACACTGCTGCCCATAACTGAGTGAAAAAGTTGAGCTGGTAAAACATAAATGAAATTATTCAATCTGGCATTACAAACAATATCTTTTAATAAAGCACACATTTTAGAGATGCATAAACTCTCAAGAGTCCAACCCAAAAAAGATAACTACTTCATTATTATTATCAATAACAAATCGCTCTAAGAATGCAGTTACATAAAGAAAAATAAAAGTAAGCAAATGGATTGTGTTGCACACATTGCAGTCCCCATAGCTCAGGAGGCCCAAGAAAAAGGTCACAAGATAATAATAACAAGGATTCTTATCAAAATGATGCAAGTATCACACTATCTTTTGACACAGGTGCAAGGTGTCTAATTGTATAGTGTGTGTGTGTGTGATTTGTTTAATCTTTATTGAAAAAGTGATGAGCAAGGGGGGGGTAACAGTTACATAAGTAAGGTAATGAGTACATTTGTTTTTAAACACTGTTACCCCATCCCTCATTTTCTCCTGTTTATCACTCCTTACTCCCCTCCTGCCAGGTTGTAGAGTTTCTTTTCCAACATAGTGTCAAGTGAGAATCAATGTTGCATTAGTTCATCCTTTGTCCTGCTGTTTCTGTGATTTCCTTTCCCTTGTACATAAACTTATATACAAGATATGAGGTACAGAAAACAGAGTTAAAAAAGAAAGGAAAGAAAGAACTACATACAAGACATAATAAGAACAACACTACCGGGTGCCGGTGGCTCAGGCCTGTAATGCTAGCTACTCAGGAGGCTGAGATCTGAGGACGGCGGTTCAAAGCCAGCCCAGCAAGAAAGTCCATGAAACTCCTATCTCCAATAAACCACTAGAAAACCGGAAGTGGCGCTGTAGCACAAGTGGTAGAGAGCTCGCCTTGAGTTGAAGAGCTGAGGGACAGCTCTCAGGCCCAGAATTCAAGCCCCACAACGGACAAAAAAAAATAAGAAAAAGAAGAACAACAACTCCCCCCCCCCCCACCCCTGCGCCCCTGTGCCCCGCCCTTATCAAGTGGTTAAAAGACTTAAAGAGAAACTTCTCTGAAGAGGAAATAAGAATGGCCAATATATACATGAAGAAATGCTCAACATCTCTAGCCACAAAAGAAACACAAATCAAAACAACACTAAAATTCCAGTTAAAATGGCCATTATCAGAAGGGATAGTAGGAGAAAAACAAAGGAGTGGGTAACAATGTTCAACAAGAAATGTACTCATTACCTTACTCATGTAACTGTAACCCCTCTGTACTGCATCTTTACAATAAAATAAAATACAAAGAATGGCCATCATCATGAAATCTAACAACAACAGATGCTGGCAGGAATGTGGCCAAAAGGGAACTCTACTTTATTGTTGGTGGGAATGCAAACTTGTTTAGCCACTCTGGAAAGGACTGTAAAGGTTCTTCAAAAGACTAAACATAGAGCTCACTTATGAGCCAGAAATCCAATTCCTGGGCATTTACCCAAATGACCACAAACAAGACCATACTAAAACTACCAGCACAATCATGTTCATTGCAGCATTATTTACCATAGCTAAGATATGGAACCAACCCAGATGCCTCTCAGTAGATGAATGGATCAAGAAGATGTGGTATATATACATAATGGAGTTCTATGCTTCCATCACAAAAAATGACATTGACCCCTACGTAAGGAAATAGGAAGAAAGACCTAGAAAAAATTATATTAAGAGAAGTAAGCCAGACTCAAAGAAAAGTAGGTTGCATGGTTTCCCTCAATTGTAAGAACTAGAATATATCTTAACATTCTTAATCCAATTACTAAGTACATAGGACCATATATAATGAAGCATATCAACACGAACTCCAAGAATTGGAAACAAGAGGTTCTTATTAATATAAGAATAATAAGGGGCTGGGAAGTTGGCTCAGTGGTAGAGCGCTCGCCTTGCATGCTTAAGGCCCTGGGTTCGATTCCTCAGCACCACATAAGCAGAAAAAAAAAAAAGCTGGAAGTGGCACTGTGGCTCAAGTGGTAGAGCACTAGCCTTGAGCTGAAGAGCTGAGGGACAGCACCCAGGCCCAGAGTTCAGGCCCTACGACTGGACCCCCCCCCCAAAAAAAGAATAATAAGAATAATTAATATCATGGAATAGCCTGTTTAATATCCTGGGAATTTATTAAATACAAAAACTAGAGAATATGAAAATCTTACCTTCTTTGCTGTGTACATAAAAAGCTAACTCTTGGGGAGAAGGATTGGATGGAGGGGCGGGGTGGGGGGGGAGAGGAGGATGGGAAGGGATGGGAGGGGGAAACAAAGGAGGAGGCTACAATGCTTGATAAGAAATGTACTCACTATCTTGCCCATGTAATTGTAACCCCTCTGTACAGTATTTTCACAATAAAATAATAAAAGATTTTTAAAAAAGCTAACTCTTGAATCTCAAATTTTAAAGATACAGAAATGATATTCAATAATATGAACTGTGGATAAACTTAACCCTCTCTATTTTCATATAATAGGAATAAAATAAATTAAATGGTCCATAAGCTTACTATGCAAAGTAAATGTTACTTGCAACTAAAATCAAATTAGAAGTTGTAGGTTTTGAGGTATAGCTCAAACCAAGAACCTGCCTAGCAAGCATGAAGCTCTCAGTTCAAACTACAATCCCCAACAAACAAATAACAAAATTTATAAATAGTATTCAAATGATATTTTAAAGCTACCCTCTCAGCCCAGGAAACTATACCACAATTCTTTAAGCAAATACATAAAAAATAAAACAAAGAACCTTTAGTTTCCAAAATAACTTAAAGTCTGAGTTATAACTTGATACGTTTTCACAAGTTTTATAGATTTCTGAATTTTAATTTGCTAAGACAGTCTGACAATAGTTACTAGTCTTGTGGAAATAAAGTAATGTTTATTAGGGAAACATTTGATTAAGTAAGATGAATGCTAAGCATAAAATATTTCAGCACACATGAGTTCAAAACTAAACTTAAATTCTAAATAGACAAGGGTCAAGGTCAAGCAAATTTGAAAAAGCAGCAATACCTGACAGATCTAAAGGAATAAAAGGAAGAGAAAGCTGTTAGAAAATTTTAGCTTTTCCATACTATAAACATACAAGTAATTATTTAAAGTTCTTCATAATCATATATTCTCATACGAATGGGAGTTAGCTGAGTTAATATCTTTTCTCATCCATGTTATAGGGATGTAACACAGCTCTAGTAAGTTAACCAATTCTAAACCCAAGAAAATATTTATAAAGAGTAGAATACCACAGTTAACAAGACCTATACACCAAATACATTATATATTCAAAGACCTAAGAATTTTGCATGGTGCTATAGAGGGTCACAAAGACAGGGGTACTAACATGTAGGGGATAATACTTAGCTACTGTAAACAGGGAGGTTGAGAGAAGGGATAAAAAGAATGAAAGATGAGGCCCAGGGGAATGGAATGTGCAACTGAAGATACTCATTATACCTGTGCAGAGCAGAAATGAAAAATAGGAGTAATAAAGAAAGGGTGAAGTGGATAGACTGCCAGAGAGGAAAACAAGCAAAAAATAATCAGTTTTTCTTCTGCTTACTGGGCTTTATAAAATGGGTTGTTTTGTCTATCTTCTTCCATTCTTTGGGAAATGGATAATATTATGTTTTTATCCAGCTCAAGAAAGAAAGGAAACACACTAGTGGTCTCTGTTAGAGCCAGGCTTGCCCTTCTCTGGTTGGTTATATGAATTCAGACTAAGGCACCACTTTCATAAGGTTAATTACAGAGAGATCTTTAGCTGTCTTCTCATTTGTAACAGGATCAACCACTATGGCCAGAGTTTCAGGGAAAATTATATGGAAGTTCCTCAGGGCAGGAATCGACAACTATGCTCACAGTAGCAACCCTACCATGACTGGGATTGGTCTTACGGCCAGAGAAACCAGTTCATCCACACCCAGGGATGGGGCAGGTCACCAGCAAGTTCACCAGGGCAGCCAGGATCCAGGAGAATGATGTCTGTAGCCCACTCAATAACAAAGGAAGCACACTAAGTTTGAGTACTGTGTACTTAGTAAACACTAAATGTGCTTCCTGTAGAATTTCCTTCTAGATTTTCCTTGCATATCAGCCAGCATGTCATTTGTTTTTTGCCAGGGTCACTGTTCGAGACACTGGATTGTTCCAAAATTAACATTTTTCCAAACAGGAGCTGTTCCAATGGCAGTTCACTAGACTGGGTTTCGCCAGGAAAAGAGGAAAGAATAGAAAGAAAGAAAAGAAAAAGGAAGGAAGGAAGGAAGGAAGGAAGAAAGGAACGAAGGAAGAAAGAAAGAAAGGAAAGGGCGGGCAGGCGGGCAGGCAGGCAGGCAGAGAATAGTCAAATCCAAGAAAAGAAACCTCCACAAGAACAGGACAGAGGGAAAGAAAAGGGACCTTCCAATATCTAGCCTCTGTGAGTAAATATCCCAGTCTCTCTGAAGCATAAAGTTTATTCCTTTATTCTTATCTGAAAGGTTTAAGATTCACTAGTTTTCCTTTCCACTAGTATCTATCTCTTTCTGCTTATACTTTTGCTTTTTTGCTTCACTTTTTTGGCATTTTCAATTAATCTCATTTTCCCCTTAAATCTCACTACATTTATAGTCTGAGAAGACAAAAGAAATGTCACTGTCAGCACTCATATCAATTTCTAACAATTTTTTAAAAAGTCAAACTATTTGAAAAGTTATTCTAAAATATAAGTTAAAAGGAAATGAAGCTTAAGCTATAGTCTCTGAAGTCAAATTAACATACAAACATACACAAAAACATAATAGATGATTCAAAATACACTTATAAAACATTGATTGCTTTTCTTCATTGAGAGTAAAGATAATGTGATTAATTGCTTAATTACTTTTGGATTTTTTCTTCAAGTAGTAGTGATCAAACTCAGGATCTTCCATATAGCTAGGCATGCACTCTATTACTGAACTATACAAGCCATAAAAATAAAATAAATGACTAATGCTTGTAAAAAACACACACATGAGAATATATATAACAGATAAATTTTAGTTGCCTTTAACGTTAACCAGGCTCAAAACCACAATTATCAGCACTAGATCCACTTCACATGTTTGATAGATGCAAAAGATAAACTACTTTTAAACATGAGCCAACAGTATTTAAGTAATTACAACCAAATCAAAAAGCTCAAACTAACCTCACACATTATTGAAAGTACATTCGGAAATCAAACCCTTCCCTCTTCCTCCCTTTTCTTAAGTTGGCCCTAGGAATGAAGTCAATAAATTGTCAATTAATAACATACTTAATTCATTGATTTATTATCATCCCACTTCTTAAATTTTTTTAGTAGAGTTCTGGGATTTCAAGTAAGATACCCCTTCCATGGGAAAACTCAGTTCTCTGCTGTAAATAAAACAAACTGGTTCATGATCATCCCACACTATACTGTGAGCACTGTACTGTAAGCACTCAACCAGTGAAAGTTCAATTTGTTCCGCCAATGGCACAAAAAGTACTCCAATTTATACACTAAATAAATCTGAGCACGTTAGTCTCTTGTGTCTGGTAGGAAATAGGTTGCAACAGGTCCTGAACAAATAGTTCTAAACTTTACTATCACTACAATTAAACATAACCAGTATCCCACTACCAGAACCAAGAAACTCTACTAGCTATAGACTCTATCAACATCTCATAGGAAGACACTGTGACCGAGGCCAACTCCATATCCAACACTATGATAAAGCAGACCTAACTCTATCACTCCAAACATTTCATCTGGGTGGTACAGCTCAAGACTGTAATCCTAACTACATGGTGAGGCCATAGATCAGGAGTTTGCACTTCAAGACCATCCCAGGCAAAAAGTTCTTAAGACTGGATCTTTACCAACAGTTAGATGTGGTGGCACATACCCAACATTGGGGAAACACAATGGCTGGGCAAAATGGTATACACTGTCACCCCCAGGAACATTGGGAAACAGAAGTAGGACGATCACAGACCACAACAACTCTAGTATAAAGTGTGACTTCACTTTGAAAATAACCAGTGCAAAAGGGAGCAGGAGGCATGACTCAAGCAGTAGAGTGCTATCCTAGCAAGCTCTTAGTTTTATCCATAGTGGGGCAGGAAGGACTTGCCCTAATCAAAGTAGAGAGGAGATCACTGACCATCAAATGCTGAGAAAGTGAAATCAGGGAGGGAACATAGGTAGAATCTAGCAAACAGTGACTATTAAAAAAGAAAAATTCTGATATTCCATTGTACCATAGATTCACAATAGCCAACAATGATGTTTTGACTGTTTCACAACAAGAAGATAGGGTTGTAAAACTCACCACTGCAAAATGTTTGCAGTGATGGTTATACTAATTATTCTAACTTGAATATTCTATAATGTATAAATGTAACAAAACATCATAATGTACCCAGTAAATATATACAATTATGTATGAATAAAAAATAAAAAATATCCAATCACCAATTGTCAATGTAGATGTCAATATTTTCGGACCATACTAAGATTGGAATTCAGGGTGTTGCATTTGCTTGGCAGGTAACTCTACCATTTGAACCATGACCCTTAGATATTTTTGCTTTAGTCATATGGTTTCACATTTTTGCCTGGGGCCAGCCACTTTTTTACACCTCTTGAATAGAAGGAGTTACAGGAACATACCACCACTCGTTATTTGCTTATTTATTGAGTCTTACTAACATTTTGCCTAGACTAACCTCAAACTATGATTCTCTTGAGCAGCTGAGAGTACAGGTGTGTATCACCACATCCAGTCAAATATCTTATCTTTTATAATAGAAAAAAATTAACATTAATTTTAAATAAATAGATCAAACAATAGCTTTTGTAATCACTAGCTACATGGTGTCTTGCTTAATTTTACTTCCATCTTTTCAATATTGTTATAATAGGCTAATTTTCTGAGACTAGCTATTTACTACCATCTTCTGAAAACTCACTACAATAAATAATAAAATTTGATTTGTTACATGAATGGTAACCTCTCTAAAGGAATGAACAATCAACTGTCTTCAGTGCTTGCTATTGGAATCATTTAATAAGTTAAGGAATAAACAAAGTGAGAACAACATATGTACATAAAGATTGTATTCCAGAATTAGAGTTAGAATTCAAGAATAAAAGCCTTGAGACAAGGCATTGTGGTCCAAGCAAGTACCCCAGCTACCTGGGAAAAAAAAAACCACTGGGAGGATCACATTTGAAGGACAACCTGGGCAAATAGTAAGACCTCAGTTGAACAAACAAACTAGCATGGTGTTACATTTACAATTCCAGCTATGGGGAAGGGATCAGTAGGTAGATCATTGTATAAGACCAGTCCTTGGGCATAAAGCACTGGATCTTATCCAAAAAATAACTAAAAAATATATGAGTATGGCTCCAGTGGTAGAGCACTGACCTAGTAAGTACAAGGTCCTGAGTTCAAACTTAAGTGCCAAAAATTACAAAGATCTAGAGACATTTATTTCCTTCATATACCATGAGTCTACTCTCAGCTATGATATGCATATTTATATGTATGTATGTACTTTCTAAAATTCCTCTCTGCACCAGCCATCAGAAAATAGGACACATTTTAATTAGTTTTTTTGAGTGTTTATTAGTAGCTGTTATTCAAAATAAACTAATGCCTGTATTTTTGGAGAAAACTACAAAGGTTTGCACACAAAAGGAATAAGGTATAAACTCACCTCAGAACTGCAATATATAAAGCATACTGGGTAACTTTTAAAGGATAGTTTTAGCCTCCACTTCCATGAAAAAAGTTCTATCATTGTCTGGACTTACTTGATATAAGTATGAAAATACTAAGTGAAAATATTTAGGTTCATTAGTTTAAATTTTAGTTTTTTAAGTATACAGTATCTTAAAATTTTTAAGCTACAAACTTCAGATTCAATAATCACTAAACATAATGGATAAAACTAGTCAATAATTAAACTGATCACATCTCCCTAAAGACCTTGCACATGACATCAGAGCTCAACATTTCCCAGCTGCGGAAGAGCAAAGGCTTTCAATGTGTGGATATATGCGGGCATCTTATTTTCCCAGGATTTCAAAGTCCACATGCAGGCTGCTGTTCAACTATTACAAATGAGTAATTCAAGTAGGGCATGACTGCTTCTTGTATTAACTTGATAAAGATGTTTCACTCCAAATGCATCAAAAGCTGTGTTAAGTCATCCCTTTCACAGGCTGAGGTTTACTTATGCCATGCTGTGTTAACAAGTCCAATAAGAAAAAACTTTATTTGCTTCTGCATTTGTTTTTCTAAGGCTAAAAGTAATGTTCACTTAATAATGAACTCTGTTAAACTACATAACTTAATACGATCTAATGGCCTTAATATGTATTTTAGTGTAAAAGTATTTGCCATTAAAATAAAACAATAAGAAGTATTCTATATATTTTATAATTTATAATCATTTTATATTTTAAATATTTCTAATTATGGTTACTTGAAGATAATGAAATACTTCAGAGAGCAAACCACTTTTTCCTAAATATATTATCAAGCACACCTTATACTTTAATAAAAACATGGCCTTTAACTAAAAATAATTACTATTTAAAACAATACATATAAGCAGCCTGGAGCAGGTGTCTTACTCCTGTAATCCTAGCTACTCAAGAAGCTGAGATCTGAGGATCATGGTTCAAAGCTAAGCAAGTTAGGAAAGTCAGTGAAATTTGTATCTGATTACCAGCAGAAAGCTGGAAGTGGAGCTATCTCAAGTGGTAGAGGTTAGCCTTAAGCACAAAAGACAGGAACAGCACCTAACCTCCCCCCCCCCCCCCGCCCCACACACACACACACACACAACCTAAGCAAACTGAAAATATTTGCAATGCAAAAATAAAATTTTTCAACTCATGTACAATATAAATCCTTGGTCTTTCTTCCATTCAAATGACTTCTTCCCTCTATTTTCAGAAGCAGCATTATTCTCCCTATTACAGCAGTTTTAGACCCATAGTGGTTAGGATCTTATACAGAATAACTTTTTATATCAACCCCTAGAAGTGAATTTCACACAGCTAGCAGAATATTGTTTTGCATCCAAACTAAGTTCTATCTAAAATTGTTAATACTAGACTCTTAAGGAGAACAAGAAAAAAATATTACTAATTTTTTAATATGGGTTTTTTTTAATATGGGTTGAATATCTCCTCAAAACACATGCTGGAATTTTATTGCTATATGAACCTCGAGGCTGTGAAGAGGTCATAAGGGTTCTGTTGTTATAAATGGTTTACTACTGTAGTTTGGTAGTGTTCTGTGAAGCAGTTGCAAAGAAACAGAATAATTTTCTCTTTCACCTATATGAACTCTTATCATACGATGCTTTCTTCTACTTTGTGATTCAACAAAAGGCACTTATTAGATATATCCCCTTGATTTCATAATTCTCCATCTCCAGAATCATGAGCCAAATAAACTTTTTTAAAAATGATTTTAGTGGAACTGGGGTTTGAACTCAGGGTTTTGGGTTTGCTAGGCAGGCATTCTGCTACTTGAACAATGCCTCTAGTCCTATTAGCTTTAGTTGTATTTGGAGAATGAGGTCTAGGTTTTTTTCCCCCCAGGCCAGCCTGGACCATAATCTACAATTTATGCTTCCCATGTACCTTGGGTGCCTGCCTGTCAGGAACTTTTTGCCTGGGTTAGTATTGATTCATGATCCTTCCAACCTTTGCCTTCTTCCAATCTTTTCCTAGTAGATATTTATAATTTACCTTCGGTGGTATTCTGTTAAAACAGCAGAAAATGAACTGAAACAATGAAACAAAATGTCCCCTACTGTAAGTAAAACTTAGTTCTTACTTCTCTGCTCCTCATCTTACTGAGAAGATCTTCTTTCTACCTCACTCTCCAAATCCTCACATTGAGTCCTTATCTACGACGTCATCTTCCTTAGACATCATTCCTAGTCATCATTCCTCTTAATTCCAACATATTATTTATTATCCAACAAATGCAACGTTTTCCTATCTTTCTATCCTATTTCCCTTATCCTATACTTTCATCCACCTGGATTTACACTGCTGCCTGAGTCCATTTGAAATGCATAAAGATAACAAAGCCTTTTGACTTTTCCATTTAGTACTCCGTCCTCTTGCAAATGACTTTCAAGATTATGACCTTTTCATAATCTGAGGGTCCCTGCTAATTACTTTAGGCACAAACTTTTCATTGCTTCCACCCAAATCTAAGCTTTGGTTCCAAAGAAATTATTTACAGTTTGACTGAACTTGACCTACTGTTCCTCATCCAATTCATGAGGACTCATATTGTCTACAATTCATTTCATAGATTCTTTCCCAAGCCACGAAGACTTCATTGTGAACTCACATTTTAAGTATTTTGTAAGTAACTGCTCACTTAGACATCTCCTCTCTAAATAAACTATAAAATTCCAAAAGAAGCAAAAAAGGTCTTTTTTTTAAATCACAAGGTTCTAGCAATATATAAATCTGTAATGAATGAATGAAGACCCGAAATGGGCCATTCAAATTACCAAACATAATGAAAAGGAATCCTAGACTAGAATAGTTTACTATTGATTCACTAGCTGCTTAACTAACACTTGATCAACTTTAAAATGTCTATTGTAGTCTTTTCTACTATACTTGCTCTAATCCTAAAAAATCCCCACTTTACAATTTTTTACACAGAATTACTAATTATTTTAATATTATGTTAAAGATGTTAAATATCAAATTGATTTTTAAAAGTTTTTACTCAATAACTATTAGTTTGATATTACTCATTCTTCTTTCCCTAGTTCCTTTCCAGTTAATGGCAGCACACCACCCTGTCAAGAGGGGTTAGTCCTATAATCTCTATCTTACCCCAAAGATTACATAACAAACTTTACCAGCTTTCACCAACTATACAGCTCATTATTTTAGAAAGTCCTATGTTTATACACAGAAGTAGTTCCTCTTCATATTCTGAGTTTTCTCTTCCTATACCTCTATAAGCTCTTAATCAGCTACTTGTAGGAAATTTTCTACTTCCTACCTTGAAAACAAAATCATAACTAATTATCTTAAATCATGCTTGAATCAAGAGTAGAGGCTGGCACTGGAAGTATGAACTACCTGTATAATCCTAGCTACTTGTGAGGCTGAGATATGAGGATCACAATTGGAAGCTAGCCAAGGTAGAAAAATCCATGAGACTTATCTCCAATTATCCAGGAAAAAGCCATAAGCAGAACTGTGGCTCAAATAGGAGAACACAAGACATGAGTGAAAACATCAAATGAAAACACAAGGCTCTGAGGTCAAGCCCCAGTATGGGCACTAAAACCAATACCACCACCAAAAAAAAAAAAAAAAAAAAAGGAGTAGAACTGATTTGAAATAAAGGTAAAAACAAAAAAGAGCTGCCATTTTAACCTCTAATGTCTTGGAAATACTGGTAAATACTTCTAAGTGCACATATAAAAGTTATTTTTTATTGTCTCATCCTCTTATTCCTTTTAACTAAAGTAGAAAGTTTTAGATAGTAAGTATTCAAGTTTACCAATTTTTAAACTCTACCTTAAAGTTATTACTTGAGAGTATTAAATCCTAAGAGTTTTCATTAGGAGTACAGATACTTCTCAACTTATGATGGTATTATAGCCCAACAAACTCATTACAACCTGAGAATATTTTAAGTCAAAAGTGCATATGATACATTCAATTTATTAAACATCATAAGTTGGCAACACAGTTTAGCTGTAGCGCATCAGTGGTTTATGCTACAGCCCAGCATCACAACACCACATCACAAGAAGAACCATACTACAAATTGTCATTCCAGGAAAAAACCCAAGCTTAAAATACAAATATGGGGCTGGGAAGGTGGGTCAGTGGTACAGCGCTTGCCTTGCATGCATGAGGCCCTGGGTTTGATTCCTGAGCACCACATAAGTAAAAAGAAAAAAGCCAGAAGTGGCGCTGTGGCCCAAGTGGTAGAGTGCTAGCCTTGAGCTGAAGAGCTGAGGGACAGCGCCCAGGCCCAGAGTTCAGGCCCCACGACCGGACCCTCCCAAAAAAAATACAAATATGAGTTTGCTAAATGCATATCATTTTTTATGTATACATATATGCTTTATTATTATAAAGGTGATATACAGAGAGGTTACAGTCAGGTAATAAGTGGATTTCTTTTGAACAGTGTCACTCCTTCCCTCATTCTCTCCTCGTTTTTCCCTCCCATCTGCACCCACAAGTTATATAGTTCATTTTCAACATAGTGTCTAGTGAGTATCACTGCTGCATTTATTCACACTTTGTCCCAACATTTCTGTGCCTTCCCTCACCTTTCCATAAACAGATACTTACAAACAAGACAAACAGTAAAGAAAACAAAGGAAAAAAAAAAACTCCTGTTTCCATTTCTTGCAGTTCATTTCAATAAACATTATTTTATATGATCATATGCACATAGCTATTGAGCCTTTGTGATATTACCCTAAGAAAATACTCCTTTGGTCTCACTGTGTGAATGTCTAGAGACCTGCATAATTTATCATATCCCAGTCTATTTTTTTGTCTTTTACCATCCAGTATGTTACCTGTAGATTTACAGGCACATTCTAGTTACAACAAATGAGGGAAAACATGCAGCCTATGTTTCTAGTGTTTCTAGTGTGTTTCTAGTATGTTTCTAGTATTTCTAGTGTGTTTCATCTAATATAATTTTTTCCAATTAAAGACTTAAAGAGAGACTTCTCAGAAGAAGAAGAATAGGCAATAGACATAAAAGAAATACAAATCAAAACAACATTTAGATTCCATTTCACCCAGTTACAGTAGCCATTATCTGGGCTGAGAAGGTGGCTCAGTGGTAGAGTGCTTGCCTTGGATGCATCGATTCTTCAGCATCACATAAGCAGAAAAAGCCAGAAGCAGCACTGTGGCTCAAGTGATAGAGCACTAGCCTTGAGTTAAAAAGCTGAGGGACCACGCCCAATCCCAGAGTTCAGACCCCACAACAAACAAACAAACAAACAAAAAGAATCGCCACTATCCAAACAACAACAACTTAAAAAAAAAAAAACCTAACAATAACAGATGCTGGCAGGGATATGGCCAAAAGGAAACTTCTACTACACTGTAGGTGGGAATATAAATTTGTTCAACCACTCTGGAAAGCAGTATGAAAGTTTCTCAGAAGACTAAACATAAAGCTTCCCTATGATCCAGCAATTGCACCCCTGAGTAGTTATCCAATAGAATACAAGCAAGGCCAGACTAAAGCTACCAGCATAACTATGTGCATTGCAGCATTGTTTACCATAGTCAATATATGGAATTAACTCAGATGCCTCTCAGCAAATGAATGGATCAAGAACATGTGGTATATATACACAAGGGAATTTTACTTCATCAAAAAGAATGATATTGTACCATTTGTCAAGAAATAGAAAGACTTGGAAAAAATTACATTAAGTGATACATATCACTTTTGTATCATCATAAAAATAGTGCTGACCTATTATACACCATGGCTCATATGTATTTCTACCTCACTGTAGAACTGAAAATTAATTTTAGGAGATAATCTTTAATTTTCATTACAAAAATATCTGTTCCTGTATAAAAATGTATTCGGCATTTTTTTTTTTTATTGTCAAGGTGATATACAGAGGGATTACAGTTACATAAGTAAGGTAAGTACATTTGGTGTCACACTTGTTAACTCTTCCCTCATTTTTCTCCTACCCTCTCAACCCCAAGTTATACAGATCATTTCCAACATATCATCTTGTGTTTATTATCGCTGTTTCATTGGTTACCCCCTTGTCCTTTGTATAAGCATTCTAAAGGCAATTTTTCAAATAAACAGAGATCACAACTTCACTAAATATTTTCTGTTTTGTACTGCAAGAGATAGTACACTAACAATAAAAGAAAAATTCTAACCATACTTCAAAAGGCAGAAGGCAGGCACACTGGAACACACCTGTAACCCCAGATATTCAGGAGGTAGAAAAAAGAGGTTAACAAGTTTGAAGCCAGATACAGCAATGTTAGGGAGACATTAATTTTTTTTAAAAAGTTTTGTAAACAAAAGAGAGCTAAGATTGTAGATCAAGTCATAGGATGTTTGCCTACAAGTGCCTGGCCCCAGGTTCAATCTCAACTACAAGAATGTGAAGGCACAGACATTTTAGTTATAACTAGAAAACAAACTGGAGGGAAAAATTAAAGACATTTTAGCTATTAGTTGAAGTGAAACTGTTCATGAAAATTCAAAATTATGCTATCTTCAAATCTGTTATTTTGTTCAGGTATACCTACCAAGGCCCACAAAACATCCTTAGAAACTGAGCTACAGGTTATGTGGTATTCAAGCACATATATTCTTTAAAAGTAAAACTTTAAACATGAAAGGTAATGTAATGTAAGAATTGGCGCACAAGAATGCCTATTTGTGAAAAGAGTGATCATACTGACATGAAAAATGTGGCTGAAAACAAGTACTTTTGAAAGGAAACACTTATAATTGTATAATGCTAGCACAAAGTATCAAATACAACACAGACAACATATTGAATGGGAGATGATTTAAAATCTTTATCAAGAATTGGTAATAACAGAACATAATTTTCCTATGAATATAATACATGAATATATATGCATACATATAATACATATGTGCATATAAAAGAATTCTTATGAAACTGAGATCATTAATGAGTATTTAAATATGGGGATTCTTGCAGACTAAACCAACACTTTACTGCAAAGCTATTCACCAGTTGTCAACATAGGTTTACACTGACATTTGTTTACACAAAAGTTCAATATTAACAATTTCCTAGGCATAAAATACATTTATTGTTGGATTTCAAAGGGTATTTTCTAAAATCTAATTTCTTTCATAATTTGTCTAACAATGGACAACAAAGATGCCTTATGATTAGCATAAACAACATGACAATCCTAACATCTGAAAATAAATACAAGTCAAAAATATAGCTTGAAACCGGGCGCTGGTGGCTCACGCCTGTAATCCTAGCTACTGAGGATGCTGAGATCTGAAGATCGTGGTTCAAAGCCAGCCCAGGCAGGAAAGTCCGTGAGACTCTTATCTCCAATAAACCACTAGAAAACCGAAGTGGCGCTGTGGCTCAAGTGGTAGAGCGCTCACCTTGAGCTGAATAGCTGAGGGACAGCGCCCAAGCCCAGAGTTCAAGCCTCACGACCGACCAAAAAAAAAACATATATATATATATATATATGTTGGAAATATATATATAATCAATATATATATATATGTATATATATATATATGTTGGAAATATATATATAATCAATATATATATATATATTGGATTAGTCCCTTAGTGTATAGTCTAGGAATTGAGATTGTGAATGACCCCTTTTAAATCTTTCCTAAATTTTGCTAAAGTGATTTATAGACACTGTGTACCAACTCATACTCCTATCGAATTTAATCAAATTGCTTATCTCATTATAAATTTCTCAGCTTTCAGTTTTATCTATAATTCTAGCTACTCAGGAAGTAGAGGAAAGAGATTAGCCAGTTTGAAGCCAGCCACAGCAAAATTGGGAAGATACTACTTTTTTAAAAATCCCAAGTTTTAAAGTATTGGTCAATTTCACAACTAAAACAATTGTTCCTTAGGATTTTAATATAAATTTCTTTGACCACTTACAGGTTTTGTTTCTCATGTGTTTCTAATCATTGGAGTATCTACTTGTGTCTTCTGTGTCCATTTTCCTATGATGCATTTGTATTTTATTACCAAGTTATTACCTATAGTTGTGCTTTATACATTGCCAACTATATTCTTGATGATATTTCTTTCACATTTGAAGGTAAATAACTAAGAATTTTATCTAATCAGAAGGGAGAAATTTTCATTTTACTATCGATACAAAGGCTTCTGATCATTTATGTTACACTTCATTTTTAATATTCACATGGAAAATATAGTAGAGTCAATCAACTGCTTAAATTAAAATGCCATAATCAACAGAATGTTATTTCTGTGAAACGTGGAAACCCCTCTTTCATATGTGTGAAGATGAGAGTACCAAAAAGAGAGAGAGAGAGAGAGAGAGAAAGAGAAAGAGAGAGAGAGAGAGAGAGATGCAGAAGTTTTCTGCACAATGAAGATCCCTGCAGAGGAGTTAGAACAACTATAAAAACAGATATGTTTTCATATCGGTCAAATATGACTTTCATCCCTAGTGTTTATGAGAAAGCTACTTCAAAATTTAGATAAAATCACAAACCACATACAAAAACCACAATATTAAAAACTAAAACTTACTTGGGTTTATATGACTTTCTAAAACAAATTTCTAAAATAAAAAATAAAAAGTGAATTAATAATGGTAGCATTTGAACCAAGTAAATGGATACTTAAATATTATATATTTTGTAATTTTATTTGTAGTTAATTTCTAACTGGTACATCCTTGAATAATAATTCACAATTTACTAATGAAACTAGTCTTTATTAGCTTTGAATATCAGTTTACTTTTAGTAAATAAATGGTAAAAGATGCCAAAATTTTGACCCTGTGCTATAAATGAGGGAAACAACTGGTTACCCAGAGGCTCATTGGATTTCTCCCTCTGGCTTTCATCCAGAATCCAAACTGTTCAAAGGAATAAGTAATTTCCTGTTGCTGTTGAAACTGCTCCTGACTCCTACCATCATGATTTAACCAAGGCATGTGAAGGATTCTCAAATTAGGTAAAAGATTTGATCCTCAGCTTAAAAACTCTGTACCCACAGGTTTACAAAGGTAACTTCAGAATAAAATTAAATTAGACAGATCAGCTGAGATACAGAAACAAGAAGCAAAAGAAAATACATAGAGAAAAACGTTGTTATAAAAAAGCAATTCATATATGATACTATTTCAAAGCAAGTAATATAATTTACATTGTGCTTTCCTAGTTTACAATGTAGTTAAGGACATAGCATTAATCTTCACAACAATCAATTCTACTAAATGCATAAAAACACTTTATTTTGAAAGATAGGAAACCAAAATGCAGAAAAGATGAGTTGTTCAAACTAATACAGTTTGCAATGTATAAAAATAAAACAGAATATTTTTTTAAAAAACAAAACAGATAAAGCCCCTTTATTTAGCAACCTCTCATTCACTCATTCTCTCATGGTTATTTACATATGTGTTCCTAATATGTAAGAAATTACTGTACAAACAGTGATGCACCATTATATTTCTATACACAGAAAATGTACAATAAAGTATTTAATGGATAAGTAATGACTATACTAAAAAAGCAAACACAATAGAAATATGAGGAAAATATATATTAAACAGTAGTTATTCAATAAAGAAAAATTTGACAACTAAAACAAAGTAACTTAATTATCTAAAAAAGAATTTTAAGTGTGTATCTGTTTTATATATAGATGTTAAAATATGTACGTTTGACATGAACATCAGTAAAGTCCCACTATTATTATTTTAGATAGAAATTTAAATTTAATTTATTGTCCTTTATATTATTATTGTGTCATTTGAAAGACAGTTATTAAAATTTTTCCAGAATTATAATCAAAATGTATATGGCAAGTATTTTGCAAAGACCCTTGATTGTGTATATACTGACACCTTTCTAAATTGAAATATAGATTGTTAAGTAATTAGCAGGATAAAAACTTCTCCAACTAAAAATGTAACATTCTCAATGAACTCTATCCTACAAATTATCATAATCCTTATGCTTAAAATTCACTTTGTTCATATATTCCCACAACTAGTTCATATGGTGAAAAGATTAGTAAATTTACTTTTTTGTATAACATCTTTAACATTTGCTCTTGTTTCTATGCTTGTGATTCAATGTAACATTTTGAAATCCCAAAGTTCTGAGAAAAACATAAATCCTTGTCTCACAGCTGCTGTTTGACTGTGAAAACACATGCATTTTCCTTTCAAGCATCTACCATCAAAACTCCCAAGGGCTTGGGCTAGAGAACACCTGCATCTCTTCATTTAGTTCCAATAACAGAGCCCAAACTCCAAAATTACAAAAATAGACGCTCTGTTCAGCTGTAGTTACATCTTGCTCTTAATTCCCGTGAACAAAAATGCTAGAAGCATGAAATCATTCAGGCAAGCTCTGTCATCAAGAGGATAAGATTTTTTGCTCCAGAAGCCCAGTGGGAACATGATAGAAAACTGGCAACAATTACAGATAAAGTACATAGTAAAGTCCTCAGGGAGCCAAGAGGAAATGTAATAAGATAGATGGGTATAATTTTTACACATTTATCTCCAAACCACAAATGTGAATTGTCTTTAATTGCTACAATGAGTTCTGTCAAAAATACTAAAAACATAACTTCAAGGTAATTCACTTAATTCTACATTATGAAAACTTTCTTCTAAAAAAAAATCATCCCCTATAAATTGAAACTTTCCTTGTAAAATTCTGCCTCCATTCTTAAATCTCCTTAACAATTCATATTCTCAGGAGTAAACCAAATGATTTACTCCTCAATTTAACTAAATTTCCTGACACTAAAACTATAATTATCACTTTCGATTAATGATTACCAAAAGTTTCCCATATTTAATGAGTAAAGGTAAGAATTTATGAAAAATCTAACAAAGTTTTTTTAAAAAAAAAACCTTATATTTACTTATGAAACTAATCACACCAAAAGATACAAAGACTGGCTTAAAGTTTCATTACTTTTAAAGATTATTTTACCATGAATACTTATATTGTATTATTTTAGAATAATCATCTAATTTTACTTTTCTAATCTTAGGAAGAAAACGGTTTTCTGAGTTGTATATATTAAAAGAAAACAATGCCTCTAAGGTTGGTGGTATATCTGTACAACCCTAGAACTCAGGCAAGAATCTGCTTCTCCTCACCCCCCAAAATCTTGTCATTAGGCTTATACAGTGACTACAGTTCACTAGATACTTCAAAAGGTATCTTCTTTATTAACGTGAGACCAAAATGAACGAGGTAAAATTCCACAGAAGCAGTTATAAGCCACTCCTTGTAGATCTATAAATGAATATCAGCATCAAATATGAAATTATCTCCACAATACGTCACGTAAAAAAAGACATATAATTATTGCCAAAACTGGGTACAAGTGGCTCATACTTGTAATCCTAACTGCTCAGGAGGCTGCAACCTGAGGATTGCTCAGGCCAGGCAAGAAAATCCATGAGACTCTTTTTTCTAGTTAACTACCAAAAAAGGCCAGAAGTAAAGCTGTGATTCAAATGGTAGATGGCTACCTTTGCGTAAAAAAAGATCGGGGAAAGAAAGTACCCAGGGCCTATTTTAAGCCCCAAGACCAGCACCAAAAAATTAAAAACATATAATCTTCAGTGGCAAACAACTAAGAACAAAGCAGGTAAAATTAAGTCCACTACATGAATCTAAGACACGTACATAACATATAGTTTGTGTTATGCACAGTATTGTGTTAGTTTTGGAGTACTATTTTATTTTTTTTTGAATTTGTATTTTTGTACTATTTTAAAATAGACCTTTTTCAATCATGCAGTAGAAATAATCAATATGGCAATTAATCTGAATCATGAGAGAAATGACTAAAGCAATGCTATAATATTTAGACTGAGCTATTAAGTTATATGAAAAAAAAACTATGGAATTGGCAATCAGAAGAGTAACAAGGAGGAATTGAGCTTGTCCTGAAATCTTTAGCATTAAGAGAAAATGTAAGTAGCAACATTATTAAATATTATATCAAAAATTATTTTGTTATAATTATGCTATATTATTATGAGTAATACTACAAGTAATACTTAAGTAACAAATAATGTAGTTTACATTAGGTAAGAAAACTATGCTGGAAGTGGTGCTGTGACTCAAGTGGTAGAGTGCTCGCCTTGAGCTGAAGAGCCATGACTGGAAAAAATAAAAATAAAAAATAAATAAAAGAAAGAAAACTAGGGGATGGGAAGGTGGTTCAGTGGTAGAGCACTTGCCTTGCATGCCTGAGGCCCTGGGTTCGATTCCTCAGTACCACATAAGCAAAAAGAAAAAAGCCGGAAGTGGCACTGTGGCTCAAGTGGCAGAGCACTAGCCTTGAGCTGAAGAGCTGAGGGACAGCGCCTAGGCCCAGAGTTCAGGCCCCAAAACCGGACCCAAAAAAAAAAAAAAAAAGAAAGAAAACTATGCTGTTTATTTTTCAGTGTCAGGCACCATTAAAATATCCTTAGGAAATGGCTAAGGAATGACTAAACCTGGAGTTTGGATCTCAAATGAAAGTAAAGTGATATCAATTTATGATTGGCTAGTAAAAGTATTAATGCAATCTCTCAAATATAAAGGAGAAGAGCAATAACATAACCTTAAAAATGACTGTTCGTTAAGGGCAGAAGGCTATTAAACAATATTACAGACCTTATAGAAAGTTTTCTCTCCACATATACAGAGGTCAAGAAAGATTATGGTTTTACTTGAAAAAATATGACAAGTGTAAATGTCAGAAATTGAAGAAAATTGGGAAGTGCAGCTAACTGATTCAATTTGGTCAGGTTCATATACAGCTGAAATAAAATTTCATGTTGCTTATAAAACTAGACCAAAAACTTGAAGGCTAATAAATAAGATCTAATCATAATTAGAACTATTTAACAGAGGAAGAATACAGGACAGAGATTTTAAGACTGATCAAGAATAAACAGAGCAAGGATAGCTATGAGAAGAAAAAAAATCATACACAAAAGTAAAATGATGACTGAGGGGGGAAAAAAGTCACCAGCACATCTAAAGCAAACAGAGGGAACCATGTTAAAATAGATTCTTAATACTTAAAAATACAAATAATACTTTCCAAGTTCTTTTGATTCTAACTTGAGTGTTCTCCTTGACTACTTTATATTCCTAATCAGATATACAAATTTAGTTATGTATTAATAGCATGACTGAAAAAGAACATTTTGACAAGCAGAACTTGTTATGTCAAGGACAAAATATAGCATAATAAGAAAAGCTAAAGTTTCTTAAAATTTAATAAAAAATTGTTCAGAATCAATGCAAGAATATAAAATATATCATTCTGCATATACCAAACACAGATAGATATATCAATTATAGTTAACAAGTTTGTCTATCTATAAAGGAAGTAGAGAAGCATTTATTTGATTTCTAATATCTATGTTAGTATCATTAAATAGAATGCAAGTTGGTATACTGAATTCCCACAAGAACCCTCAACTCCTTCACTAAAATCAGAATCAGTCAAGTGCAGAATGCAGTCATGGGGGAAGGAGGGCAAATTGCAAGGGAGGTGCTAAGACTTCAAAGAGGAAGCAATGTCATGAAATCATGAAATGTAGCTGTTTAGACAGTGATTAACATAAACTAAGAAAGAAGATATTCACAAAGTTAAAGAACTTTTAAAGGCTGAAGGATGTTATGCCTTGCAACATGGATACTAAGGTTAAAAGACAAAATGCCAAAAAGCCTAGGGTATGGAGTAATAGTATAATCTGAAAGCCCAAGTTTAGGTTCAAAGTCTTACTTGGTAGGCATGGATAAGTCACTTAACTTTTAGCCTTCTTCTTCATCCACCATAAGACAAATAATATTTGTTTGCCTGAAAGTATTGTTTTATAAAAACTACTTTCATAAAAGTTACAATTACATTTTAAAACTACTTTACAATGAGTTTCATTAATATCAATAATACTCCTTTCGGTTTTTTTTTTGGTCGGTCATGGGGCTTGAACTCTGGGCCTGGGTGCTGTCCTTCAGCTCTTCAGCTCAAGGTGAGCACTCTACCACTTGAGCCACAGCACCACTTCCAGTTTCCTGGTAGTTTATTGGAAATAAGAGTCTCACCGCAATTCTCAGATCTCAGCCTCCTGAGTAGCTAGGATTACAGGAGTGAGCCAATGGCACCCGGCTAGTAATATTCCTTTCTATCACATTAACTCCTATTTCTCATTATTATCCTGCCTATTCTCACATTCTGATATTAGAAAGTGATGTTACCTTACTGAGCTCCTCTTAAAACTCACTTCTTAGCTTACTATTATATAACATCCAAAATACTTCAGGTTCTCAGCTTTAATGCTCTCTCCTTCAGTTGGAAGCATACACACCATAGCAGCTGTCTTCCACACATTATACCATGATCCTCTAAGCCAATTAGTATGATCATATTTCAAATTTATAAACCCATGGGAAAAGTTTATTAACAATGTCACCTAGACATCTGTTTCTGAGAACGACAAAAGGGTTAACTTGTGCTCTCTTTAATTTTTCATCTCGAAGGAATTAAACTACCCAGAATGTTTGTTTTTAATATCAGAAAAGACTTCTTGTCTCATTTTCATTACATGTTCAAGCCTCAAAAAAAGCAATCTCACTCATTTTTTCATTTGTTCACTAAATATTTACTTTCAGTGAGTTATTGGCCAATTATTGTTCTGAACAATGAAAATATAGCAAAAGACAAAAATTGCAGCCCAAATAAAGAATAAAATTCAAATAGCAGGAAAAAAAAACAGCAAAATGAATCTAGAGTATATAATATAATAGACTGTGATAAAACTAAGAAAACCCAGTGAAAAGAAAATAATCAAGAAGTATGAGTTACTGTGTTTGTATGTGTATGGTGGGGGGGGGGGGGGGGGACTTAAGACACAGTAGCAAGAAAAATACTGCTGAGAAATTGATATGATTCAGTAAAGTCTCCAAAGACAGCTCACAGTTTGTAACTATCTTTTATTTCTCTATACCATCTGTCATATACATACATACACATACCCAAACATATTTCATTTAAATCTTGTTACATGATCATACAATTAGTAAAACATGTTAAAACTGGTTTATAAAAATACTTATGAAATCTCTAAACCATTATCATAAATATCTAAGCCATAAATGTGCATGGTAGTCCCAAGGCAGATAAAAAACCTTAAATTTCAAAATGCTCTATAATAAAGTATGTGAACACACCTGAAGTAAAAACACATTATATTGTAGGATTCAAACAATCAAAAGCAAAGTTTTCAAGGAACCAAATACATGATCACATTACAATTTTACATACAGATCTATCAACAACTCTAAACATGACACTAATGTTGAAGATTAGGTGAATTTCCTAAACAGCATGAAAAGTTGTAAAACTTTACTCTTTAAATATTATAGGTGTCACAGATAATATTTCCTATCCACCTTACTTTTAGAAAAGTTGAAAAGAAAATTAATGTGACCCTAGAAATAGATTCAACTTATGAACAGTAATATGAATATTAAGATAAAGAATACATACTTATTTAAATATAGTTCACTCTTTAAGTATGTTTAGGGAAACATTAAAAGCCACAGAAGTCCAGCTGGAGAATATGGAACAGATTCAGATAAGATTAATACCTTCTTAGGTATCAGAACTGAAAATGGATGTCTGAGTGCTGAAATGAATATCATAATAATCTCCTAATTTGAAAATAAAAACCTATCAAAAGTATTAATATGACTAGTTATATAAAAGAGGTTGTTAAACAGCACATTGAAGGAATTTGATTAAATAGTCATCAACAAAGCTATTTATTTGTGCCTCCCTGAAATAAAGGTATTGAAAAGAAAATGATCAAACCTGGTCCACTTTCTGTGCCAATAAATTTTAAGTAGAATATCATCAAACAAACACACACACACACACACACACACACACACACACACACACACACACACACTGAGTAGCTTTTTTTTTTTTTTTTTTGGCTACAAGAGCAGAAGTAAACACATGAAACAAGACACCCTGGTCCACAAAGCCTAGATATTATCTATCTGCCTTTACTAAAGTATATGCCAATCACTTCTTAAAAGACTGGCAAGAATCTCACCTGTAGGAACAGTTGTGGTTTGGATCTCGAATTCATCCTCATATCATTCTATCTTTAGATTCTCATCAGACTAATGTATTTTTAATAATAATAAAATCAATACAATTCCTAAAATGAATTTATTTCTCATTTTTGTTATATCAATGACACAAAGTAGTAAGTTTCATTGGTATTCCTTATCATGTTCTCCTCTATTACTCTTCCTTATTACCTACTCTTCACTGTCCCGTTTTGCTTTCCACATCCCTAATCATCTCTTTTACTTTCATTTTTTCTTTCTTTGTTTTTTCTTACTAAATTCCGTACATCAGATAAAACAAAGGACTTGTCGGAGATTGGCTTTGAATTCATTTAACATGATGATCTCCAGTGTTGTTTGCCTACAAATGACATAATTTTTTACCTCTTTATGGCTGAATAAACTAGTATAGGTGTACTACATTGTTTTTATCTATCCACCCACTGATAGGCACCTAAGCCTAGACTAAATTCTTAACTTAGTGACTGTGAATAATGCTACAGTATACATGGCATATAGTTATTTAATAACCTTTAAGAACATAATCAAGAGTATGGATCGATATGACAGTTCTGTTTATTTGTTTGTATGGCTTATGTTGTTTGAGACAGGATCTTACTAGCCTGCAACGCTTCAGCCTATGCTGGCCTCTAACTTGCCATCCTCCTGCCTCAGCTTCCAGAGGAGAAGGTGTGAGCCAACATGTCATGCTAGTATTTCTATTTTTAAGTTTTTAGACATCTCATAGAAGGTGGTACTATTTACATCACTACAACAGTGTGTAAGGGGCTCCCCCATCCTTGCCAATCTGGTTTTAGTCTTCTACATGAGAATATCCAGTGTAATCAGCACTACCTGCTAAAGATGCTGTCTTTTTTCTAATGTATGCTTTTGGTACCTTTGTCTTCTATTCCATTAGTTTACAAAGGTTTGTTTTTGTGCAGGTACCATGCTAATTTTGTTAGCATATAACATTTTTTGAGGAATGTTCTCTTCAGAAGCATGATGTCAAGAAATCCTCAGACTAATTTCCCATTTTTAATGTGACTACCACTTAGGTAAAAATGGCAATACAGCAAAACTTTCAAAATGTGAGCTAGATGCTGATGGTTCAGGCCTACTTCTAGCTACTCACAAGGTTAAGATACAATGATCACAAAAAGGCCCATCTCAAATATAACAAGTAAGAAGCCAGGCTGAAGATATGGTTCAAGTGGCAGAGTAGCTACCAAGCAAGCAAGCCTACTGAGTGACAAGCACTGAGTTCAAACCCTGGAATTGGCATTAAAAAAAAAAACTTCTTTATGTTCTTATATGTATTTACTTGTGCATTATTTTAATATTTACTTTAGCCTGCCTAATTAACACAAATCTTTTTGTTTCTACTTTACACTTAGTAATGCTAAACATAATTCCTGTAAGTTATAACACTTAACTTACAATGATACTTTTATGCAGGTATTTCAAAATACTCACTGAAAAATAAACTATAGAGAAATCTTTTTTAGGAAATCCCTTTAAGAAATCTTATGTTGCTGTTTTATTACCTTCACTGACTGACAACCTACATTTTATTAATTATATATTGGCCAACTGAGCTCATAAGTGATACTCATCTACCTAACTTTTTTCCCTGATATCATCTTTCAACAAGCGAGGTATGGTTCTACTATTGTGGTAAATAAAATGAAACAATTTCTTTTTATGAAGCAAAGCAATAGTAGAAAAAATACAAACCTTAAAAATAGGATCTCAAATCTCTGTTTTTAACTTTTGCTTTTATTTTTATTGTTACTTCCACTGTTAAATCTTATCCTTTCTACAAAAGTACAGAAAGCTTAAACATCTAATTTCAACATGACACACTGTGGGACACAGTCAAAGAGCTACTAAGTCAGGAAAATATATGATACATGACATGCAAAATTTCAGAACTCATCTGAACTTTATAAATATAAATCTCAGGCTAAGTGCTACACAAACCTAAATCCCTTATATAAAAACCATTATTATTTATAAAGACATTTAATTATTAAAGCTAACACAAAAATATTTTCTCGGAATTTTAGAAAAGCACAACTGTAGAGAATACCCAATCAACACAAATTGTTCTTCTTTCTTCTTAAAAAAAATTCCAATTTTAAAAGTAATTCTTGGAAAGAAAATGCAATAATTAGTATATGTCTAGTATATGTCTAAATAGTATATGTCTAATTTTCTCAGATGAGCAGAAAAGCTCAAAATCTATGTATATATAACCATATAAAATGATGCTAAGTGAAATGAACCCCAAGATATGGACACAAGAGGTCTTTCTTTGTTGTTGTCTTAAATGTACTATGCAATTTTTTTTGTTTCTTTAGTATGTTCTTCCCCATGTGGTATATCCCCTGTTCTCACTGTACTTGGTTTTGGTACCCTGCGTTTTGTATATATATTTATCTAATTTGAGGAGAAGAAGGGGAATAACAAAATGCTGAAACAAGAACACAAGATGACCCTTGCAACAATGATACTCACAAGACAACTTCAGGGGGGTGAATTGGCAGGGGAGGTGAGGGAGGTGGGGGAAGGAAGGGATAATAGGAGAAAAACAAAGAAGGGGGTAACAATGCTCAATAAGAAATGTACTCATTACCTTACTCATGTAACTGTAACCTCTATGTATAGCATCTTTACAAGAAAATAAAAATTTTTTTAAATAAAATAAAAATAAGGGAATAATGAAATGTTCAAACTTACCAGAACTGTGGCAGTAGTCCATATGTTGTGGAACTTGGATAGTGAAGGCTACCAAATCTGGAGCTAAAAGAGATTCTGGCTTTCTAGTCTCATTGAGCCACTTGGTACTATGAAGGTCTTTAGTGTCAGAGGGACCTTGAAGCAAAGGAACCAGCTTCTCTTTTCCACTGTCTCCTGAGTAAAAATAGTTATTGAATGAAACAAAAATAAAAACTCTTCAGTAAAATGTAAGAATAGCCTGGTGACACTTGATCTTAAAACATACGAATACAAAAACATTTCAATTAAATTTCTGAATTTTAAGGATACATTTAGTTGATAATTTGTAAATCTGACTGGTAAAACTACTTTTAAAATGTTCCTAATTTTGTTGTTGTAATTGTTATTGGTTTTCATGGTACTGGCTTGCACTCAGTAGACAGGCACTCTAAAAATGAGCCATGACTCTGCTCTGTTTTGCATAGACTTTAAAGTTTCATTTTTTTGCCTGGCACATCCAGGTACATGACCCACCTATTTTACTGTTCATAATATAGATGGGATGATTATACACCCAGCTATCAGTTGAAAAGTGGGTCTCTTCTGTGTGCTGAGGCTAGCTGAGAATAGCATCCTGAACCTAATTTACCAAAAAGCTAGGATTACAAGCCATGAGCCACCAGTGGCCGGGTCCATTGTTAATTTTTAAAATTATGTTTCAACTTTTGCTAATAAATGTAGTCTCTGTTCAATTTCTTTTATAATGGACTGTAATCCTAGCTGAGGGTCTGAGATCTGAGGACTGCAGTTCAAATCCAGCGGTGGACATGAAAATCCATGAGACTCTTATCTCCAATTAAACACCAAAAAGTCAAAACTGGAGCTATGGCTCAAGTGGCAGAGCACTAGCCTTGAATAAGAAAGGTTAAGGACAGTGTTCAGACCCTGAATTTAAGCTCTAGGACTAGCACTAAAAAATATATATACAAATTTTTATTTATATATATATAAACACTCAGTTTTTAAAAATTAAATGCAATAATTACAATTATAATCTTATCTTGAAATTTAGTCTGTACTGAAAATATTACAAATAATTTAAGGAAACCATTGTAAAATACCAGTTGGTAAAGCAAAGTCAATTATAACTCTGAAAACATCCAGATTTTATTTAATCCTGCAATACTAATATTTTAATATTTAAGTGTCACATATAACTCCGAATTTCCCAAAAAGTATCAGAAAAAATGTTATTTTTCCCCTTTGTAAAGCTGTAAGGTTCGTTTCTTAAATAAAATTAATTTGTTAAAGTCAAGAAGTATCATCCTGGCACTATTAAAAAAATTTTAAGGCAAATTAAAAAAAAATTAAAACCTCTGATTCATAGGAACAATGAGTAAATTCTTGTTTCAGTAACGCTCCTTGTAAAATGCAAGGCCAATTCTCCTATACAGGCAATAAAGTTTTACACGATCCAGCTGCACATACCTGGGGCTTTGGCACAAATTTTTATTGATCCCATGGTCCCAGAGGCACATTTGACCAATGATGTGCTGCAGTACTTCAATTCAAGATTCTGGATTGAGCCCTCAAGAGTTGGCAGGGGATTCTTAGATTTCACACCTAATAAAAGAAAACTGCAAATGTACTAGCCGATTGAATTTAAATAATTTTTATACTCCTTCACCAAGGCATTTAAACTTAATTATATTTTAATTATCTACCTCAGATGTTCTTATGGTATTTGTGTTAAGTTTCAGAGTTCAGTGTTTAAAAGGTGAAAGGATATAATTTTAAAATAAATGGGCTGAACTCTCATAACTATACTTATGCAGTCAGCTCTTCATTAATTAAGTTCAAGAAAAAAAAGCAAATGTACAAATATTTACCTTAAAAACAGAAGAGGTTTTTAAATCATATTTGACTTTATAATTTTCTTTTTGAAGTATTATTTATTTTGGTGGAGATATTTATAGAGAAAGCTACCAGAGTAATAAAATGTATTGGTGACATGGAGTAAAGAGATATAAAATAACAAGGTTCTTAACTAAAAGCACATCTTATAAGCAAAAGAAACCAAAGGAATTTTATAAATTAACCAATTTCATCACATAACAAAAAAGGTAAATATTAATATATCTATTGCATACTACTTGGTAAAGGATAAAGGTAACAATTACCATAAAAATGGCTGATTTGAAAACTTGATCTGAAGGGTAAAGGCAGAGAAGCCTAAAGAACATTGTTCTGACAGTACTGGGGATTAATCATAACCATTCAACATTATCATCATCATCATCATCTTATCAACATTTACTGAAAACTTACTATGTGTTATGCCTATAAAAACCACTCCATTCTCACAAAGGCCTCTAATATAGACATTATTATCTAAAAACATCTGTTGTATTAAGGCACTAGGTTTGTAGAAAGTTATTAGATCACAAATAGAATACTAAAGTATCCTCAAGTCCAACAGTAGTATCTAAACATATGCAATAAAACATACAGAAACATACAGGCAAATATCTAAGAAGCTGAAAAAAAAAATGGTTGCTCTAAAAAACAGTGTTGGTTACAGGAAGGGTTACCCCTTTTGTTATAAGCTGTTCAAAACCATAATTTACTAAAAACAAAGCAAAAGGTTATCCAGAACCATCTAGTAGCCAAAACCCATGAGAGTGTGTTAGTTTCTTGCAAAACATATTCTTGCCATATAATCTTGCAATTGTGTACTTCAGTATTTACCCAAAGGAGTTAGAATTTAAACCCACACAAAACCCTACACACCAATATTTATAGCAGATTTATTCATAATTGCATGAGGCCCTGGGTACTATACCTAAAAATGCAAGGAAGAAAGAGAGAGAGGGATCAAAACAGGCTATAGACTATAGGATTCTAAGTATATAACCTTCTACAAAAAGTGAAGTATGAAGACAATAAAAAGATCAGTAACTACCAGAGATTGGGAGCACTGGAGTCACAAATATTCAGAGCAGAGAGGATTTTTGGAGCTGTGAATACACTGTATGGTCCTGTAATCGTTGAGTATACACATTGTGCAAACCCACAGGATGCACAACACTATGAGTGAACCTAACATAACTATGGACTTGCATGATTATGTGCCAATACCAGTTCATCAGTAATACAAATGGAGAAGTTGATATTGGGGGAGGCCATGTATATGTGGGATGAGTCAGGGAAGGGAAAATGAGAAATCTTTGTACCTTCTTTTCAATTGTACTGTGACCAAAACTGTTCTTTTCAAACTGTCTTTTAAAAATGTAAACTAGTAATAACAACAACCTGCTCTTTTCCAAGCTTATTTACTTAAATTTGATCAGTCAACTCTATTATGATTCCATGTATAAAAAGGTGAACATATCTTGGGGTTCACTTCACTTAGCATCATCTTGTATGGACATAAGAGGTCTTTCTTTGTTGTTTTAATGTACTATGTGATTTTTTTTTGTTTGTTTCCTTCCCCCATGGTATATCACCTGTTGTCACTGTACTTGATTTTGGTACCCTGCATCTTGTCTATACATTTGTCTAATTTGGAGAGGGGAAGGGAAATAACAAAACGCTAAAACATGGACATAGGATGACCTGTTGCAATAATGATACCCACAAGACAGTATATTGGAAATGAACTTTACAATTTCGGGGGTGGGGAGAGGAAGGGCTAATGGAAGAACAACAAGGGAAGAGGTAACAATGCTCAACAAGGAATGTACTTATTGCCTTACTCATGTAACTGTAACCCCCCTCTATACAGCATCTATACAAAAAAATAATTTTTTTAAAAAGGTGAACACTTAGCTAGGCACTGGTGGTTCACACCTATAATCCTAGTTACTCGGGAGACTGAGATCTGAGGATCACAGTTCAAGCCAGTGTGGGCAAGAAAGTCTGTGAGACTCTTATTTCCAACAAACCACCAGAAAACAGGAAGTGGTGCTGTGGCTCAAGTGGTAGAGCACTTGCCTTGAGCTGAAGAGCTGAGGAACAGCACCCAGGACCAGAGTTCAAGCCCCACAACACACACACACACACACACACACACACACACACACACACACACACACACACACACACACTTGTTAGCATATAGATGTAACATGTCATTTACAACTCCTCCCTTCTGGTCCCCACCCCCTCTTGGTGATTAAAAGCCAAGTTCAGTGATTACTAAGGTGGCCATAGTAAACCATGCCAATGTACATATCAAGTGCCTGTTTTGCTCTCTGCTTTTCAGTTTTTCTTTCTTCTTACTCCTCCTTCCTTTTCCTCCTTTCTTCTTTTTTCCCTTCCCTCTTCATCTTCCTCTTCATCATCCTGTTCTTCAATTTTATTTTTTAGAACTAGTGCTATAAGTTTCCTATGTAAAAAGAGGTTATAAATGAATATTATCCTCTCTAAGATTCCATCCATGATAAATGAGAGAGCCACAGGATATGCAATGACATTAAACATATTGTGATACTCTATAGTAAACACTCTATTTCAGTTTTCTCATCTGCAAAATAAGTGTAAGTCACTAGCTGCCTTAAGAGTAATCACGAGGTGCTGGGAAGGTGGCTCAGTGGTAGAGCATTTGCCTTGCATGCATGAGGCCCTGGGTTCGATTCCTCAGCACCACATAAGCAAAAAGAAAAAAGCCGGAAGTGGTGCTGTGGCTCAAGTGGTAGAGCGCTAGCCTTAAGCTGAAGAGCTGAGGGACAGTGCCCAAGCCCAGAGTTCAGGCCCCACGACCGGACCCAAAAAAAAAAAAAAAGGGTAATCACGAAAGCTGGGTGCTGGTGGCTCACGCCTGTAATCCTAGCTACTCAGGAGGCTGAGATCTGAGGATCACGGTTCAAAGCCAGCCTGGGCAGGAAAGACCGTGAGACTCCTATCTCCAATAAACCACTAGAAAACCGGAAATGGCGCTGTAGCTCAAGTGGTAGAGCACTCGCCTTGAGCTGAAGAGCTGAGGGACAGCGCCCAGGCCCCATGACCAAAAAAAAAAAAAAAAAGAGTAATCATGAGCATTGACTGAAATGATAAGTGGACAGTGGCTAGTAGTGCATTTGGCATAAAAGCACTCAATAAATTTTACCTACTATATTAAATTACTATTAATACAAACAAAGCAAACTTGAATTGGGGAAACTCAGTTCACATATGTGAAGAAGGAGTAATGAGAAACTGAGGTATAGTTTATTGACAGTGAATACACACAACATACACACTGTCCTGGGTTCAATCCTCAGCACCACAAAGTAATAAGGTAGTTTATTGTGAGATACATAAACCAGTAGACCTTTATTCTAATATAAACTCTACCATCAAGAGCTGCATAATCTAGGATTTTAAAACTATGTGGTTCAGTTTTCTCACCTTAAATAAGTGAGGAATTAGATTTCGTGATGATTAAGATTATTTTCATTTCTAAAAGACATTGGTTATTAGTATCAGTGAGTGGGGGAAATAAAGCACTGTATCACAGAAAATAAAAAACAAAAGTAGAGTTTCAGATACAAATACTGTCATAAACTCCCAGTACTTTATTGTGTAGTAAAATTACAGTAAATAATAGCAGTAGTTACGCTTTTTCAATATACACTAGAAATATCTGGACTTGGGAAAATCAGTTCATGATGAGAGATGAGATAATATTACAAAGGGACAACTATGAATTTATTTACCAACTAATACTGCAAAAAAATTACAAAACAAATATCTCCACCTAACCTCTAGAACTCTAACACCAGGTAAACAATAATTGCTGTTTATAATACCAAATATAAAGTAACAGAGGTTTATATTTTCCCTATATATGAAAGTTTTGGGTTGAAATGGTAATGCCTAAGGGCTAGTTATGATAATTTAGTAATAACCCCTTATGTAACCTTCAAAAGTATACTACACAGGATGAGATATGAAAATAAAAATCCCAGATAAAAAGCCAAAAGGCCTACTTCTTGGATGAGGTAATTTTATAGCACTACAGAAAAGGAAACAGAAGAAACTAAAGTTCTTAGTAAAACCACTGGTTTAAATATGTTTAAAAGGAATACTATGCAAAAGTTCTATTAAATTATACTCTATATTTGAACAGTTAATAGGGGGATATAGACACATTTTAAAAAACTATTTAAAAAAACGTATTTAAAAAAATCAGAACTCCTATGCAGGGTATGTCTACAGAACATGTGAAATGTGGCAAAGATCTTTTTAATTATCTTAACATAGAGAACAATGCTAAATGACTACCTGAAACAATAAGAAAATAATAATCATGGACAAAACTGTGTCTGAGATTAGCAAAACATAATGTGTGCTAATGTGTTTAGAAAGAGTTGATAAAGAGGACATAAGAATAAAAATAAGTATAACATTAACTCACTTGACATAGGACAAGATCATTCTTCTTTCTAAATCCTGTTCTGCCAGTGGCATTCTGAATTCTACCATGAAGTACAACAGTTAGTCTACAAGTCTGGTTGTCCAATCATTATGAAAACTAGATGCCAGTAAGTTATTGTTTTACTGTAAGAACTCTCATTGCATACAACTAGAATTCAATCTTACCTCATCCACCACTGCCTTCCAATTCACATCAGTGACAAAAGCCTACTACCACAAATAACTCTAGACTATCTCTCAATATCTAGGGCAATCAGTTACCTTGGCTCAGTTTATCATCATGATCTGTAGAGCATCAGCTTTCAGAAAGAAATTTGCTTCTAAACTAGACTTCCAAAACTAACTGATACAAATTTTATCTCTCCTGACTCATGGTTACCTACTAATAACTGCACTGAATTTGACCCACATCTTCCATTCCTTTGCTCACTCATTCATTCAATAATTATTTATATTCTGGATTACAGGACTAGTAAAAGAGAGGTTTTGTTTGTTTTTCCTTTTTAAACTAACAGTAAAAAGAGCAAAGACAATTAATATTTCATCTACTTTTAATCTTAGGAAAAACACTTCCTGCTTTTCAAAAACACCTACAAATTTCCATATCCTGATAATGTCACCACTTGATATATTCATCTAGTCATCTTCCTTCAGATCCCTCCTTGTTATGTACACAAGTTGCCTCTCTCTCTCTCCCTGTCTGTCTCTCTGTCTGTCTCTCTTTGTCTCTGTCTCTCTTTCTGTCTGTCTGTCTCTGTCTGTCTCTGTCTCTGTCTGTCTGTCTGTCTCTCTCTCTCTCTCTCTCTCTCTCACACACACACACACACCAAGTTCTTAGTTCCTCTGTTCTATTTATAGCCCTATAGGTATGATAAAAATAAAAACAAACACACTACAACAAAAATAAGACAACACTCTTAAAATTTACAAACCACCTAGAAAATGTTCCAGGATATTTACAAATTAGTTGGGGTTTTTGTTCTTTCAAATGGTCAAAAAGAAAACGTTGAAATAATTTTACAGTGATTACTTGCATGTTCAGCCAAGTGCATGAAGGTCATGCTTATAACTCTAGTTACCCAGGAGACTTAGACTGGAAGATCAAGGTTCAAAGCCAGCCCAAACAGACAAATCTGAGAGATTCTAATCTCTAATTAACCAGCAAAGGCTAAAAATACAGATGTGGCTCAAGTGGTAGAGTGCTAGCCATGAGTGAAAAACTCCAGAGAGCTCATTGGACCCTGAGTTCAAGGCACAGAATACACACACACACACACACACACACACACACACACACTTCACTTATTTGACATACTATTGTATTATAACTATAACTTAAATTATTAACAATAACAAAACTTAGTTATAAACTCAAAATTCTATCACCATCAGTCCTTTTGAAACTGAAAAATAATTTATCAAAGAAACCTACAAGAATCCATTATGTCTCAAACAGCTCCTGTAGTCTCACTGTGTTCTTGTATGTCTTGCTGAAGATAAGGTCAGAGCTCCTGACAATTATCACTAGCTGACTGGAATTGTAACAGGAGTTAAAATATATTTCTCTGCTATCTGTCTAGGTGGAAAAATTACTGAATTGCTCAGTTATGAAAATAGAGCCAATATGCTAGTAAAAACCTTATTTCCCAAAAATAATCACTGCAAATTCTTTCTCAGCTTTTCGGCAGTTTGATGAACCTAAGCTGTCAGAAGTCCAATAAACAGTCAGAGTCATAAATGTAGACATAAAGAGAAAATCTGGCCCAGTTCTCTACTATTTTAGCGCTTTGACTTGCTAGCATAATTTCACTTCCTACAACTGTAAGACCAACTAGGTAGCAAGTTGTTTTTTGGACTTCCAGTTTGCCAAGCCTTAGTAACAAAATTTAAGCCTTAACATTTCAAATACAGAAGCTTGGAAATAGATGATTCAAAATAATTTGTTATAATTTATTTTTCTTTTTTGCTCAGCTCTACTTCTGAAATTCATCTTACTTAGAACTCTAGGTTGATCAATCTTATTTGATTATTTAATTTTTAATGACAAGTTATATAAACTAAAGAGTGATGTTTCATTACATGTATAAATTGTAGATTTGTTGCATCAAGCTAATTATGTATCATTTCAAATATTTATCATTCCTTTTTTGTAATTTATTTATTGGTATTGTAGAGGTGATGTATAGAGGTGTAACAGTTACATAAGTCAAGTAAAGAGTACACTTATTGTTTTAATAATGTCACCCCTTCCTTCACTTTCTCCCAGTTTTTCTCTCCTGTCCCCCTCCTACAAGTTGTATAGTTCATTTTCAACTTAGTGTCTAACAAATACCACTGCTACATTTGTTCACTGTTTGTCCCACCATTTCTATGTTTCTCCTCACCCTCCCAAAGACAAGTAAAGGAACAAACAAAAGGAAAAAAAAAACAGAAATAACAAAGAAAAAAAAACTCTTGTTTCCCTTTTCTGGAGTTCATCTTGATAAATACTATTTTATATGATCAGATGCACATAGCTATTGCACATTTCTGATCCTCTCCTAAAAATTTCCTCCTTTGGGGAGGAAGTAACAATATTGGGCAAGAAATGTACTCATTACCTTACTTATGTAACTATAACCCCTCTGAATATCACCTTTACAATAAGTTTTTTATTTTAAATTCCTCCTTTGGTCTCACTCTATGTGAATGCTTAGAGTCCTAAACAATTTATCATGTCCCAGTGTTGTTTTTTTTTCTACCATCAAGCGCATTTTAAGGTAAGAAAATTGAAAATCCTTTCAGCTACTTTGAAGTATACACAAGCAAAGAACTTACTATATAATAGATTACTAGAATTTAATCTTTCTAGAAGACTGAAACTTTGTATACTTTAACATCCTTCCCTTTCCCTCTTTGATAATCAACATTCTACTCTACTGCATCACCATCCAACTAAATCTGGATCCATAGGAAAGTAATATGGGATTTATCTCAATATGCCTTTTTTTTTAAAAAAAAGAGTTCGACAAGAAAAGTACTGACTACCTTACTTATGTAACTGTAACCCCTCTGCACAGCATCTTCACAATAAAATAAAATTTAAAAAAAGGACAGTGAGTGTTTGTGTGTGTTTCTCTATTTGTACATTGATTGACTATTGGCTTGTTTCCATATCTTGGCTACTGTAAATAATACTGAAATAAACATGGAAGTAAAGACAGCTCTATGAGATACTGATTTCAGTTCATTTGGACTATATACTCCAAACTAGGATTTTTGTCTATTGCTTCTTTGAAACTGTATAATTCTTTGCTTCTTAATAAAGAAGTGTCTGTAGTTTGGATGTCAATTTGGCTTTGTGTTTGAGGCACACTTAGGAATTATAATAGAACTATTGAAAATGGTATGAACATGTTTCTTAATAAGAACTGTACACATCAGGCACCAGTGGTTCACATATGTAATACTCAGGAGGCTGAGATCTAAAGATAGTAGTTTGAAGCCAACCCTAGGAAGGAAAGTCTGTAAGACTCTTAAGTCTAATTAGCCACCAAAGGCCAGAAGTAGAGCTGTGGTTCAAAAGTTAAGAGTGCTAGCCGGGCACCCGTGGCTCATGCCTGTAATCCTAGCTACTCAGGAGGCTGAGATCTGAGGATCATGGTTCAAAGCCAGCCTGGGCAGGAAAGTCCGTGAGACTCTTGTCTCCAATAAAACCACTAGAAAACCGGAAGTGGTGCTGTGGCTCGAGCAGTAGAGTGCTCACCTTCAGCTAAAGAGTGCAGTGACAGTGCCCAAGCCCATAGTTCAAGCCCCACGACTGACCCAAAAAACAAAAAAAGTTAGAGTGCTAGCCTTGAGCAAAATGGTTTAGGGATGGACAGACCTCGGGCCCAAGTTCAAGCCCCAAGACTAGCTAGTGCATGCATGCATCTGTGCATATGTGGGCGTACACACATGCACACGTACACACACACATCACTATTCATTATTATCATCAAGTGGAGAACTACTATGGCAGATCCAAAGGAGGCAGCAGGCCTGGCTCCAGAAACATTCACATAGACTCCATGCTACAGCATACTCGAGGTAGTGCTTACCTGACAAATATAACAAAAACCTAACAAATCACTTAAGAAGACATTTAATATTTGTTGAATGAACCCATTATTCAATGAGTAACTAGTGAAAAATACAAAAGCAAAGATAAAATATAGGAACAGATGTCATGATAAGAAAGATCAATGGCAAGAAAGATCAATTTTAGCTGTGGCTCACACCTGTCATCCTAGCTACTCAGAAGGCTGTGATTTGAGAAGTTCATAGCTAGCCTAGGCAAACAACATTGTGAGACCCTTAACTCCAATTAACCAACAAAAAGAACAGAAACTGTGGTTCAAATGATAGAGTGCCAACCTTGAGCAAAAGAAAATCTAGCTTGGAGCCCTGAGTTCTATCTCCAACATCAGTGCACATACACACATATATACACACACACACACACACACACACACATATATATATATATATATATACACAAACACATTCAACTTTCATAACAAAATTCAAAAACAATCAACTTTAATATAAGTAAATTAAAGAAAACACATCATTTTGTATGTACCATATATTAACAATACTACTGAAACTTTAAAAAAAATAGCATCCCAAGTTTCATTCATGGAATGGTATAGGAGAATAATTAGTACATACTGTGTGCTATTTTTATAGTTTATAATGTTACCAAGTTATTTCAGTTCTGGGGACTTATCCAAAAAAATAATTTTAAGAAAAAAAGTTTATATGACCATCACAGAAAGTCATAATAAACTTGATCAAAGATTCAGGTACATTATGAAATATTACTATCACATTATTTATAAAAGCCTATATTATTAGATACTTATATAAAAGCATGCAAAATATACTTATTAGAAAATGATTAAAAATTGAACACAAAATGGCGTAAGTATAATCATTTTAGCTGTCATGAAAACTACACAAAGAAAAAATAGTAGACATTATTCTAAAAGTTAGAAATTAGGTATAAGTTGCCTTTTACTATAGAAATCTAAAATTGTAATATAAAAATGACTAAATGTTGAAATTTTTAATAAAATTGAAGAAGTTTCACTGTAAAGCCTATGTCTAGTAAAAACATATACCTTCAAGAATGAAGGAGAATGGTTAACCCTTAAGTAAAAGGAAGGCTATTATAAAAGAGCTGAAACTAGTTGTCCAAATATAAAGTTAAGAATAACACAAGAAACTTTCTCATATTAGGAAGAAGAGAACATGATAAGCAAAAGATAAATAAGTAAAACATATAAGCTTTCTTCTTCCTCTTAAATTGTGTTTGCTGCTGAAGAACAAACAATACCTGGTATAGTTCTCAACATACATAGAAAATTATTTTAAACTACTATAATCAAGGGAGAGTAGAGAAAGACACAAAAAGAAAAACCTGTTTTCTATATACTGCACTTAAAGTAGAATAATGATGCCAGTAAACTACAAGAAAGTAGATTAAAACACTTGGTGCATATACTCAAAAGCACCATACAAAAATAAAAATGAAGGGGCTGGGAAGGTGGCTCAGTGGTAGAGCACTTGCCTTGCATGCTCAAGGCCCTGGGTTCGATTCCTCAGCACCACATAAGAAAAAAGCCGGAAGTGGCGCTGTGGCTCAAGTGGTAGAGCGCTAGCCTTGAGCTAGAGAGCTGAGGGACAGTGCCCAGGCCCAGATTTCAGGCCTCACGACCGGACCCAAAAAAAAATAAAAAATAAATGAAAATGAAATTTTAAATATTCTTGAGTAACCTACAACAAGTCAGGCAAAAGAAGCAAAGAAAAAAATGAACAACTCGAAAATAAAGACAGACTTAAGACCTGACATGTGAGTAGTTATATTAACTATAAGTGGTATAAATATATCAAGTAAAAAATTAAGATTGGCTAAGCATGATGGTATATATGTCTATAATCCTAGCTAGTCAGGAAGTGTAGAAGAGGATAATGGGTCAAAGAAAGCCTGGGCAAAAAATTAGCAAGATCCTTATCTCAAAACCTGGTATGGTATGGTAGTCCACTAAAACCAGACAAACAAAAGCACAAAACCATATCTGGAAAATAAAGTGAAAGCAAGAAGATGGAACCATGGATCAATTGGTAGAGAGCTTGCCTAGTAAACATGAAATCTCTAACCATTAAAATGCCAGAAGTAAAGCTGTGGCTCAATGTTGTAATGCTAGCCTTGAGCAAAATGAAGTTAAGGGACAATGTTCAAGCCCTGAGTTCAAGGACCCAGTATGAGTACCGGGATGGGGAAAGGGGAGGGTGCTGAGGGTGAGTGTTACTAGTAGACATGAATTGTAGAATCTCCAAAGAATTACACAAAAAGAAAACAAAGCCACATATTAGAGTTCTTTTCTTATGATATATTCATAAAAAAGAAATTCTTAGAGACAGAAAGCAGATTACAGGCTATTAGATGATGTTAGAGAAGAAAGTTTAAAAAACTGGTAGTTGCTGGCTGGGCGCTGGTGGCTCACGCCTGTAATCCTAGCTACTCAGGAGGCTGAGATCTGAGGATCATGGTTCAAAGTCAGCCCAGGCAGGAAAGTCCATGAGACTATTAATTCAATAAACCACAAGAAACCCAGAAGTGGCGCTGTGGCTCAAGCGGTAGGGCACTCGCCTTGAGCTGAAGAGTGTAGGGACATGGCCCAGGCCCAGAGTTCAAGCCCCACGACCAACAAAAAAAAAAGAAAAAAGAAAAAAAACTGGTAGTTGCAAGCCTCACACCTGTAATCCTGTAATCCTCACAAGGCTGAGATCTGAGGGTCAAGGTTCAAAGCCAGCCCGGGCAGGAAAGTCCATGAGACTCTTGTCTCCAATAAACCACTAGTAAACCGGACGTGACACTGTGGCTCAAGCGGTAGAGCGCTCACCTTGAGCTGAAGAGATGAGGGCAGTGCCCAGGCCAAGTTCAAGCCCCATGACCAAAAACAAACAAACAAACAAACTGGTAGTTGTAAATTCTTGTGTAGTCATAAAACACCACAAAACTGTACATTTTAAAAATGAGCACACACCTGTAATCCTAACAGCTTACATTTGAGGACTGAGATTCAAAGCCAGCCCAGGCAATTAAGTGTGGGAGACTCTTATTTCCAATGGCACTGTAGCTCAAATTTTAGAGTGCTAGCCTTGTTCAGAAAAGTTAAGGGACGGTGCCCAGATCCTGAGTTCAAAACCCAGAACTGGCACAAAACAAAACAAAAAAGAGTATATGACCAGGAAGCTGAAACATTGTTGGGGGGGAGAAGGGTCCCAAGACGGGGAGACAAATGAAGAGAGGAAGTATGTGTGCTAATAGTCATTATACTCAATCTACATATTGGAAAATGAGGGTATGTATTTAGTTGGGAAAGAACAATGGAAAGGGTACACCATACTCATAATCTGATTTGTTAAATTGAAACCCCTTTTTTGAAACATAAAGATAATAAATAAACAAACAAATCTGTGAGTTTTTACAGAGCAGAAGAGAGGGAAGAGGGGTAGATGAGGAGGGGGGCTAAGGAGGGAGAGGTGAAGAGAGGGAGGCAGAGAAACAGAAAAAGAGAAAAGCTCAAAGGAAAAAAAGACTAATCAGTGTCAGGCTTAAAAAGAAAACCCAATGTTCAATCACTTGAAGCCTAGAACAAATTTCAAAGTAACTATTGGGTAGCCTTTTAATTTCTCATCTATGCACATGAAAATCTACTTGCAAAAGAACATTCAATGTTGAAACATTCCATGTTTATCGAGTCACAATACCTATGAAATATTTTGTAGTTTCTTTAGAACAAAAGTTTAAAACTACAAGGAAATATTTTAGTTCATCCATCAACAATATTTTCAAAGATATATATATATGTAGTATATAGTATATAGTATATATACCATATATGTATCCTGAAAAGACAATTTAGGATGCAGTATTTTCTAGTCCTTAATAAAAATTAAAATTTTCAGGGCTGGGAAGGTGGCTTAGTGGTAGAGCGCTTGCCTCGCATGCGTGAGGCCCTGGGTTCAATTCCTCAGCACCACATAAGCAAAAAGAAAAAAATCAGAAGTGGCACTATGGCTCAAGTGGTAGAGCACTAGCCTTAAGCTGAAGAGCTGAGGGACAGTTCCCAGGCCCAGTGTTCAGGCCCCACAACTGGACCCAAAAAAAAAAAATTAAAATTTTCCTGATCCCTAAAATAAACTTTCATAATTAAGTTGCAAATTAATATATGTAGTATTACAGTGGTAGTTATTACACTAAATAAATATTAATCATCAATCCATAATCATTACTGAAATGTTTACAAAATACTATTAGCCTCTTTATCTAGTCAACCAATGAAAGAAGCTAAGTGTCTATACAAACCAATCATTTTACCAGCAGTTTTATATTTCTTTAAAGGCTCATATAAAAAGCACCTGCCTAACATGAGTAATGGAGTTTTATATTCACTGCACTTAGGAACAGCGTATGTAACCTATTCCGTTTTCCTCCCTTGTGGAATATATTTCAGCTTATATTGCACAACAAGTTACCAATGCATATAAAGACTCTCTGATCAGTCATTTGGACTGCCATCAGCAACCTGCCTACCTGCTTTTTTCCCCTTTGCCTGAAGCAGCATATTTACTTCATTTAGTAAGTCAAATGAAAAACATATCTTATGATCTTACTCTTTTAATAGGTATGTAGCATATGTGTATATATTAAGTTTATTTGGGATACAAATGCTAAGACATAATCCTGAAACTATAATTTTTACAGTTGTAGTTAAAACTTGCTGAGCACATCATTCTAATGGAATAAAACATAAGCTTATGTGAGGCACTTTATGTCTACATCCTTGAGCAATCTACAAGTAAAAAATTGCCACACAAGCAACAAAAGGTAAACTAATGTTGATCTACTAATGGCCAAGCTTTAATATTCAAATTGAATCAACCTCCTTTCTAATTAAACCACTGAGATATTTCAAAGCACAAATATCTCAGTGACTGCCAAACTTCCTGAAACAGGAATGAAGGTAGTTTCTAAAAGAGTAATAATGGTGAAAATGCAGCTCAGATAGATCTAAAAATTAAGTACCCATGGATAAGAAGCACAAAATGAAGATTGGAGGTAATTTTTAATAAAGAAAATGAAATTTGTATGATTATAAAATGACAGCAATACCATAAAATATTATAATACCCTTTTTACTATATTAGAGAAAATGGGTTTTAAAGGGAAAAATAAAAATAAACAAATAAATAACCCAAAAATCTAATTATGTAAGGCAAAAGCTCCACACTGCCCCTTGCTGGAGCCCTCATAAAATAATCTAAGGCCAGTAAGGATCAAATAATGAACTTAAACTCAACCAGGCAAATTAACTAACTAACTGTATCAGGTGTAGAGAAACTCAGAACTATAAGATATACTACTATAATTCAAATAGTTCACAAACCATGAGGCAAAAAATAAAAAGCCAATAAAAAAAATCTACCTAATTTACTAATCAAGTACACTGGATACTAACAAACACAAAATCCACAAATGTATAAAACTTGCATATTCAAAGCTCAAAAGTGGAGGTTTTTTTGTAAATGGTGAAATAGTAAATGTATTAGGATTTACAAATATATAGTCTCTGTTAAACTGATTTAACTCTGCCACTGTAGCATAAAAGATAATCGATGCAAACAACCAAATAATGCTGATTATTTACATTCCATGTGAAAACAGATGATGAGATGGATCTGACCCATAGGTAATACTTAGGCCATCTCAGACCATAAGCACTTGTTCTCCACTCTAGTTCCACATTAGATTAATGCAAGGAGATTTTTTGTGTGTATATCTGCCAGGCACTGGTGGCTCACTCCTATAACCTACCTACTTAGGGGGGGCTGAGATCTGAGGATGGTGGTTCCAAGCTGGCAGAGCAGGAAAGTCCATAAGATTTTTATCTCCAACTAGCAAAAAGCATTAGTAAAGATATGGCTCTAGAAGGACACCGGTGGCTCACGCTTGTAATCCTAGCTACTCTGGAGGCTGAGATCTGAGGATAGCACTTCAAAGCCAGCCCTGCAGGAAAGTCTGTGAGACTTTTCTCTCAATTAACTGCCAGAAAACAGGAAATGGCACTGTGGCTCAAGGTGTAGAGTGCTTGTCTTGAGGAGAAGAGCTCAGGGCCATCATCCAGGCCCAGAGTTCAAGCCCCAAGACCAACAACAACAACAAAAAGATATGGCGCAGTGGTAGAGAGCCAGCATTGTGCAAAAAAAGCTAAGAGTTAGTACTTAAGCCCTGAGTTCAAGTCCAAGTACTGGCACACAAATGTTTGGACAAATGAAGAAATTATCAGATCTCACATTAAAATAGGTTTACATCAAAAAATGAATGTGGCTTAGTGATAGAGTGCTTGCCTAGCATGCATGAAGCTCTGGGTTCAATTCTTCAGTACTACATACACAGAAAAAGCTGGAAGTGGCACTGTGGCTCAAGTGGTAGAGTGCTAGCCTTGGGCAAAAGAAGCTCAGGGACAGTGCCCAGGCCCTGAGGTTAAGCCACAGGACTGGCAAAAATAAAAACTAAAATAAATATATAAATTAAAAAACTAAAGAAACTCTCCCTCCCCACTCTCTCTCTCTCTGGTGCCAGTCCTGGGGCTTGAACTGAAAGTCTGGGCACTGTCCAAGAACCTTTGTGCACAAAGCTAGTGTTCTATCACCGAAGCCACAGCTCTATTCTTGATTTTTGGTGTTTAATTGGAGATAAGAGCCTCATGGCCTTTACTGCCCAGGCTGGCTTTGAATTGTGGTCCTCAGATCTCAGCCTCCTGAGTAGCTAGGATTACAGGAATGAGCCAACAGCACTCAACTGAAATTTTTGTTTTTTAAGAAATCAATATCTAAGCCTCATGCTCAAAGATTCCCAAACTATCAAGTCTGATGTAGGGCCTAGCTATCAATGTACTTCAGAAGTCTTTGATACTCCTCTAGAGGAAAACAAGTTTTGATATGATATGCCCAGAGTTGATGAATTGTGCGTTTTTGAACCTATCAAATTTTGGCCTAAGAATGAAGAGGAACAAAGATGGATCAAGAAAAAAAGGCAAAAAAAAGGCCACAGAGACATATATGTACAGAACAGACTGCCATTAAAAGTCAACGATATCTGAAAAATATAGAAATAAACAATAAAGAAAAGAGGAATTAAAATATTCATATGCTTGTTTCTATACACAAAAAAATCATATGTACTCTAAAGTCAAGTTATTTAACAAAGGAAAGGTTGTTATAACTGAAGAAACTATTCTAAAATGGACTCTACAATTTATTATTTAAAATTCATTCGAATTAGTTACTGAGTTCCTATGGTATTCAAATCACAATTTTAAAAAATGCATAGGAAGAAGGTAGAAACAAGACAAAAAAATTCCTTTTACAACAGATATTTAAATTGTAGTAGGTAATGGATAAAGCCTGATTATTTTAAAAAACAGCAGGCAAGTGCTTTATAAAAATTTTAATACAATAAAAACAGTAATAAGATAAATAGCATTACTAAAAGGGAGGATTCACTAGGTTTAGTAACTTGTCTAAAGTCACACAATAGCTAAAATAGGACTTGAAGAAGATTTGACAATGAAGACTATGATTTTAAACAACTATGTCATACAGATCCATCAGCTATTAAAAATAACTACAATAATAAATTGTGAAGCAGAGAAAACATGATAGTCAAAGAACAAAAGAGAATAAATTAGTCACATTCATTTACATATATAAATCAATTCTGTATCACAGACATAAATACTGGGAGATAAGCAACACAGACTACATTTTTTACTTTCACATACATGCAAGCACTTTGACATTCATGTGCATGGACACATATTTTAAATATCTAAACATTCTATGTATGTATTTATTTGTATGTTACGTATCTTCTTCAGTAGGTTTTTTTCATTTTTAAGCACTCATAAAGCTAGTAAAATAAGGCCGGCCCTTCTTACTTTTTTTGAAAGACAGTAAGGCTAATTCTGAGGTATGATACTCTTCAGATTTAGGCCCTAGTAACATAATTTATCAATTTTTGAGATACATGGTTAAAATGACGAATACTCTTAATGTTGTTATGAAAGAGCCTTCTAAATGTGACAATTTTACAAATATAGTCAGGTATCTTTCAGGGACACATTCCAATAGCTTCAAGGGAAAAATGGGAGGATACTTTTTTGAATGGAAATTTTTCTCTTTATGAGAATTTTTGTTTTATAACTATATTCTTATTGCTAAAGCAGGATATAACTGGCATATGCTACCTTTAAAATCTATATTTCTTAAGCTTCAAGAGAAATACTATATAATATTTGATGAAAGAAAATTCTAACATACACAAATTGACAATTCTTAAAACCAAAATTATTTATCATAAAATATGTACAATTTTTAATATCAGAAACTCTTAATGAAACTTGAAAATTGTATAATCTTGCATATTTCAAAGAATTATTGTACAACCTATTTAATTTGTGAGAAAATAGCTTATATAAATGCCAGTTGTACTTCTATGGAAAGACAAATGTAAATGTATTTAGTAATCTGATTTTCTTTCATCTTGTCTCCAGTTTCCATGTAGATTTATAATGTTCATTGTTTCCAATTTGAACAAATCACCTAATGGCAGAAAGGAAAATATGTGAACCTTGGAATTATTTGCAGTTGGAGAAATCCCTTTTGTCTGGCCCATACAAGGCCTGCAATCTGTTTTAAACACAGATTGTCTGTCTTTCGTCTGACAGCCACCAAGCTGCACAAATTACTTTCTGCCTGTTCACCTGTTTGCAGCTGCATCTGTAAGCTAAAGATTCTGCAGTCTGACTTGAGCAACAACTTCAGGATTGATGACATGTGCTGCTGATAAAGTGAGCAATTTGAAGAAATTACTGGCTATAGTTATTGAAAGACATCTGGGCATGAGCTGAGAACTAGAAGCCTTCAATCATGTGCTTGCAACCTGTAGTGGCGGCAATAGTGTTTGAAGTGATACCCTACTAAAGGCAGTTGGCCCTGGCACTAAATAACCAAGCAATATATGGAACATAATCTCTCAAATGAGTAATAAAAAGTTCTGGCTTTTAGCTGTAAAATGAAAGGTTCAGCCTGTCTTCAAAATATTCTAATGGAAATAATTTAAGGCAACAATTAAGCTTTCCTGAGGCAATCTTTTCCTGGATTAACTTGATACATATTTTTTATTCCCTCAGTAATGAACTATTTCTAACTGCTACTACGAATACTACTATTACTAGTGCTACTACTATAAAAGAAATAGCACTACACTCTGACCTTAGAACAACTTTTCTGTCCATTATTTTTACTTGTCAATATTAAAAATAGAATTACTATTTAATCTCTGAGGTGGAAAATTTTATCTAAAGTTCTAAGAAAATAACGTCATACAACTATGAGGATCAAGACTAAGGTTTATCTGTAACCTGAGCAGTTTACTCAATTATTTTTTGTTGCTTTTCTGTCCTTTTTATGTGGAACTTTCTGTTTTTTATGTACTTTTTGTTATAAATTGTATACTGCCAGAAAAAATCTATCACTCAGGTCAAATATTAGAAAATGTGGTTTCTTTTCCATTGTTCTGTCTCATTGTACAGGCTTAATTCAGATTAAAATGTCAACATGCATTGGTAAACCTGCTTCAATCAAAATTCACTTTAAGACTGACACAAAGATGAAAATACAGACCCTTTTCACATTGAAAGTTAGACTTAAAGTAAAATTATGTCAGAAAGAATACAAAATATGTGCCTTTTATGTTAAAATTGAGACATATTTACTAGTGAAGGAAAAAAGAGACCATGACTATTAAAATAAAAATCTTTCTGAAACATTTGTCAGTTTGATGATTTTGCTAAGTGTATTAGAAAGGTATATAAATCAATTTACTATAAAATAAGAAACTATGATAGTAGAGGTCTATAAGCAAAAGACAATATAATTAAAACTTTATAATGTACGCTACTATCAGGAGAATCAATTTATTTAGGTCTACAAATGTGAAATGTTAGTATGTTTCACATGCATAGCTAAGTAGATTACAGACTTTCTATAACATCCTTAAAATTTTCTAACAAAAAATGAGTAGATTTGGGGTAAGTAACAGAATTTCTTTCCTTTAGTAGCAAACACTCATGTATGATAAAATAGAATGAAGACCATGAAGATATTATAGGAAAACCAAAACCAAAACTCAGATAAGCTGTTACTATGGTGAAAAGTGTAAAACATTCTACTTTATACATATTCCAAATATAATAAAAGTCAATATTTTGAATATATCTAATCATATTATTACAAATCAACAATATACTGAAGAATTAATGTTAGCTAGCAAGCTATGGTAATTCTAAGGGAATGTGATTCTCTCGAATACAAATCAAGAAGAGATAAAAATATAAATCTAAGTCTTTTAAATTTTCAGTATAACAGACGAGTTGTCTATTTTAATAGTAATTTAAGTATCTATTTAATCTTTAACAGATAGCAATTTTTTTAAATGTCAGAGGGGTTACAATTATATAAGCAAGCTAATGAGTACATTTCTTGCCCAACATTATTACCCTCTCCTTTGTTATTTTTCCATTTTTCCCTTCCCCTGGCCTCCCTCCCCACACAAGTTGTAGAGTTCATTGCCAATACAGAGTCTTCTGAGTATCACTGTTGCACCAGTTCACCCTTGATCTGTTGTCTCACCATTTTGTTATTACCCTTCCCTTCCCCAAATCAGATAAACATACCAACACCAAAAACAGTGGCAACAGAGTAGAAACCAAAGGGATAAAGAAAAAAATAAATAATATCACATAGTACTTTAAATGCAACAGCGAGACTCACAATATGTTGGAAATGATCTATACAACTTGGCGGGGGAGGATGACTAGAGGGGCAAGTGGGAGAAAAATGAGGGAGGCAGGTAACAAGTTTGACAAGAAATGTACTTATTACCTTACTTATGTAACTGTAACCCTTCTGTACAGTAAAAAAAAAATGATTAAAAAAAAAACAAAAAAAACTTTTGTTTCCATATCTTGTAGTTCATTTCTATTAGCGTCATGTGTACGTAGCTATTGAGCTATTGTGATTCTCTGCTAGGACTATCCTAGACATATACTAATTATTACAAGTGAGGGAAAACAGAGCTTCTGCATGGCAAAGGACATAGCTAGCAAGATAAATAGAAAGACCACAGATTGGGAGAAGATCTTCACTAGCTATACAACAGACAAGGACCTCATATCAAAAACATACCTAAAGGGCTAGGAAGGTTGCTTAGTGATAGAGTGCTTGCCTAATATGCATGAAGCCCTGGGTTCAATTCCTTAGTACCACAAAAAAGCTGGAAATGGTACTGTGGTTCAAGTGGAAGAGTGCTAACCTTGAGCAAAAGAAGCTCAGGAACAGTGCCCAGGCTCTGACTTCAAGCCCCAGGACTGGCAAGAAAGAAAAACAAGAGAGCAAGGAAGCAAAGAAGGAAGGAAGGAAGGAAGGAAGGAAGGAAGGAAGGAAGGAAGGAAGGAAGGAAGGAGGGAGGGAGGGAGGGAGGGAGGGAGGGAGGGAGGGAGGGAAGGAAGGAAGGAAGGAAGGAAGGAAGGAAGGAAGGAAGGAAGGAAGGAAGGAAGGAAGGAAGGAAGGAAGAGCTTAATAACCCTCCCAATAACAAATTCTCAAAGAAACAACCACTCCATTAATAAGTGGGTTAAAGAATTTAAAAGGAGACCTCTCTGAAGAGGAAATAAGAATAGCCAATAGACACATGAAAAAATGTTCAATATCTCATAAAAGAAATGTAAATCAAAACTACATTGAGATTCTACCTCACCCCAGGTAGAATGGCCATTATCAAGAAAACAAGTAGTAACAGATGCTGGTGGGGATATGGCCAAAAGGGAACTCTACTACACAGTTGATAGAAATGTATTCTAGTTCACCCACTCTGGAAAGCAGTATGGAGGTTCCTCAAAAGTCTAAACATAGAGCTCCCCTATGATCCAGCAAACCCACTCCTGGACATTTACCCAAATGACCACAAATAGGCCACACTAAAGCTACCAGTACAACTATGCTTATATTTATATACTATCGCTAAAATATGGAATCAACCCAGATGCCTCTCAGTAGATGAATGGATCAAGAAAATGTGGTACACAAAGGAATTCAGAAAGAATTATATTACCCCATTCGTAAGTAAATGGAAAGACGGAAAAAATCATATTAAGTAAGCCAGACCCATAGAATCAAATCTTCTTCTTTAAGGTGAATACATTAAGTTAGACATGCTTCGTTTGTTTAAAGGGAATATGTTAAAAGAAACAAAGAATATACTTATTTCAACGCTTCTATTGGCCAATTTTGGTTATAAATTTTCTATAGCTTTAGAAAATATTATTGCTAGTATTTATAACTTCTGGAATCTCAAAACAAATAATTCACTAATAAAACTGAAGTATCATTTCAAGTTACTAACACTAAGTATACTTGAAAAATAGAAAATTCAAAGCCTTCAAGTAGCTATATAAGTTTGTCTTTCAAATTTCAATATTCATAAATTGTATTCAACAGAGAACCAAATGACTCTCACTACAAGGGGGTATATATTATTAATGACTATAATAAATCAAAATTTTATTTATTTATCTAGTGATATAGCAATAACATTCCTACACACTAGGAAAATAGTTTTAAAATATCACCTAATGTCACTATCCTCTTTCCTAATCATGTCATGAGTTCATATTTTTAATAGCAGGTTTTATTTTAAAAGACCTAAGTCATGAGAACATTCATACCACTTCATAACTTTGACACAAAGTACATATAAAAAGATTAGACTTTATTTGGTATAAAATCAATTGGCAGTTTTACATCTGTGCGTGCAACATAAATACACCAGCTGGCATCTCAAGCACACACACATATGGACTTCAAAACAGAAACTTCCTTATTTGCAGCACTGCCAGGGTAATTTTGTATCCTCTGCATACTACAGCTATTTGTCAGGACCCTGCAGGTGTGCACTGCACATAAACACACAGCTGTAGTCCAGCAAGCCAAGTGTTCCATCAAACATATAAAGGGAGACCTCAACAGTTGGATTAGTCATCCCTAGAACGGGTCCAGTGAGAACAATATGTGTTAGTATTTTTGGAAAAATCATGGATGGGAAATTTATGATTATGCTAGTCTTACCAAATAACTAGAGGATTGTGTCATTTTAAAGTAAAGTACACTTAAGTTCTTTTTACAATAGCTGGAGAAAAGTGAAATTTGTTCTTCAGTTGTAAATAAAACAATATAGCTTAATACATTAAATGCAAAATGTGCAAAGTTTTTCAAATTTATTTAAAGTTGTACAATTCTATACGTTCACCATAATATTTACAAAATATACTCCACAATTGTAAATCAAAGCCCTATCTTAAAACATTTGCCAATTCCATATTTTATTTGACATTTACAATTTTTATAATTATACCTTTATATATACTTATGGTGGATGTCTCAATGTAATATGAAAATATAAATACAATTAAAATATTTCCCAATTAAGAGATGAAAAAATTGTTTGCCTAAAACTAGCTAGAGAAATATACAAACACATAAGACAAAGTGACTTCATAATCACATGAAAGCCCTCAACAAAACTGAATGTGACCTTATTAATATTCTTTAATATATTCTTATAAACACTTCAGGCAGTTGATAATTATGACTAATTACATTTCCCCCAAAATGCTCAGATCCCACCTGGCAGTTGACAAAACATTAAAGATAACTTAGAAAATGAGCTCAAATGCATTATGCCTAATATACTAATCTTCAGTGAACTTGAGGTCAAAGAGCTAGTAATCTAGAAACCTCAGTCTCTAACAACAAAGAATTCGTGTTTTTCCTATTTGGAATGCACAAAGGTGCTTAAAAATTTCATTAGTCTGATATAAATGTCACCCTCCTAAAGCTTACTTAACCTTTTTAAGTACTGCTTTACTTTAACTGAGCTACCAAAATACCCTCTAAAGCAAAAAGAGAGGAGGAGGAGGAGGAAGGGGGGGGGGGGGCGGGGAGAGAAAGAGAGAAATTTATTGAGGCAAACTGAATCAAAGCTTTATAATTATTTAAATTCCTTTAAAACAACTTATCTCAGATTTTTGTTTTGTCTAAATATAAACAGAAAATACTTAAGTCAACTGGATCCCTGTATTACTGATGCAGCCCTTAGATATAATCCATGCCTTTTTAAAACTTCCTTAAATGCTTCAGGTTAGATTTGCCTGCATTCTTAACCTTAGGACCTCTAACTACCTGTATTCTGTCTTAAGTGTTTATATCAGCATCCATTGGCTCAAAATACTGTGGTTTAGAAATGTATCAATGGTAAGAATAGAGGTTACTTAACTTCCACAATAAAATACTTTTTATGAAAATTATAATTAACAGTAACTGTTTGAATTATTTGCTGCCTCTACCCCCAAATTTGATGTCTTGAAACAACAATCTCTGTGTGTGTGCACATGAATATGCATGTTTAAGTGTGTGTGTGTATATGAGAGAAAGAGAGTACTAGGCTTGTACTTAGAGCTCTGAGTGAGCTCTCCCTCAACTTTCTTGCTCACTGCTGATACTCTATCATATGACCCACAGCCTCTAGTCTGGTATTTTGCTGGTAAATCTGAGATGGAGTCTCAGTCTGGCAATTTGCTAATTAACTGGAGATGGAGTCTCACATATTTTACTATTCAGGCTGGCTCTGAACCACAATTCTCAGGGTCTCAGCCCTGAGTGGCTACAATTACATACATTAGACAATGGCTCCTAGGACTGTCCCTGCACTGTTCAGCTCAAGGCAAGCGTTCTACCACTTGAGCCACAGGGCCACTGCTGGTTTTCTGGTGCTTTGTTGGAGATAAGAGTCTCACGGACTTTTATGCCCTGGCTGAAATCCTCCGATCTCAGTCTCCTGAGTAGCTAGGATTACAGGCTGACGCCTGGCTACCAATCTATTTTTTATCTTACAGGTCTATGGATTTTCTAAACTTATCTAGATGGCTGTCATTTGGGTCTCTTATGGAACTCAGTTAAAATGGTGGCTGAGCTTGGAAACATCTAAAGTCTCAAGTGATTAGAGATCTAAGATGTTTTCGCCACTCATGTTTGATGTTCAGCTAGAATGTGTCAACAGCTGAGAGTCAGATAAGTATCTGTGTCTCTTCTTCCTTACATTAGCACATTCTGTGCATTTATCTTGAGCTTCCTTATAACATCACAGTATCAATGAACTTCATACTTGGTGTATGGCTTCCCAAGAACCCATATTCACAGAGATCCATGCAGAAACTGCAAGGTTTCTTATAACTTAGCTTTCATTAAACAGTACCACTTGCAGCCAAATCCACTGGTCAAAAGTATAACACAGGACCATTTCCACATTCAAGAAGAGAAGCCTAATGATAAACATAAACACTAAGAAGCTTACGATCATAGCAATTGTTTTAGACTCGTTCTGCAATATAGCAACAATAATTTTTAAAACCTACTTTTTGCTAATAATCTATTAATGATTCAGTATTTAAATTTTTTGATTCTTTCATTTTTAATAATATTAGTTTTCAATACTTGCAAACTACAATGATCAAGAAATAATGAGAGGGGGCTGGGAAGTTAGTTCAGTGGTAGAGCACTTGCCTTGCATGCCTGAGGCCCTGGGTTCAATTCCTCAGCACCACATAAGCAGAAAAAAAAAGCCGGAAGTGGCGCTGTGGCTCAAGTGGTAGAGTGCTAGCCTTGAGCTGAAGAGCTGAGGGACAGCGCCCAGGCCCAGAGTTCAGGCCCATGACCCAACCCAAAAAAAAAAAAAAAAAGAAAGAATAGGAGCAGTCATGTTTTTCACATTGGCTTCACTAACACCTTTGAAATTAAATCTATATATCCCAAACTAACAATATTCATATTTTAAAGTAAGTAAATACTGGAACTTTGCCACAATCAATAAAAATAAAAATCTTTAAGAATTTAAAATATTCATTCCCAAATATTGATCCTAAGAGGATCTAACTTAGTTATTCAAAAGTATTACACTTAGAAAATAATTACCAGAACTTGTAAAAGATCTCTTAAAGGAAATAAGTTGTGAATAAGACCCATTATAATGACAAAAACAGTCAGTTACTTTTTAAAAAAACCACAGGATAAACAACAATGGACGTATTGATCTTGTTTTTGGAAAGCCAAAAGCAGTTCCTTAAATAATTCTATGCATATCATAGGGCCATAATTTTATGTGATTTTTTTTCAACTAAATAAAGTATCACATACCTCATTATCCATACCATTCATGACCTAGATTGTTCCAAGAAGTCATAGTGAGTAGCTGGTTTTGCACACATCTCTTTTAGTTTTTTTAAACTACTACATTAGCTATCTGCCTACCTACTTATAGAACCATCTCTAAATAACATATGTAGATGGACATATACATGAATATATACAACCTTATTTCATAAAAGAAAGATGGACTGTTGTTACACTTACTGGTCAGTAACATTTTTATTACTTGGAACTTATCCATCTATCCTACATATATAACTAGTAAAATGCTGCATAGCAAAGATCAATATAACATCCATAAACCTTAGACAAATCACAAAACATTACAGTGAGAGATGCCAGAAACAATATAGAGTATCTACTGGAGAGTTCTACTTTATGAACTTTTAAAAAAAAAAAAAAAAACCCTAAACTACAGGGACAGAAATTAGAACACAACCGTCTATAAGGATGAGAATCAGGATTGACTGTAAGCGCCACAAAGAGCTTTGTTAATATTAAGTCTAGAAAACAATCAAATGACCTCCAGTTCTAAGACACATAATAAACCCATGTGTCAATAGAGCATTTAGAATCTTCTTTTGCTTTAAATGAAAACACTGACTCCCTCAAAATTCTAAGCTATTATTGTCCATATTTGGAAATAAATATTAGAGGAAAGTGGGGTATTGAGAGGTCGGTAACTTAACTAAAATCCCATGACTAACCAAACTCAAGCTTTCTCAATCTTTCCCCAGAGCTACTTTTCCATGCTACTTTTAATACTTTCCTTCCTATATTGTATTACGAATTTTATCTGAAGTGCTCAGCAGCTCTTGCTCAGCAAACTAAAAAAATAAAAACAAAGCTGCATTTTGTAAGAGTATCTATAAATTATTAGTTTGAAACTAAAAAATCTTCTCTGCAAAATAGAACCAAATTTTAGAAACTTGTAACAATTATGTAATGAAGTACAAAGAAGCAGATAAAGAGAAAGAAGTAGAAAAATACTTATATTCTAAGTTTGGTGGGAGATTTATTGATAATTTTTATTTTATTCTGTGCTGTCTAGCAATTTCCATTCTCTACAACCTGTTTCTATAATGGAAAGATATGCAATGTTAAATTTGTATAAGGGGTACATGAGACAGGAAGAAGTATCCTAATTGCACCATCAATAGAATTATTAAACAACTGTTCTTCCTCTTTTTAGGAGTATGCTTCATATATATATATATACATATATATATATATATGTATGTATGTATGTATATACACACACGTATATATACATATGCATTTGCACATATGTCTATATACATATGTGTATATACATATATATTTACACAAACATATACATACAAGACAAGCGCTCTACCACTGAGCCACCTTCCCAGCCCCAACAAACATATACATACATTGTTAGAAAAATAATAGTATGGCAATAAGTGAAAAACATAGGGTCAAGAATATACATAAGATCACGGAAATCCATATATGCATTTAATATATATGTTTGTATCCATGAGAAGAAAATCAACTTTAAAACTATCTCATATTTGCACATGGGTTTCATATAAGACATACTATATGACAAAATAAAAAAATTAAAAATCAAAATAAATACCTAAGCTTTGTATCTTATATAAGCAAGATTTAATCAAAAACTCATCAAGCCAGGCACCAGTGGCCCATATCTATAATACGAACTACGCAGGAGGATGAGATCTGAATATTGCCAGTTAGAAGCCAGCCAGGGATAGGAAGGTCCATGCTACTCATCTCCAATTAACCACCAAAAAGTCTCAAGTAGAGCTATAGCTCAAGGTAGAGCACTAACCCTGAGCAAAAAGATGTTCAGGGACAGCACGTAGGCCCTGAGTTCAAGCCCCAAGAAAGATATAATCAAATTTTAAAAAATTAAAAAATATTGCTGGACACTGGTGGCTCATTCCTGTAATCCTAGCTACTCAGGAGGCTGAGATCGAATGTCTCAGTTAAAAGCCAACTAGGGCAGGAAAGTCTGTGAAACTCTTATCTCCAATCAGCCACCAGAAAACTGGAAATAACACTGTGGCTCAAAGTGATAGAGCATTAGCCTTCATTGAAAAAACTCAGGGACAGTGCCCAGGCCCTGAATCCACATCCCACTACTGATCCAAAAAGAAATTTAAAATTTTTTTTCATTTTAAAAATCACCAGGCACCTATCATCCTAGCTACTCAAGAGGCTGAGATCTAAAGATCCCGGTTCAAAGCCAGCCCAGGCAGAGAAGTCCCTATGAGATTCTTACCTGCAATTAACCACTCAAAAACCAGGAAGTGGTGCTGTGGTTCGCACTAGCCTTCAGCACAAAGAGGCTCAGGGACAGCTTGAACTAGCCCCACAACCGACCAAAAAAAAAGGATTAAAAATCATCAAAATTAAAAAGAAAGCCAGTTCAAAGGAAAACCAGGAAATTAACTACCATTTAACAAAATCCTTTGAATTGTTCATTCTAAATAGTAAGACAGCAGTTTACTATGAAGGTTATAAAATATTTAGTAGTATTACACTGGTAGAATATCAGAAATACCAAAGTAAACTATATAACAAAAAGTACACATTAAAGATAGTAATTTCAGTTATTGCCATTTCACATTTATACTAATATTGTTGAAACTTGTTTAGAAAAAACAAAACTGTTTATGACATAGTTCATTCAGCAAAGTGTATATAACCCATGATAAGTAATCTGATTAATTCTATCAACTTCTACCTAAAGCTTTATATATTCAAGGTAATATCCCATCCAATGCAATTAAGAGTATACAAAATTCATGACAGAATATACATAATTGTTCAAAAGAATTTCAGAAAATATAGAATGTAATAGTACTGCCACTGAATAAGCAAGAGAGCAAGAATCAGCTTGTATCAAAATTAACTCAAAGCCAGGCACCAGAGGCTCATGCCTGTAGGCTAAGAATGAGAGATCAGAGTTCAAAGTCAGCCGTGGCAGAAAAGTTCAAGAAACCTTTCTCAATCCATAGGTGGGCATAGCAGTACACACCTGGCATCCTAGCTTCATCAGAGGCTGAGATTTAGAAAATCTTGATTCCAGGTCAACTGTAGCCAGAAAAGGCCTCAAAACTGCATCTCAATGGTGGGAGGATAGATATAATGAGTGCCTATCAACCCAGTTATGATAGAAAGCCTGTATTATATGGATAGGGTCCACTGCAAATAGGCAGTATTTATTCTTAATGAAATGAAAAAAAAGGTTACAATTGTTTGCTACTATAGAAAAAAATCTGAGGGAAATTTTTGGTTTGGATTATTTTTTTCTGGTATCACCTTCTGTTGATAGCATATTGTTTTGTTGTGGTGATGGTGTTTGTTTACCTTGGTAGATATGGGATAGAACCCATGACCCTTCCTATATACTAACCTTATGCTTTATCAATGAGTTAAGCCCTAGGCCAAAAGTATGTGGTTTTAGCCTGTAGCTGGTGACTCGTGCCTGTAATCTTATCTATTCAGGAAGCTGAAATATGAGGATCGTGGTTAAAAGTCCAAGAGACTCATCTCCAACTTAACACCTGAAAAAGCTAGAAGTAGGGCTCCTTGTGTGAAACACAAACCTTGAGCAAAAAGTTCCAGGAACAGCTCCCAAGGCCCAGATTTTAAGCTCCAGTAAAGGCACAAAAAAGTATACAATTTTTATAACTTGATTTTATGAAAAACTGAAAAATAAACACTGTATGCACTGAGCTAGCAGAAACTCAACATGCAAAAATAATTTTCCATAGCAGTATTTTTATGTAAATTATGTTGAAATGTACTTCAATTTTCAGTTTCCTTTGTTTAAGATAGATTTAATATATTTAAGAGGAAAATATTTGGCAACAGTTCAGATGTTGAAATTTGTAAGGAGTTCTTTATAATCTACCTAAAATATATTCCAGTGAATTATTACTTTTTTAAAAACTTAGCTTCTGAAAAGTTTTAGGTGGAAACTGCAAGATTTTGCTGTTTCAAAACTCTTCAAAGTGTTTAATCATTTTAAGTAATTTGGGTAAAGTAATAACTACATTAGGCATCTAGACAAATATTAGTTTGGTATTTTACTAGATATGCATCTATATGTAAATTTGTATATTTATTTCCATGTAAAACATGCTGGCAAAAAACAAATTACCATTATCATAGAATAAATTATTAGAATATAAGGTAAATATAAAATTTCACTTAAAAGTAATGTTTATTAAATATCCTGTTATATTTTAATATCACAGTTTAAAGTACAATTTCTCAACTGCTGTCAGCTGCTAGATTATTTCTATAGTCCCTTGACAGCAAACTTGTAATACTTAAAAGTGCTTAGTTCCAGCTGAAGCAAATGAGGAAATAGGATGGTGTGGGGCTATGATTCACCTTAAACTGCTTCCAAAGCATTTTGATTTCTGCATGTAATTCAATCTTGAGACGTGAAGAACACCCAAATCTGACTTTATCTTGAGAGACTTGTGACAAAAAGAAATTAAATAACCAGAAAATAATAGACTTTGAAAGTTTAAGTATTAATACATTAAAACTATTAAACTACTATATAAATTATACAGATTGGAGAGTCAATCTAACCTCTTTAAATGTATTATATTTAAATGTTTAGAAAAATTTTTTCACTGAGAAAAATCATACTTTCCTTAAAGTTATATAAATAATACAGCCACTTAATATGTATGTTAGCTATCAATCTTTGCCTTTGAAATAATTATTAATTTTGTACATGAAATTAGAAACTCCTACAAACACATAATTGTGCTACTTTTTTCTTGTAATACCAAATATTTATTCTCTAACTCATTGACAAAAATTTTAACATAGAAAACTCTATTCTTGGTTAGTTTTAGAAAGTTTATCTATAATTAAAACCTCATATTGAAATATTAACAATAAATCCAGTGGCATGCCTCATTTACATGTGTGAAGTTAGGCTATTAGATAAAATAGTAACCATTTTTATAAACAAAGTCAAGGATGCCAAAATGAAATGCTCCTTTTTTCCTCTTCTATTTCTCCCTATTTTGTTCAACAGTACTATTTAGTACTAAACAAATCTTTGCTGGTCTTCTAAGAAAAAAAAGCCAGAAATTATACCAAAATGATGACTCTGCTGTTCACCCTTTAAAAGATCTAGGCAGGAACTGAAGCTGAAGAAAAGATTTGATTGAATTTCCCAACTGATTTTTTTTGTTTTATTTTTTTGTCAGTCCTAGGGCTTGAACTCTGGGCCTGGATGCTGTCCCTGAACTACTTTTTGCTCAATACTAGAACTCTTCCACTTTGAGCCACAGCACCACTTCCAGGTTTTTTGAGTAGTTTATTAGAGATAAAGAGTCTCACTGACTTTCCTACCTGGACTGTCTTGGAACCATGATCCTCAGATCTCAGCCTCCTCAGTGGTTAGGAATACAGGCATGAGCTGGCACCCAGCTCAAACTGATTCTTACTTCTTTGTATAATTAATACTGTAATTAATAATTAATGGTGTCATTAATAATGACATTAAAAGTAACAACCCCAGGAGTAGTGGCATATGACTCTGTTCCAGCTCCTCAGGAAACTGAGGATTTGAACTCAAAATCAGCCCGGTCAATATAGCAAGACTCTCTCTCTCTCTCTCTCTCTCTCTCTCTCTCTCTCTCTCTCTCTCTCTCTCACACACACACACACACACACACACACACACACACACAGACAGAGAAATAAAGAAACAAACAGTAAAAATAGAAAAATAGCAACTGCTATTTATAGAATGGTCTTGGTATGACAAATATTCTATATTATTTCACTTACTTCCCACTATAGGTCTATAAATCTTATGACTACCTGGTGTCCTCTGTGACAGAAAGGAAAAAACCAAGTGTTAAAGATGTAGAGAAACTTGCTTAAATCACATGGTTGATAAGTAGTGATGCCAAGGTTCAAACCTGACCACTGAGAAGACATTTCTCACAACTGAAACCTAATTTTCAGTAAACAATGAAAATTTTAAATAAGAGTCAGGATAATAAAATCATTCTGAATTACTCAGCATTGTAGTAAGGACATAGTCCTAAGATTTGCTGTGGGAGGAAGGGAACACTTTTGATCTCTAAAAATTAAAAAATAAATGGCTCTGGAAGTCAGCATTCTATATATGGATCCCTGCTATATTCAGGAAGCCTGGAATGTTAAAACTATCTCCTGTTCTATAGCAGGGAAGTGCATAGATCTAGAAGAGACTACTTAAAACTTTAAAGGCTCTCAAAACCTAAAAAGGCTCTCAGAACCAAAATAAAGTTCCTAAACAGATATTTTCTTGCTTTTATTCTGAACTTAAAAAAACAAGACCAAATAAATATTCTATATACTCAACTAAAAATTAAAATTAACTTGATTCTCCGAGTAACAAAGGAAAATAATTGATGTATTAATATTGTAATAAGGGAAATGTGAAATAAACTCTGATAATGGAACTGACACATGTATTTCCTGTAAATGTTATGCCATTACCAATGATATAAAGAATTCCCCCACTCATGTAACTGTAACCCCTCTGTACAGCTTCTTTACAATAAAATAATATTTTAAAAAATTCCTCCCCCCCAAAAAAAATTCCCCCAAGTAACTATATGCTATGTCAAATCAGAAGTCAAGACATATTTACATTATAACTGCTAAATATGGAACCTGGTAAGCAGAAAGTTAAGAAACTTTCTACATCATAAATAAAATTGCATCATTCCTTTGGTTAAAACCTACCAATGACCTCCCCTGCAATTAAAATAAAATCTAAAATCCTTTCTGGGGCTTGCAAGGCTCTAGAATACGGTCTTGCCAAACATCTGACCTCATTTCCTTCCACACATTCTTAACGCATCCTACACACACCTACACTTACACACACACACACACACACACACACACACACACACACACACACACACACACACACACACACACACACACACACACACACACACACAGAAAATCCTTTAGGCAAGCAAAGTGGCCTTTCTGCCTCTCCTTTAGGTCAAGCTCTTGCTCATAAAAGATCCTTTATACTGAATTTTTCTTCAGCTTGGAACATTCTTCTTCCATATCTTTTTTTTTTTTTTTGGTCAGTCGTGGGGCTTGAACTCTGGGCTTGGGCACTGTCCCTGCGCTCTTCAGCTCAAGGCGAGCACTCTACAGCTTGAGCCATAGCGCCACTTTCCGGTTTTCTAGTGGTTTATTGGAGATAAAAGAGTCTCATGGACTTTACTGCCCGGACTGGCTTTGAACCGTGATCCTCAGATCTCAGCCTCCTGAATAGCTAGGATTAGAGGTGTGAGCCACCGGTGCCCAGCTTGGATGTTTCTTATACCTTCCATATCTTTGGTACATAAAAAAAGGGATATGTTTACTAGGTAAACAGCTAATGGTATTTATTGACTCACTGATTTAACAAAATCAAATAGATGTGATCCTTTTATAACAAAGAACACACAATCTAGTTGAAATTAGCATGACTGACTAACATGCTCTTTCTGTCAGGTTCTATAATTTGCCTCAACTTTCTAATCATAGGCATACTTCTTTTGGAGAAACCAACAGTCAAAATCTTTGTGATGGTGGTTGAAGTGCCTGTTTATTTCCACCAAGGCAGGAGTTCCTATTTGATTGGCAGTCTTCTTAATGTGACCACCCTTATGTCTAATTCTGCCTCCTTCCTTTTTCTTTTCAGGTAGTTTGCAATCTAACTTTATCTTAGTGTCTGCTTCCTGAAGGACCCACATAATAGCATCCATTTTAAAATCACTTCTTACACCTAAAATAAAAATGACTACTTTTAGCAGTGCATAAAGGATTAATTTTATATGAAAACTATAATTAGAAAATTACCACAAAAACCAACTCTCCACTACCTTACTATGTGGCTGACCCCTACCCTCTCTTTCAAATACACATGCACCCAATCACAAAGTATCAACTCTTCTATGAAGCCTTCAAATACAATCATCTGCTCTTTATTGTGGCCAGCAAGACTTACCATACTCAACTATGTGCTTATAATTAGTTTCCCTGTTAAAGACGCAACTCAGCCCATCTCTGCCTGCTTCCAATTAATAATCTAAGTGCATTACAATTTACCTGGTATGAATAAGATGCTCTATAAATCTGCTGATGAAGAAAAGAAATATACTAACATGAATAAATTTTTTAAAAGAACCTTTGAAAGCATGATATTCACACATAATTCATATATATTTTATCTCTGAGTTTGAATAACTGTGGCTGACATATTTAAACCCCAAACATTCACATACTCTAAAAAGAAAGTAACTTCATACTTCTTAGGGAATGAAATTCATAAAACTCATTTTTTTTCAAAAAGAGGTAGTTATTAATATTAAAATTGAAGCTACTAGGTAATTTAAAGTTTTATTCATGTTGAGTCACTTAGACCACTTCCTCAAAAATAACATGCTAGTTACCAAGGGAAAATGAAGCACTGGTTTTTACAACTCATTAAACTTCTATTCAACTTCATATAACTTGTCAATTCTCAATTACATGCTTCCAGGAAAAGAATCAGGCCAAGCATTCGTAATATATAAATATAAAACTAATCTGTTGAAAAACATGCACTCAAAAAGAATAGTGTCCACTAGAAAACCACTTTATAAATTACAGAATTTTAATTTTGAGAATTGCTTAACACAAGCAGTTAAACCACACTGGGTTTTTGTTGTTGTTTAATTCTGTGTGTAAAATGGAGTCAACAGTATTACTTCTCCACCTAGTAGTCTCAGAATAAGTGAACAATTTTAAAATCAAGAAGTTAAAGGGAAGGCTAAGCCTCCCATAGGAAATAAAAGTGGAAATGAGTCCAAGGGAGAAAATGGCTTGATTCCACACCCTTAAAATTGCCTACAGCAATGCATCAAAAAAATAAAACAAAATAAGCCCCCTGAGTCTGGGTCAGCAGCATAGTGTTACAACTTAAGCATTGGGTCATCAGTGGCAATAGTGGGCTGATTAATCACTGAGGTAATGTGTTTACTTACTGTAGTAAGAAACTATGTTAACAGTACCACCAACAGTACAAAGAGTTCTTATGTGGATGTCATGTGCAAAAAAACACCGTAACCATCTAGTTATATTAATACTGAATATAAAACATTCCTGAACATGAATTTGAGAAAGGAATATATTATAAATAGAAGTACTTCAACTCATTTATAAAAGAAAAAACTAAAACTTATTGAGCAATCTATTAATTATATTTTCTAACAAAAAAAACACCTCATTTGTATTACTATTAAAAATCTAATCCTAGTTGAAATAATATTCCTCCAATCTAAGGTATTAAAAATAAAACATTATCTAATAGGGAGATTTTTCAAGTAATTAAACTACTCTTTAACATAAATAACAAAATATTTTAGACTTATGGCATTTATAGATCAAAGATAACATTGACTTGTCTTCATACTTCAAAGGCAGTTCCTCTTAATACAATAGAAATGTATGGTTTATGTTGTGGATATTATCATTCAAGGTTTCCTAAAATCCTTAAAAATTGGAGTCAACAGACTCCATCTTAATCAATGGATGGACACAGAAGCACACACTTGTCATCCCAAGCTACCTGTAAAGTACAGTACAACCTAATAGTATGTGCTTGTCATCCCCAACAATCCAGGGAAACACAGTAGGAGCTCAAGCCAGAATGGGCCTAAATCAAGATCTTTCTACCAAAATAACCAATGCAATAAGAGCTAGACATATGGCTGAAGTGGAAGAGTGCCTGCCTAGCAAGCACAAGGCCCTGAGTTCAATCCTCATTGTAGCCTTTTGCCTAAATTATAATGTCATATACTATAAACTTGGCATATAAAGTTAGTTAATATAATCTGGGTGCATAAAGGAACACCTAAATCAGGCTAAAGGACCTACAGTTTCAGCTATATCATAAAGGAAAAGAAGTTAAGCAAACAGAAAGACAAAAGGCAGGAAACGTGTTCCAGACAGATACAACTACCTGCACAAAGAGGAGGCGGTATGGAAAGTCTTTTGTGTTGAGACACTATATGTTCAGTAGTAATTGAAAATAGCTAGAAAAGAGGCTTGAGGAAGTTTCTAGACATGAGTCTCAAAGGTCATGAAATGACCATATACTGACATAGAAAGAAGTCCCAGTTTTATCTTGGAGACAAATGAAATTCACTGAAGGACTTACTTAGAATTCCATTTTAGAACAATCGGTGGGATTGTAACAGAGAGAAAAAAATTGCTAGAGAACAAGAAAAGACTGAAAAGCATATGGGAGATACTACAGAAGTACCAGATTAAAACAAAGGATGGGAAACACAGTGTAAAGGTCCAGAACCAGGAATATTTAGGATGAGGAAATAACAGAATATGGTGACTCACAAGATAGACAAAATGATAAGCTAAGGATAATACCTAGTATTTTTGACTAAGACAATGGATGAAAAACTATCCATTATCAATGACTAGAGTATAAGTTTTATTTTAAACATAGGTTTTTCTTAGATACATCAGCTTACCAAATAAATTTTAACAGTTCCAGGGAAAAGTTCTAGGCCAGAAAATGAAAGCAGTTGAAAGTTTGGTGGTACCTAAACTCACATAGAAGGAAATTACTCAAAGGTCTTCTTTAGGTCGAGGATAAATGACAAAAAGGAAGACCACAAATCAAGAAGAGGGTCCTATATAAATTATATATGAAACACAAAGAGAATAAAACTCAAAAATGTATCTAAATTATTTAGAGGTAAAAGAGGAGGTAATAAAGTATATCATTTGTAGTCATTTGTAACAGGAAATATGAAGATATATTGAGAATCTGACAAAATATTCATTGTGCATTTTTTACAAGAAGTAATGAGATGGTGCATAACTGTCAAAGAAAAATTTAAAACATAACATTATATAAAGAAAAACACAACATGCACAAACTAAATGAAATACACATAAGCATTTATATATAAAGGCATAGAATCAAAGGCAATGATGGAAATTAAAAGTAATCATATTTTTCACATTTGATTTCCTTTAATGTTGTACTATGCTTTCATAATTTTTAAATGAGTAAAAAGAAAATAACTACTCTATCCATGTTCCATCAATTAAAAAATAACTTTAGATGTCCTTAGGAGTAGTAACAATTTTAAAAAATTCAATTCTAACTTTTAAAAATCATCTACTGTAATTCTAAAATGTGCCATCCTAAAGATGATCTAGTTGTTTCCAAACATCTCAGTACTATAAGACATCCCATGTCTCACTAAATTTGGAAAACATGAGGTAAATGATATTAACTTCAGCAATCATAAAAATGCTTAGAAAGTAAAAGGCTCATTTAACAACAAAAAAAAAAAAACCTTAGAAATGTTTCCATATGTTTCTATGAAGTATTCTTTTCCCAGTAAATGAGCACATTCAAGATTTTATTTTTGGTTTTATTTCAGAAAAAAAAAATCTACATAGTATAGCACTTACAAACACATCTCAGTTATGCAATAGCTATGTTACAGCTCATATATCAAATAAAAATCACATTCAAGCCCACAACCTCACAAACCAAAAATCTTCCTTTCTATTTAGAATATTCCTGAGAGCAATCTCATTGAATCTAGCTGCCAATGGCACATGACTTGTTAGGACTTTAAATCCTAAAACTAAAATATCAAATTGTTTTTAACAGTTATGAATGGCCCAAACAATTAATAGTTATAAATTATGAATATTTCCTTTTCACAGAAGCAAATACAAAAGTGATGAAAAATTCACTATACCTCACCACGGTGACATTTTTCAAAAATAAAGTATTTCATTATGTCACAAGTAATAAAATGGCTTTGTTTTAATACTTAAAATAACTGACAGATTTTTAATGCATTTCTCAGTTCCACATGGGCACATACAAATATATTCATTACAAGCTAGAAATAGTTTATTATCTATAGTAGCTTTACAAACTTCATATATCTGTATTCCAACTTTACTATTACTAACACCATGTATTATTTGTTCTGTTTACCACAGTTATGAATCAGAAGTACTTACTGCACAGAGCTTGATGCTGTTAAGATCACAGAGATTGAAACTTCAGCTCTGACAATCCATAACCAAAGGCATACCTGTTAATCTCTCCGTGCATAAAGAATATCGTATCTTCTTGTCAAAACTGAAAGCTAAATACTCAATAGAGACAGCAAGCACCAAGAATGTTGGCAGAAGTTATGAAGTAAATAATTGATACCATCTTATTGTTTTTCCTTCACAAAAAAAACTTGATCAAATTTTTGTTTTGTCATCTTAATACTATCTGAATTCATGGATAAAATATGGAATATATCTTCAAATAAAAATAATTAATTTTTTTGGCCAGTCAGAACTCTGGGTCTGGGCGCTGTCCCTCAGTTCTTCAGCTCAAGGCTAGCGCTCTACTTGAGCCACAGAGCCACTTCCGACTTTTTCTGCTTATGTGGTGCTGAGGGCCTCATGTATGCAAGGCAAGCACTCTACCACTGAGCCACATTCCCAGCCCCTAGATAATTTTTAAATTAAAAAGTTTCTCACATACTGCTAAAAATTATCAGCAATGATGTATATACCAATAATTTAATAAGGTGCTATGATTACAAAAGATTAATCTCCTTTAGGCCAGTTACAAGTTAATGATCAGGAAAAAAAATTACATTGAATTACTAAATCAAGACTCTTCCAATTGTCCTGCAAAGAGCTAGATAATAAATATTTTAGGCTTCATGGCAACATATGATCTTTTTAATATTCTATTTTAAAAATTGAAGAGATCATTAGCTTTGTAGTGCAAGAACAGGTCAGACTTTGCAAAGTCTGCCAACTCCAGGTTTATACTTATTCTGAAATGTGAAGATTTCACCTTGGGCATTCTTGGATGTATTGAATTCTGCTTTCTCCTCTAAGAGCAACCCCAAACCAGCTTAATTGGTATAACTTCATGGCCAAGTATCTGGAGGTTTCTTTTGTTACACCTTATTTTGATTTTGGTTTTGGTGATAGTAGTCTGTGCTTTGGGTTTGACACTGACCCTCCTTATGAAGTCAAAACTGGTCTGGAACATGCTGTCTAGCCCCAGCTTACTATGAATTTTCAATTGTAGTCTCAGTCCAGGATTACAGGTATGAGCCACTTATCCAACTAGATTCTCTTATCAGATTCACCAGATTGTGAATCAAGAGAAAAGTGCCAGATAGTAAATGCTGCCAGCTTGGTGAGGCACTGGGTCTCTACTACAATTGTTCAACTCTACAATTATGGTACAAAAACAGCAGAAGCAAAAAACCTAACAAGAGGTACATTGACCTATGGCTGGAAGCAAGCCTAGCTGCTAACAAGATTAGCAGCTTTATTTTCCTTACTAATTTAGAAACAACAACATGAACAGCCCTATTTTTATCCTAGTGGTATATACATAGAAAATGAGTCAATTCATCTACCTTATATATATATATATATATATATATATATATATATATATACATATATATATACACACACACACATATATATTTCATATACCTTGTTAAGGTTCATATATGAATATGTTTCATATGTGTGTAGTTGCTCTGTATTTTGTGATTCAATACTGTTTACCAAAAATAAAAAACACATTGGGAGAGGATAATGAAGGGGTGACATTAAACAAGTTGTGTAGTATTCATAAATTGATTGGTTGAATAGCAACTCCATTGTACAACAAATTCAAGATAATAAAAATATATTTGTAAAAAATGAAAAAGACACAAAAACATGGACATATACCATAGGTAAAAAATATGAACTAAAAATTATACATTCCAAATTTGTTACAAGTCAAAAATACTGATTGCTTAATATGTGATCAGTCATCTGGCCAGGGATCTGAACATGTATTACCTCATTTAGTCCTATGAATCATATTCGTAGGTACCTAGCTTACCAGATATGATAAGATTAGATTAAACACAGTGTGCCCTTGACTATGTTACTTAACACCACTGTCCCCAGAGGGTTATCCTTTGGATGAAGGACATAAAATGTTAACAACTGAGATAGTCTACATTGCTTAATATACATAAGGCACTTAGAACACTGACAGACACACAGTAAATACCTACATGGTAGCAATTATTATTGCTGTTGTTGTTAACATTATTACTAAGGATAAACAAAAACTAGTAGGCAGGCTTTAATTAATCTGTCAAGTAATCCCTTATAGTTATTTAGAGCACTTACTTAAAGAAAAAGGAGTAAATAAGCCAGGTGCCAGTGGTCATGTCTACAATCATAGCTACTCACTGAGTGAGGGTTGTAGTTCCTTTAAGCTACCTAGAGCAGAAAAGTCCACAACAATCTTATCTTCAATTAGCCAGAACTGTGGCTCAAGTGGTAGAATGCCAGCCTTAAGAGAAAAAGATAAAGGTGCATGCCTACGCCCTGAGTTCAAACCCCAGTACAAGCACAAAGGGGAAATATGTAATTTAATATCTCCCAAAAACTACCATTAAAATAGTGAAAAGATGAAGTCATTAATTTCTTATTTACCTGAATATACCCAAAACACTAACATTCAAGGAAAAAATATTAAAAATTAGGTATTTCACATTGATTTTTTTCTATTAATTTACTTTTCAAGTCGGACTAGCCATATGTAAGTATACAATAGCTACCTTGACTAGCAGCTAAAGTGTTGGACTACAAAATTCTGAATTATGAACTATGATTTTAAAAAATGTCTCACAAATTTTAATCTTTCCTCCAGCAATGACCTGCCCTTTCCCACTGAATTAACTTGTGCATTCATTCATGTATGAGATATGCTAGCATGACAGTTAAATTCCTCTTGAAAATAAAAATGTAAACAATCTTAACACAATTGAAAAGTGACTTCTGAAGTAGGTAAAAGACATGGGGAAATAAGACAGTAAGATATGATAGATTAATTACATATTGAAACATAAAGGGTAAGTAGGGGAATTTATCAAGTGAAACACAGAAGACATCACAGTAAAAGCCCTGAACACAAGGTTGGTATTCTTGAGGACGAAAGTAGAACAATGCAGTTTAAGCTTAGGGAATATGATGTGTCCCATCAGTTATTGAAATTTTCCCCAAGAGAGCTGAAAAACTAAATCTTAACATGATTGAAAAGTGTCTACCTAACACTCTTTCTTTCTTAGTTCCTAAGAGTATTTGAATTTTTTTAATGATAGAAACATAGACAACTAAAAATCCTTATCCCTCTCTAACAAAATAAAAAGTAGGTAAGGTCAAGAAGCAGTTAAGAATTATACATACACACACACACACATATGTCAAGAAACATTTAAGAACTATATATACACACCTTCCCCAAACAGAACTATTACAAATATTACTATGTATTTTGCTATTTTAAAAAAAAAGGAGAAAATTCTAATTTACCACCTCACAGAAGGTAGTGAGCACACATAAGAATGTACATGGATTTCTTGAGACAGTGCCTGTATCTTTCCCCATCATGATCTATGAAGCCTCAACTGTATTGGTACAATAAAATTTGCCCATGTAAACTACTATGTATTAATCCCTGGAAGTCTTCTAGAGAAACTCCATATATATAAGGGTTGTCTTAATGACCTGAGATACATAAATGCATATTTAATCCTCTTTTATATTTTTTCACATGTAACTTAAATCACAGAATTATCTTACTAACAATTACTTCCCATAATTTAATTATAAGTGATAACTTTGCTCACTCACTGACAGAAGTAGATCTGGTTCCTATCTACTATACTACAGATGGTATCACGGGAAGGAGAAAAAGATACTCTTTAATAATTAGCAGAAATTGTAAAGTATTAACATTCTCAAATCTGTAAAAAATAAAAATTAAAAACAGGAAAGCGGCCTCATTAGATATTCCACAAAGTAAACACTAATCAATAAGGATATACAGTAGAATAAATGGCATATAGTACCTCCTGTCATAGAATGCATTTTCAGTTTAAAGAAGACTCTCAAATAACTGATAAGTAAGCTGGAATATGGATAAATTGTCTTTAAAAAATAGGTTAAATAGATAAGAGCACTGAAGAAAAAAGCCCTTGACTGAAAACAGTACAATTTAAACAAAGATTAAAAAGTATCAGTTACGGGGCTGGGAAAGTAGCTCAGTGGTAGAGCGTTTGCCTTGCATGCCTGAGGCCCTGGGTTCGATTCCTCAGCACCACATAACCAAAAAAGAAAAAAGCCAAAGTGGCGCTGTGGCTCAAGTGGTAGAGTGCTAGCCTTGAGCTGAAGAGCTGAGGGACAGTGCCCAGGCCCAGAGTTCAGGCCCCAGGACCGGACCAAAAAAAAAAAAATGTATCAATTACTATAATCACCTAACTCTGTGTGTTTTGGATATCTTTTAAACTATTTTAAAATAAAAAAATAAGTTAACTTTAAAGATTCTTAAAGTCTAAGACCTCCTTGCGTAATATTTGATTAAATAAATTAAAAAGTTACATGGAAAGCATATGAATACATATTGTAATTTTTTTCAAAATTTCTATAAATAAAAGTATAGCTTAAATATGTACCAAATGAAACTGCAAGGCTACAAACTATACATTATATACTCAACAAAACATAATAAGCCAGATAATTAAAATTTGTGCAACTTATAGTCTCTATCACAACTACTCAACCCCACCACCATAGGACAAAAGAAGCCATAAACAATATTGTGCATGTTTTTGCTCCAAATAAATTTGATTTGCAAAAACAAGTACTAAGTCAGAATTACCAACCCTTGATCTTAATAATGAATGGTATATAAGGCAAAAGATGACAGAGTGGTAGATCTGACACTGGTCTAACAAAAAGAAAAAAGAAAAATCCTACCTGGTAAATGTAATGTAATCAATAATAACCTTTAAAATTATGTAATCAGCAAGTAGATGTCTTCAAATAGGTATAGGAGTAGTTAGTAGGTATAAGTAATAGGTATGGCAGTACAAGATCAAGAAGATCAAGAAATTAAGGAAAAGATAGAACCCATAGGAATGAAGAAAGGAAAATTCATGACCTTAACCTTTAATGAGCTAACCAGGATACTAAATAGAGAATAAAGTCCAACAAAAGTAATAAGCATTCAAAAACTGAAATGGCAGCTTAAGATTGAAGTTTGGTAAACTCAAACAGAAGTATAATGCAATGAGCTAAGTACCAAGTCAAAGCAGGACTAACTGCAAAGCCGATAGTTGATCTTGAGTTATAGAATACTGAATGTACATTCCTTAAATTACTCCCAGGTTTATGACAGGAGTGGTCACAGAGCCTGAAGCATGGCTAGAGCAGTAGGCTGAGATGAAGTGGTTCCAGATGTAGAAGAGTGAGGTGGGTGTGGAATATCAAGTACATTTGAAGAGAAATGAAGACTTACTAAAAAATAATGCATTGTTATAGATCTAAAACAGATCAAATCGGGTAGGAATTAAAGTGATTAGCCATTTTATTGATAAGTCCTGTTTTCCAACTTACAAATAATATTTACCGAATATCACATAAAATTTTAAATCTTTCTTCTACTATTTGAAGTATAACAACACAGAAAAAAAAATTTAATTAAAACAAATTAGCAATTCTCTGACTCCACTTCTCAGAGAGTGCTCATTCTCATATGTATCTCTTTCCTCAGACTTGCCAGCTTTCTGCAATGTGCTATAATTATATACAATAAAAAACAACAGTTGCAAACTCCATACTTTCTAGGAAAGAGAGGCTATTTCTCTGGTAGTGTTAGAAAGAAGCTTCTGATTTGCCTAAGCAAGATTCTTTTATTATCTCACTGGTCTCAAATTTTGACTCCCAACCAACATAAAGAAAAAAGAGTATTAAAGTAAGCATAAGGAATTTTTAGCAAAAGTGACTTCATTCTGGTAAGTGTTGTAGATGCCTGATACCAGTGTGGTAAAAGAACTACCAGAAAGTAAGAACTAGGAAGTGAGCTGAAATGTACAGAACAAGAAAGTAGGAACAAAAGGGAAATTCCTCAACCTAATATGAACCTAATAGTGAAGGGCCAAATTATTTCTACGATAATCAGTGAAAGGACAAATTTTCAAAATTGGTAAAAGTTCAAGTTCTAACCAGGTAATCTAGGCAATAAAAAGAAATAAAATGCGTCCATATAAAATATTGGGCTTCAAATAAAGTATTACTTAACTTTAGTTACCCCAACAACATGTCTATCAAGGCAATTAAAACTCCCTAATGAAATTAGGAAAAACAAACAATGAGCACTTCAAACAATAAAAATAATGGCTGTGTAATTTTAATTAGCAAAGCAGAGAAGAAAAACTGTAATACTAATGTATGGTACACATTTTTAAAAATTATAAAACTGGACAACTGAACTTTGAGCTCTCCAAATAATGGAGAACTAGCTTACTATTGATGATTAACTGCTAATATTATACCAATAATCACAATAATATGGTATCTTAACAGACAAGGCCCTCAACTTTCATGCAGTCTGAACACATTACACAAGGATATCTCTAAAATTAAATTTTAAGTCACAAAGTCCTTTTGAATCTGATAATTAAATATAGCCAACTAATTCCCTCAGAAGCAATAATAGCAGATAGCATAAAGGAAGGAAAGGGTAATGATGTATGGAGATATTATAACAAGTCCTACACAAAGCAAAAGCTCCCCATTTTGCTGACAGCAAAGCGACAGTTACTAAGGCTCTACTGCAATATTTAGCATATCTATATTTAACAAGAAAATCCCTTGGAAATACTGAATGCCAAGAGCCAGTAGCCTGCTAACACAGACAGAGTATGACAATATGAGAAGATAGCCAACTAAATTCTCTTCCTTCCTTGTTTTTACTACTGTGCTCACTATTACCATACGGAAACGATGGAAGCAGTAAGCATGAATCTAGCCAGAGTAGATTTTGGGTTAAAAGAAGTGCAAGACAAAGCTGGGTGCCGGTGGCTCACACCTGTAATCCTAGCTACTCAGGTGGCTGAGATCTGAGGATCTCGATTCAAAGCCAGCCCAGGCAGGAAAGTCTGTGAAACTCTTATCTCCAATAAACCACCAGAAAACCGAAAGTGGTGCTGTAGCTCAAGTGGTAGAACACTAACCTTGAGCTGAAGAGCTGAGGGACAGTGCTCAGGCCCAGAGTTCAAGGCCCACAACCCTAAAAAAATAAATAAATAAAAGAAGTGCAAGGCAAAACCTCTGAGAATGTATTCAGATGTGAGTACAGTGATGGTCAGGTGATCTTCATGTCTTTTCTCTTGGTGGTACAAAAAAATACCTTGTGTCCGTCATTTTCAGCATCTCTTTACTGTAGAAACATTTCACATCTAGTAATTCACTTATAGTAATTCCTGCCCTAATAAACAGAAAACAGGTGGACATACAAAGGAGAATGACATGTGATAACAGTGACAGAGACTAGAGATGTATGGACCTGTAAGTCAAGGAACAGAAAGGATGGATAGCCACCAAAGAAGTAAGACAAGAAAAGATTCTTCCCTAGTGGAATTATACATAAATTGCTATTGTTTTTGGTTTGGTTTGGGTTGGGTTTTTTGGTCCATCATGGGGCTTGAACTCTGGGCCTGGTTGCTGTCCCTGAGCTCTTCAGCTCAAGGGTGAGAGCTCTACACTTGAACCACAGCATCACTTCCAGTTTTCTGGTGGTTAATTGGAGATAAGAGTCTCATGGATTTTCCTGTCTGGGATGGCTTTGAACTACAATCCTCAGAACTCAGCCTCCTGAGTAGCTAGGATTACAGATGTGAACCACCAGCACCCAGCTAATAAATTACTATTGTTATGAACCACTCATTTTGTAGTACTTTGTTAGAAGTTCAAACTACATGATATAAAATTAACTCTATTTTAAAATCATACTTGATAATAGCTAACACGAAAGCTTCTATATCCCTCACTGAAATCATGTCTATTTCTTGATACCTATCTGCTCCTAGAATGAAGTATACTACATAATAACTTTTTTTCTGTACTGGAATTTGAATTCAGGGTCTTGTGATTGAGTCAGGTGCTTTTAACACTGAGCCACACCAACAGCTTCATTTTTTTTTCCTGGTTACTCCCTTCCTAATCCCTATACCCAGGCTTGAATTCAGGAGCCTCACACTTGCTCAGCTTAATTTGTTCATACTTGCTCAGCTTACTTTGCCAACTAGTTCAGTCTTGCCTTTAGCCCTGTTTTTTATTGGTTATTTTGGATTCAGACTCATGGACATTTCTGACTGGGCTGGCTTCAAACCACAATCCACCTGGGATCAGCCTCCTGAACAACTAGAAATAAAAGTGTGAGATACCAGTGCTTGGCTGACAGTTACTTTTGAGATAAGTTCTTGCTTCCTGATATGCATGTAGCTGGGCTGCGATCTGTCAATTTTAGGCTTCCCATTGATGGGATAACAATGCATGTGCAACCATGTCTAGCTGCCCTTCACTGATAGACTAATGGATTTTTCTGCTTAAGCTGGCATAGAACCAGGAGTCTCCCAATTTCAGCCTTCCACATAGCTTAGGATAACAGGAATGTGATACTATGCACAGCTATGGGTTGAGAATGGGTCTAGAGAAATTTTCTTCCCAAGGTGGCCTCAGAATATTATGTTCTCATTCTCTGCCTCCCAATTAGCTCATTTAAAACATGAGCCACAAATACTCAGACATGAAATGTAGTTTTTAAAGTTGTAAAGGAATATAATTCAAATATACTTTAAATTATAAACCAAAACAGCACATTAAATGCCAGCTTCAAAGTTTTCTTTTCCATATAAATTTAACTCATTCATCTCTTATCACATTATCAACATTACCTAACTGCATTTCCTTTAGTAGTAATATAGCACACTGAAAACATACAGTTCATTTTCAAAAGTTCACTGATATATGTTTTAATAACTTAAGTTACTGTATTTCTTTCAAATATACACAGTACACTCAAACTCTATGTAAAGTATTTTAGAAAAGGCAGGGAAAGATGATGGATTAGAATATCTACCATTTTCCCTCTGAGAATGAAAAGAATCCTGTGACACAGAAGCAACAAATTTCTGAGAAAGGGTAGCAGAAAGGCTGGGAAGGTGACTCAGTGGTAGAGTGCTCACCCTACATGTATGAGGCACTGGGTTCAATTCCTATGCACCACATAAGCAGAAAAAGCCGGAAGTGACACTGTGGCTCAAGTGGTAGAGCGCTAGCCTTGAGCTGAAGAGGTGAGGGACAGCACCCAGGCCCAGAGTTCAAGCCCCATGACCAACCAAAAAATAAAAAAACGTAGTAGAACGAAGTAGAAAATCATAGGAAGGTTACAAGGACCAAGAAAGTTACATAAAAGCAATCACAGTAAAAGAAAAATGGGAAGGAGCTGCAGCCTGGATTTTCCAGCCAGAATGGAGAAATCAAAGATAACACCACCAAGTAAACTCAGATTAGTGTATCAAGGGATCACCAATTCAAGTGCAGACAAATATACATAATCCACAAGGCTTACTTAGCACAGAGTAAGAGAAGCAGTGACTAATCTGCTGTGACAGGCTAGAATGAAGAACTAAGGCACTTTGGGTCCTTCAAGCATCCTAGAAATTGAGAGAGTCTGCATCTTGAGAAAGTTTCTCAGGGATCCCAATGACTAGGATCACAGCTTAACAACCTACAGGACATTTTGGCATACAACTTGGGTATAAATCTTATACAAATTATAATCTTATAAAACCTAAAAATGTTTTAAAAGGCATGTGAGGAAAGGGAAGAATGGTTAACAGGGACCAACAGGAAATGTTAAGCTGCAGAAAGTTACAATGTAGCTTAGAAGCCAAGGCTGGAGACCGCCTACTTGAGGGTACCAGGAGACTAAGGATCAGGAGTTCCTACCAAGCCAGATAACAGAGAAAGGAAACTATAGTTCGCAACCCAGAAACAGTTGCAGCACCCCAGAAATTCACAATACCTGCAGAAAATAATGTCTTCAAATTCAAACATTACTAACATAATTGTAAAAGTCAAACATTCAAGACATCACTAATGTCTTAAAATTGTCAACATTACTATCTTATAACACAAACTGAAATATCAGGAAGTCTTGGCCAGTTGTTGTACACACCTCAAACTCTAGCACTAGGAAGGGTAAGAAGGATAACAATGCCATGACCAGGCTGGGCTATACAATGAAACCAAGTGAAAGAAAGAGAGGGGCTGGAAGCAAGAGAGAAAAGGAGAGAGGTAGAGAGAAGGTCTTATTGACAGTTCTAAATGCAAAGGTAATTATATCCATACTTATTTTTAAGGGAAGATAAATCCATAGCCATTGCTTCTACCTGACCAAAAAAAAAATTATAGTTCAAACACATGTATCTTAGAATACATTAGAGATTATTTCAGATGTGACAGAGAAAAGAAGTTTGAAAACAGAGGTATCTAAAAAAAGCCCATCACTATGCTCAGTCTGTTTTGTAAATGGTTAAAAACTATTCAACAACTCCAAACTCCTTTTACTATGCACACCTGGGAAGAATACAGAATCTGTAACTTTGCCTTGGAGTTACACTGATGTGGTTTCATACCAGATGTTTAAATGTTACAGTATGTACATTTTCTTTCTCTCTTCTAAGACAGAAGTAAAGGAATATTTGACTTCACTCCACAAGAGACCTATTTAATAGTTTGGTGGTTATGTAAGTAAAGGTAGCTTGGCTAAGTCAATGTTGACGACATACAGAACGACATGATCCTAATGAGTTGGAAAATATTGGCTCTCATGAGAACAGACCAGATGCTACTGAGCTGAGAAAGCTACTGTATTATTGAATTTCATTTTTATGAGGTAAAATTTATTATTCAACCATTAAGTTATCCCACATGAAATCTTGCATAAAATACTTTTACAGTTACCATTTCTGAAAAGTTTTTATTTTTAACATTAAGATGTCACTAAAATGAGAAATTCAAATGTCCATTTGACCATCTTTATATAGATTTTTAAAACTGTTAATTCCCTGAAAATACCAGATCAGAGAACTAGAACATTGAAAAAATAATGAACTCTCTAAATGAGGAAAAGGTAGAAACAAAGGAAAGTCTCATGTGACTTTGCATTTTACCTTCTGGGAAAAAAAACATAAAAGGTTAAACATTAGAAGATTTTACCACTATCAGAAGTATAAAACACATATATTAACAATCTCAGCAATACAAATTTAGCTCATATCTTAACTTTTGACTTTATCCTTTGCAATTTAGTATTTTAATTGAATTTCTAAAATTTGCTATAGTTTCATTACATAATTTCTAGTGGATTCTCAAACTTTAATTATCTCATTGTATTGCAACTCTCATTTACCAGAAAAAAAGTAATTTGATACAAGAAAGAGCAATAGCAGAAAGCTCCAAATACCTGACTGAAAAAAATGAATTAGTCAGTGAATAGCCATGAGATGTTATTTAAGAAAAACACAATATTGTTCTGAGCATAAATTTTCCCATCTGTAAAACAGAATATATTACCTGTCAACAATAATACTACTGATATTATTAATGCTCTCTCTCTCTCTTTCTGCTTATGTGGTGCTGAGGAATTGAACCCACTGCCTCATACATGTAGGGTGAGCACTCTACCACTGAGTCACCTTCCCAGCCTTTCTACTACCCTTTCTCAGAAATTTGTTGCTTCTGTGTCACAGGATTCTTTTCATTCTCAGAGGGAAAATGGTAGATATTCTAATCCATCATCTTTCCCTGCCTCTTCTAAAATACTTTACATAGAGTTTGAGTGTACTGTGTATATTTGAAAGAAATACAGTAACTTAAGTTATTAAAACATATATCAGTGAACTTTTGAAAATGAACTGTATGTTTTCAGTGTGCTATATTACTACTAAAGGAAATGCAGTTAGGTAATGTTGATAATGTGATAAGAGATGAATGAGTTAAATTTATATGGAAAAGAAAACTTTGAAGCTGGCATTTAATGTGCTGTTTTGGTTTATAATTTGAAGTATATTTGAATTATATTCCTTTACAACTTTAAAAACTACATTTCATGTCTGAGTATTTGTGGCTCATGTTTTAAATGAGCTAATTGGGAGGCAGAGAATGAGAACATAATATTCTGAGGCCACCTTGGGAAGAAAATTTCTCTAGACCCATTCTCAACCCATAGCTGTGCATAGTATCACATTCCTGTTATCCTAAGCTATGTGGAAGGTTGAAATTGGGAGACTCCTGGTTCTATGCCAGCTTAAGCAGAAAAATCCAATGGGTGGGAATAGTGTCATCCCAGAAGTATAGAGAAAAACAAATAGGAGGACTACAGTCCAGGCCAGCCTAATAAAAAACCAAGACTATGTCTTGAAAAAAACAAAAAGTGATCTGGTAGAGTGGCTCAAGTGTTAAAGCCCTGGGTTCAAACCTAAACCTAAATACTGTTAACAACAACAATAATAATGATAACACTGTTTCATAAGCATACTTTGCAAAACCTTCATTTTAATTTTTTTAATGTCTGTATTGTTATTGTAAAAGTGATGTACATAAATCACATAAAGAATAATTTTTTTTTTTTTTGCCAGTCCTGGGACTTGAACTGTGGGCCTGGGCTCTGTCTTCTGTCCTCTGTCCCTGAGCTTTTGATCAAGGCTAGTGCTCTACCACTTGAGCCACAGCGCCACTCCAGTTTTTTTTTAATAGTTTATTGGAGGTAAGAGTCTCCTCAACTTTCCTGACCATAATGGTTTTAAATCAAGATTCTCAGATCTCTGCCTCCTGAGTAACAAAAATTACATGCATGAGTCATGACACCCAACTAAGAATACATTTCCTTTTCAACAATGTCACCCCTTCCCTTGCTCTCTCCAAGTTTTTCTTCCTATTTCCACACCCAAGTTGTATAGTTCATTTTCAACATAGTGTCTAATGAGTTTCACTGCTACATTTGTTTACCCTTTGTCCCACCATTTCCATGCCACTCCCTTACCATCCCAAAGACAGATAAACAAATGAACAGGACAAAAGGAAAAAACAAAACCAGCAATAAAGAAAAATAATTCTTGTTTCTATTTCCTTGAGTTCATTTCAATAGATATTATTTTGTATGATCAGATGCTCATTGCTAATGTATCTTTGTGATCCTCTCCTAAGAATATCCTCCCTTGTTCTCTCTGTGTGAATGCCTAGAGATCTTTATAATATATGATGTTCTAGCGTATTTTTTTCTTTACCATGCAGTGTATTTACTTGTAGGTTTATAGGCACATTCTAGTTACCACAAATGGGGGAAAACATGCAACCTATGTTTCTCTGGCTTACTTTGCTTAATATAATTTTTCCAAGCATTTCCATTTCCTGACAAATGGTACAATATCATTCTTACTGATGGAGGCATAGAATTCCCTTGTGTATATATACCTCATTTTCTTGATCCATTTGTTCACTTTTGGGCATGTGAGTTAATTCCATATATGGGTTATGGTAAACAATGCTGAAATGAATGTAGTATGTTATTAGCTTTAGTGTGGCCTTGTTTGTGTTCTATTGGATAAATATCCAGGGGTAGAATTGCTGGATCACAAGGAAGCTTTATATTTAATCTTTTGAGAAACCCTCATATTGCTTTCCAGATTGGTTGAACAAGTTTATATTCCCACCCACAGTGTAGCAGAGTTCCCTTTTGGCCATATCCCTGACAGCATGTGTTATTGCTAGTTTTCTTGATAATGGCCATTCTAATTGGGGTGAAGTAGAATTTCAATGTTATTTTGATTTGAATCTCAATGTTATTTCTTGATCAGAGATGCTGAACATTTCTTCATGTGTCTATTGACTATTCTTCTTCTAAGAGGTCTCTTTTAAAGTATTTTAGCCAATGTATTAATTGGGCTGTTGTTTCTTTGAGGGTTTAATGTGGGGGGAGGGGGGGTCGTCAATTTTTAAGCTCTAAGTTTGCAAGTGTTAAGGAAGAAATTCGTTTTGTAGCTTTTTAGAGCCACAATTCAGTGTTCACATGGATAGTCTCTAGAAGTTTTACCACAAAACAGTAGCTAATGATTTGGCTCAACACACACACACACAAAAAAATTATCTCTTGCCTCTATAACATAGTTTATCAAAAAGAAAAAACTCTTTTACAAGCCAGGCACAGGTGCCTAATGACAATAATCCTAGGTAAAAGACTAAAGTCTAAAAGACTCTTATATCCAATTAACTGGCAAAAAGCCAATAATGGAGTTGTGGCTCAAGTGGTAAAAGTGTCAGACTTGAATGAAAAGCTAAACAAGAGTGACAGGCCCTGAGGTCAAGCCCCAGTTCTGGCACCAAAAAAAAAAAAAACAAGCAGTCCCTCCCCCACAGTATAACCCCTGCTTTCACTGTATTTGATGTCGGTATAATTTGTGGAGGGGAAGGGAAAAAACAAATCATTTAAATAGTGATACAGGTGGACCCATTGCAACAATGAGATATACAAGTCGTTATGTCGAAAATGAACTTTACAACTTTGGTGGAAGGGGACTGGGTAGAGGGGCAGGGGGAGGATGGGAAGGGGAAACAAAGGAGGAGGCTACAATGCTTGATAAGAAGTGTACTCATTATTTTGCCCATGTAATTGTAACCCCTCTGTACAGTATTTTCACAATAAAAATAAAATAAAAATAAAAACAAACAAAAAAACACACTCTTTTCCTTCCTGAAGTCATTTTGCAGTTTTGAACCTTAAAATTAAAAGTATTATATTTCTGTAGCACCATTAATAGTTTAATATTTAGAATGAAAAGATTGAGTTAGGGTACTGTTTTATATTCTATGATCCAATAAAATAAAATAATCTAATTTGCTGTACAGTAAATGACTTTCTTAACAATTATTAAAGGAAAAAATAGGTTAAACAGCTATTTTTAGAGTACCAACTAATCAACATACAACTATACAACTTGTAAGTAGGGATGGGAGGGAAAAACTGCGAGAGAATGAGGAAAGGAGTGCCATTGTCCAAAAAGAAGTATACTCTTTGCCTGACTTGTGTAACTAAACATTCTGTACATCATCTTCATAATAACAATAAAAAAATTTTTAAGCAGAAAGAAATATAAAGGCAGCAGAGAAAAGTAGAAAGTAGTATAGTTTCATTACCAGCCCCCTAGGGCAGGGGCATAAGAAAACTTCACAAGCTATATACCTCAATACATTCATTTTTAAGTAAAAGACTGGAAGAAGAAGTACAAACAAAAACCAACCAAAAGAAAGCTGTTGTAACTATGCTAAAGCAAGAAAAATTATTTATGAATCAAAAGACTGGGGTACACTCAACACACTGAGAAAAAGAATCAATTCAAAAAGAGAATCTCACTGGGTACCAGTGGCTCATACCTATAATCCCAGCTACTCAGAGGCTGAAATTTGAGGATCACAGTTCAAAGCCAGCCCAGGCAGGAAAGTCCATAAGACTCTTTATCTCCAATAAACTACTCAAGAAAGCCAGAAGTGGTGCTGCGGCTCAAGTGGTAGAGTACTAGCCTTGAGCAAAAAGAAACTCAGGGACAGCACTAAGGCCCAGAGTTCAAGCCTCAGGACTGGCAAAAAAAAAAAAAAAATAATAATACAGATGCTAAAATATGTACAGTTCTTTAGCAGGTTCAAAAACTCAGAGCTCTTAGTGAAGAGACTATAGGTTAATGCAACATTCATCTTGTCATTCTTTTACATTTCTAAATATATCACCCAACAACCATAAAATACCAGAAGAAGAAGAGGAAGAAGAGGAGGAGGAGGAAGAAGAAGAAGAAGAAGAGTTGGAGGAGGAGGAGGAGGAAGAGGAGGAAGGGGGGAGAGGGGGAGGAGAAAAGGGGAGAGGAAGGTGAAGGAGGAGGGGGAGGGGAGGGGAAGGGAGAAGAACTGGCTAATTTAAGAAGACTGTAATTACATAACAGACCCTATCACAATTTGTGCTATATTCCCTACACTAAAGTCTCAAACCTTTAAGAAGTATTAGTGAAGAATTTAAAATAATTATTTAACAAGATAAATAAAGAATAATTACATTTAAAGTGTCTCATCTTTAAAAACTAGGGATCACTTGCAGATATGATTATTTTGAAGCTAAAATTGTAAAACCAAACCTATAAACTGTTTATCTGCAAACTGAAGATGAAGAAATTAAACTAAGATCAGATCAAAACCGAAATTGTTTTTAGTAGTTAACTTTTCAAGATGTAATATTAATGTTTTCACAAAAAAAATGCCTGCTATGTCTTATCAAATGTTATGAGTAATTATATTTCACTTTACCAGCATAATCAAACATACAGCATTCATACTTGGCTTGTTTATCTATTTAAACATGCATATTAACAATTCCATAGTTACCTATGTGAGGCCCACAGGCAAATTAAGTGAACCGTTGGTAAATAATAATACTCATAATGTCTTTTAAATAGAAAACAGATCCAGAAATTTGTTCTAGGAAACAAAACTGGATTGCTTAATCCTTACTAGTGACTTCAAACATAAGCTATAAATATCCACTTTCACAAGAAATAGATTATAATTTAGGTGGAACATGCTAGACATGCAGATCTGAATGACAGTAGTCAGCTCTAAAACATAATTTCCACTTGACCATCAACAAAATTGCTCACTTACTTGTAGTTTGGAAGACTTCATTCATCAAAGCTTCATTCACTGCTAAAGAGTTCACATTTCCAATATGAGACCAACTTTGATAGATTGCCTGCAGCATAAGTGTCTGAGCTCTTGTACCTTGAATTGTAAGATTTGGAAGTTCAAATATACCTTCAGTAATGACAATCTGAGATTGTTTGGTCCTACATAATAAAACAGAATAAAAGTATGGTAAATAGCATTATAAACACCACACTGTTTTGTAAAGAAACACAGAAAAGGGTAAACATTCAAAATATTTTCAAACTAAATTAAATCAACTAGATTGCAATTCTCCAAATGTTTCAATATTTCAAAAAGTCTTACAAATCATGTAAAACACAAATACAAATTCTATATACTTGTAAGTTCTGTTGCATTAGTTAGATTTTTCAATCAAATTAATCACCCCAAATAAAAATGATAGTCATTGAGTTATAGAAGAATTACTAGTAGATCTGCACTGTTCTAAATATCATATTTTTTAACACATTAAATTTTGTCACTGTAACTACTCCTTTTTCATATACAAAAGCCAGTAGACACACAGATAAAATTAAATACAAGCTACTATCAAGCAGGATAGATAGCACCTGTCTGTAACCTCTGCTACTCAGGTAGATGAGATCAGGAGGGTTACTGTTGAAGGCCAGCCAGAGCAAAAAGTTCCTGAGACACATCTCAAGCTGGGCATGGTCATCTATACCAATCATCCCAGCTACGGTAGTTAAGGTAAATAAGAGGATAGTGGTCCCAACCAGTCCAGACAAAAAGCAAGACCAAATTACAAAATAATCATAACAAAAGTGCAAGAGCCTAACAGGCTCAAAGGCCTGCATTTAAATCCCAGTGTGTGTGTGTGTGTGTGTGTGTGTGTGTGTGTGTGTGTGTGTGTGTGTGTGTGTGTGTGTGTGTGTGTGTGTGTGTGTGTGTGTGTGTGTGTGTGTGTGTGTGTGTGTGTGTGTGTGTGTGTGTGTGTGTGTGTGTGTGTGTGTGTGTGCAATGCAATGTTATTCCAAGTGATCTGAGCTAGGGACATTCACACTATCCTTCTTCCTACAAGTATTTATGAAACAGTCACAATATATTCACTTCCTATAACAATGACTAGGAATTTTTTTAATTTTTTAAATTCCCAAAGTATCTATTTCACTGATACCTTATTCTTCTGATTCTGTCTGTGACTAGTGTTAAATAAAACAAAATGATATACCATCCTTATGAGTCACAAGGAAGAAAGATATTGCTTAAAGACTAACTGAAAATGGATCCTGAAGAATACAAAGTATTTCAACAAAAGCACTTCAAAAATTCTTTAAGGAAAAACAAAATATATCCAATTATTTTAATGGCTAAAAGATCTGAATAGGAAACTCACAACGATGAAACCAGGAATGACCAATAAATATGCTAGACCATAAACCATAGCTCTCAGTCTTCACCAGGTAAAAGGTCTCATTATTCTCAAAGAAGGCTTACACAATGATAGGTTTCGCAGTATTATATTATTAAACATGAGACAATCTCATTGTCAAATAAATTATGATAACTTCATACAAAACTACTCAGACAATAAAAGAATAAAGGTTTATTAACATGAAAGATCATAAAATATGTTCAAGTAAAAATACAAAATTGTAAAATAATGATTTCATATAATATGAAATGGTTATCTACACATAAAAGTTATTTCTGAATGTGTTAATATACTAAGATAAAAAGTTATGAGAACAATAAATAAGTTGTTCTTACTTGAGAGTATGTGTGGGTTGGGACAAATGGGAGGAAGGGGAATGATGGAAGGGTGACACAGATGAAGATGTCTTTTAAGCATCAATTGACATGTTGAACTGAAATCCCTTTACACCATTACTTAAAGATAATAAGTTAATTATTTTAACTGCAAAGGCCAGATATCAGTATAATCAATGTACCTCTATGTTAGATATAAAATATGAACTTATAAAAATGCATACAGGGCTATACACATATTTATATATAAAATCAAACTGACTAAAGTATGATATACACAGGGTTAGATTTCCATGATATAACACTTTGGAACAATTAACAGACAATTTAACAAAATGAGTATCAGAAAGATGAAACATGCCTTGTGTGAGAAGAGTAAGAATTAAGGGAAGAGAGTAGATGAAGAAAAGAATGATGGACAAATACCGTCTTAATACTTAGATGAATGAAGAGAAGAATGGTGGATAAATACAGTCTTAATACTCAATGTACCTAATACTCAATGTAAAATTGGAACTAGAAAACTTGAGGGCAAGGTGGGATTGGGATGGATGGGAGAATAATGAAAGGGGAGAAAATGATCAATATGAATTGTACACAAAATCACCTGTTAAACTAAATCCCTTTATACAATTATTAAAAGATCATTTTAAATATTTTAAAAGGTAAAGTCAAGATATCATTATCGATTAATCCAACTGCTCCTATTCCAAGTTTATCGATTTTATTCCTCCTCTTTGAAACAAACCCCACCTCCCTAAGCCTTTTTTAGTGATGGGCAAAAATGACAGAAAAGCCAAAAAGTCTCATGAAAGTTCCTCATAAAAGGAACAAAGAATCTAACCCAAATGTTAGGAATTGACCTTTTAAAAGCAATTTAAAACATTTATGAAAAGTATACTATCCATATTATACTCAAGGATGAAAGGCTGAAAGCTTTCTTACCAAAATCAGAAACTAAACAAGAATGTCTGTTCTTGCCCTGCTATTCAGCTCTATAAAGCCAGGTACAGTGGTGTGTCCCTGTGGCCCCAGAAACTTGGGAGAGAATGGGGGAGACTTGTCAGTCCCTATTCCAAGAAAAAAATTCGAGAAGTTCCAAACAAGAAAAATGAGTAAGACCTTCAAACTGCAGCATTAGAAATAAAACTATCACTACTAACATATTACAATATTTTTTAAAAACTTCGAGCTAATAAATGAATACAACAAAGTTTCAAATTACAAGATAAATCAATCTTACATTTATGTGATTATAACTTACAATCTAAAAATGACATTAAGTCTTAAAACAATTTCATTTCTATTACCATCAAAAAGAAAAAAGTTAAAGTCCTCAGAGAAAAATATAACAATGTTTTGTGTACTACAAACTACAAAGTATGATTTAAAGAAATGAAGATAACTTAAAGAAATGAAAAGACAATTCATGTTTATGGACCAAAAAACTTTATTTTTAAGATAGCAATATTGATTCCATAAAGCAATCGATAGATAACCCCTTCCCAATAAATAAAGAATCCCAGGTACCTATTTTAAAGAAATGAATATACCAATCTTAAAATTCACACAGAATTGCAAGGGATCTATTGGCTAAAACAATCTTGAAAACGAATAAAGTTGAATAGCAGCAGTGCCAGTTCCATGTGGAGAACGCTGGACGGTGTTTCTCCAGCAGCTGCAGTTCTCATTACAGCACCAGAACGAGTTCTGTTCTTGTTCATCCACGGAGATCTCTTTCATCTCCCTCGGCTGCGGGAAATCAGACTGTGTGACTGAGTCCACGATGGCTTAAGCTTTGAAACCACAGAAGGAAGTTTGAGAAACTACTACAAGCAATGGGGAAAGCTCACAAACTGTGGTTATGAGAGATCCTGCAAGCAAAAGATCAGGAGGATTTGGTTTTGTAACTTACTCATCCATGGCTGAGGTTGATGCTGCCATGGCTGCCAGGCCTCATTCAGTTGATGAGTGGTTGAGCCAAAAAAAAGAGGAGTCTGGAAAACCAGGGGCTCCTGTGACAGTGATGAAGCTGTTTGTTGGTGGAATTAAAGAAGATACTGAGGAACATCACCTTAGAGATTACTTTGAAGAACATGGAAAAATTGGTACCCTTAAAATAATTACTGATAGGCAGTCTGGAAAGAAAAGAGGCTTTGGCTTTGTTATTTTTGATGACCAAGGGCCTGTGTATAAAACTGTATTGCAAAAATGTCACACTTTTGGGCTGGGAATGTTGGCTTAGTGGTAGAGTGCCTGCCTAGCATGCATGAAGCCCTGGGTTCCATTCATCAGTACCAATAAACAGTAAAAGCCAGATGTGGTTATGTGGCTCACGCGTAGAGTGCTAGCCTTGAACACAGAGAATCAGGGTCAGAGCCTAGGGATGGAGTTCAAGCCCCAGGACTGTCAAAAAAAAAACAAAAAAAAAAAACCACTACCAATGGTCACAATGCATAAAAAAGGAAGGCACTGTCTAGACAAGAAATGCAAGAGGTCCAAAGTTCTAGGAGTAGAAGAGGAGGGAACTTTGGTTTGGGGGATTCTAGCCGTGGCAATGTAAAATTTGGACCAGGACCCGGAAGTAACTTTAGAGGAGGATCTGATGGATATGGAAGTGGTCATGGATTTGGGGATGACCATCATGGGTATGGAGGAGGACTTGGAGGTAGCCCTGGTTATGGAGGAAGAAGAAGAAGAAGAGGATATGGTAGTGGAAGTCATGGATATGGCAACCAGGGTGGGGGCTAAGGTTGTTAAGACAGCTATAGAGGAGGAAATTGTGGACGTGCAAATTACAATGGTTTTGTAGATTACAACCAGCAACCTTCTAACTATGGTCCAATGAAGAGTGGTGGCAGAAACATGAGAAGACTATATGGTGGAGGAAACTATGATCCAGGAGGCAGTGGTGGAAGTGGTGGTTATGGTGGGAGCAGCCAATACTGAGCTTCTCCCTATTTTCCATAGAATTCATTGTATAAATAGGAGAGGATGAGAGCCTGGAGATAACAGAACAGTTCCTACTTATCAAAATAAAGAAGTTAAGAAAAATCTTATCTCAGTCATGAATAAATATACAATGGTAAGGCAGAAGACGCCAGGGCATATGCAGAGAGCCATTTTGTGAATGGATTGGATTATTTAATAACCTTACTGTGGAGCCTTTGAGACAGTTTCTTAATTTTTTAATTGTTGTTTCTTTCTCCTGGTCTTTGTAAGAGTGTAAAAAGCATTCCTTTTTTGATAATGTTAAGTTTGTAAGTTTCAGGTGATCTGTGAAAACTTTAAGATTTTTCTCAGAAGTTTTGAAAATCTATAGCCAGGATCATGGTGTACTAAGACATAACATTTTTCCTTGTGTAGCTGGGTGCTTGGTGGCTCACATCTGTAATCCTAGCCACTCAGGAGGCTGAGATCTGAGGATCACAGTTCAAAGCGATCACAGACTTCCCTGCCCGGGGAGTTAAACACCAGAAAACTGTAAATAGCACTGTGGTTCAGTGCCATTGAGCTCAAGAGCTCAGAAACAGCACCCAGGCCCAGAGTTAAAGCCCCACAATCGACAAGAAAAAAAAAAAAAGTAAGTGTGTGTATAGAATTAAGAAGCTGTTGTACATTTATGATTTTAATAAAAAACAATTCTAAAGAATAAAGCTAGTAGGACTAGGCATTGTGGCACAGACCAGGCATCCCTGCAATGTGGGAGGCAGAGATCAGGAGAATGATGATTCAAGGTCAATCTAGGCAAAACATTAACAAGATCTCATCTCAACAAACAATCCTGTCAAAGTTGTACGAAGTTTAATTCCAGCTATGCAATATAGGCATGTAGGAAGATTGAGGTCCAAATCCTACTCAAAACAGAAAAGTGAGAACTATTTAACTAAATCAAAATTTCCTGGGGCATAGCTCAAATGATAAAGCCATTATCTAGCAAGTTTGGGGACACATGTTCAAACACTAGCACCAGAAAAAAAAAAAGACTCAAACTTTCTAACTTTAAAAGATATTACAAAGATACAGTAATCAAAATAGTATCATACTAGCATAAGAATAAACACATAGATTGATTCTTTACATCTGAGAGCCTAGAAATAAACCTCTTTATTTGTGTTTAAAATATTTTAAATAAGGGTATTAAACCCAAGCAATGAAAAATAAAGCCTTACAGCAAGTTGTTAGAAGCTATTAAACATATGCATACCAAAGAACTAATATGGACTAATACCTCAAAGCAAAAAAACCTGAATTCACTATGAATCAGAGCTAAAACTATAAAGTTCTTAGAAGTAAACAAAGGCATGAATGTTCATGATCTTGAATAAGAAATAATTTCTAAATATGGCACAAAAAGCAAAAGCAACAACAGATAAGTTGGATTTCATCAGAATTTAAAACTTTTGAGAATTAAGTGATATTTAAACAAAGTTAAACAATGATATACAAAATATTAGAAATATTTCCAAATCATGTATCTGATAAGGGACAAGCTTCCAAAATGCATAAAAAAATTCCATAATTCAATAACAAAAAGATACAAAGCTCTGTTTTAAGAGAAACATAAGACTAAAATAGACACTTGCACAAAAAAGATAAATAACCAATGATTATATGAAAGGCTACTCACAATCATTAATCATTAGGGAAATGGAAATTAAAACTAGGAAATACCACTTTACATGCAACGCAACAGCTATAATACATTAGACAAAAATGTGTTTTCAAAAAATAAGAAGAAATGGTTGTATGTATATTATAACACAATTTTGGAGTTTGTTAAGAGGTTATAACCCAATAATTATAATGACAGGTTGACACCCATAGGATATAAAACCACACTCATGAAAGTTCATACCAGAAAGTATTCTTAACAGTCCAGAAGTGGAAACAAAAACTATAACACTGATAAGTGGACAAAATACCATACATCAGAAGAATAAAATGCTGACCCATAAAATATAAATGAACTTTACAAATATTATGCTAAGTAAAAGAAGCCAAAAATGAAATGCCAGATATTATTATTCCATTCCATGAAATATTTAGCATCATTAAAACAGAACTTCTTTGTTTTTGTTTGTTAGCTATGGGGCTTGAACTCAGGATTTGGGCACTGTCCCTGTGTGTTTTTTTGGAGTAGGGGGGACCCCAAGGCTAGTGCTCTACCACTTGGAGCCACCACCACTTCCGGTTTTCTAGTGCTTAATTGGAAATAAGAGTATCACAGACTTCCTTGCCTGGGCTGGCTTTTAACCCTGATTCTCAGATCTCCTGAGTAGTTTGGATTATAGGCATGAACCACCAGCAGCCCAGCTGAACTTTGGTGAGATCTGAATTACAGAGGAGTGATAACAGCACAACATTGAAAATATTCAAAGCCACTAAATTAGACAGTTTAAAATAGCCAAAATGTGAATTTTATATTACATGGAATTTTGCTCAAATAAAAAAAAAGCTCCCTATAGTATTCCTAGAAATGGTCCAAGTAACCACTGCCTTCCCTCATTCAAAATATTTGAAGCAAGTAAGATGCTAAGGCTACATATCTCTCTTAACTAGCATAACAAATGATTTACACAATGATTTACCATATTGCCCAAAGAACTTTCACTATTTGATAGCAACACGTGACTCTAAATTTACCGCTTGATTCACAACGCTGGCCATATTTTGCCTTGAAAGACAAAGCACTGGGATGAATGGACCAGAAAATATACACTTAAGATTTTTAACATCAAATAGGTAAAACAGATCAATATAGATAGGAGAATTTAAAAATTCACTCATTTACAAATTTGCATTTAACTGCAAATTTCCTTTTCCTTTTCCAACAATATCTGGACCATTTTCTAAATCTTAATACTCTTCTAGCTATCTTCTTTTTCTCCTCTTCCTCCTCTCTTCCTACTCCTCTTTTTCTCCCTTTTAGTTTAAAAATGAACAGTTAACTATCTAATGCTCTCAAATTTCTGTTACTATCTTCAACCAAAAAAATTGTTATTAGTGAATAAGTGATGAAATATTTTAAGTACCTTCTACAAAATACAATTACAAAACAAAAGGCACTAATCCAGACACTATTTTCAGTCACATACTCTGACATTTGTGAAATTTTATGGTACGGCAAGAGCTATGTTCTTAAAACTATAGCATCATTCACAAGGCAAAATTATACATGTAAGTCTTTTTTACAAGTGAGTGTTTACTATTTTAGAATAAATTCTGCTACTGTACATATGAGTTTTTTAAACCTTCTTGGCACATAAAATTGTCCTCAAATAGCTAATTGGTTTGAATACAAACTTAAGCACATGCAAATTTAAAAGATTAATGTACTTTTACACTTTAATACTGCCCAAGGGTGAGTAATAATTTTCTTCTTCCAATATAATATCAAAGAAAATAGGAGTTTGGACAAAAGTCAGTATTCAATAAATTTTATAGACTCATGACATGTTTTTGTGGTTTTATTTTCACCTATAATGACCACAAATAGAAGTCTTTTTATCATACTTGTGTTAAACAATCAGGTAGCATATAAGCTAAAATGAGGAAATTTACAATGATTTAGTAATAGATATTACCTTATACAATATATGTAGTATTGTTACTGTAATACCAATGAATAGCATTTATTTCTCTTGCTTTTTGTCAATTTTTAAATGTCTAACAAGTATAGAAAATACTAAATGCTTACATACCTATTACCTAACCATTATCAAACTCTTATCTAACCATTACATTAGGCCATACTTGCTTCACAAACTTTTTAAATACCAACAGCTTTTACAACCCTATTTAAATTATTTGGAACACTCATTAAAATGTGATTGAAAATGCAGAATAAAAGCATAATTCTCCTCGACGTATTTATCAAACCTTTTTAAAATAAGACAGTTCAATGTAAATTCATTCTAAAAAATACCTAACAAATTCTGGAGTTGTTCTGAACATTATTAAGGCTATTTTTTAATAGTTAAGTTTTGGAGTATAATTTATTTAGCATATGCCTATTTTTCATATCCAGAAATTCACATATGTTCATTTTACAGAATTGGTTTGAAAACTGTCAATTCAAATAATATTCTCTGGGGTAAAATAAATCCTAGTGTAACTAGGGGGATAAACAACTCATTAAAACAAAACTTGGACAAACTCCAGGATAAATTGAAGGAAATAGAAACAAGTAGGTCTTAATTGTGTAGTAGCAAAGACTGAAAAGGAGTATGCCCTAAATAACAAATAATTTATAAAGATTCTGGTTATACCATTTGATGGACAATTCTAATATAGAGCTGAGAAAATTTCTGCATCAAACTTGCATTTCTATTTTTTTTAATCCTCTTTCAATATTTTAAATAGAGTACAGGGATATAGCTTAGAATGTCTGCCCAGCATATGCAAGCCCTAGGTTATTTCCACAGCACCAAAAAAGACAAGACAAAAATAAATTTAAAGAGAAAACACAAAACATGGTTGTTACAACTAGGTAAAAAGAAATTAAACAATCCATTTACCTTTATAGCAATATCATTAAATATTTGTACATAAGGAACAATCAATTCTTTTAAAATAAACATACTTCATGGCAACTGAAATATTCTCACCAACAGCTGAATCTAAAGATTTATATAAAGTCCCCAAATGCAGTTTTAGCATACAAATTGGTTCCAAAAATGTATTTTATTACTCATATCCTGTACAGTAAAGATTACCTCACATTTTCCAAAATAAAATATGTATAAAACTACACTAACTTATGAGAGCAGTTTTAAATATTCCTTTTCATGACAACTTATTTAATACACTATACTCAAAGAAAGTTTTAAATGTTTTAATTAAATGATAGATAAAAAATAAAAGTAAAATATATTCTATATTTTCACTCAGCTCTTTTATCACAGATAACCATTTTCTATGCACACCAAAAACCTCTGTATATTGATCTCATGGTTTCAAATATGACTGTAGTAATTTCAATGGGAATATATAAATATGTGTATAGCATTCTTTTTATGACTAAACCTTATAGCTTAGAAATCAAGATCCTTCTATATGAATATGCATGCTTCTACAGTGGTCTTTTAAATGCCAAGTATAAAATTACACTGAAATTTCATCCAAGTATATTTAATTATTTCCTTCTCAACACTGCAACTAGTGTTAGTCAATACCATATATTTGCAATTACAATTATTTTAGTAACTTCAAGTTACTTTAAATATAAGTTTTATATGTTAGATCATTATGCTGACACATATATATTTCGTCATTTTTCAAATTTCTGAAATATTTGAATGTAAATGTTAGGTGACAGATGAGGACAGAAAATAAAAAGTCAACGTTATTTATTAGTAAAAGAAAAACATAAAAGAAAATGCTTTTGGGGATAACTGTAGTACAAAAAACGCAAAATCTTACAATAAACTAAACAAAAGTAATTCTTATTGAAGCATAAGTACATACACCAGAATATAAATTTGAAAGATGGCAAGATGAGTGATAATGCTTAATGAAGAACAATGCAAATAAAGTTAAGGCTACTGTATCTTAAATTTAAAATAGCTAAAGTATAATTTTATTTTATGTACACTTTACCACAATACAAACAGTAGAAATAATTTTTAAAAGCAATGCAGGACAGCTGAAAGAGTCTTAAACCAAGACAGACAAGATCAAACTCAAGCAGTGGTTAACTATACGGTCTTAGTTTTTTTCACTGTTGACAGAAAAAGGTTGTAATAAATGATGTCGATATTTGCTTTCAATTCAAAACATTCTATAAAAGTACATCATAATACAAGCCTGAAGAACCAAAGCTGAAAATTAGGTTGATGCCACTAAGATGAGGATAATGAAATTAACACTCTTGTAAATTCTTAGGAGTTTTAAAATACTCAATAAAAAAAAAGTTAATCACAAAAGCAGACAGAAGAATAAAAGCCAACATTGGAAATTAAGATACAAAGCAATCAACTAGGTTTGAGCCTTCTACTCTGGTACAATTAATGGCAGGGCAGTTGAACAAACTAAGCCCTATGTGGTTACTTATTATTTATTTGTCTAACAAATATTATAGGCTCTTCTTATTTTTTTTTCTTTTTAAAGACAGCATCTGACTATGTATTTCTCAGGCTGCCTTCTAACATCTGGGCTCAAGGGATGTGTCAGCTTCTATTCACACTTAGACTTGAAGGTCTCAATTTCCATTAAATTTGAAAAGATTTTTTAAAAAAAAAAAAAGAAAAGATTTTTTTTTTTACCCTGGTGATATTCTGAGCTAGGTCAGAAAACAAGAGCTTCAGTTTCAGTTCTAGGGAGGCCAACTAATCAGTACATGCCTCACTTGAACTTCAGATACTAGATCACACCATGAACAACTAGAACCAAGTTCAAAATCTTTTCATTAACACCAACTCAAAGACAGACTCCACTATAAGGATATCCCTCCTACAAGCAGACTGTTCAGCATTGTCGCTAGTTAAAATCAAGCTAGCTAGCATGGGGCTAAGGAATTACTCAATATTAAAGAGAAATATATATTCTCATTTTTTAAGTATGACAATGACTTACTAATACTTTTAAGGTTATTGCTTATATGTCATAAGCTAAGAGGGGGAGGGAAGGAAGAAGGGTGGAGAAGAGGGAGACTTAAAGCTGGGAAAATCTGACTGCCTTATTAAGTACATTCTTTAAATAAAATGTTCAACCAGTGGCAGATTATAAATTGTGCATGATAAGACTCAGAAATTGAGAATGCCTAAAATTCTATCCAAATCAATATTCACTAATTCTATGAGATCAGTATTATAATCTCTACATACTATTGACTAATCCTAGCAAAGTTCATTTATCATCTTTAGTATTTATTAATCATTATTGTAACTGGCCAGCACAAAAAAGAAAAACATTGCAATTTAAATGAATTATTTCAAAGCACTAATACTATGTAAAGGACAATAAAAATATCACCAAAATAATGTAGCAGTGCTTTTAACTACTCTCAGCAATCTCAGATTTCATGCTTTTAGCATTTAGATTTTTTTAGATTTTAGACTTCTAATTTGACAATCTTTCTATTTCTAGTAAGTCCTTTTTGAATATTTTTATTATTTTAGGGAATTGTACAAAGGAATTGCCATTCAACAAAGCAGTTTATAAATACAGTGCATCCTGATGAATGGTCACCCCATTCAATAATCTTACTCACCCCTCCCAATCCTTCCCCAAATTTAGGTTATTTATGTATCAATTTTTTAATTGACTTTAGGTTACTTATGTATTTTTTTCCTTTTAACAAAGTAGTTTATGTACACAATCCATCTTGATCTGAGGCATCAACATCTTCATCCCCCTTCCCTTTTATTTCTCAATTCTGTGGTATGTCCAATGAATTCTTGCCTGCATTCTCCCCACTTCGTCCTTCATTCTTTTACTCTTCTCTCCCTGCCCCTCCCTCACCTCTTGCAAGTGTTTGTTTTCTGGTACTTATTTTGTTGGGCTTTGGCTTAGTCTTTTTAAAGAATTGCACTATTTGTCCTCTCAAGAGAGTCTATCACATTTCAGTTAATTCATTTGCAACCTTTTGCTTATCACCTAGTATGTTTACTTATGGATTTTTAGACATATTCTAGCCTACACAAATGAGGGAAACCATGCACCATGTTTTTCTGGGTCTGGCTTACTTGTTATAAGGTTTTCCAAGTCTTTCCATTCCATACAAATGATACAATATAATTCTTTCTGATGGATGAATAGAACATTGTATACATATACCATATTTTCTTGATCAGTTCATCCACTGAGGAGTATTTGGGCTGATTTCATATCTTGGCTATGGTTAATAATATCCTTAAAACACATTTATTTTAGTGTTCAATTATTTATGTAAGGAATATAATTCATTTAGAAATTTTGGCTTAAAAAATTGAGTTTTATATAGTAGACTACAGTATTTTACAGAGTAGAAATTATTTCTGTCTTGTAAAAGAAAAACCAGAATATATCTAATATTTTTCAGAAATACTTATAAAGATTGAGAATAACAGAAGGTACTATAACAAATCTCATGATATTTCTTAAGGGAAAGGAATGTAACCTTATAAAAGAAATACAGGATGGGAAGGGGAACAAAGGAGGAGGCAACAATGCTTGATAAGAAATGTACTCATTACCTTGCTCATGTAATTGTAACCCCTCTGTACAGTATTTTCACAATAAAAAATAAAATAAAATAATTTTTAAAAATTAAATTAAATTTAAAAAAAGAAATACCAAACAAAGAAATAGGTTGACCCATTGTAACAATGAGATGTACAAGATACTATGTAGAAAACGAACTTTACAACTTGAGGGGGGAGGAGGGAGGTTGGGGAAGGGATGCTAGAGAAAAAACAAGGGGGAGGTAACAATGCTCCATAGGAAATGTACTCACTACCTTATTCATTTAACTGTTACCCCTCTGTGCACTATTTTTACAATAAAAAACATTTTAAAAAAAAGAAAGAAAGAAAGAAATACAGGCTGGGAGCCGGTGGCTGACACCTCTATTTCTAGCTACTCTGGAAACTGAAATCTGAGGATTGCAGCTTGAAGCCAACTTGGGCAGGAAAAGTCTGTGAGACTCTTATCTCCAATTAACCACCAGAAAACCCAAAGTGGTGCTATGGGAAGAAAAAAGTTCAGGAACAGCACCCAGGCTGTGAGTTCAAGCCCCACAACCAACAAAAAATAAAGAAAAGAAATATAGAATATAAAATTTAGTTCAAATACAACATTTTATGTAAAGTCAAATAAAAGTTAAATCCATCTTTTTATAGTAAGTGGCCTGCAAGGACTACAAATGAATAATTATAAAACAAAATCTGCCAACAGTAACTTTGAAATGGCTTACTTTTACAGAATTCCTTTTTTTAAAAAAAACTTCATTACAACTACTACTTTCAGTTAATTTTCTAGATTAACTGGTAAGTTTCCTAGAAATGTGGGAATTTACCCTACAAATTTCATTTTATAAGTTATATATTATTAAAAGAACTGAAGAATTTAGATAAATTAACATTTACTTTTCTAGAAATCATGCTATTAATTAAAAAATAATGGAAAGCATATTCTACAAAAATAAGGTTACTAATTTAAATGACAAAACAAAGACACATTCTAAATAATTGAAATAGTCTATATTTTAAAATGAATAAAGATTTTACTAGAAAATACTTTCATATTTAAACATTATTTCATCTACTTAAACAATGTATTTAAAACATTACATTTAACTAAAGACATACAAGTAGTAAGCATTGCCTTGTTTGTAAATGTCTTTGCATTTAAGAAAACATTATCTCTAAATAAAACGAGATAATAAGCATTAAAATTCTACTTTAAGAAAAAGCTACTAAACTTGTCAAATATATTGTATCTAGCTGTATTATGATGAGAATACTAACTATAAAATAATTTAATAGGGGCTGAGAAGGTGGCTCAGTGATAGAGTGCTTGCCTCACATGTATGAGAGTTCAATTCCTCAGCACCACATAAGCAGAAAAAGCTTGAAGTGGCACTGTGGCTCAAGTGGCAGAGTGCTAAGCTTGAGCTGAAGAACTGCGGGACAGTGCCCAGGCCCAAAGTTCAGGCCCCACAACTGACAAAAAAAATTTAATAGAAAAACATGTTGGCCTTCACAGTAACTGTAACTATTTATTAAATCATAATGGCTTTTAGAAAAAGGGCACTGTATTGATAGCTTCTGCTACTATCTGAAGCAGCAACATTTTATTATACCTCCACATTGGATTAACAGTTACTACTCCATGCATAGTTATTACTATCACTAAAGATGCTGTGAGCTAACACATTTCAGACATTATATAGTTTTTTGCTAATTTTGTAGACATCTAATATAGGGAATAAAACAGATACATCTGGATTTTTCCTTTCTAAAATTATAAAAGGAAAATTGACATATAATACTTACCAGCAAGTGGGGAGTTTCAGGTGTTTACCATAAAGAGCAGTGCTGAAGGAGGGAATGATTTGGACGGGTAAGCAGTAAGAACCATTATAATCCAAAGATGTCAGTCCTGCCTGGAAACCAAATATCTGAAACAAAAGGAAAAGATTCAAATGTTCATAAATGTTTAACAAGCACAAAGATAAAAAACATCAGTTTCCATTTGCTATAAAACACCTTCACAATAAATATGTTCCAATGTCTTTTTCCACTTCCCTATCAATACCTTTTATTCAATTAGATATTAGCTATATCAAAATCAAGAAAAGTTCGATCAAATCCTAAAAGTATGAAAACATACTATACCACATAAGTATCAAATATAAAATTAAATAATCAAGACAAGGACTCAAGCTTTTTTTTTTTTTTTTTTTTTGCCGGTGGACCTGAACTCTGGGCCTGGGCGCTGTCCCTCAGCTCTTCAGCTCAAGGCAAGCTCTCTACCACTTGAGCCACAGCGCCGCATCCGGCTTTTTCTGGTTATGTGGTGCTGAGGAATCGAACCCAGGGCCTCATGCATGCAAGGCAAGCACTCTACCACTGAGCCACCTTCCCAGCCCTCAAGCTTTATTTTTAAGTGAATCTTTTTTTTTTTTTTTTTGGTCTGGTAGTGGGGCCTGAACTCTGGGCCTGGGCACTGTCCCTCAGCTCTAGGCTAGCACTCTACCACTTGAGCCACAGCGCCACTTCTGGCTTTAAGCTTTATTTTTAAAACATTGAATACTCTATATACCAATGAAAGGTTTGTTACATATACTACCTTTCCTATATCAATGTTCTTTCAAAGAACTCATTAGTCTTTTAAAGTGCTCATATTAAAAGGGCTTTCATACTGCTTATAAATATCATTATCAATAATAGGTAAAATTTTCAAAAATTATAATTATCATTAACTTACAAGTATCAGTCATTTGGAATTATCCAAACATACTTTTAAATACATACATTAGTTTTATTTAAATTATATTGGAGTCATAAAGAAAGCTTAATTTATTAGAATAAATTAGAAAGCTAAATTTATTAGAATTCTACTAATTACGTGAAATTACAACCTCCAACAACAAGGAAAAGTACTCAAAACTTTCAAAGCATTAATGAAAAAGGTATTAATGAAGAAAGAAATTCACTTTCCATACCTTAAGGTAGCAGTGTGCATAGCAGTAATGAAGCAGATTATCAGAAGCTTGAGGCAGGCTGCTGACCATGTGCACTAACTGTTCTGCATACATCGGGACAGAATGTTCCATATTAACTTTATCCACCAGTATCTGAATGGATGGCAAAGGCCGAAATGACTGGAAGTTTGTAGTATTCATGAAGCTACTTGAGTTCTGGAAAATAACAGTGACCATTTTATATTTTAAGATTGCTATACATGTCCCTTTATACAAACTTCAGACTTGTATATGTTGCAGTGATATATTACATATATACCTTTTCTCCCATAATGACAGGAAGCAAATGATCTAGCAAGTTAAACTCAGCCATAAAAATCGTGCAGGTACATTTAAGGAAAGTAACACTTGTATGTCGAGTAGGAATATATTCCTCCAGAGAAGCTACTTCTTCAGGATTCAGAATAGTTGGATTTTCATCTTTAATTTCTAAAATGAAAGTTAACAAAAATATTTTAAAATAATTTTCTTAAATTGAAAAATGAGTTAATCATTTCCCCAAATTTTAAAGTCAAATTCCATTTCACTTTTGAGTAATGAAGCAGTTGCAAAATAAGCTACTTTAAAATGAAGTATATATTAATCTAAATATTGATATTTTAGCCATATAAAAATTAAATAACTTATTTTTAAATATTTTGAAAAGGCCTTTCTCTTTTGAAGAATAATAACTTCCATCAAATAATAGCTTAGTCATGAAATATCATTTAGATCAGGTTAAGGTGAGACACAGAGTAAGAGAAAAATTATTTGCCATCTATTTAAAGGTGAAAAGATACACAAGCAGAGATCTCCACAAAGGACTTATATCCATAGCATATTTTAAAATATAAAAATGTATAGAAATCATTCAGAAATAGATAATGCAATAGAAAAATAGACACAAAAAAACACTTGGATGAGCAAAAGAAAATATACCTAAATGACCAAAGGTTGTACCAAATGCTAGTCAACATTATTAGGCATGAGATATGTGTAAATAGTCAAACGTGATAAAGAACTACACAAAGACTAGAAATATTAAAATGAAAAAGACAAAGAATACTAAGTTTCAAAACGCATGTAGAAAGCCGGGCACTGGTGGCTCACGCCTGTAATCCTAGCTACTCAGGAGGCTGAGATCTGAGGATCGCCGTTCAAAGCCAGCCCGGGCAGGAGAGACCGTGAAACTCCTATCTCCAATAAACCACCAGAAAAGCGGAAGTGGCGCTGTAGCTCAAGTGGTAGAGCGCTCGCCTTGGGCTGAAGAGCTGAGGGACAGCGCCCAGGCCGAGTTCAAGCCCCACGACCGACAATAAATAAATAAATAAATAAATGAAAAATAAAAACAGGACAGTTTGAAAAAAAAATTTTTTTAAATCAGAAAGAACTCCCTCATTCATGGGTAGCAGAATTAATACTGTGACAAGGTCATACTACCAAAGCAATGTACAGAATCAATTCAATACCCAAAAAGTCCAAATGTCATTCTTCACAGAATAAAAAAAAAAAATCAATTAAAAAATTTATATGGGAACATAACAGAAGTAATGCTAAATTGCAGAAGTAATGGCAGAAGTAATCCTAAATTAAAAAGAACAATGCTGAAGATATATATAACTGAGATATATATAACTGAAGATATATATAACTGAGCTTCAAAATGTACTACAAAGGGCTGGGAAGGTGGCTCAGTGGTAGAGCGCTTGCCTTGCATGCCTGAGGCCCTGGGTTCGATTCCTCAGCACCACATAAGCAAGAAGAAAAAAGCTGGAAGTGGCGCTGTGGCTCAAATGGTAGAGCACTAGCCTTGAGCTGAAGAGCTAAGGGACAGTGCCCAGGCCCAGAGTTCAGGCCCCACGACCGGACCCAAAAAAAAAAAAAAAAAAGTACTACAAAGCCAAAACATACAAAAAATAGAACTAAAGACCAATGCAACAAATCTGAAGACCCAGGTCAGGGCAGAAACAACCTCACAGTCCCGGCCATCTAATTTTGAAAAAAGGATCCAAAGCATATACTGGAAAAAGATGGTCCCTTCAACAAATGATATTGGCAAAACAGACATCTATTTTAATAAAAAAAAAAAAAAACTTCTAAATTAGAATTCTAGAACAATTCCAATTTTTCCCTTGACTATTAAGATTACTTTACAAGGTCTCTTTGGGTTTGGTTTTTACAAGGTCTTTATAATGTAATCAAAGTCTCTCAATAATTCAAAATTCTCCTGTCTCCCAGGTGTTAGAATGACAAATGACACTATATCTAGCTGTATCATCATTTTTATATACCCAAATCACTATGCAACATAAGGATTTCCTGCATATTAAACTAAGGTCACCTAGCAGTGTCTTTATGTAAATCTATTTTTAGATAACCAAATGGCTTAAATAAAGATTTATTGCATAGTTCCACCACAGGAAAAGTTGCTGGCTGCCTTGGTGCACTAAATGGCTCCTTTCATTTACCACTAAAATGCTCCAAATATCTGTGAGATGTATGGACTTTTCTAGAGATTACCTTGAAGCTAGGTATGAGGACATTTCATAATAGGTTGACAGAGCTAAGTTATTAAAAGGAAACCACATGTCTATGATTTTTTCTTAGTCTACTTTATTGTATTCAAAATTGAGATAAATGGCTGGAGGTTAGGAATAGGGAAGGAGCTAAAGGAAGATTGGATAAGTTTCAAACCATAGTTAGATAGAATGAATGAGTTTTGGTGTTCCCGGCTATAGTTCACAATAATAATAATAATCTGCTGCATATATAATGAAGATGTAGAAAAAAGGAGCTTGAAGGTTTCAAATAAAAAGAAAGAAATAGAAAATGCCAATTACCCTGATTTGGTCAGTATATTCTATATGCATGTTTTGATATACCACAATCAGACATGCATAGATTTTGGGGTTTGTTTTTTTATTTTGTTTTGTTTTTTTGGTCAGTCGTAGGGCTTGAACTCTGGGCCTGGGCACTGTCCCTGGGCTCTTCAGCTCAAAGCTAGTGTTCTACCACTCGAGCCACAGCGCCACTTCTGGCTTTTTCTGTGTATGTGGTACTGAGAAATCAAAGGTGGGGCTTCATGCATGCTAAGCAAGCATCTACCACTAGGCCACATTCCCAGGCCACATACACAGATTTTTGACAAAGCTACATAACAAGTTCAATGGAGGAAGGATAGGTATTTCAACAATGATATTTGCTGAATCAAGAGAATTGAAAAAACAAACAAATTTCTACATAAACTTCAATCATCATGAAGAGAAATCAACTAAAAGCAAAAATCACAGATTTTTAGAAAAAATTTTAAAAAAAAATCCAATTTAAAATGGGCAAAAGATTGAATAAATATTTCACTAGAGAAATAAAAATAAAAATATTAAAACAGCAAATAAGAAAAAAAGAGGTATTCTATATTAGTCAGTAAGGAAATACTATTTTAAACTACAAAAAAGACAAGATTGCCAGTTAAAATTACAGGTCTAATAGAGTGACTAAAAATAAAAAAAAAAGAAAACCTGGAGCACACATTCCTTGCTAATGGAAATATAAAAGTTCACAGGCATTACTAAAAAGAATTTTGGAATTTCTTTTTAAAAAATTAAATATCCAACCACTATATAACCTAGCAATTGCACACTTGAGCTTTAATTCCAAAGAAATGAAAATTTATGTTCACATAAAAAGTTTTATTATAATAGCCAAAGGCGAGATTCCTTCTAAATGTCCTTCATTGTGTGATTAACTTTACAAACTGTAGTACATACACACAATAAAACACTTCTCAACAATAAAAACAAAATGCTGGTGTAAACAACTTAGATAAACTTCCAGAGAATCACACATAGCAAAATAAGCCAATACTAAAACCTTATATTATAAATTATACTACTTAATTAACATTTGTGAAATGGCCAAACTGTAGAAATGCAAGACTAATAATTTCTAAGTGTTAGGGGTAAAGGAAAAGAGAAGTACAAAGTAAGGAGATAAAAGTTTTACAGGAACAAAACCTTTACAGTGTTAGAGATACATTTTTCAATGTGGTAGAGCAGAAGCTTCAACAAAAATAGTGGTTAATTCTTTGCACACAATTTGAGTCTAAAGGAACCTGATCTGACATCATGCTACCACAAGTCCTGAGATTTTAAGTTCTTTTTATCTTACTGCTCTGCTGCTATCCTTAACATACAGCTTTCAGTTCCAATTTCTGCCATTATTTCTGCTTTCTAGACAAAAGGAAGAGGAGAGAGGGATATGATCTTTTTGTTAGTCATGACTAAAATTCCAAAATTCAGTTCTCATCCCAGTAGCCAGAGATAATCATATGAGTACATCTGAGATAGTCTTTATATTTGTTATAAAAATTTATATTTCAAGTCAGTCACTAATGGCTCACACATGTCATCCTCACTACTTAGGAAGCTGAGATCTGAGAAACATGGTTCAAAGCCAACTCAGGCAGGAAAGTCTAAGAGACTCTTATCTCAACTAACCACCAAAAAGCTAGAAGTTCAGCTGTGGCTCAAATGGTAGAATACAAGCCTTGAACACCAAATCTCAGGGACAGTGCCCAGGCCCGAATTCCAGTCCTAGAATGAGGACTTTAAAAAAAATGTATTTCATATGAGAATAATGGATACTGAGGAGACAACTAGCCATCTGCTATAATTATATACCTTAATATAGAGACAGAGAAAACAGAAGTTACAAGATGTGAATTTCCTAAGGTTAACAGGTAAAGGCAAATTCCAAGCCATAGTCTGACTCCATCAGCTGAGTTCTTAACTACTACCTATATTCTCTAATTATGCTATTCTCTTCTACACTAACCAAGAGTTGCTTAATTACATTAAAGAAATGTACTTTTTGAAACAATGAACACTTAACTTTTATACCATGTAAAAAAAATAGTTTTATAGTAATTCTTTTTCATCAGTAGTACTTATTTCCTTGAATATTATATTTTTAAGTTTGGACCCATCACTTTATGAGGCTCTTTAGAAACCTATCAATGTAAAAATCATCATAATTCACAAGTATACACTGAACAGAATACCAAAAACTATAACAAATGCTGGTAAATACAGTTCTTATGCAAAACATTTCCAGGCCATGACATCTCTTAGAACTTTCACACATTATATCAATTGACAAATGAGTACATTTAAATCTTTGCTAACAGGCAAAATACACTAAAGAGGGAAGATAAGGAAAAGAAGACAAACTAGGTTGTATAATTATTCAAATCATCTGGTAATTAAGGAAGCTAAAAAACAAACCTGGTTTAAGCTTGCTATATGGTTCATATTCATGTTCCATAGAACAAACAATCATTTTCAAAATTCTATGTACTGCACTACTATCCAAGCGAAAATCAAGCGGACCTATAACAAGGCTTTTGGTAGATTTCTCTTGCACTGATCCCAAATCTTCACTTTTCCCTGAAGAAAACTCTGGTTGATTTGCAGAACCTACAAAAAGTCAAATTCTTTATCAGTATTTTAAGTATCACATATATTAAATATATAGATAGACGGATTCTTTTGTTATTGTTGTTTCACTTTTAGGGCTTTTTTGGATATTCTAATAACTTGAACAAAAATACTATTCATACAAATGAGTACAGTTGATCTTTAATGTCAATTGAATGAAAAAATGTATTTATATTTTCTAAACCAGATGACCCAAAAGCTAAAAAAGTTTTGTCTGTCAGAACAGAAAAAAAATCTATAAATACACACACTTAAATATCAAGTAAAACATATAAAATTAATGATACATTTTTCTGATATGTATAATACTGATACCCAGTAACCGTAAAGTATAATCATAAGGAATTATGAAAATTTAATAAGCTAATACGTTTTTTAAAATACTAAAGGAAGTGAGATTTATTGGAATATATTACAGCTATGTGTGAAATTTTAACAACAAAGTCCCTTGCTGTGTAAGTAAAGCTTAAAAAACAAACTACAACTCAGAGATTGGGGGAAAAAAAAAAAAGCACCATGAGCTGGGTGCCAGTGATTCATGCCTGTAATCCTGTCTGCACAAGAGGCTGAGATCTTAAGATCAAGGTTCAAAGCCAGCCTGGTCAGAAAAGTCCCCACAAGACTCTTAACTCCAAGTACCACTCAAAAACCAGAAGTATGAGAGAAGGAGTAACAAATTCTACAAGAAATGTACTCACTATCTTACTTATGTAACTGTAACCCCTCTGAACATCACCTCAACAATAAATTTTAAAACACACACACATAAAACCAGAAGTGGCACTGTGGCCCAAGTGGTAGAAGTCTAGCCTTGAGCACAACAAGGATCAAGGACAGCACCCAGACCCCTGAGTTCAAGCCCCATGACCAACAAAAATAATAATAATAATAATAAAGCACCATGAACAATATATCCTAATAATAAGTGTAAAAAAGTAAATTTAAAGGTTATTTGACCCAGAAGAAAACTCTTAGAAAAAAACTTTATATTTAAAGCTAATAAATATTAGCCATCACTAATATCACTACTATATAATGTAAATAAGATCCACAAGATAAACATTTGAACACAGCTACCTAAAAGCCAAAATCAAGTAAATAAAATGATTGCTTAGTTCTTAAAAGAACATGTTATGGTCACAGGTTAAATTAAGACAAAATACTATTTTCTCAAAAAACAAATCTTGCACAATTAAGAAAGCAGACACATAAGTGGTAAAACAAAAGCAAGAAAGTGATTGTTACAAATGTCAGTTTCTTCTAGTGACGGAGGAAATTGGTAGCACAGAAAGATTTTAGAAATTTTCTAGTAGCAATGGCTAATTCATGTCTTCTGTGTAAAGACATTATAATTATTTTAAATTCTGTAGATAAATACACACAATTTTTTTGGTATATATGTTATAGTTCAACATTTTGCTTAAAAAGAAATTACTAAAGTTATCTATGCTACAGTAGACTGCTCAAAAAAATGCACAACAAAATTTATCTAACAAAAACTAAAAAACAAAAATTAAACTACTAGCTTCTCAATAACAAATATAAAAATGATCTAGGAAACATACATCGTTTTTATCTTTTAAAAACTACAGGAAAGCTGGGTGCCAGTGACTCACACCTGTAATCCTAGCTACTCAGGAGGCTGAGATCTGAGGATCACAGTTCAAAGCCAGCCCAAGCAGCAAAGTTCATGAGATCTTATCTCCATTAAACAGCAGAAAACCAGAAGTGGTGCTGGAGTTCAAGTGGTAGAGTACTGGCCTTGAGCTGAAGAGCTCAGGGACAGCGCCCAGGCCCAGAGTTCAAGGCCCACGACCGACCAAAAAAATAAAAGAGACCGAGGGGGGGGGGGGGGGCGTCAGGGAAGAATAAAGATAACTAGTGTATAACCCAGTTGCCAAATACATGGAGAAATTATACTGAATTTAATAAACCTCCCAATTGACAACTACAACACTATAATAATTTACAAAGAGCTTAGAACACAAAACAGAGTTGAACATTCATATATCTAATTGGCTACAGAACATTTCTCTCTCAACATCCACAATGTCAAAATCCATCTTTCATTCCAAAAAATGGTTCTTTCTGATTCTAGCCTTTGGAGTTCTATAGTTTTGTTTTTTAGTTTGTTTTTTCTTTTTGTTATTTTTGGTTTTGGTTTTGGTTTCACAGTATTCGAGATTGAACTCAAGACAGCGTGCTTTCTAGGCATGTATTCTACCATTTGAACCATATTCCTCCCAATGTTTTTTTTTTTTGAGAGGGTGCTGGTACCAGGGCTTGAACTCAGGGTCCTTCATTATTGCTTGACTTTCTTCTCACAGCTGATGCTCTACCACCTGAACCATACCACTAATCTGGCATTTTTCTGGTCAAGATGAAATAGAACCTTTTCCAGGGTTAACTTTAAACCATGATTTTTCAGATTTAAGCACCTGAGAAGCTAGGATTATAGGCAGATGCCACCAGTACTTACCTTGACTCTATCTTTCTTAATAGATATCAATATGCACCAAGTAATTAAAAGACCAGAATTTGGTAAAGTACTGAAATTCTAATTCTGAATAAAGTATTGGAAGTTTTTGAGCATCTTATGCAATACAGTTTCGATTATTGACAGAAAAGTGGAAGCAAGAAAGCTACTAAAATCTAGAGTTTATGGTATATTGCATGGGGATTAACAGTCAAGCTAATGAGAACAGGATTGTTTGAAATAGTTTTCTTTTTCAAAAAATGTTATTGTAAAGGTGATATACAGAGGGGTTATAGTTACATAAGTCAGGTAATGAGCACATTTCTTTTGAACAGTGGTACCCCCTCCCAGTTTTTGTCCCCTGACCCCCCAAGTTGTATAGTTCATTTCCAACACAGTGCCTAAGTATCACTGCTAAATTGGTTTGGCTTTTATCCCACCATTTCTGTGCATTCCTTTCCCTTCCCCAGGTAAGATAAACTTAAATACAAGACAGAGTAGAGAAATCAAAAACAGCGACAAAAGGGAATACACCAAAGACAAAAAGAAAAAAAAAAAGAACCACAAGCAATACAATAAAAAAAAAAAACCTCGTCTTTCCATTTCTTGAAGTTTATTTCAATAAGCATCATTTTATATGATCATTTGCACAGTAGTTATTGAGCCCTTGTGATCCTCTCCTTCTCACTTTGTGAATGTCTACAATACTGTTTAATTAATCACACCCAGTGTAACTATTTGTCTCTTACTATCCATTGGTACTATCCACTTGTAGACTTAAAGGCACATTCTAATTATTACAAATGAGGTAAAGCATATGTTTCTTTGGGTGTGGCTTACTTTGCTTAATACAAGTTTTTCCAAGTCTTTCCATTTCCTTATGAATGGGGCAATGTCAGCCTTTCTGAATAAAGCATAGAATTTCATTGAGTACATACTTTTGAAAACAAAATTTGATAAAATATAATAATGTATGAATCCTAGGAACAGAATAGATAGTAAACATGGAGATAATAATTCTGAACCTAGTAAGTTCTTAGATATCTGTGACAAACCAATGTAAATATGTCAAGTACACATTACATATTTAATCCTGAGCCTCTAAAGAGTCTAAAGTAGAAATACAAATACAGGATTCAAAAACACATGAAGGCACAAGGCACTTAAATCCATGAAGAAAACGTCATGTTGAATTTAGTAGTTTGTACAACTACTTAGAGATAATTCTTAGCCAGTAATTCTAGATACTCTGGAGGCTGAGATCTGAGGATCACAGTTCAAAGCCAGCCCAAGCAGAAAAGTAAATGAGACTGTTTATCTCCAATAAGCTACTGAGAAAAAGCCAGAATTAGAGCTGTGGCTCAAGTGGTAAAGCACTAGCCTTTAGCACAAAAGAGGCTCAAGGACAGTATCCAGGCCCTGAGTTCAAGCCCCATGATGGACCAAAAAATAAAAAAGGTAATTTTTAAAAATTTAATTAGAGCTTAAAAATAAATAAATCCAAGGAAATGAATGAGATCACATTGAAGGTGGCTCAGTGATAGAGTGCTTGCCTCACATGCATGAAGCCCCAGGTTCGATTCAACCACACCACATACACAGAAAAGGCCGAAGTGGCACTGTGGCTCAAGTGGTAGAGCACTAGCCTTGAGCTGAAGAGCTGATGGACAGTGCGCAGGCCCGGAATTCAAACCCTACGACTGACCAAAAAAAAAAAAAAAAATGAGCTAACCATAAAAGAGAAAAGGGAAAGAGATGAATCTTACTGTCCAATGAAACCAAATACCAAAGGGAAAATACCAAAGGGAAAAGCAGAAAAGTAGTGCTCTTTTCTCCTCTCTGCCTTAAAAATCAAAAACAAAACAAAACAATCTTTCAAGATAATCCTCTGTGAAATATTTGGCACTTCAAATAAAAGCTATATTTCTTAACTGGATCTTTCCTACTCCCTATTTATACTACTATTCTTAATATGCAGACATGTTTACATCCCTCGTTTAGCACTATCTGTTGGCTTCTTGAGAAACATACTGTTCTTTTTTGCATTCATATCACCAAGCATATCAATTACCACAACTCACTGGGTCTTAGTGGTAATTACCTGTCACAAAGAATTGTGTATATGTGTGTATTGTTGTGTGTGTGTGTGTGTGTGTGTGTGTGTGTGTGCGTGTGTGTGTGTGTGTGTGTGTGTGTGTGTGTGTGTGTGTTACTGAGAATAGAACCCAAGGCCTTGCATATTCTAAGGAAGTACTCGATCAGTGAGCTATATCTCTGGTCCGTGATTCTTTTGGGAAACAGCATCTCACTAGCCTAGCCTAATTTCAAATTTGAAATCCTCTTGCCTCCAAATTCCATATGCTGGGATTTCAGGTATATACAATCATGCCAACCAGAAATCTTTAGTTTAAATATGAAAAATAACAAAAAACATAACTTATCATTTTCAATATAAAAAAGATTGAAATAATTTCACCATATCTGAATGTATACATTAAATATTAATAAAAATTTTAAAAACAGTATTTGCTTCCTAACAAAATAAATTTTATGAACTGACATGTTGAAATAAAACTCCTTTAAACAACTACGTATCATTTTTTTAAAAAAAGAAATAAAATCTATAATCTCTGAAATTTAGTCCTATTTTTCTGATTGAAACAAGAAACTCTCTCTTAATAGGACTATGTAGGCTTCAAAATGCTGGAAGTGGCACTGTGCATCAAAGTGGTAGAGTACTATCCTTAAGCAAAAGAGGTCAGGGACAATGCCTAGGCCCTGAGTTCAAGCCCCACAACCAACCAAAAAATATACATAAGTATACTTAATGCAGAAAAGAAAATGTGTCTTTTTAACAATGCAAAATAAAAACTGACCTAAAAAAATGTTAATGCTAAATACATATGAATATTAATTCACAAACCTATTTTCAGTCAACTATAAAAGGAAAGGATTTAAAATGCTAAAAAAGCCAGGAAAATTCTAATACAACATTAAAATTAAACCATTCCAAAAGTACAAAGGTGAATCTAACAGAGTACAAACCATTCAGGAGCCAACTGACTCTAAGGAGTTACGGTTTTTCAAGGAAAGACAAACATAAGCCAAAAAGAAACTAATACCTTTGACACTAGTGTTTTCCATTGTATAGAGGTAATCCATATAAAAAGCTCCAAATCTTTGCATTCCAGCAATCTCAGTGTAAGTCTCCTGCCAACAAAGCAATGCAAGCACAATGTTTTATATAAGAAACTGTTAAAACCTGTCAGGGCAGACACATATCCTTTTATACATTGTATCAACTCAAAACAATGGCCAAAACAAAACTAGATACAGGTTATCCTATATTCTTTCTCAAGAAAGGTAATGGTATTTCTACCATTGTATGGAGCATACAAAAGACACCCATAATTTTACAACATTTTGACTACTTTATCAATGTCTAGTTAATGATTATCTTTAGTAAGAGTAGATAATACACTCTTGACCTTTAACATCACCACAAAATACCTAATAATGTATACTTTGAATAGTGTTAGTTCTTAAAACTAGATCTTTAACACACTTATTTATATGAAACAGTCCAAACACTGAACATTCACTAGTCTCAATGTTTGTTACTTAACAGTAATACTGAATTGTTTACTTTGAACTATGAACTGATTTGGGGGGGAGGGTAGAAGGGGGACAGTCCTGGGGCTTGAACTCAGGACCTGGGCACAGTGCCTGAGCTTCTTTTACTCAAGGCTAGCACTATATCACTAGAGCCACAACACCACTTCTGGCTTTTCTGTGTATGTGGTATTGAGGAATCAAACCCAGGACTTCATGCCTCGTAGGCAAAGCACTCTACCACTGAGCCACCTTCCCAGCACATATGAACTATGCAAGTAAATCTCAATGAAAAGGTTAACATGTAAAATATACATTCTATTAAATCTTCAAGTAACATTTTCATTTTTTATTTATTCTATAAATTTATTAAAATTCCATAAATAGTATAATCTGAAGTAAAATTTTCAGACTATGCTAAAAGGCATACATGGTATCAAGTCAAATTCTTTCCTTCTCATCAATCCCACACTCTGGGGTTTACATTAACTAATAAAGATAACTCTACATGTTCCTTTCTTGACTATTTGAACAGTAGAACATGAGTAAACAAACTATGTTTATATAAGACATACAACTAAACATTTTCTATGCATTTCTTAATCATTTCTATATGTAGATGAAAGTCAAAAAATTTCAATAAGCAATTAGCTTTTTTCTTTTTTTTTTGTTGGTCGTGGGACTTGAACTCTGGGCTTAAATGCTGTCCCTACACACTTCAGCTCAAGGTGAGCACTCTACCACTTGAGCCACGGGGCCACTTCCAGTTTTCTAGTGGTTTATTGGAGATAAGAGTCTCACGAACTTTTCTGCCCAGGCTGGCTTTGAACCGCAATCCTAAGATCTCAGTCTCCTGAGTAGCTAGGATTACAGGCGTGAGCCATGGGTGCCCAGCTGCAATTAGCATTTCTGAAGACACTATTCCAGGACAAAGAAGGCAAAGACAAGTATTTCCACAATATGTCAACTCAATTGCTGCCTAGAATATGGCTCAAGTATATATCATCTGACCTTATGATGAGTTGCATCCAAGATAAATTCTGCACGGGTACCATTATTTTCTGGGCTTCGATAATCAAATAATGAATTTGTAAGGTATGTCAAACCTTTTGTACTCAGATTTTCACCACAAATGAAGAAACATGCTTCCTGAAAACCAATATAAAATTTTGAACAGGAGTAAAATTCATTATTCTGCTTTAGAAAATAAAACCTTGGTTTTGTTAACACCCATTCACCCAACACACATTATTATAACTTGAGATCTTATCAACAGACAAGGAATGCTGTCTCCATTTCAAGTGTATATTTCATTTCACCAAACCAAAAATAAACTCCTAGTAGTTGCCATAAACAAAAAAAAAAATTATGAACTAGAAAGTATTTGGAACTACTGTATAGGTACTAATTGCTGAGTTCTAGTTTCTTATAGAAAAAATAGACACACACAAAAAAAACCTCCTATCTCAAGACAAAGACAGGAAGTCTTTTTTATATGGTTGAGAAAATTCATTATTTCTGCATTCTAGTCAAAAAAAGAAGAAAGGAAAGGGTTCTTTAAATTATCTTTAAATAGTTGTACAAAGAAGCTCCCATTCAACAGGAAAGAAAAGTTTCTGACTTACAGTTTCACTTCTGTTCATATTTTCTTCAAAATCTTTAACCCCCATAATTCCTTTCAGACACATGGCTCTGCAACCTACAAACCCAATCTGGCAGTCAAAGAAAGGCTCTCCCATCATAAGAGCCTATAAGAAGAAGAAGAAGGTTAGAACTAGAATATGAATTTAACAAAAATGTTACAGGCTTTCCTTGAAGAATTTATAAATTAGTCAAACATCTTTAGGGCTATGGCCTTTCCAAACATACTGTCCTTTGATCATAAACTCTATTAAAGAAACTGTTCCTGCCTGTGGATCTTCAGCCTTTGTATCTGTAATTATTGGCACTTCACGATTATAAATACACACCTAGTATTCACACACATACAAGTTAAATGAAATCAATTCTTGTTATATATTACAATAAAGTATTTGTTAAAGGAATATTTATCTTAACCAATAGTAGTTACTAAATTAGAAACATGAAACTATAAGAATATTTTAAATAAACTACTATGACAGAATGCATATTAACTTTAAGAACATTCAAAACATTAAGATGTTGAAAGCTTACCTCAATTGTAGTTCCTTCTTGTTCCCAACACAATACTTCTTTAGATTTTACTTTTTGGGGACTGTAATAGCTACTTTCAGCTTGCATTTCAGTGAGCTAAGAAATATAGGAATATAAAGTAAATCAACACTACTCTTAAATGGCAATAAACTATCATTTTATGATGACTTGATGAAAACAGCCAATTTTAAGATTCAGGAAATTTCATTATTAAGCAGGAAAACAGGTGCAACAAAACAGGTGTAACAGATTTTTCATGGAACAGAAGTTGAATATGCTGGCCTAACTTATTTAAACCCCATTTAAGTCAGTACTGCTTTAAAAAGTGAAAGCTATATGCAGTAAGAGTGCCAATCATTAAATAAGTCAAAAATTTACATATCTTATAACCCTAATTTCACTTTCATAATATACTCAATATGTCTAAATTCAATCATTTCCAAGAATAATTTTTTAAAAGAAAGCTTTGAATAAATTCAATCAAACTTTCTAGGTTCCTCGAAGGGATGTAGGACCCATAGATGTTCACTGTCAAAAGAGATCTCATCCTATATCTTATTCAGTCATTAAGTACTTACTGAGTTCAGGCTATATAGGAAATACCTACTCAGATGGTCATAAAAGAAAATAAATTACTTTTGCTACCAGGAATTTTATAACATATATTTAGAAGTATCAAACTTCAGATAATTTGAATTACTTTAAATGTGCTTCTCCAAATGCATTATGGCATCCCACTTTAGTATTAAAAAAAAAAATTATGGGGCTGGGAAGGTGGTTCAGTGGTAGAGTGCTTGCCTTGCATGCATGAGGCCCTGGGTTCAATTCCTCAGCACCACATAAGCAAAAAGAAAAAAGCCGGAAGTGACGCTGTGGCTCAAGTGGTAGAGCACTAGCCTTGAGCTGAAAGCTGAGGGACAGCGCCCAGGCCCAGAGTTCAGGTTCCACAACTGGACCCAAAAAAAAAAAAAAAATTATGAAAATCAGTCAAGTATTTAACAATAATGCACCAGTCTTGACTTGTAGTGTGGCAAATGCATGAGTAGTGTAATGTAGCATAACAACAGGAGAAATTGAGTAAGTTGTCCAAAGTCAGTCTGGACAGAAAAGTCCATGTCCAATTAACCAGCAAAATGTCAGACTAGATATGTGGTTCAAGTAGTAAACAGCCAGCTATGAGCAAGAAAGTTGAGCAACAGGTTAGCTTCTAAATAATTCACATAGATCAGAGATTTCCTACACTGGTCTAGTTTTCCAACATATAATAGAATTACTGACTTCCAAATATATATATAGACAATTTTTAACTGGTGATGATGATCATTTTACTAAATAACTAACAGCTCTACTCTTTGAACTGTGGCTCTCAGGTTTACGATTTAAAGGAATCTTAAGTAATTTTATGAATTAAGTAATCTAGTGACACATGAAAAAAAGAGCTAAAAGGCTGACAAGAAATGTACTCAATACTTATGTAACTGAAACCTCTGTACATCACCTTGACAATAAGAGCTAAGCAAGAGGGCTGGAAAGGCGGCTCAGTGGTAGAGCGCTTGCCTTGCATGCCTGAGGCCTTGGGTTCGATTCCTCGGCACCATATAAGCAAAAAGAAAAAAGCCGGAGATGGCGCTGTGGCTCAAGTGGTAGAGCGCTAGCCTTGAGCTGAAGAGCTGAGGGACAGCACCCAGGCCCAGAGTTCAGGCCCTACAACCAGACGCACCCCCTCCCCAAAAAAAAGAGCTAAGCAAGAGCTGAGGCCCTGAGTGTGTGTTTACACACACACACACACACACACACACATATACACTCCCTCTCTCTCTCTCAAAGATTCACTTTAGCTAAGTAAAAGTTGCTAAACCAAAATTAAAATTTTAAATGTTTTATATTTACATTGAGAACCAACTAATCATTCTCATTTTCTATATGTTATACTTCTCATATAATATAATCCCTTATTTCTTGGAGGTTTCTAGCACTGGAATAGTCAAAGTTGGTATTTTAAAGTGAAATTCTTAAAGATAAAACATTGAAATAAGGTTCATTTTTTTTAAACTCAGCTGCCTACAATTACTGCAGAAAAAAAGCAATTAATTGATTAAAAGGACTGAAAGTTACAGGAACAATTTTAAACATTATTGGAAAAATGTTACATTTAATTTGGCATGATTCTTGTTGGACTGATATCAACTCTTCAAAATGCTAATGTAGAAACATGACCTTATTTTCTAACCAAAATATGAACCACAAATTAATTCCATACATTCTTCAAATCCAAGCCAAACAATGAATTCTAATGTTTTCCTCCTAAACATCAACATATTTCCCTTAGACAAATCTTTGAAAAACATAAATGCTTTAAAACTTTAAAAAGATATACTGAACAATAACAAATAGTACCCAAAACTCTATAAATGTTTTATATATATATACTTATCTTAGGATACTCAGATTAATACAATTCTTTCCATCAAAAGATTAGTAGAAATGTACTTGAATAATTTCAAATTTAAAGTCAGCTGGTAAAATTCATCAGAAAAGATAGAACCTAATTAGCAATCATTGACTTTAATCAAAAACTTATGTTTGAAAAATCACAGCCTAGACTACTGAGACCAAAAGGTCTATGGGTAGCATTAAAGCTCATAAGAAGTGACTTAACAGGTCAGCTGGCAGAATGCCAGAATGGATATGGTGAGAAAAAGATAAAAGTAATGTCAAAGTCTCAGTAATTAAGTGGATAATGTTGCAAAATTGAATAAATTGTAGAAACTTAAGGGGAAAGGAAGACTGCAGAGAAAAATCCAGCATTTGTTTTATGTATGTTGTTCAATATTAGTTATGCAAATAATGGCACAAAACAGGCAGTTGAATTCTAAAGCTTATGGTAAAGAATGGAAACACACATTTGATATTCCATGAGCATATTTATAGGATGATCAGATTACATCTATTTCAGGACAAGCAGATAAGATGATAGGAACAAAAACCAAACCTCAAATGCCAGCATTTAAAGGTCAAGCAGACTAAGAGCAAGAGCGAATGATATGAAAAATCACTTACTAAGTAAAAATCCTAACAAAATTTTTTAAGAAAGTGTTCATTTAGTCTTTATCTGATTAATATTATGTAGTAGAAAATAGTATTCAATTGTTTATAGGAGCATTTTTCAAAACTTTCCACACTGAAAAATATGGGATAAGACCCACCAATCCTTCCTTGATGCAGTTATAATCAATCCCTAAGCCACTCTATTCATTCTATAAGTATTTTAGTCCTAGACTCTCTCCAACATTACCACTGACATAATTCTTGATGGTTTCAATATCCACAGAAATTGTCACTCCTAAAGTTTGGTCACTGTTTATTCACCCCCTCTCCTCCAATGATCAAATCCACTTACTTCTTTTCATTGTTCATCTTTATTCAAGTGGTAGAATGAATAAATGACCAGAAAAAAAAACAAAACTCCAGTGACTGGCATGTCTTATAAGCTCAGGATCACTTTTATCTACTAGACCATAGTATTCCTAATAAACATTATTACTACAGTCAAAAATCATGTACTTCGCATTTTCCCTAAGATAACTATATTCCTTTTCTTTCCTCAAGCCTTTATCTTTCTCTCCCAACTTTATCCTGAGTTAAGAAAACTCATCAAAGATGAAAACAATTAAAAGATAATTTCTAAAAGCCTCTCTACCATCCCATCTACCTAATCACTTATATTCATGAATAACCATGGTTCCCGTTTCTATAACTCTTTTTATGATAAAAAATTATTAAAAGAATCTTTTCTGTTAACTCCTATAGCGTCATTTGCATTTTATAAGTGCCTTATTTTGCATGGAAAAATATATAAAATTTGATAGTTTAATTATGTATCAGTGTACAATTCATAGGCATTATATACACTATGTTGTATAACACTTTACATTGTATAACTTTTACATTGTCTCACCAGTTAGGCACTGACTCCCCACTCCCAATTCTCTTAATTTTGGATCTCTATTCTACATTCTGCCACTGTGAATTTTTCTTTTTTTTTTTTTTTTTTTTGGGTCCGGTCGTGGGCCTGAACTCTGGGCCTGGGCACTGTCCCTCAGCTCTTCAGCTCAAGGCTAGTGCTCTACCACTTGAGCCACAGTGCTACTTCCGGCTTTTTTTTCTGCTTATGTGGTGCTGAGGAATCGAACCCAGGGCCTCATGCATGCAAGGCAAGCGCTCTACTACTGAGCCACCTTCCCAGCCCCTGAATTTTTTTCTTCTACATACTTTATAGAAGTATAATTATACAATACTAGTCCTTTCGTGTCAGGCTCATTTCACTTAACAAAATATTCAAGCATTTATCAGAACTTCCTTTATGGCTCAATAATATTCTACCATATGTATAGCATTTAAATTGTTTATACTTTTGGCCATTTCAATTTGTGCTATTATGAAAATGAGTGCACATCGTCTGTATCCCTTTTCCATTTCCTACATATTCACAAGACATCCTCCTTAACAAGCCATTTCTTAAAGATTTCCTTCCCTATAAGGCCTTTCCTGACCATCCAATTTTAAATTGCATAATCTTCCTGTTACTGATACACTCACTATTCCTCCCTCCATTTTTATTTTTATATTTTACTGTAAAAGTATGTACAGAGGAGTTACAGTTACATGAGTAAGGTCATCAGTACATTTCCTATGGGGCATTGCTACCTCTTCCTTTGTATTTCCCCTACCATCCCTTCCCAATCCACCTCCCCAACTCCTCCCCCTCACCAAGTTGTAAAGTTTGTTTTCAACATAATGTCTTGTGCATCTCATTGTTATAATGGGTCAACCTGTATCCTCATTTCAGCATTTTGTTATTTCCCTTCCCCTCCCAAATTTGAAATACACACACACACACACACACACACACACAAGATGCAGGGCACTGACATCAAATACAGTGAAAACGGGGGCTAAGCCGGGCGCTGGTGGCTCACGCCTGTAATCCTAGCTACTCAGGAGGCTGAGATCTGAGGATCACGGTTCAAAGCCAGCCCGGGCAGGAGAGACCGTGAGACTCCTATCTCCAATAAACCACCAGAAAACCGGAAGTGGCGCTGTAGCTCAAGTGGTAGAGCGCTCGCCTTGAGCTGAAGAGCTGAGGGACAGCGCCCAGGCCCACAGTTCAAGCCCCACGACCGACCAAAAAAAAAAAAAAAAAAAAAAAAACGGGGGCTATTCTGTGGAGGAAGAACATCCAAGAGAAAAAAAAATATATCACATAGTACATTTTAAATATGTTAAAAACAATAGCAAGAAAAAAAAACCACTTGTGTCCCTATCTTGGGGTTCATTTCACTTAACATCATCTTATATGGTCATATGTACATAGTTTTTTTTTCTTCAAATTTTTATTGTGATTAAGTGATTATATATTTTCCCAAATTTCACAGTATTGTGGGATAGGGATGCTTAAAGTCACAAACACATTCTAAGTTTCATGGGGCAAATTGTCTATCGTGGTCTATAACATTTATGAGTTCTGTGAGCTTTGACAATACAGTTATTTCTTCCACATTGGGTGTGTGTACATTTCTTTTGCTTTGCATAGCATCAGCTGTTCCCTCTTCCCCACTCGTTCTCTCCCTCCCATCACTGCCATTGAGTTGCTTAGTTTATTTTGATCAATGTCCAGTGCAGCTGATGGGCTCCACTGTTTAATGTTTTTCCCTAATTCCCTCTAGTTCTGTGTCCTCCTCCTGGTTTCTCTCCGGTGTGCTCATATATACCATACATGTGATCAGCAGCGTGGGGTTATTTAGTAGTGATTCGACCAGATGAGTGGAAGTCCTTTGTTTCTTAAGTCTTGTTAATTTTGTCATATCACCTTACTTTTTGGGTTTAACATCCACTTATCAGGGAGACCATGTGCTGTTTGTCTCTTTGCTTTTGGCTTACCTCGCTCAACATGATTTCCCTGCAAATGCCATTATTTTGTCCTTTCTAATGGCTGCTTAATATTCCATTGTGTATAGATACCACAATTTTTGAATTCATTCATCTGTGGTGGGACATCTGGGTTGTTTCCATATCCTGGCTATTCTGAACAGTGCTGCAATAAACATGGAGGTGCATGTGTCCTTGTATCCTGGTTCCTGTTGTTCAGGATAGATGCCTAGAAGTGGTATGACTGGGTCATAAGGGAGGTCAATATTTAGCTTTCTAAGAACCCTCCAGACTGCTTTCCAAAGTGGTTGTATTACTGTACATTCCCACCAGCAGTGTAATGGGGTTCCACTTTCTCCGCATCCCCTCCAGCATTTGTTGTTGGCTGACTTTAGAATGTGTGCCATTCTGACTGGTTAAGGTAGTATCTCAGGATTGTCTTTATTTGCATTTCCTTTACAACCAGGGATGGTAAACATTTCCTCATGTGTTTCTTTGTCATTGTTATCTCTTCTTCTAAGAAGTCTCTCTTTAGGTCCTTTGCCCATTTAGTAATTGGTTTGTTAGATTTGGGGGGATTAGTTTCTTGAGTTCCCTGTATATACTGGATATTAACTCCTTGTCTGATATATTGCTGGTAAATACTTTTTCCGAGTTAGTTGGTTGTCTTTCTAGCTTGGTTGCTATAACTTTAGCTGTGCAGAAACTTTTTATCTTAAGGTAGTCCCATTTTTTTAGTCTCTCTCCAATTTGTTGTGACCCTGGAACTCTGTTCAGGAAGCTCCTGCCTGTGCCTATAAGTTCAAGTGTTTCTCCTACTCTATCCTGCAGTAGTTTCAGAGATTCAGGTTTGATGTAAGGTCTTTAATCCATTTTGAGTTGATGGTGCATGGTGTCAGGCTGGGGTCCACTTTTAGTTTTCTGCATTTGGCCTCCCAGTTTTCCCAGCACCAGTAGTTGAAGAGGCTGTGTTTTTTCCACTGTATATCTTTGGTTCCTTTGTCAAATATCAGCTGACTGTAGGTGTGTGGTTTTATTTTGTATATAGCTTTTGACCTTTTCTGCTTGTCCTAGTCTTACACTAGTAATTGCAAATAAGGGAAACCATGGGACCTATGTTTCTTTGGGCCTGGCTTATTTCACTTAATATTTTTTTCCAAGTCTTTCCATTTCCTAACAAATGGGGCAATGTCATTCTTTCTGATGGAAGCTTAGACTTCCATTGTATAAATATACCATGCATTCTTGATCCATTCATCTACTGAGGGGCACCTGGGTTGGTAAATAATGCTGCAATAAACATAGGTGTGCTGGTAGCTTTAGTATAACCTTGTTTGTGATCTTTGGGGTAAATGCAGCTCTATGTGGAGTCTTTTGAGGAACCTCCATACTGCTTTCCAAAGTGGCTGAACAAGTTTACACTCCCACCAACAATGCATCTGTTGTTATTAGATTTTTTTTAATTTATTTTTTATTGTGAAAATACTGTACAGAGGGGTTAGATTTCTTGATTACAGCCATTCTAACTGGGGTGAGGTGGAATCTCAATGTTGTTTTGATTTTTATTCTTTTATGGCTAGAGAAGTTGAGCATTTCTTCATGTGACTACTGGCCATTCTTATTTCCTCTTCAGAGAAGTTTCTCTTTAAGTCTTTAGCCCACTTATTTATCGGGCAGTTGTTTCTTTGAGAATTTGTTGTTGGGGGATTTTGTTTTTTGAGTTCTAAGTATATTTTAGATATAAGACCTTTGTCCACTATATGGCTAGTGAAGATCTTCTCCCAATCCGTAGGCTTTCTATTGATCTTGCTAGCTATGTCCTTTGCCATGCAGAAACTCTGCAGTTTCATGCAATCCCATTTGTCCAAACATTTTTTTGATTTGTTGCGTTTCTGGGTCTTTATCAAGAAAATTTCAGTCTGTGCCAAGATGCAGAGCTGGTTCAATATACGCAAATCAATTAATATAATTCACCACATCAACAAGAGCAAAGATAAGAACCACATGATTATCTCAATTGATGCAGAAAAAGCATTTGACAAGATCCAACGCCCCTTTATGATGAAGGCATTGGAAAAACTAGAAATCCATGGAACATTCCTCAATATAATAAAGGCTGTATATGACAAACCTACAGCCAGCATTATACTTAATGGTGATAAACTAAAGTCATTTCCTCTGAACTTAGGAATGAGACAAGGATGTCCGCTCTCTCCACTTCTCTTCTATTTAGTATTAGAATGCCTAGCTACAGCAATAAGATGCAAACATAAAAGGGATCCAAATAGGGAAAGATGAGTAAAACTCTCCCTCTTTGCAGATGACATGATCTTGTATTTAAAGAATCCCATGAACTCCACTCCCAAATTACTCAAGCTGATTTGAAATTTAGGCAAAGTAGCAGGGTATAAAATTAACCCTCAAATATCAGTGGCTTTTCTGTATGCCAATAATGAAAACAGAGCAGCTGAAATCAGAAAAACAACTGCTTTTGTAATAGCTCCAAAAAAAATAACAAAAACTTAGGACAAAGAATAAACACAAACATCTCTATGGCTTTACCCAGCTTGTAGCAGTTACAAGACATTCAGAGACATCACAGAGACATTCACTACAGTAAAACCAGGATTGGTTTGTTGTTCTGTCAGAAGAGAATATGGAGAGAAAAGTCTCCTTCATTTAGGAAGGCACAACAGACAGCAAACTATCCAGGGCTACACAGAATGTGAAAACCAACCAAGCATGTAAAATGGGCCAAATAAAATACAGAAGTAAAAGCCAAGATGGTGAGATGTTCTCACATGCACCTATTTTAAATCATGTTCCCAAAAAAATAAATAACCATTCCGTAGGGCTACAAAAAATAAATAATAATTTGTGAAATCTCCACAAAAGCCTTCCCCCAACTCTATACTGATCCAGCAAAATCAACAGAAACATTATGCCCCTATGCTTAGCTGCTCACCATTTTTCTTTCATAATGTCCTAATAAATGGAAAGGAAGGGAAAGATAGTGGAGGAAAAGGAAAGCTAATTAAGTGGACTGTCTTAAGAGAGTACAACAGTGTTAAGAGGGGAAAAAAAGTAACTGAATATAAATGACCTTTTAAATAAATTTTGTAAAAAATGCTAGTGAGCTGTGAAAGAAAAGGCTGGGCACTGTTGGCTCACACCTATAATTCTAGCTACTCAGAAGGCTGAAATCTGGGAATCACTATTCAAAGCCAGCATAGGCAGGAAAAGCTGTAAGACTATCTACAATTAAGCAACAAAAAAAGCTAGTAGAGTGCTAACTTTAAGCAAAAAAGCTCAGGGACAGTGGCTAGGCCCTGAGTTACAGCTAAGGACTGGCACAAAAAAAAAAAAAAACAGGAAAAAGGAAAAAGAAGGGAAGACAAAAGAAGAAAAGATGAGAAAACAAGACAAGAAAAAAGAAAAGTGGAAATGCTCTAAAGATAGTAAGAAATCAAACTTCAAATAATCTATCTGTGAGAGATCATACAATTTCATGAAAAAATTTTAAATTGTATGTTACATTCAATGAGTTAAGCTAGAATCTAATTAGAAATCAAAATGAAATGTTAACAAATATTTTAATAGTAAAAGAAAAACCTACTTTGAAAGTCACAGTTGCCTTCGTACAGTAAAATCCTACAGAAACAATGGGATCCTTCAGAGTTTGTACTTTCTGTTGATGCATGGTTGGTGTAGAATCGTGCCCCAGGTAGTCTTCCTCGCCATCATCATAACTCACAATTGCAGGAACAAATGACCAAGCCCACGATACCCATCCCTGTGGCTGCTCATCATCTAGTTGTGAATACAACTCTTGGCCTTTGTACTGAGCAGGATACTGCATATCTATTCTTGTTTCATCTTCAGCACCTATCAATCACATTAAAGAATTTTAAATCAAGAATAACTAAGAACATAAAATTCTTTAAAATGTTTTTTCTACATCATACTTTCTAATAATAATATTAATAAATCATACATCAATTTGTTGAAATTGGTGGAAATAGTTTAGAATTATCATTCTCCAGCTCTATATATTATACGCTCTCAATTTGTTCCTGTGGGTTAGAGTTAATATTATGCGGTACATAACTTTAAATGTTTAATAAGTACAAAGAATAAGCTATTTCTTTAACATTTCATTATTTTTTAACCTAAAAAAAATCCTGCCTCACAAAAATAAAGCTAATATTTTGAAAGAGTAATTTTGCTCTTGTCTAACTCATTAAAATAGAAGGTTGCCAGGAATAGTGACTCATGCTCATAATCCTAGCTACTCAGAAAACAGATATGAAGGATTGAAGCTGGATGCCAGTCCAAACAGAAATATCTGAAAGACTCCATGTCCAGTTAATTAGCAAAAAGTCAGGCTAGAGGCATGGCTCAAATGATAGAGTGCCAGCCTACAGCAAGTACTAGTACTGACCAAAAAAAAAAAAAAAAAGAAGAAGAAGAAGTGGGGAGAGTGAGGGGACTAGGGGAACAACTACTTCTTTGAAGAAATAAGAGCCACAAACGTCTGTTTTTTCAGATATTTAAAAAATATAAATATGCCAGTTAAGCAGATACCAGACACCAGAGCTGGGTGCCAGTGGATAACACCTGTAAATCTATCTACTTAGGAGGCTGAGATCTGATGATCATGGTTCAAAGTTAGCCCAAGCAGGAAAGTCTTATCTCCAGTTAATCAGTAAAAAGCTCTGTGGTTCAAGTGGTAGATCCTTAGTCTTGAGCACAAAAGCTCAGGAACAGAATTCAACCCACACCCACCCCCCAACACACATACAAAGACACCACAATACATTCATCAGAATGCAGGAAAAAAAAAACCATCGGGACAGTACTGCTTTTATAAAGATACAGAGCAACTGGAGCAATCATTCCTTGATGGGAATGTAAACAAGTAGAGCTATTTGGGGGGGGGGGGGGGGGGGGGAGAGCCGAAAAGGGTCAAATGATGCTACTGAAGTAAGACAGGTAGATGAGGAGACAAAGAAATTAACAATATTTTTAACCAATAGCAAAAGGAGTAGACTTGGAAGCTGAAACAAGGAAGTAAACTGAAAAAACAAGCTCCCCTCCTACCATACCTCTTTTTAGATGCCAATTTACATAACCAGGGAGACTAAAGAGGGGACCTAATTCTGCCTTCTCCTTTGAAATGGTAAAAACCACAAAATTCTTCATAAAAGAGTAGAGACAGAAAGATAAAAGGCCTGGCAAAAAGGAAGCTCTAAAACTCACTCATTTTCCCTATCAGCCACCCCCAAACAATGCTTGGGGATTGCTAGAAGACTTAGACCAGTGTACTGCCAGTACACAAAGTATAAAAGCTACAGGCAAGAAGAGCTACCATTTTGAGTCCTTAACATTCTTTACTTGCATGGGAAATAGGAAATGCTTCTCTCTCCTCCATTTTTCCTTACTTTAACCTGTTACACTGAACTAGTAGCAAACAACAAAATAAAGCATATAATTCAGTCTACTGTATTTGTAAGAACTTTGTACGAGCAACAGTTCTAAATTAAGTTTTTGTTATACTTACCTGTAATGTTTCCTAACATGTCTTTACTGTGACAGGTAGGGTCCTCTGTTTCACAATCTCTAAAATTGCCTATTTCTCCATAGTAAAGAGCAATCCCAAGCTGCATTATACGGATAAACATAGGCAGCTGTTGATCTGTGATAGAAAGTTTTAAACTCTCTACTAAAGTATGAATCTGTATATTGGAGAAACAAAAACACCAACAAAAAACATCTTATAGGAATCTTTTTAGATAAGTACATAAATTTTAAAAGTCTTAATATAAAGTATCAGAAAGCACTGACGCCCCAAACATTTGTCATAATTAAGTCAAAATAATATCTATGCTATAATCTTACAAATTGAGTAAATTTTACTGTATCAATAAACATTAGATAAAAATTAGAAAAAGTCAAATTACAGACACAAATAGAATACTTAGAAGATATATTCATATTAGATTCCCCAGATAATTATTCTACAAAAATATATAACCAATTACTAAAGAATACAATAGCATTTCTACCTCACAATATAAATACACATGATATATCAAATCTAGTAATAAAGTTTAATGATGTCATGTTAGTAAAAGTTTGATCATTCTTACCAATTTTGTTAACTTAAAACAATATAATGCATCCTAAAATTATAAAAGGCTATAACTTATGAGCACAGAAATAATAAAAGTGTTGTTTTCAAAAATATAAAATCACGATGCTGGTGCTCTGCACCTTGTATATGTATTTTTGTAATTTGGGAAAGGGAAGGGATATTGCAGAATGCTTAAATGGGGATTCAGGCTGACCCATTGTGACAACATGTACAGGACACTATACTGAAAATGAACTTTACAATGTCCAGGTAGGGGGTAGGGAGACTGGAAGGCAGGAAGAGTAGGGGATGTACGGAGGGAAGTAATGGTAGGGGGAAAATAAAGGAGGAGGTAACAATGCTTACTATGAAATGTACTCATTACCCTACTCATGTAACTGTAACCCCTCTGTACATTTTTACAATAAAAAAGAATAAAAAATCAAATAAAATGTATTTTCAACAATTCTTCAGACAAATTTTAAATATATTTAAATGTAACAAAATTAACACTAAGAATCAGTGTTTTAAAAATAAGATTTAATTACTACCAAATAGAATATACTGCATCCAAAGTTCTCGTTAAGCAAGAGACATCATGGAGTATAAACACAGCTTCAATGTAATGGCTTCCTGCTGTTATATAAACATGGAATAAAACCAATTAAGCCATAAAGTCAACTTTCTTGAAGGTTTATTTAACTAACTGGTATTTGAGTTTCTATGAAACATGAAAAAGAAATAATGGTAATCATATTTTTAGGGCTTAAGGCAAAAAAAAATTTATATTATCAAGGGAAGAAAGATGTATATGTGAGAGGAAAATAAAACAACCACAAGTTTCATTAACTGACTTAAAAGTCATACTCTGAATAAACTATGTAGAGGTAAGAAAATGTGAGTAAAAGGAGTATGTAGTAGTAGCTAAGCTTTGGGACTTTGTCTTTTCTGAGACAGGGTCTTTGAAAGTAGCCTGAGCTGGCCTAATACTCATAATTATCCTGCTTGAGACTCCTCAATGCTAGAATTACAGATAGATGCCACCACAGGTAGTTTAAGCTCTGTTACATCTTTTTAAATACTTTATTCCACCAACAGCATCTGTGATAAGCAGTTCTGAACAAAACCAGTGATACGAACCTATCCTTAACATGCTCATTAAAAGGGTTTTTCAAGACAATTAAAAAAGGTTAAGCCTCAGCAGACAAATGGAAAAAAAGCCAGAATGGACATTTCAATAATCAAATGGCAAGTGAACAATGTATTTTTAAAAGTCTAACTAATAAATATTAGTTATTTCTTTTGATCAAAAGGCTGGCAATTTTAAAATATCATATTTAAAGCTAGTCAGTGTATAAGCAGCCCCATTACTATTCATGGGTGCATATTATAGCTAAAATCTTTCTTGGAACCATTTTGAAATAGGCAGTACTGGAGTTTAAACTGCTTAATAAGAAATTTACAAGAGGAAAACACTTCCTAAGTAATTCATGTGAGATGTGGCCAAAGTTTTAAGTGCATATTTTCATTTCCTGGGAAAAAAAAAAAACATGCCAAGGATATTTTAAATATCAGGAAAATGTTATGTACCCATATGATCTGCATCTCATAAATGTCATTAAATTCAAAAAACACTTAAACATATGTGAAAAGTTTAAGAAATAATAAAGTATTTAGAGCATTTTGAGAAAGCTTATGTAAGGTTATCAAGGAGATTAACCACATTTAACACATATTTTCTAGAACTAGGATTAGAGCAATGATAAGCCTAACTTAAAAGGACAAATCTTGTATTACAGTATATTTCAAAAAATTTAAAAATAGATATTGGTTGAGCAAAACACAATGCATCTTATATGTAATAATTACAAGAGCCAAAAACCATAGAACAACCACCTTCTTTATGTTGACATTTTTCACAATGAAATATCATGGCTGATCAATTTTGAGAATACAGAGTTATTTATATGTTTGTGCCAACAGCAATTTTTTTCAAGTTCATTTATTTTTAGACTAACTTCTAATTTAGTCAAATCCTAAAATAGATCATTGAATTGGCACTATATATTTTTCCATGCTGAAATAGATTGCATCACTTGTTCAAGGCCAGTCTGAGCAACAGAGTATCCATGTCTCGATACACCAACACACAAACAAAATAAAACATGCTTTTATAATGTAAAACATGCCTATAATGGAGAGGTTGAGAGTGATCATAAACCAAGACCAACCTTGGTCAATCAGCAAGACTCTGCCTCATTCATGTATACATTTATGTATGTAAGTATAACCACACATATAATAATGATATATATATGTTTATATTTGCATGTGCATATTAAATCTGTATGTTTACATATACATACATGTACATAAATATACAAATTTATATTCACAATGCCCAACCTTATAGCAGAGCCAAGCCTAAGAAAATAAGCTCATTTTCCTAAAACAGTATACTATTACATGTCAATACTCTTCCAGGCTTTGCCAAAGAAATCCACTCAAAAGTAAAGGGAAAAAACAATAGATTTAAACAAACAAGTATGCATTATATATCAGTAGCAGGTAAAAGTAAAATACAGAAAACTGAGTACTATCAAGAACAAAACAAGTGGACTTTACATACAAATATAAAGTATAACAAGGCACCATAAAGTATTTTAATAAAATATAATATGAAAATAACTGATTTTGGGGCTGGGAAGGTGGCTCAGTGGTAGAGTGCTTGCCTTGCATGCTCTGGGTTCAATTCCTCAGCACCACATAAGCAGAAAAAGAAGCCAGAGGTGGTACTGTTGCTCAAGTGGTAGAGCACTAGCCTTGAGCTGAAGAGCTGAGGGAACAGAGCCCAGGCCCAGAGTTCAGGCCCCACGACCGGACCCCCCCCAAAAAAAAACTGATTTTAATATTTTAATATTAAACTAACTTAATATACTCACAAAATACCACTGCCAGATATGAAGCAGCCCTTCTATAAGAGAATTTCGTAGTCAGAAGCAAATAATTCAATAACAAAAATGTATTCCACATGAAAACTCACTACAACAGTTCATTCAAGAAGATAACACTATGAAAACTGTTAAAAAACAAAAGATGATATTATTTATGCTTCCATAAAATTATACTTACTAAGCCGGGTGCCAGTGGCTCATGCCTATAATCCTAGCTATTCAGGAGGCTGAGATCTGAGGATCACGGTTCAAAGCCACCCCGGGCAGGAAAGTCCCTGAGACTCTTATCTCCAATAAACCACTTGAAAACCAGAAGTGGTGCTGTGACTTAAGTGGTGGAGCGCTCACCTTGAGCTGAAGAGAAGCAGGGACAGCGCCCAAGCCAAGTTCAAGCCCCACGACCAATCAAAAAAAAAAAAACTATACTTATTAAGAAATATAAACCACTAACTTAGAAAACAGTAAATTTTCACATCCATCAAAAGACATATCCTAGAAAACTCTCAAATACTATAAAAGTTTATTATATTTTGAGACAATCAAGAACTAAAAGTGTGTGTATGAGTGTGTTTCACAACTGACCTTCATTGTATAAACCAGGCTGGCCTAAAAACTCACAAGCTTCATGTGTCAGCCTTTCTATCAGATAAGTTACAGACATAAGCAATTCTGTCAGATTTCCAAAGCTAATACTTCTGAAACTAATAAGCTAACATATTAGAAAGCACACCAAAGTGATAGTTATCTAAGAAAAATAACCAGTTATCATGCTGAACAATTTATAAGGATTCAAACACAAATTACTGATACTCAGTTCACCGAGCATATAGAAATATTTTATAAGGGTATAGGAGACTGATCCAGGGCATTACGCTACTGTTTAATAACTCTACATGAAAAGAGAAACACCATTATTAAACATCTACACAAAATATCTATACTGGACCACATTATATACGCAGTCTAAAATATAAATACCTTAAAACTTTTATAAAAATAAATAACATATATTCATGAGGTTAATTTCTTCTTTGATTTTTTTTATTAGTAGTATACACAGAGCCAATAAACAAAACAAAGACATGCAACTTAACTGCTAGAAATATGAACACTTACTTTAATAATAGATGGCATCTTGGAATTTAGGTTATCATATGTGAAATGCAGGCGAGTTCTGAAGGAACATTTATATAATAAAGGATCCTGGTAAAATTCTATTTTACCACTGGCATTTCGTTTATCAAGACAAACTGTACAATCAGAAAAATTGATAACCTTTCTCAGCACCAGATCAGTTGCTAAAAAGAAAAGAAAAACATTTTAAGGAAAATCAGAAAAAATAATAAACTAATATTTATTGCTATAAGTAGTAACAAAAATGTTGTAAAAAAATTTACTACTATAAGTACTAAAAATAGTAACTTAGGTAGTAACAAAAAATCATAGCAGAAAGTAAGATTCATAGAGCAGTTAATAAATGTCAGACTGTATGCAAAGAACTTATGTTTTACTTCCCTTAAACCTTATTCTTAAACCTATAATCTTATTAAACATTCACAATTGTCCTCATTTTTATATATGGTGAATCAAAGAGGCCTCCAATTTGCAAGTCAACTATAAGGCAAAATGTATTAAAAAATGTACTAGTGATTTCCTTCAAGAAGATGATAAAATAATGAAGAGTTCACATTAAAAATAACTTAAAGCTGGTTGCCAGTGGCTCACACCTATAAGCCTAACTATTCAGAAGGCTGAAATCAATGAATCATGGTTCAAAGTAAGACTTGAGCAGGTTAAGTCCATGAAATTGTAATCTCCAATTAAACACCAAAAAACTGGAAATGGAGCTGTGGAGCATTAGCCATGAACAAAAACAGCTCAGATACAGTGCCTAGTCCCTAAGTTGAAGCCTCAGGACCAATACCAAAAAAAAATAAATAACTTTATATAACACATAATAAATAAAAGTTTATATAATAAATAATGTCACTATACTAAAAATTTTACATTACTCTAAATTTGATCTGTCCAATACAGTGGCAATAGTCATTCAGTGCTATTTAAAGTGATATATACACAAAAATTCAGGTACTTGGTTGCATTAGCCACATTTTGAGTGCTTAGTCTCCATATGTACCTAATGCTACAAATTAGCCAGTGAAAATATAAAACCTTCCCAATATCGCAGGAAGTTCTAGGGGACAACACTACTATGAAAATAATGAAGAAATTACCAATAACAGGAACAAAAATAAGGTAATTGGTGGTAAGAAAACAAACTATAAAAGAAAATCTTAAGTATGTAAGTAATTCTTCCTAACAATTCCTAGGTAAATATCAGATCAAAATCTATTTGGCCGGCGTGTGCACGCGTGTGTGTGTGTGTGTGTGTGTGTGTGTGTGTGTGTGTGTGTGTCTGTGTCTGTGTCTGTGTCTGTGTGTCTGTGTGTGTCTGTGTGTCTGTCTGTGTCTGTGTGTGTGTGTGTGTGTGTGTGTGTGTGTGTGTGTGTGTGTGTGTGTGTGTGTGTGTGTGTGTGTGTATGCCTTTAAGATAAGGTCTCACTGTTTAGCTCAAGCTGGCAGTCAACTTGTCATTTTTCTGCCTCTGCTTCCCAAGTGCTGGAACTACAAGCATCTACCAACAGGCTGAGTGGTATCCAATTTTTTTTTTACAAGTTTTTTATTGTGAAAATACTGTACATAGGAGTTACAGTTACATGAGCAAGGTAATGAGTACATTTCTTATCAAGCATTGTTGCCTCCTCCACTGTTTTTCCCCTACCATTCCTTCCCTCCCACCTGTACTTCACCGCCCCACACACACCCATCCCCCACACCTTGCCAAAATTGTAATGTTCGTTTTTCAACATAGTGTTTTATACATCTCATTGTTACAATGGGTCAACCTGTATCCCTATTTAAACATTTTGTTTTTTCCCTTCCCCTCCCCAAATTATACGGACATCAAATACAGTGAAAATGGGGCTATACCATGGAGGAGGAACATACAAAGCAACAAAAAAATCACATGGTACCTTATAAATACGTTAGAAACAATAGCAAGAAAGAAAAAAACCACTTGTGTCCCTATCTTTTGTTTTCACTTTGGTTTGGTTTGGTTTAGTTTAGTTTGGTTTTTGGTTTTAAAGGAGTGTGGAGTGAGGGGGTTGCTATAATGAGGCAGGTACTATTACAGCTTGAGCATGCCTCCAGACAATTGGTACTCATTATTTTTGAGATAGGGTTTCACTTGAGCCCAGGACAAGCCTGTGCCCCATATAACTACCTTAGATTTCTTGGTAGCTATGAGAACAAGTATATCTAGCTCTTCATTGAGACCAAATGGTTCCTGCTGAGGCTGGCTTCAAACCACAACTTCAACCATCTCAAACTACCAAGAAGCAAGGATTATAGTTGTGACCCACTGACACTTGCCTTTCTGGCCAGTGTTTTTGAAGTTACAAATTATGTATATGCTATGGCCAAGAACTCTGTAAACCAGTAAAACATGTTTTAATCCATTCTATGCTATTTCTAAGTATACCCTGTCATCTTTAATAAATTCAATCTTTTAATTTTCTTTCATTTATATTTTTAAGAAGAAAAAACATCAAGAACATGCATATGTTGAAATAATTATTTTATTAGCAGATAAATCCCTAATGTTTATTGATTTAAAAAACAATATTTGTGACATATGCACATGTAAACAAATTTAAGAAATTACAGGAAGTAATTTCTTCTAGATGTTTTCTTCCCAATCTTAATTAATATTGTTGTTTCCTCTTACATGCTAACTCTTATCCCTCATCTGTGACCCTGTTTTTCTTTTTAAAAAAAAGATATAAAAACAGCCAGGCGCAGGTGGCTCGCACGGATATTCCTATCTACTCAGGAGGCTGAATCTGAGAATTGTAGTTTGAAGCCAGCTCAGGAAGGAAAGTCCATGAGACTCTTATTTTCAATAAACTGGTGATGTGACTCAAATGGTAGAGCAAAAGAAGTTAAGGGACAGCACCCAGGCCCACAGTTCAAGCACCAGTTGCCAAAAACAAAATAGCCTTTTTTATTCTTAATAAGTATTTCTAATATTTTTTAATGTGAAATCTAAAACAAAGTGAAGGTAAAGGTAAGCAGTTGGTCAAATGTTACACCGTTTTTAAAGAGCAGAGGTATAATTTAAACTCTGGTCACCTTACTGAAGAGAGTATGTTCTTACCCACTATGTTAAAGGAATGTGATCATATTTCAAGAATATTCTAAATAATTATTCTTTCAAGGCACAATCTAGTTACACAATACATATCTGATTACAAATCAGAACTTTTTTTTACAATGTTTTCTTTTTTTGTGTGTGAAAATACTGTACAGAGGGGTTACAATTACATGGGCAAGATAATGAGTACATTTCTTATCAAGCATTGTAGCCTCCTCCTGTGTTTCCCCTTCCCATCCCACATCCTCCCCCGGCCCAGAAAATCCTTTCAGTGGGACAAAATTATTAAGCTTTAAAAGTATTTTCCTTAAATATTAAAAGAAAGAGCAACTATCTTTTTAAAATTTAGTTAATTATCTACCTTTTACTATGTAGCAGTACTTTATTCTTTTTTTACAGAACTTTTTTAAGCATGAGTAATTAGATCTAATCCAATGTTTAAATCAAGAAGGAGGCAAGAAAATAGATTAGAGAAATCACATGGGTTGGTATTAGTTGTTAACACTGCAGTTATTCAGACAAGAGGTACTCAACTATTTTGTAACAAGTATGTTACATTCCTTTGTAAATATAAAATGTTGCATTAAAAACAAATGAGAAAGCTGGGCCCAGGTGGGTCATGCCTGTAATCCTAGCTACTCTGGAGGCAAAAAAAAAAAAAAAAAAAGGATTCATTGTTTGGGCTGGGAAGGTGGCTCAGTGGTAGAGTGCTTGCCTTGTATGTATGAGGCCCTGGGTTCAACTCCTCAGCAACACATTAGCAGAAAAAGCCATAAGTAGTACTGTGGTTCAAGTGGTAGAGCACTAGCCTTGAGCTGAAGAGCTGAGGGACAATACCCAGGCCAAAAGTTCAGGCTCCACAACTGACAAAAAAAAAAAAAAGGGCTGGGAAAGTGGCTCAGTCATACAGTGCTTGCCTTGCATGCATGAGGCCCTGGGTTCAATTCCTCAGCACCACATAAGCAGAAAAAGCTGGCGCTGTGGCCCAAAGTGGTAGAGCATTAGCCTTGAGCTAAAGAGCTGAGGGACAGCGCTCAGGCCAGAGTTCAGGCCCCATGACTGGCAAAAAAAAAAAAAAAATTCATTGCATATACTACAAACTAAGAAAAGTTAGGAAAGGGGTGAATAGGAGGGCAGGGGAGATACTGAAATGGGTGACACTGATCAAGATGCATTGTATTCATAAACTGCTTTGTTAAATGGTATCTATTTTGTACAACTATTTTAAGATAATTTTTAAAAATTAATTTTTTAAGTCTGTGGTTACTTAACCTAGGGTTCTATTAACCTTCAGTAAGTATATGCTAAATTTTGTATATATACATGTTTCTCATGCAGAAGACTTACAGCTATTAGATTTACCAAAAGGCCAAAGGCCTCTCCCACCAAAAAAAAAAAAAATTAAGAAATCAAAGGAATCATTTTATTTATGGAAAAATATATACTATTTTCTTGATATTTACTTACCAGAAATATCCATGAAAGCACGATCCCATAATTCACCCACTGTATAACATTCTGCAGAAGTAATGTTGACTGAAAGAACAATATCATCTTCAACATACTTTAGTATGAGATTATTTATAACAATGTTTACATTATTTACAACTCGTCTAATCAGACTCTGTACATACCCTATAAAACAGGAAAAAAAAGACTTCAATTAGCCACAAGTTTACCAATAATTATTTTTAAAAACACTATTGAACTTAGTATATGTGAAAGGTGGGCATTATTTAGTAGACTTTACAGAAGAAACCAAAGTTCAGATCATTTTTTGTTACTTGTCAAAGTAACACAATAAATAAGTAGCCAAACAAATCCTTTACCAGGAAGCTCTGTAATTATCTACTAAAAGAAACCATAAATACCATAGTTATTTAATACCATTATACTACACAAGGTTCATGCTTTCAATCCTTACTACTCAGAAGACTGGAAAATCACAGTTTAAGGGCAGCCCAGACAGAAAAGTCGGTATGACCCCATCTGCAATTAAGCAGAAAAATGCTGATCTGGAGGGAAGGCTCAAGTGACAGAGTACCAGACATGAGTAAGAAAGTGAGAGCTGCCTTTGGCCATGCACTTCTCCACCAGGAACACAGTTTAGTAAATAAACTTCTTTTCCTGTCTGAATATTGTGTGGTGCTCTCTCCATTGGCTATGTAATTAAACCTACCTATTTAATTTACCTTACATATGTTACCATGACCTGGAGGGGTTTTTGCGTCAGGAATGGCACAATTCCACTTTTTTCCATTCCTGACAACCCCCATTTCCAAAAACCGAACTGCCATAAGATGCCATGTAAGACTTTTCACCAATATTATTGGTGGCCTTCACATACACATCCACACCACTTCTCTCTCTACTCTGACCCTGGAAACTGAGGCCGAATCATCTAATGTGCTTTGTTACCAAAGGTGTCTAAACATATTGTTGTCAAAAACTTTGGGTTTTGAGTTTTGCCTTTTTTGTTTGCTGTTGCCTGTTCTGACCATGTGGTTCTAAAATACTGGGTAAAATAACATCATCTTTCTGCTGGAATTCCAAGAGCCTACAGCCATTATTCATTTTTTCATGCTGTAAAACTTAATGTGCACAGTATGCATATGTGTGCACACTTATGTGTGTATGTCTTTGTCTGTGTAAACTTGTTATCTGGCATTGTAATCGTTATTTGGCTTAAATGGTCTGAGATACCTGAAGTTTGTTCAGTTTGGATTTGTAGTTCAGTGCCAGCCAGTCTACATGAAGCCTAGATGGAGTCTGTCTCTTCCAACCTGAAAGATGGCCTCACTCCTGCCTAGACTATCCTGACTACTTCCACCATGGTAAAAGTAGACTGGACTACTGCTTGACTCCATCACATGCAGCTGATAGCTGGTGAAAGATTGATTTGGATTCACAAAGACTAAGACTCTTGTGTGGCATTCTTTCTGTAATATTAGATTTGTAAACCTTACCCAGCCTGACCTGGAAAAGGCCGGCTATGCTGTCCTTCTTATGCTAGTGAAACAGGAAAAGCCTCTTGTGAACTTTGGTTAATTTAGGCATCATTAGGGTCACCAGAAGTCAATACTATATGTACTAAAAGTCTCATCACAAAAAAAAAGAAGAAGAAGGAGGAGGAGGAAGAGGAGGAAGAGGAGGAGGAGGAGGAAGAAGAGGAGGAGGAGGAGGAAGAAGAGGAGGAGGAGGAGGAAGCTGAGAGAATGAAAGACTCTAAGTCCTGGAATAAGTGCAAAAAAAAAAATTAAAAGCCAGGAATGGTGGCTTTTTCAGATTACGCCTGTAATCTGGGCAGGAAAGTCTGTGAGACTCTTATCTCCAATAAAACCACTAGAAAACCGGAAGTGGCACTGTGGCTCAAGCGGTACAGCGTTCACCTTGAGCTGAAGAGCAGAGGGACAGCACCCAAGCCCAGAGTTCAAGCCCCATGACCGACAAAAAAACAAAAAAATTAAAAACCTAATACTAGATCCATATAATAATTATCCTAATCAAATACATTTTAGAAACATTTTTTTTCTTTTTGGGGATGGTACTGGAGATTAAACTCAACGTCTGAAGCTTCCAAGCAGGTGCTCTATCACTTGAGCTATTCCTCTCACCCAGTTTTTGTCTTGGTTTCTGACCAAGACAGCCTAACCTATAATCCACTTTCCTGTGCATCATTTGAAGTTGACAGATGTACCAACACATGCAGCCTTTGTGCTTCTCTAGTTAGCTGGATACTAGTACACACATGGCACCAAGCCATTGGTTGAGGTAGTCTCATTAAATTTTTTGGCTGGGGTAGACTGGAACTGGGCTGGCCAGAAATCTTCCAATCTCTGCTTCCTAAGTAGGACACACTATGCCTGAACTCAAGCTTTTTTTTTTTTTAATAAATAAGCACAGTGCTCCACACCTATAATCCCAGCTACTTGAAAGGATAGGAAGGAAGAATTGTGAGCTTGAAGCCAGCTTGGACTACACAGTGAGAACATGGCTCAAAAACTTAATTAATTAATTAAAAGGCTTAAATGAAGCAATGTTAGTATATGCTGATTACATCATTTATCAGAATATTTAAAAGAAAAATAAATAACAGCAGACACTGGTAGCTCATTCCTATAATCCTAGCTACTCAGTAGGCTAAGATCTGTGAATCAAGGTCTGAAGCCAGCCTAGGCAAACAAATTGAGATACACACTACCAATTAATCAGCAAAAAGCTTAAGTGGAGATGTGGCTAAAGTTGTAAGGCTCAATGTTCAAGTTCCAGTACTGGCACAAATATGTATATATGTATTTAGTTATATTTATATTTAATTATATATATGTACATGTATGTGCATACGTCAGAAAAAAGTACAGAATGAAAGATTCGATGAAAAAAATCAAACCAGGGAGGAGGAGGATTGGGGGGCGGGGGGGAATGGGAAGGGATGGGAAGGGGAAACAAAGGAGGAGGCTACAATGCTTGATAAGAAATGTACTCATTATCTTGCCCATGTTATTGTAATCCCTCTGTACAGTATTTTCACAATAAAAAAAAATAAAAATTTAAACAAGGGAAATATAAAGCAAACTAAAAACAATGGCTTTTAAAATCCTGAAACAACAAAAGTAATAGATGAACATTCTTTATCTCCATGGCTTGCTTAGAATCACCCAAATTTGTCTTTTGATATCATACAGAATACTTTATAACCTCTCAAGTTTCTTACATAAAGGAGATATGTATATCTGACTGAGAAACAACAGAAAATATAAATGAAAATAATTAAATGTAAACAATATTTTAAAAGACAACAAACATAGCTACTAAGAGGCCAAGATTTGAAGATTGCCATTCAAAGGCAGAAAAGTCTCTGTTACTCTAATATACAGTTAACCAGCAAATAGCTGTAGAATTGTGGCTCAAGTGATAGAGTCATGAACAAAAATGCTAAGAAACAATACCCAGGCCCTGATTTCAAGCCCTTGTACCAGCATACATATATTAATTTAAATAAAAGAAAAAAAGATAAAACTTTTCACTTTACTCAAAAGCATTTTCCACTATAAAAGCTAATTAAAAGGCAACTAAAACTTTAGCTACTTCAAGAAATAATCACAGATATGTATTCTTTGAATCAGAACTTTCACTGGACAAAAATCAAAAACAACTTTTGTTGTTTTGTACTAAAGGTTTGCTACCGTAACATGTTTGAAAAATCATCTCCTCTGAATTGAAGATGTAGCTAAGTGATTGCTTAACATGTACCAAGACCCAGGACTGAATCCTACCACCACACACAGACACATGCACACATACACACAAACACACACACACACACACACAAAGACACAAACTTCACTCATTCTCAATAGATGCAAATAAAGGGAAAATATTAGCAGCTTTTAGAGTGCCAATTCTCATATACTATGAATTAATATATAAGCAATAATTAAGTTTAAATAAACTTTTATAAGTAAATGTTGAAAAACACTCTTAATGATTTCCAAAAGAAATTTTAAAAATAAAGTTTCTAGCCCAATAAAACATATTACTCCATGTTTTTAACCTGGATGTAAAAAACAAAAAGATTCTAAAAAGTCAGTAAACATGAATATTTGTTTTCTCATTATTGAAAAACCTGAATCATTAGAGAACTTGTAAAAAGTTAAGAGGTCTTAAGAGTTCATGAATCTCATCTTTCAAGCAAAGTGAAGGATAAGTCTGAAAATATATAATGCAAAGTAACAAACATAATAACCATTGACACTATGTGTGGATTTTTCATCAATTTTTAAGATTTGCTCCTCAGTTTCATTATAAAACTGACCTATAAATTGGGATGTACAAATCAATTTGTCAAAATTTTAAAAAGCATCCGAAAAAGAACTAGTTCTGTAGACTATGGATGTTTCCTTATTAAAGTGCAAAGCCAAACTATGTTATAGGGACTATCAATGGAATAAATTATATACTACCTCTACAATCCCTCATAATAACTTGTTTCTAAGCTAGCTACAAGAACTTATCAAACAGCTCTAAGAGCACTGACCAATTCTTAGATACTCCCTGAGTTTATGATTAGTAATGTAATAATCTAGATCTACTCCACAAGTATCTGAAAATGGACTGCTAATGTAATAATGTCTTCTTTTATATACCAAAATATCTGACTTTCCTTTTTTTTCATTCACAAAAGTGGGCTGGATTATTTTTATGAGCTAGCTGGAATCTATGAATGGGCTTCAGCAGGTATATGAATACCTTACAATTTTATGACAATTTTAATGTCAATCTATACCTTTTCTCACTGATTTTCAAGAATGCATGACATACATAAAAAGACTGATTTCTCTAAGGAGGAGGCTACAATGCTTGATAAGAAATGTACTCATTAGCTTGCCCATGTAATTGTAACCCCTCTGTACAGTATTTTCACAATAAAAAAAAAGAGAAAAAAAAAGACTGATTTCTAAACCAGAAAATCTGAGATAACTTTTTATTCCAAATTTTAGTGAGTCTATGAATTTGATTAACCAAGTTAAGAAAGTACTATGTAGTTTTACAGTCCAGGAAACAGGTAAATGCCTATTGTGAATCAGACATTGTACTGCACCAGGAGCCAGCAACAAAACCTATTCCATCTAGTTTTGTAGATAAAGTTTTGTTAGCATATGGCCACATTCATTATTTTATTAATCATCAAAGGCTACTTCCACAGTATATCAGAAAAGTGGAATAGCTGTAACAGAAAACACATGGCTTACATAATCTAAAATATGTACTAACTGGCTCTTTACAAATGTAGTACCTATGCTAGATGAGGAAAATCAAACATGACTAAGTTACAACTTCTAGCTAAAAAGGGCACAGTTTAACTATATCCGAAATATTTCTATTAAGTGAACACAAGCGCGCACACACAGACATAGACAGATAGATAGACACACACACACACACACATACACAGGAGTAAAAGGGTATGGAGAAAAAAAAACTAATTATATAACAAAATCTAGAAAGAGGAAGTTATGCAGTAGAACAAATATTTATCTCTGAACTTCCCAAATGACAAAAGTGAGAAATTTTCAAGAATATTAGGAATTTTAAAAACTTAGCATTTAACTGAGAGATCCTGAAAAAATTAAAGGATAGCCACACACCAGTGATTCACACCTTGCAATCCTAGCTACTCAGGAGGCTGAGATCTGAGGATCACAGTTCAAAGCCAGCCAGGCAGGAAAGTCCATGAGACTCTTATCTCCAATAAAACCACTAGAAAACCAGAAGTGGCGCTGTGGCTCAAGTGGTAGAGCATTCACCTTGAGCTGAAGAGCGCAGGGACAGCATCCAAGCCCAGAGTTCAAGCTCCATGACCAACAAAACAAAAAGACAAAAAGTAAAGCTGTGGCTCAGAGTAGAGCACTAGCCTTGAGTGAAATAGCTCTGGGATAGTACCAAGGCCTAGAGTTCAAGCTCCAGGATTGGCACAAATAGAAAGAAAAGAAAAGAAAAGAAAAGAGGAGAGGAGAGAGAGGGGAGGGGAGGGGAGGGGAGGAGAAGAGAGGGGAGGGGAGGGGAGAGGAGGGGAGGGGAGGGGAGGAAAAGGAAAAGGAAGAAAAGAAAAGACCAGAGGGGAGCAGAGGAGAGGGGCAGGGCGGCGAGGCGGGGAGGGGTGGTGAGGAGGCGAGGCGAGGAGGAGGAGAGGAGGGGAGAGGAGGAGGAGGAGAGGAGAAGAGAGGAGAGGCGAGGTGGAGGAGAGGAGGGGAGGCGAGGAGAGGAGGAGGAGAGGAAGAGGAGAGGAGAAGAGAGGAGAGGCGAAGAAAGGAGAGGAGAGGCGAGGAAAAGAGAGGAGAGGAGGAGAGGAGGGGAGAGAAGGAGGAGAGGAGAGGAGGAAGAGAGGAGGAGGAGAGGAGGAACATTGCCTTTCAGATCCATTTCACAGAAAATATATAAGCAACCTAAAAATTACTGCCTCTTGTAATGTCCTTCAATAAATGTGAAATTTGGAAAACAGAGAACTGAAGTGAAACATGCTATCACTTTATACTGGCAGATAAAGTGCAGAGGATACAGATTAGTAGAATAGTTTAGTGGTAGAACACTTGCCTAGTAAATGTGAAGCCATGAGTTTGATTTCCAGCAAAGGAAAAAAAAAGCAGGAAATATAGAGGAAAACATGAATGAATAAATAAGACAGCAAACTTTCTATGTAGAAACATAAATAATCTTATGGAAAATGCTAACCTAATTACTAGAAGTAACTGAAGATCTTGGACTATAAATCATGAACTTAAAATGTGATTTTATATATAACACAATGAAACTCACTAGACACTTTAAAAGGAGAGGAGAACGTAGAGGAAAGAAAGTAATGCAGGTAGGGTGCATTTGACCAAACTACTGTACATTATATATCTATATGTAAACAATCTCAATGAAACTTTCTACAATTCATCCTAACAAAATTTTTACACCAAAGCTTTTCATATCAAGAATAAAATATAAGGGCTGGGAAGGTGGCTCATGCATGAGGCCCTGGGTTCGATTCCTCAGCACCACATAAGCAGAAAATGCCGGAAGTGGCTCTATGGCTGAAGTAGTAGAGCGCTCGCCTTGAGCTGAAGAGCTGAGGGACAGCACCTAGTCCCAGAGTTCAGGGCCCACAACCAGCAAAAAAAAAAAAAAGAATAAAATATAAATGCTTCTAGTCAAATTCAAATTTTTGATATCCCCAGTAAGAAATATTACATCAAATTTCTGCAAAAATTTCTTGAAATATCTTTTACTATATGTCATTCTGCTATAGAGGTTTTTTTACTCTATACCATATATTGCTTAAATGCTTAGTATGACTCACTAATTTGTTTTAGAAATGCAGCAACTGATCAAGATCCATAGCCTGAAAAAGGCTGTTCTAGATACCAAGAGTACAAAGAGGATGTTAGATATTAATTTGCATCCTCTTCTTGTTAGAAAGAAAGTTATCCATCAAATGAATAAAACAAATGCCTATTTACTGACAACACCAAAATTTTTCTCAAAAATTTTCTGGCTCTATATAAATGTGTAAACATTAACTTCAAATTTGCAACCACATATCTTGGAAGAAAAAACCTTGCCCTAGAAAATTTTGAAAATGAGAATTTATTTCTATCATGAAAGAACTTTAATATGATTCACAGGCAGAATAAGGTTGCCAAAAATAAGTCCTCTAATAGCTATATTGGTTACCCTTTAAATAAAATGATTTACCATTTATCCAAATGGATTCTCAAATTATCCCTCTTTTTCCTTTAGCAAAATTAAGCTTTAGCTGCTCTAATTCCCAGTATTTGGTCAATCCCCTAACTATGATTTATGTCTACAAAAAAAGGCTATAAGTCTTCCTGTTAGGTAAAGTAGAAAAGCACATGCTAATCCAAAAGCTATCTAAGTAGCTCAATTAGAGCACAATTATGTTTTATGCCACTAAAAATAGGACAATTGTCATAATTCTATCAGTCTAAATACTAACATGGCTCTTAACTGTCATTAGAAGTATAGAATCTGTATTCAATACTGCAAATTAGATTATAGGAGGTTTCTAACAATGAAATCAGTTAGTGACAACAGCTTTAAATTTTTATTAAGCAATATTTCTCAGGAAAAACAAAATATGGAACAGGAATCAACAATTAAACCCACAATTGACAAAAGGGAAGAGGAGTATGAGAAAATAAAAAAAGAAGAAAGAGAGAGAATAAGCAAGAAAATCAGCAATGTCTCTTGACATGATCTAGTATATTTTGAGGAGATTTGTGATTAAATTTGGAGAAATGAAGTTATTGCAAATTTAATAATTAACAATAAGCTACCACTTTAACTTATATTTTAATTTCCCACGAATTTTCCCCAAGGACTTGTTTGAAAAAAAAAAAAAGAAAACAAAACAGTGGAAATTTTTCTGGAACCACCAAACCAAGCAAAATTGAAAACAGTTTTTAAGAGAAGAACACCTTCTCCTACTTATAGAATTGATCTACCAAATTTTGTTAGGTACAATTAGAAAAAACACAAATCAGCACTAACATCACTAAAGCACAACTGAAAATGTTCACTTGAAAAGTAATAGTAACTTAGAATCCATATTTTAATGGAGGCAAGGTCTAACTTTAGTCTCTGACAATAGATCAATAGATGATGCCTGAAGACTGTCAAAACATAACCAGCAGATAGCTTCAACCCTTGGGGGGAAGGAAGGAGTGGGCCCAGTGGTGAAGATATACCAATCTTGAACAAACCTCACAAAAAAAGGCATAATTTACTAAAACAAATCTAAAAGCAGTGACTGATAATTCTTCTAACTGTAAAAAGGCAATGATGAAATTTGTTGACTGAGCTAACATGTAATGTTTTGCATTCACTAAATACTTGCCAAGGGACTAATTTTGGCAAGCTATTATTGTCACTGCTAAACAAAAACATCTGAAAGCCAGGTGCTATTGGCTCACACCTGTAAGACCTCAGGAGGCTGAGCTCTAAGGACTGCAGTTTGAAGCCAGCCCATGCAGCAAAGTCAATGAAACTCTTAACTCCAATTAATTACCAGAGAAATGGAAGTGGAGTTGTGTGGCTCAAAGTGGTAGAGCTCAAGGACATTGCCCAGGCCCTAAGTTCAAGCCTCAGAACCCACAAAAATAAATAAAATAAATAAAAGAGATATTATATAAGGTCTCTTTTAGTTATAAAATGTTATAATTCATAGTGAATTTCAGACTTTCCAAAATTTTAGAATAACCCCATGTCTTTTCTCTATAATCAAATAAGAAAGGGAACATAGAGACTATAGTTGCTACCAAGAGAAAGGCTATTAGAAAGAAACTCAGAGACTAACTTTACTACCAAAAAAGATCAAAATCTACTGAAAGGTATTTTGAGGGATCTAAACCTAACATGTTCTAAAATCAAATGGTAAATGCACATGTATATATAACCTACAAGTTTTACAACAGTAAAAACTAAAAAGGTACATTCTACTAGACTAAAACTATGATCAGTAATAACTGAAATTCTAGCTTTTCAAATTCATTACAAGTTACCTGGTGGCAAATCAGGATCTGTCGGAGCAGACTGTTGAACTTTTCGAGGTTTTATTGATGATTTTGTGTTCTCTGAAGTACTACGGTTAGTAGAATTAGAACCACAGCTTTCATGGTCATCCTATTTTTATTTTAAAGAAAGAAAAACAAATCAATGACATTCAAGACCCAGAAAAATTTTATTTAATATGTGAAGTTTATGGATTACTATGGAAGATAATTAGGTAGATTTCTAACTTTATTTTTTAGTGCTAAAAACATACATTAGTTCAATATTTGCAGTCTCAAAAAACAGTATTGCATTTAAAAACCAGTAGTACTTAGGGGAGGAGTCCAAAGGTGTAACGCGCCTGAACAACTAATGTACTGTTTAACAAAATGAATACCAGGATACTGAAACAGGTTTTGGGGGAGAGAACAAAAGAGGGGACATGAATGGAGGAAGAGTGAACAAATGCAGTCATTATATTCAATGTACATTATGTAAAAAATAAACTATGTAACTTGAGAGTAGGGATATAGGATGGGGTAAGTGGGGGAAAATAATGAAGGAGTGATATTGATCAAGAAGCATTTGTACTCACAACCTGATTTAGGGAATTGTAACCTCTTTCTACAACTACTAATCAAGAAAAATACCTTTTAAAAAAATAAAAGAGCCGGACACCGGTGGCTCAAGCCTGTAATCCTAGCTACTGAGGAGGCTGAGATCTGAGGATCACGATTCAAAGCCAGCCCAGGCAGAAAAGTCCGTGAGACTCTTATCTCCAATTAACCACCAGAAAACTGGAAGTGGCACTGTGGCTCAAGCAGTAGAGCGCTCGCCTTGAGCTGAAGAGCGCAGGGACAGCATCCAAGCCCAGAGTTCAAGCCACATGACCGACAAATAAATAAATAAAATTAATTTAAACTAGATCTTCATCTAGTAGCTGGTATCAAAACAAACTCCTTGACAATATCCAATGAATTCTTATTTATGGCTTTAGCAAACAATATTAATACATATTAATTTAAAAATATATATGCTACTTTTAAACAACTATCTTGCCAGGAACTGGTGACTCACATATACAATCCTAGCTACTCAGGAGTCTGAGATCTGAGGATCATAGTTTGAAGCCAGCCCAGGAGACTCTTATCTCCAATTAATCACCAAAAGTAGAACTGTGTGTTGCCCAAGTGGTAGAGTATTAGCCTTGAGCAAAACATCTCAGGAACAGAACTTGGGCCCTGAGTTCAAATCTCAAGACCGGTATAATAATAATAATTATCATTTCCATCTCAAAGCATGGAATTAAGCTTCTCCCATTTGTTTATATGTTAAATTCCTCATAATATAGATTAAAGCTCACTTCTTAATCAACTTTAATGATTTGTGTGTTTGTGGGGGGGGGGGGGTGGGGGGGTATTGAGGTTTGAATTCAGGGCCTTGTGCTTGCTAGGTAGATGCTCCACCACTTCAGTCAAGCCCTTTAAAGGTTAATTTTAAACATGTTTAGAATCTTTTGGATCTCATTTAACAATGTTTCATTTTGATTTATACTAGATAGGATGTTCAACTGAGTTTTGATATGAGTAACATAGAAACTTAAATCAGAGAAGGCAGAAGACAGTGAATGTAGTCAAAGTACTTTATATGAACATCTGAAAAGAAAACCATTAAACCTGCTGAAATTGATCAACTTGACCAAGGGTGACTATGCATATGCATGTATACGCTATGTATGTACAAATGTGTGATTGGAAATGTCACAAGGAAACATACTTGCACCCCATTATATGCTAATAAATTTTTTAAAAAGAAGTATTTCTAAAACTAACTGATAAAAAGATATAAAGATGGCAAAAGTAGAAATGGAACTTGTTAATGTACCACTATTTATATTTGACCTTTAAATTATACTCATATTGATTAAAATAATGAGAAAGATAAAAAAGAAAAAAGAAAGTTAAGTAACGTATTTTTATAAAACTTATCCTTATTTATAAAATGCAAAGTTATAATTATTTTCCTATCCTGATTCAATTGATGATTTGCTAACTTGTAAGACCTGTGTTCAAGGATTTCAGAACATACCAAACACAAATACAACTATTTCTAAAACAATAACAATTGTTTATAATAGGGCACAGAGTTATTCATTAGAAAAACCAGATAGGTCAAGCCTTTCAAATACAATGAAGAAGGACAAGGAATAGTGGCTAATGCCTGAAAACCTAGCTTCCCAGGAAGCAGAGATTGAGAGAATTGAGATTGGAATACAGTCTGTACAAAAAGTTCCTGATCCCTATCTCAATCAATAGCTGGGAGCAACAATAAATGCCTATCATCCCACCTAAGACAAAAATAAAAAGGAGGATCACAGTTCAGGCCAGACTGGGTATAAATGAAAAACCTATACAAAGTAACTGAAGGAAAAAGAGCCAAAGGCATGGCTCAAGTGGTAGCAGGCCTATCTAGCAAATGTAAAGGCCTGAGTTCAAACCCCAGTACCACCAAAAATAACAAAAAAAAATGATGTGACATAAGAGACTATAATGTAGAACCTTAGTGGTAGAGCACTTGACTAGCATACACAATGCTCTGGGTTCAGTTCACAGTATCAAAGGAAAAGCAATTTGAATATAATGTTTAAGTTAAGGATGGACACTAAATGGGGGAAGAACCAGTAACAAAAGCAAACAGTATATTACAAGGAAAGATGATTAGTAAACTAAGGCCAGATATGCAAGTATGGAAATATCCCAATGAAATCTCCCTTGTACAACTAATATATATTTAAATTTATTTTCAAAAAATATGGCCAGCGTATATGTAATATTTATGCTAATTAGAAATCTTCAAAAATATTCATGCTAATTAAAAATTTTTTCAAAAACAAACAAATACACCAGAGTACACACAACAACAGAAGTTAAAGGCATAGAGTAGTTCAATAAAAACAGGGTACTGCCGGGCGCTGGTGGCTCACGCTTGTAATCCTAGCTACTCAGGAGGCTGAGATCTGAGGATCACGGTTCAAAGCCAGCCCGGGCAGGAGAGACCGTGAGACTCCTATCTCCAATAAAACCACCAGAAAACCGGAAGTGGCGCTGTAGCTCAAGTGGTGGAGCGCTCACCTTGAGCTGAAGAGCTGAGGGACAGCGCCCAGGCCCAGAGTTCAAGCCCCATGACCGACAAAAAAAAAAAAAAAAACAGGGTACTAAGAATGATAGAGATATAGTCAGTTCTCATAGTTGAACTGCTTCAGGATTTGGTAATTAGTAGGAGGCTGTTCAGCAAACTGTAAGAAAGGAGATCTAGTGATTCCAGTAGAGGAACAAAAACAAACAATATATGAGTAGCTCCAAAAGTAAATTCCAATTTAAACTGGAATTAACAAGCCTAGATTGTTCTTTAAAGAAAAAAAGAAGTCCGGGCGCCAGTGGCTCACGCCAGATCTCAGGAGGCTGAGATATCAGGATCACCGCAGTTCAAAGCCAGCCCAACCTAGAAAGTCCATGAGACTCTTATCTCCAATTACCCACTAGAAAACTGTTAAGTGGTACCGTGGCTCAAGTGGTAAAGCACTAGCTTGAGCTGAAGAGCTGAGAGACAGCGCCCAGGCCCAGAGTTCAAGCACCATGACGGACAAAAAAAAAAAAAAAAGGCATTAGGAGGCTAGGGATGTAGCTTGGTGGTAAGTGCTTGCCTAGCATACATGAAGCCCTGGATTCAATTCCTCAGTACCACATCAACAGAAAAAGCCAGAAGTAGTTCAAGTGGTAGAGCACTAGCCTTGAGCAAAAGAAGCTCAGGGATAATGCCCAGGCCCTGAGTTCAAGCCCCAGGACTGGCAAACACACACGCACACACACAGAGGCATTAGAAAAAAATGTATATAGGAGAGTAGTAAGTCACACACATGCGCGCACACGCGCGCGCGCACACACATACACAGAGGCATTAGAAGAAAATATATATAGGAGAGAAGTCACACACACACACACACACACACGCACACACGCACACACACACACACACACACACACACACGCACGCACACACACAGGCATTAGAAGAAAATGTATATAGGAGAGTAATAAGTAAAAGCACCTGGCAACTTCTGATGCCATTTTAAAGTAAAAAACAAAAACAAAACAAAAAACACAAAAACCTTTAACTTAAAAGAAAAATCATCACAAGAGCAAAGATACCAACAGGAAGGGTGAATGGTGGTACTCCATTCATCAATTCACTAATGATTAATTCCCAATAATTTTATAATAGTATAATACTAGTGATAAACTTAGTTCATGCATTTCATCCATATGAACCAAAATTCCAAGAATAAAAATAATAATCACTACATCTGCCAATATGATAGAGTACCAGAGACAAAAGCTACGGAAACCTCCTTTAGCAAAAAAAATTTTCAATATCACACTTTAGAGAATATATTAACAAAAAGTGAAACTTTTACAAATCAGCTTGGCTTCAAATGTTAGTGATACAGTGTGGGGGGGAGAAAATATTTGATTAAAAATTTTTAAGTATTTGATGGGGCTGGGAAGGTGGCTCAGTGGTAGAGCACTTGCCTTGCATGCATGAGGCCCTGGGTTCGATTTCTCAGCACCACATAAGCAAAAAGAAAAAAAGCCAGAAGTGGCTCTGTGGCTCAAGTGGTAGAGTGCTAGCCTTGAGCTGAAGAGCTGAGGGACAGCGCCCAGGCCCAGAGTTTAGGCCCCATGACCGGACCCAAAAAAAAAAATTTTTTTTTAAATATTTGATACCGTAAATCAAAAGAACTTTGACTCCACAAAACAATCTTTATCACATTCTTTTGTTGTTGTTGTTGTTGGTTGTGGGTCCTGAACTAAGGGTCTGGGCTCCATTCCTTGCTCAAGGATGGCACTCTACCACTTGAACTACTTCTGGAACTACTGAGGAATTGAACCCAGAGTTTCATATATAGCACCATTTCTGGGTGTGGGGTGGATAATTGAAGATAAGAGTCTCATTTACTTTCCTGCCCAGCTTGGCTTTGAACCATCATCCTCAGGTCTCAGTCTTCTGCATAGCTAGGATTATAGGCATGAGCAACCAGCAGCACCCGGCTAATCATTCATTCTTTAAAATGGCATCTACTGTTATTTGGGGGGGATGTTTTAAACTTTAAGTTCTAAAGGACTAATACTGAAAAGAAAGTCTGACTATAATTACTTTCAGTTTAATTTATCTTCTTTAAAATGTCCAGTCATACATTACTGAAAAATATTAACATGAGAAGCACACTATTAATTTTTTTTTTTTTTGGGTCCAGTTGTGGGGCCTGAACTCTGGGCATGGGCACTGTCCCTCAGCTTTTCAGCTCAAGGCTAGCACTCTACCACTTAAGTCACAGCACCACTTCTGGCTTTCTTTCTTTTTGCTTATATGGTGCTGGGGAATTGAACCCAGGGCCTCATGCATGCAAGGCAAGCGCTCTACCACTGAGCCACCTTCCCAGCCCCACACTATTAATTTTTTAAACATGTGGTTACCTCAGAAGTCCAGAAGTAAAACATGTTCATTAAAGATATGTGAAAAAGTTCCACACAAACTGCCAAAACTACCAATTATGAAAATATTTAACACTGAAATCACATACTAAATATAGATTACAATGATGTCATAAATAGCATCCCAGCCAAAATGTATTAAAACTACTGCAGTCCAATAAATCTGGTATACATATGACAAACAAGTTAAAGCAAAGGAAGGAACAAATTACTTTTATTTTTGAAATTTTATTAGCAAAAAGAGAGTGAAACAAAGTAAGCTAAATATGTTTTCAAATAATTATACACATTCATACATTATCGACTCTTACAAACTATATTGATCACTAATTATGCTACTTTTTCTTAATTGTAATCATAAAAATTGTGATTATATACAAATATTAGAAAATAATTTTCATAATTTGAACTTGTTTTCACTTCAATGATATTTTAATTATGTCAATGACAAGACTTCCATTTAAATCTAGTCTCTATCAAATTAAATAAAAAATAAAGCAAAATAAGACTAAGAATAGGAAGCAAATTTAATATTTACCATTAAAAATGAAATTGGTTCCCTCATTTGTTTTGAGTTCATCATATGCTTTTTTTTTAATATATTTTTATTGTGAAAATACTGTACAGAGGGGTTACAATTACATGGGTAAGATAATGAGCACATTTCTTATCAAGCATTGTAGCCTCCTGCTTTGTTTCCCCTTCCCATCCCTTCGTATCCATCCCCCCCCCACCAAAGTTGTAAAGTTCTTTTTCCGACATAACGACTTGTACATCTCATTGTTGCAATGGGTCCTCTTGTATCCCTGTTTTAACAATTTGTTTTTTCCTTTTCCTCCACATATACCAACATCAGTGAAAGCAGGGGTTATACCATGGGGAGGGACATACAAAGCAACAAAGACATAATCTTATAAATACATCATATGCTTTTTAAGCATCACTTTATACTACTACACATCTTTACTTCATTGAAACCTCCAATTATGAACAAAAGAAATTGTTCTGAAAAATACTAGCTAAAATATTTACAGATAACTTTTAATCCCAAACACATTATATTTTCATCTTTATTTAAGATACAATTTTTCCAAAATGTCTAGTGAATATGTTTCATTGCAAAAGAATGTTTCCTCTTGAAGTCCACATAGTTATTTCTGAAAATACTGTCTTTTGCTCCTCATGAAACAAGCAAGAATATCATTGCCTTACTAAAGTTCTTAATAGAAGAAAAATATGACAATCACTGTTTGCAAATAAATCTATTACTTTCATGCTCCCAAATTCATGTTGTATGCATACTTACACACTTAACCTTTATAATTCTAGTCAGCTGAAAGTTGAAAACCATCAACTACCAGATAAACAAAGAGAATAACACTGAGAACAAAACAAGAGGCAAATCAGAGGGCTGGTAGCTCACACCTATAATCCTAGCTACTCAAGAGGCTAAGATCTGAGGATCAAGTTTTGAAGCCAGGTAGAGCAGGAAAGTCCTTGAGACTCTTTCTCCAATTAACCACCAGAAAACAGGAAGTGAAGCTGTGGTTCAAAGTGGTAAAGTACTAGCCTTGAGCAGCCCTAAATTCAAGCCCCACGACTGATTAAAAAAACAAAAAGAAAACTTTAAATAAATTTTCCCTTTTGTGGCATTGGCATTTGTACTTCAAGTGGGAGAACATTCTTCACAGAGAACAATGGCATTAATTATTTTTTCTATAAAGCAAATATGAATGAAAGGCAAATATCATTTATTTCAATAAATAAGACACTGAAGTTAAAGATGGTCTCTAATTTGGACAAGATTTGGACAAGTTCAGTCAAACAGTAATATATGCTAGCAAAGCTAAATAGCATATCATTGGAAAAATTAGGCAAGAAATAAGGAAGAGTTCAACAGGCTGACCAGCAAAAATAACCATCAACACAAACCAATATTCACTCCTTAAAATTACTACATCTTCTAAAAACAAACACAAATTTAATTCTTCACAAAACATGAGTCTTACGGTATCTACAATCATCTCAAGCTAGCAAACCAAAAATTAAGATGCTAACATATTTTTACAAAAGAATTGTTCAATTAGAATGATAAAGGAAGAAGCCAGATTTGAATAAGTCAAAGAATAAGTGGATGCTGAGTAAGAGAAGATTCTATTAAATATGAACATTTGAAAAGGAGACTGATGGCTCTCATCTGCAATCCTACTCAGGAGGCTGAGATCTGAGGATCATGGTTCAAAGCTAAACCCAGCAGGAAGTCTGTGAAACCCTCACCTCCAGTTAACTGGAAAAAATAAAAAAGTTGGAGTGGAGCTGTCGCTCGTGTTGTAGAGTGCTAGCCTTAAGCAAAAAAAATCTTAGGGATAGTGCCCAGGCTGGAGTTCAAGCCCCAGGATGAGCACAATTAAAAGAAAAAAAAAGACCTTGAGATAGAGGAACAGAGTCAAAGAAAAGCACCAGCCATATACTGAATACTTAATTAAAAACGCAATATCCATAAAATAAAAGTTGATAATACTAAAATAAGAAACTGACTTTTGAACAGTTATTCATAAAGCAAATTTTGAGTGATCATTACACATGTATCTATAGGTTAAATAAGTTCAAGAAAAATTATAAAGTCAAAGAAATATAACATTGATAATTTAATGGATATTAATCTCCAAATTATATAAACATCCTGGCAAAATTATATTTTTATTAACAATTATCACTGTTGCCATTAGAGAAATGACCTCCTATGATAGATTTAACTTAATCATGAAGAATTTTTTGAGGTGAGTAAATCTTACATTGCAAAAGTAACAGACTAAGTGACTATTATCACTGGCACAAGCAATGCAATAAGTTCTACATTCACTACTCATAACTATCACAAATATCCTGAAAGATACTGTCATTCTCATTTAACAAATAAGAAAAATAGTTAAGTTAAATAGATTGTCTAAGTGACAGTTTTTTATGAATACTATTAGTTCACTGAGATGAGAAAGTTCAAAAACAGAAGCTAGATTATCTAAGTTGCAGTTTTTGATGAATACTATTAGTTCACTAAAGAGATTCAGAAACAGACTATTACTTTAAGCTATTGCTATCCTCTAACATGCTTTCATCCTCTAATAGTTTGCCATCTTTTTTTTTTCATTCATTACATTTTTTTTCAGTACTGGGATTTTGAACTGAGTGCCTTGAGTTAGCTAAGCAAGTGCTCTACAATTTGAGCCATGCTCCCAGTTCTTTTTAGTTTTCAGATAGAGTTCTGTGGTTTTACCAAACCAGCCTCTAACAGCTTCAAACAGCCTCAGACAGTAATCATCCTTCACAAGCCTACCAAAAATTAGTATTACAGGTATGTGGCATCACACTAGTTATCTTTTAAATAAAAAGTAGTCAGTGCTACTATTTCAAAAAGAAACCCTTGCACAAAAAAAAATAAGCAGGAATAACCTCCAAGACTGAATCCAGAAATCAGCATTTTAAAGCAAAGACAGTAGCAAAGTTTGGGGAGGTTTTGCTGGTAACTAGGTTTGAACTCAGGCCTTCCTTATTTGCTCAGCTTTTTGCTAATTAATTGGAGATGTAGTCTCACAGACATTTCTACTTGGGCTAGCCTTGAAACACAATCTTCTAAATCTTAGTCTTGTGAATATTTAGAATTACAGCACCAGCTAGCCAAGAATTTCTCAAAGAAATAAAAACTAAAAGAATTTGTGGCAAGGGACTGGGAAGGTGGCTCTGTGGTAGAGCACTTGCCTTGCATGCATGAGGCCCTGGGTTCGATTCCTCAGCATCACATAAGCAAAAAGAAAAAAAGCCAGAAGTGGCACTGTGGCTCAAGTGGTAGAGCGCTAGCTTTGACCTGAAGAGCTGAGGGACAACGCCCAGGCCCAGAGTTCAGGCCCCATGACCAGACCCAAAAAAAAAAAATTGTGGCAATATGAAATGGACGATGATTTTAAAGGAAGTTTGTCAAGCTGAATAAAATGCTATTAGGTGAACCAGGAACCAGTGGCTCACACCTGTAACTCTAGCTACTCAGGAGGCTGAGATCTGAGGATCCTGATTCAAAGCCTTCTCAGAAAGGAAACTCTTATTTCCAATTAACCAGCAAAAAGTCAGAAGTAAAGCTGTGGCTCAAGTGGTAGAATGCCAGCCTTGAGCAAAGAAGCTGAGGGACTGCACCCAGTTCCTGAGTTCAAGCTCAATACTGGCACCAACAACAAAAAGAAAACAAAAACAATTACTAAATGAAAACTTTTGATCTAAATAAATATTATCAAAAACAATCAGTTGAGTAAACATATTTTTCTTAAAAGTTAATTGTTCTAAAAGGTAATATATTTAAATGTGTACCAAATATTGAAGAGTTATGACAATGTTATCACAAATGTATGGAACAAAGAGAAGTATAGTGTTTATATTGCTGTAAGCACACTAATGTAAGGGATGATCCATTACCTGTGAAGAGATATAATACTGAGAGTAGGCAGTGATAATTTATATGTATATATTCCATGGGTCTACAAAAAACAATAAAATAATAAAATATAATAATAAAAATAATAAGTAAATGGAAGGCTAAAATATAACCATTCTCTTGTGGAAGAGATATATTCCAGGGTCTTCAGGGAATGCCTGAAACTGCTCAGCTTTTTGCTGATTAATTGGAAACATCGTTCTAAGTCCCATGTATATACATATACACATGGGACTTAGAACGATGTTTCTAGACTTAGAATGATGTGTGTGTGTGTGTGTGTGTGTGTGTGTGTGTGTGTGTGTGTGTGTGTGTGTGTTTATCTATACATATGTAATTTCTAATAAAGCTTAATTTATAAATTATGCAGGGTAAAACTAACAATTATAACAACAATAAGATAATTATAAATTGATATATTAAAATTTTCAGCAGCAGCATTCTTGCTCTTTGGGGCCATTGTTAAAATACGATAATTTGAACACAAGCACTGCAAAAACATAACAAAAACAGGCCATGTGATAACTGGTCATTACTAAGTGACTAAGCAGTAAGCAGCACTTATAACACATAGGTTGAACAAAGAAATAATTATTCATGCCCAGAGATTTCATAACCCTACTCAAAATGACTTGTAATATAAAAACTTATAACTACCTATTGCCAGAATTTTCCATTTAATATTTTAAGACCACAGCTGACCTCCAGTAACTAAAATCACAGAAAGCAAAACCACAGATATAACAGAATGACTACATAATCCAAAAGAAGACAAGGAAAAAAGGAACAAAATTCAGGCCACAAAAAAAGACACTAGGCAATGTTTTAAAATGACATGAGGGGCTGGAAAGATGGCTCAGTGGTAGAGTGCTTGCCTTGCATGCATGAGGCCCTGGGTTCGATTCCTCAGCAACAGATAAGCAGAAAAAGCCCAAATGGCACTGTGGCTCAAGTGATAGAGCACTAGCCTTGAGCTGAAGAGCTAAAGGACAGCGCCACAACTGACAAAAAATAAATAAAAAAGAAATAAGATGACATGAAATGTAAAACACTTAAATTAATAAGCAGAAATTGACAGACTAATCAGGGCAAAATAAGCAAGTTCAAAGAAAAGAAAACAACAATCATCAAGCCTAAATCCAGAGAACTCTGGCAAACTGAGTTTGTGAATGAAGCACACACACACACACTCTCTCTCTCTCTCTCTCTCTCTCTCTCTCTCTGGAAGCTGTTATCAAATGTTTTTCATTATCTTTAATACCATGTAACAATTGGGATAGCATAAAACCAGCAGAAAAGAGAAAATTTGGAACCGCCAGCAAGCTGTAAACTCTCAAAACTAGATGATCTCTGCAAGATTTACACAAATAAATTGTAGTGTCCAACACACCGAATACTATAATTAAGGTTACATTGGCATTTCTATTACAACTTCATATTTCTACTCATTCATAACATTGTAAGGAACTCCCTCATGAAACTAAAGTTTTCCTTACTTCTCTAGATACAAATGTTTACTTTCTTTTCTTTTCTTTTTTTTTAAATCCTTCCTGGGGCTTGAACTCAGGGCCTGGGCACTGTCCAAGAGCTCTCTTTTACTCAAAGGTAGTGCTCTAACACTTTGAGGCTCAGTGCCACTTCCGGTTTTGGAGTGGTTAATTGGAGATAAAAGTCTCATGGCGGGGCTGGGAAGGTGGCTCAGTGGTAGAGCGTTTCCCTTGCATGCATGAGGCCCTGGGTTCGATTCCTCAGCACCACATAAGCAAAAAGAAAAATGCCGGAAGTGGCGCTGTGGCTCAAGTGGTAGAGCGCTAGCCATGAGCTGAAGAGCTGAGGGACAGCGCCCAGGCCCAGAGTTCAGGCCCCACGACCGGACCCCCCCCCCCCCCAAAAAAAAGTCTCATGGGGACTTTTCTGCCCAGGCTGGGTTTGAACCATGATCCTTAGATCTCAGCCTCCTGAAAAGCTAGGACTACAGATGTGAGCCACTGGCGCCCAGCCAAATGTTTACTTTCTTAGCACTATGAAAAATAATACATTTACAGCATAAAAAGTAATGGTAGGGATACAATCTCAAGGGTAAAACAAATATAACAGAATTTTATAAGCTTCCACTAATGACAGCATTTTAAAATTTCCTCAATAAGTTGAAAAAAAAATTTTTTTCATCGAACTGTTTTATGCCATGTTTGGTATACACAGTCCATAAATTTCAGGCTTATACATGACAAAAAGAGACACTATGGATTATATCAATATATGTTTTTTAAACCAAACCTTAATAATGTGTTATCTTCCAAACAACTAACTAAATTCTACTCTTTTGAATGACCAATAAGTCATCAAAAACAGAATGGGGGAGGGGGGGAAAATCTAAAAATTTCTAAGAGAAAATGAAAATACACCAAGACCTGTGGAATATAATGAAAGTAGTTGTAAGAAAGAAGAATATAGGTAGGTGCTGGTGGCTCATATCTGTAATCCTAGCTACTTAGGAAGGAGACTGTTATCTGAGGATCATAGTTCAAAGCCAGCCTGGGCAAGAAAGCCCGTGAGACTCATCTCCAATTGACCACCAGAAAATGGGAAGTAGACCTGTGGCTCAAAATGAGAGAGTGTTAGCCTTGAGCAGAAAAGCTTAGCTCCTGAGTAGCTAGGATTACAGGCATAAGCCACCAACACCCAACTAATACATTCTTTTCAGTGCTTTGTTAGTAAAAATTATGTAGGTTTATGTGACAGATGGCATATTAAAGTTAAGGAAGTGTCAAATATAATAACTATTAAAATTAGTTATCATAAACAATTAGATTCCATACTATCTTACCTGTATTCCATCTTTTAGTTTTAAAATGCATTCCATTGTATTGATGGTAATTACCACTGGCTCTGAACCCAGTTTTGTCCATGGTACATGAATCCTCAATTCATGAATGTGTCCACTTAAAAAGGTAAATGGTAATTTCAGTTCCTTAAAAGACAAAGCATAAATAAAAATTTGTAAGTGCTTAATATTTCTATTATAATATTCAAATTCCTTTTTTAAAAGAATAATCTCACATTAAAAAAATTTTTGAGCCAGGCACCAGTGGCTCACACCTGTAATCCTAGCCACTCAGGAGGCTGATATTTGAGGATCATGGTTCAAAGCTACCTGGGGCAGGAAAGTCTGTGAGACTCTTATCTCCAAAAAACCACCAGAAAACCAGAAGCAGTGCTATGGTTCAAGTGGTAGAATGCTCGCCGTAAGCTAAAAAGCTCAGGACAGCACCCAGGCCCTGAGTTCAAGCCCCACGAAATTTTTTGAGAATTACAGCTTATCAAACATAATCAAATAATAAACTATATTAAATAATTTGATCAATATAGTTTGATCAAACGATATCACAATATTTATATGTAACTATAATATATATAAAATAGTTTTATCTATAGTTTTATCAAATTATTTTATCAAACTTTTAGTTCAGTTCAAAGCCAGCCTGGGCAGGAAAGTCCAATAAACTACTCAGAAAAAGCCCAAAATGGTGCTGTGCCTCAAGTGGTAGAGTGCTAGCCCTGAGCACAGAGAGGCTCAAGGACAGCACTCAGGTCCTGAATTCAAGTCCCAGGACCAGCAAAAAAAAAAAAACCTACAAAGAAAGCAAAAATTGCATAGTTCCTAATTTCAAAACTTTCCACAAAGCTATAGCAGACAAAACAGTGTGATACTGGCATAAAGGAAAATATAGAGACCAGAAGAATTTTATTGGGAGTCCAGAAATAAACCTGTGACCAAATAATTTTCAGCGAAATAATCCTTTACACCCATGACCAAATAATTTTCAACAAGAATATAATGATCACTCAAGATAGAAAGGGTAGAAATTACTGACAAAGGCAGTAGTGAAAAAGGCAGTAGTGAAAAAGAAATTGAGATATAAAGACTTCATACCTCAATGGTAGACTCAAAAATTGGACAATGGACATGTTACAATGAAAACTCTGTCTCTCTGTACAATTATGTAATAATAAATTTTTAAAGGACAAAGAATTTAAATAGACATTTCTCTAAACATAATATTGAAATAATAAAATACATGAGAAGATTCCCAACATCACTTATCATAAGAGAAAAACAAATTAAAAATACAATGGGATACTACTTCATAACCATTACAATAGCTATCACGAAAACAGAAAATAGTAAGTGTTGGCAAGGATATAGAGTACCTGGAGTCCTTGTGCCCTGCTCAGAGGAATTGTAGATGGTACAATTACCGTGGAAAACAGTATCAGAGCCCCTCAAACAAACGTAAAATTACTATACAATTAACAATTTCATTTTTGGGTATGTATACAAGTAAGGTGAAAGCAAAATCTGAAAGATATTTTTACACATATGTTCATGGCAGCATTATTCACAATAATTATTCCCAATCAACCAAAAGATGGAAGCTAGCCAAGTATAATAAGATAAATGAATAAACAAAATGTGGTATTTCATAAAATGAAATATTCTTAATCCTTCAAAACAAATGCTGACACATACTACAATAAAGAGGAACCTGGAAGTCACAGTCTAGGGTGAAAGAAACAGGACACATTGGGTAGTGGCATATGCTTGTAATCCCAGCACTCAGTGCACTGAGGAAGGAGGATCAAGAGTTCTAAACCAATCAAGACAGACACCAGTGGCTCACACCTTTAATCCTAGTGACTCAAGAGGCTGAGATCAGACAACTAAGATTCAGAGGCAACCCAGGCAGATAAATCCTAGAGCTTCTGACCTCCAATAACTAATGGAATACCAGAAGTGAAGGTATGGCTCGAGTAGTAAAGCACCAGGCATGAGAATTGAGAGTAAAGGACCTAATTTTAAGAAAATAAATGTAGTTCAAAATTAACCTAAGCTACACAGTGAGATCCCATGTCAAAGAATTAAAAAAAAAAAAAAAGAATGAAAGAAAGGGGAGAGGGGAGAGAGGAGAGGGGAAAGAAAAGAGAGAAGAGAAAGGAGAAAGGGGAAGGGAGAGAGGAGGGGAGAGGGGAGAGGAGAGAGAAGAGAAATAAGCCAGTCACAAACAGGTAAATATGCAATGAGTTTGCCTATATGAGGTACCTAGAGTAGTCATATTTATAAAGATACAAAGTACAATTGTAGCTGCAAATGATTAGTAGAAGGTGGGGAGAATAGAGAGTTAAAGCTTAGTAGACACAGAATTTCAGTTGAGAAAGACGAAAAAGTTCTGGATATGGATAATAGTTATGGGTATATAACAATATGAATGTAATTAATGCCACAGAATTGTACATTTAAATTGGTTAAGGGGAATATGTTGTTCTACACATTTTTGTTTTTGTTTTTGGGGTCCGGTCGTGGGGCCTGAACTCTAGGCCTAGGCACTGTCCCTCAGCTCTTCAGCTCAAGGCTAGTGCTCTACCACTTGAGTCACAGCGCCACTTCCGGCTTATTTCTTTTTGCTTATGTGGTGCTGAGGAATAGAACCCAGGGCCTCAGGCATGCAAGGCAAGCGCTCTACCACTGAGCCAACTTCCCAGCCCTGTTCTACATACTTTTGACAATAACATGAAAAACTAGTAATACCAATCATATATAATCTTTTCTATAAATTATAAAAAGATAATATTTCACAAATAATCTTTAAAAGATAACATATCTGATCATCAAAACATAGTAAGGGCCAGGCACAGGTGGCTCACATCTGTAATCCTAGCTACTCAGGAGGCTAAGATCTGAGGACTGCAGTTCAAAGCCAGCCAGGGCAAGAAAGTACATGAGATTCTCATCCCCAACTAAGCATCAAAAAAAGCCAGAAGTGGACCGTGGACCGTACAAGTGGTAGAGCAGTAGCTTTGAGCAAAGCAGCTCAAGAGCAACATCCAGGCCCTGAGTTCAAGACCCAGGACAAGCAAACACATAATACACACACACACACACACACACACACATACACACTCACTCACACACCACTTAGTAAGGAAGCTAGGTATGGGGGTATGGTGACTTTTGCCTATAATCCCACCTATTTGGAAGATAAGAGTTAGGGAGGATCAATGATCAATGTTCCAGCAAAAAGTTAGCAAGATTCCATATCAACCAATAAAGCTGGACAGAGTAGCATTCACCTATCATTCCAGCTATGCAGGAGGAATAAAAAAGAGAAGTGAATATAGGCTAGGTCAAGTAGGAATGCAAGACCCTATTCAAAAAAGTAACTAAAAGCAAAATGGACTAGGGTGAATTATTCAAGTGGTAAAGTGTTTGCCTTAGAAACAATGCTAAATTAAAGTCCTAGTGTTTATACACACAAAATTAAACACTGGGTGTCATGGGCACACACTGCTCCAGCTGGACTGTGCTCCAGCAAAAAGTAAGACTTAAAGCAAAAGGGTTGAAAACATGGTGATACAGAACCTGAGCAGTAAGCATGAAGCCTTAAGTTCAAACCCCAGTACTGCCACAAGACAGAAATTAAGTAAATCATAGGATTATATAATTTGCAAATATATTCAAATTATACAATGAAAATATTTCTATGCAATAGAAATACATAAAATCTAATAAAATCCAACAATATATAAAAAGACTACTACATAGTAACTGAGTTTTAGCCCAGAAATACAAAGAGTTTAACATTTTAAAAATCAACTTTCCTCATTAACAAAAAGAAAAAACATTATGAACTTATTAAGTGTAATATTTCATACAATTCAATGCCTATTCAATATTTTTTAAATTCAGTAGAAAACTAGGAATAGAGCAAAATGTCCCTAACCCAATAAAGGTTATTAACACCTAACACACTTTATAGTATAGTGTTTAACTCCAACTGAAGTTGAAAAAAAAATATTCAGCATTATATCAGAGGTAAATGAAATAATAGGAGAAAAAGAAATAAGCGGTAAATGCATTGGATAGGAAAATGTCAAATTGATATCATTTACAGATGTATACAAAGACAATCCAAAAGAACCTATCAGAAAGTGTGTAAAAATAAAAAGGAAAAATCAAAACCTGAAAACCCTAACCATAAAGTAAAAGACAGACAAGCTTTGATAACATAATTATAAACTTGTGCTCATCAAGATACTTTTAGAAAGTAAAGGACAAGCCACAACGCTATGATGTGACAAAGAACTCACTTCAGATACTAGAAAGATCGCAGATATTATAAAGAACTCCTGTTAGGAAACTAGTTCAGAGTTAAGGTAGATGGCAAGTCTCTGGGTTCAATCCCTAGACCCCAGAGGAGAAAGAAAAAAAAAAAAAAAAATACAAGTTGAAAAGAAAGAGCAAGTACAGAAAGACCAATTTTTTAAGAAGACATAAAACAGAATTTAGAAAAGACATCTAAATGTCAACTGGCATATGAAAAGGTATTTATCATTAGTCATTAGACAAAAAGCAAATACAAATTACAAGAGGCCAGGCAAGGTAGATCAAATCTATAATCCTAGATACTCAGAAGGCTGACATTGAGAGAAATTGTGGTAACAGGCCACAATCCATATTCCATGTAATCATGAAATAGGAAAATCCTGAACTACAATCCTGGAAAAAAAATCTAGACCCTAACTCACAAATAACCAATGTACAAAGGCAGGAGATATGACTCAGAACTAGAACACCTGTCTAATAGCAGGAAGGCCCTCAGTTCAACCCCCCAATATGATAAAAAAGAAAGAAAATTATTAAAATGGAATATCACTATATACCTACCAGCAAAGTTAAAATTAAGATAACAAATATAGCTAACAGCAGTAAGAATGATACAACTACTGTGAAAAGCCACTTGGCAATATATATTAAAGCTGAACATATGCCTACCTCTTACACATATACATCAAAATATACATATAAGAATGTTCATTCAGAAGCGCTCTTCATAATAGTCAAAAATACAAACAGCCAAAGATCCACCAATAGGAAAGTAGATAAGTAAATTGTGGAATCTTGTACAATGGAATACAATAACAAAGAAATACTGCTCAAGCAGAATACGAGCTGATCACATCTATAACATGAAATGAAAAAAGCCAAAGAGAAATGATTCAAATTTGATGAGGCTCAAGAACAGGTAAGAGATATCTATCTTGATAGTAATCAAATTAGCAGTCTCCTATTTTATGAGAAGAGAGTATTGGTTACAAAAGTGCAAAGAAGAGTCATTTAAGGTGCTAGGAAATACTTTGATCTAGATGGTAGATGCACAGATATGATAAATTTTAAAACTATGTTGTTACACTTAAGATGCATGCTCCTTTAAAATGTTTAAATGAATATATTAAAACACCCACTTAACCTTGGGTAAAGAATGAGGAAGGAGCCAAGAGTTTTTGTTATTACCGCTAGATTATTCTGCAACAGGTGAAAATTGAACATAAACACTGGTAACAAAAACCATCAGATTAATTCTTCCCATAATTCCTAAAGAACATAGTTGATTTCTGACTCTTAAGAATTCACATATTATCTCGAATCCTCAAACATAAGAGAATGATTTGGCATATGTTACTGGTAAATGTTCTACATGAGTTACTGAATGCATGAATTTTGCAAGTTACAGTTCATTAGTATCAAGTGATTCACATGTTAAAAGAAACTAAAAAGTGATGAATAAAGAAGTTTGCAACTTTACTGTCATTCTCAATCAGTGTCTAGAGAATTCTTTGAGGATGCCATGAGGAATGGATTCTTTCTTAGGGAAGGCAGAACTTTCCTCAAAATCTGACCTTAATCTCTCTGCCCCAAAATACACAAGTAATATTCTCCAGCTTCATAGGACATTTTGACAATGTGTATCAGCATAGAACACATTAGCAAGAAAATGACGTTTTTCTTGCTAAAAGCCAAAGCACGTCTAGTTTTTCTCTGCAGCAAGTCACAGCATGGGAAACGAACCGTGCCTAGAAGGACTGGAAATGTTTCCCGGCCATGACAGTTAGACAGCTTACCTGTTCCAGGACATCTAACTTTAACTCGAGTTTGCTGAGAACCACGTCTCCACCCCACAGAGAAAGCTGGAGGTCCGAAGGCTTTAAGTTCTTGATATAGCGATTCACGTAGCTCATTAAAATTGGCGTTACATAGGACTCCAGCATCTTGCAGGCACAGGCGGACGCTGCAATGGGTAGAGACAGAGACAGCAAGGCTGCGTGTAACTGAATCGCGAGTGCAGGGCGAAGAGACAAGCATTAAAATAAAACAACACGCCTCAGGGAGGAAAGGCCGAAACGCGGTCGCTGGCTTCCTCCCAGAAGCAGAAACGACGCGAGCGCTCCCCGGGCTCCACCAATTCTACGCGCCTCACCTGGCCAGGTGAGGTGGGAGAACGAGGTGGCAGCCAGAGGCGAGCGGGACCCCGGGGGTGGGAGCCGGACCCGGCAGGCGCCACGGCCCTTCGCCAGCCCAGGCACCCGGCCAGACCCTCCGCCTTTCCGGAAAGCTACCGCGGCAGGGCTAGAGCTGGAGAGGTCCGGGCCCTTCCGCCGCGGCGACGCGGCCTCTGCTGACACGCGCGCTTCGGGCGTACCGTGGCGTCTCCTCCACCTCGCGGTACCTGGCGCGCGCGCCCGGCGGCGAGGGCGGCGGGGGCGGCGGGGGCGCCACTCCAGTACAGCGCGACTTCCGGGTGTGCCTGCCTCGGTGCTCAGGAAAAAACAGCCCGGCCGCCGCCGCAGCCGCTCCTCTCCCACTCCGAGGTCGCAATGGCTCACTCGGGCCCGAACGTCAGCTCTTTGCGTCTTCTGGGAGCCGTCTCGCCCGACTAACCCACCCACCGGCGCAACCTCGCCTGGACCACCACTCGGGGTTAATACGAAGCTCTTCGGAATTGCCCCGGGGGAGGGGACGGACCGATAACGTGGAGACACCGGAGATCCGGAAGTGGCGCTCGGAGAAGTGAGTAGTGAGGCCTCCCACGGCCCTCCCCGCGGCGGTTCCTGAGGTGGCCGCCCTGGCTTGGGTGGCGAAGCTACGAATGCCACGGATCCGGGTGCGAATGAGAAAACGGTTCTAGTTCTTCCAAGTCTGAAGAAAAAAAAACAAGAGATTCCTTGCTTCCCTTGCGCAATGAGCTGGGGAGGGGAACTTAGGTCCGTGGTGGTAGGCCACAGGTAGGAGGGGCGATGAATTTAGACCTGAGGTTGGTGAAAGTGTCTTCGCTTGCCAAGCAAAGTAGTTGAAACCGTGACTGTGAGTGTGAAGTTGTAAATAAAATTATAATTGTGGAAGCCCTCAGTAGTCTATACAAGAATCTCCAAGTCCTGTCATTTCTCTAGAGAAAACAGAAGGGCCTACTTGTAATCAAAAGCTGGATAATTTCGATATTTAAAATAAGTAGCAGTGGGTGTGTGACTGAGATGTTTAAAAAAAGTAACATTTAAATGCTTGACATTTTTAATTCTATATGCCATTTTTCTCTTGCAGCCACAAAAAAAAAAATAAAATAAAAAAAGTTACCAAATTCCTGGCTTAGGGAAATTACCTGGCTGCTGGTTTGGGGCTCTTTTTTTCTTTTAAGTCTCAAAAATTAGTAGTTTTCAGCCTATATTCCATTGTGCAGTGCAAATAAATGTAATTCCTTTTTAATAATATAATACATTGCCTGTGCGTTTATGTGCTTATGTGCAGTACTAAGATTTGAACTTAAAGCCTCACACTTACCAAGCAAGCCCTCTACCATTTGAGCCATACCGTCATCCCCAGAGCTTACATTACCTTACATTTGTAAACGACCAAATGTTGCCTAGTAAATCAAAATACATGAGGCAAAGTGCAGTGTGGTAGCTCATGCCTGCAATCCCAGCTCCTTGGAAAACAAAAAATTAAAAGCATCAAAGTACAAGACCAGCAAATAAATTATGTGTGGTTGCATAAGCCTGTGATCCCAGCTAGGCCAGAGGTGTATGTAGGAGGATTACAGTCCAAGCTCAGCCCCAAACAAAAACACAACTAAAAAGAGAACTGAAGATATGACTTAAGTGGTATAATACCTACCTGCCTTGCAAGCATGAGGCCCTGAACCAGGGGCAAAAAAAAAAAAGTAAAACAGGCTGTGTGGAGGTACATGCTTGTAATTCCAGGTACTCAAGAGGCAGGGAAAGCAAGGTTGCAGTCCAGCCCATGCAAAAGCTTAACAAGACCTTATGTAAAAAAACAGACCCAGGAGTTGGAGTCATGGCTCAGGTGGTAGGATACTTGCCAAAAAGCAAAAGCTTTTGGATACTGAGTTCTAGTCCTCCTCTAGGACAAAAAGAGAAACAACAACAACCAAAAGAAAAAAGAAAGACTGGCTGGGAAGGTGGCTCAGTGGTAGAGCACTTGCCTTGCATTCATGAGGCCCTGTGTTCGATTCCTCAGCGCCACATAAGCAAAAAGAAAAGAAGCCGGAAGTGGAGCTGTGGCTCAAGTGGTAGAGTGCTAGCCTTGAGCTGAAGAACTGAGGGACAGTGCCCAGGCCCAGAGTTCAGGCCCCACAACTGGACCAAAAAGAAAAAAGAAAGAAAAGACCAGCATGATGGAGCATGCCTGTAATCCTAGCTACTTGAGAGGTGGAAGTAGGTGGATGTGGTACCAACTGGCCCAGGAAAAGTAAGAACCTCTTTGAAAAACAAGCAAAAGAACTGGAGACCTGGCTGAAGTGGTGGAGCTTGCTTACAAAGCAAGCCTTAGTTCAGAGAAGTGAAAGGAGGAAGGAGAGAAAGGTAAAGACAAGACACTAAAGACGGTATAGGAGAAGGCAATAGAACTATAAAGGCAGCAACAAATGATGTAGCTTCAAGTCAAGGAATGCCAACAGTCACTACCAGCTGGAAAAGACAAAAAATATCTCTCCCAGACGTTTTAGAAGAAAGTAGAACTATTATGTCTATAAGAAAGCTAAAGCAGGTGTTTATGAGTAGAAGGATTTAATAATATGTCAGTAGTACCCAAAGCAATTCCCAGATTAAATGAATTTATCAAAATCCCATTTTTTGTTTGGTCTTTTAGTTGTTTGGATTTTTCTTTTTTTTTTCAGAAATGAGAAAACCCATCTTAAGATTTCTAGGAATGGGGCTGGGAAGGTGGCTCAGTGGTAGAGCGCTTGCCTTGCATGCATGAGGCCCTGGGTTCAATTCCCCAGCACCACATAAGAAAAAAGAAAAAAAGCGGAAGTGGCGCTGTGACTCAAGTGGTAGAGCGCTAGCCTTGAGCTGAAGAGCTGAGGGACAGTGCCCAGGCCCAGAGTTCAACCCCACGACCGGGCCCAAAAAAAAAAAAAATTAAAAAAAAAAAAAAGATTTCTAGGAATAAGACTTTCAACATAGTCAATGCAATTTTGCAAAATAATGAAGTCAGAGATCTCTCATTTTTGTTTACAAAACTTGCTCTGAAACTACACTAATCAAAACTGTGACATTGGAATAACAACAGATAAATAAACCAGTAAGAAATTGAGAGCCAGAAATAAATCCTCTTAGGTATGGTCAACTGATTTTTTTTTTTTTGGGTCCGGTCATGGGGCCTGAATATTATCAAGAGAGTCAAAAGACAATCCACAGAATAGAAAAAAATATTGATAATATCTCTGACAAGGGCATTATGTGAAGTTTTGACAAAAGACAACCAACTTAACTGACAAAAAATATGAGTAGACACTTTTTCAGAGAAGATAAAAGACTAATAGGTATAAGATGCTGAATATTATTATTCATTGTTGGAATGCAAATCAAAGCCATAATGAATTACCACTTCATGCCAATTAAGGGTTCTGATTATTTAATAGGAAAATATTGGTGAGGATGTAGAAAAAAATACCAATGGGAACATAAAATTGTGTAGCTGCTGTGGAAAACCATATCAAATTTCTCAAAACTTGCTAGAATTACCATATAACACACTAATTACACTAATAGGTAGATACTCCAAAGAACTGAAGCAAAGACTAATACACTGGGCACTGAAACTACACCAGTATTCTTCACAATAGCAAAAAGGCAGAAGCAACCCAAATACTCATCAACCTAGGAACAAATAAAATACATCATACCTATGTATGTAATGTTTGTCACCTATAAAAATGAAGTTATGATACTACAACATAGATGATCCTCAAAAACATTACGCAAAGTGAAAAACTACAACAGATCACATACGATTCCATTTACACAAAATCCAAAATAGGCAAATCCTCAGACAAAAATCAGATTGTACTTGCTAGAGGCTTGGAGGAATTGAAAAGAGGGATGGAAGAGAATGATTAATCACGGATGAAATATTTTCTTTTGAGGGTAATAAAAATGCTTGCAAATTAGATGGCATTTGCAGCATTGCTAGTATTCTAAGTGCTGAATTGTGTGTACTCTAAAATGGTTAATTTTAGCTGAGCATAGTGGTTTATGCCTGTAATCTCCCCCAACAGGTGGCTCATGCCTGTAATCCCAGCACTCTAGTCTTGAAACAGAAAGATCTCAAGTTTCAAGTCAGCTTTCAAGGGGAGAAGGTTAATTTTATTATGTGAATATATGGTTTTCACTTTAATTAAAAATAATATAAAAGAAATGAAAAAAAACTTATGTTTACCTTAATGTAGTTGGCAACATGAATATGTGGATGTCCATGGGCTGGTATATGCACATATTTCTTATCTCCATCAGTTTGAGAAGGCTAAAAGCAATGGCATAAGTAACAATGATCACATTAGTGGCCAGCTCCTGATTTCTAATACCATTTCCAAATGAAACAACCCAAAGTTCCTTGGACACACACTTATTTTAAGACTCAGGCAGGAAGTATGCAAGATGACTTTGGAGAACATTGTACAGGAAAGTAAGGAAATATTAAAAACAGTAATAAGAGCATGCCAATGAGACATAGTCAACTGCAAGAACTTCTGAGGGGGGCTGGGAAGGTGGCTCAGTGGTAGAGCACTTGCCTTGCATGCCAGAGGCCCTGGGTTCGATTCCTCAGCACCACATAAGCAAAAAGAAAAAAGCCGGAAGTGGTGCTGTGGCTCAAGTGGTAGAGCGCTAGCCTTGAGCTGAAGAGCTGAGGGACAGCGCCCAGGCCCAGAGTTCAGGCCCCACAACCGGACCCAAAAAAAAAAAAAAAAAAAAAAGAACTTCCAAGGGCCAAAATGCTGTCAATTTGAACTATAAATAAAACAATATTTTATTGTAACCCAAGGCATAAAATCAATATCATTGAGTCAATTCTGATTGTAATAAGTGAATAAATTAATGAAAGATGATATAAACTTTCTGTCTATATGAACTCTAAATAATTTATGTATATGTTGTTCCTTGCAGAGATGAAACACAACTCTTCATTCTTTAAGTATAGATGGCATATAATGACTTCCAAAGAGTACCAAAATAACTTTATAGGAAAATATTAAAATTCTGATGAACACTGTCAGTTGTCAACATAGACCATAATAAGTTATTGATAGTATGTACTTTGATTAAAATGACACTTCTGTTACTTTTCAAAAACCCATAACAAATCTATTGATGAGAAAAACATCAGACAAATCTTAATTGATAGACATTCTTCAAACTACCTAAACAGTCGTATTCAAAAATGTCAAGGTCAGGGCTGGGAAGGTGGCTCAGTGGTAGAGCTTGCCTTGCATGCATAAGGCCCTGGGTTCGATTCCTCAGCACCACATAAGCAAAAAAGAAAAAAACCGGAAGTGGCGCTGTGGCTCAAGTGGTAGACTGCTAGCCCGGAGATGAAGAGCTGAGGGACAGCGCCCAGGCCCAGAGTTCAGGCCCCATGACTGGACCAAAAAATAAAAAAATAAAAATAAAATGTCAAGGTCAGTGAAAACAAGGAAACCTAAGAAGTTCTCATAGCCAAAAATAGCATAAGAAGACCTGACAAATACATGTAATATTCTTTTGGGAATGGGATCCTAGAACAGAAAGGACAGTAACTATAAAGTAAGGAAATATAATTATAGAATTTAGTTCATAATAATGGATTAATATTAGTTCATGGATCATTACAAAGATGACAAACTTGGATATGATGTTAATAATGGGAAATACGAATATGGGTATGTAAGAACTCACACTTGAACACTTGTTCTAAAAGTATAGTGTTAAAAAATAATGTATATGAGCCAGGCACCAATGGCTCATGCCTATAATCCTAGCTACTCAGGAGGCTGAGAGCTGAGGATTGCAGTTCAAAGCCAGCCTGGGCAGGAAAGTCCATGAGACTCTTACCTCCAATAAACCACCAAAAAACTGAAAGTGGTGCTATGGCTCAAGTGGTAGAGCACTCGCCTTGAGCTGAAGAGCTGAGGGACAGCTCTCAGACCCAGAGTTCAAATCCCATGACTAACAAAAAAAAAAAAAGTAAACACAAATCAATGCTATTCACAAATTTATCACATTAAAATGAAAAATGTTTAGGTTTATTGTTTAGGACAATTTCATGCAGAGCACAAGCTCAATGAGCTTTTAAGTCTGAATCCCAAATCTGACTTTTCACATTTGCATCATTATCTCAGCCAGTCATTTACAATTTCTAAATACTTGTTTATCCACCTAAAATATTATAGAGAACTGGTCTCTTAAAAATTTTTAATATAATTTTATTATTATTATTGAGTTGTTGTACAGTGAGGTTACCATTTCATAATTCAGTTAATGAATCCATTTCTTTATGGACAATGCCACCTTTTCCTTCACTCCAATTTACTTTCTCCGGTCCCTGCCCACAAATTGCATAGTTCATTTTTGATATAGTGTCTAGTGAATGCCATGCCTGCATTTGTTCATCCTTCTCTCCTCCATTTATGCTCCACTTTTGTCCCCTGAAAGACAGAAAAAAAAGAACAAAACAAAAGCTAAAAGCAAAACCAATCACACACAAAAACTATGTTTCCCTTTCCTAGAATTCATTTCAATAAACAGTATTTCAAAAGTTCAGAGGCATTAAGCCTCTGGGTTCCTCCCATAACAGTATCTTCCTTTAGTCTCACTGTGGTGAATGGCTAGAGTCCTGTTTTCGATGGTCCTGTTTATCTTAGATCTACCTTCTGCATATGACAAAAAACATGCACCATTTGTCTCTCTGAGCTGAGCTTACTTCATAAAGACAGAAGTTTTATGAAACTGTAGTCCTATTTCTGCATTAACTATACAATAACAAGAAACTTATGGAAACAAAGATGCATTCAAATCATTAATATTTATTAAAATTTCAGGTTCACCAATGAGAATATTTAAAAACACAC